>NC_044553.1:158494393-159094393 GCF_007565055.1 Rhinopithecus roxellana | reverse complement strand
GCAACCTCCGGCTCCCGAGTTCAAGTGATTCTCCTGCCTCAGCCTCCCGAGTAGCTGGGATTACAGGCACCCGCCATCATGCCCAGCTAATTTTTGTATTTTTAGTAGAGACGGGGTTTCACCATGTTGGCCAGGCTGGTCTTGAACTCCTTACCTCAGGTGATCGACCCACCTTGACCTCCCAAAGTGCTGGAATTACAGGTGTGAACCACTGTGCCTGGCCAAAAGAAATTTTTTTAAAATTAGCCGAATGTGGTGGTGCACACCTATAGTGCTAGCTACTCAGGAGACTGAGGCAGAAGGATAGCTTGAGCCCAGAAGTTCAAGGCTGCAGGAGCCATGATTGTGCCACTGCCTGGATGACATAGCGAAACCCTGTCTCTAAACGGAGTCTCATTCTGCCTCCCAGGCTGGAGTGCAGTGGTGCAATCTCAGCTCACTGAAACCTCCGCCTCCCGGGTTCAAGCAATTCTCTTGCCTCAGTCTCCCAAGTAGCTAGGACTACAGACACGCACCACCACACCCAGCTATTTTGTGTACTTTTAGTAGAGACAGGTTTTGCCATGTTGGCCAGGCTGGTCTCAAACTCCTGACTTCAAGTGATCCACCCACCTCAGCCTCCCAAAGGGCTGGGGTTACAGGTGTGAACCACTGTAACCAGCCTACAAAAAAATTTTTTTTAATTAAAAAAAAAAAAATCTGGCCGGGCGCGGTGACTCAAGCCTGTAATCCCAGCACTTTGGGAGGCCGAGGCGGGCAGATCACAAGGTCAGGAGATCGAGACCATCCTGGCTAACACGGTGAAACCCTGTCTCTACTAAAAAGTACAAAAAACTAGCCGGGCGAGGTGGTGGGCGCCTGTAGTCCCAGCTACTCGGGAGGCTGAGGCAGGAGAATGGTGTGAACCTGGGAGGCGGAGCTTGCAGTGAGCTGAGATCTGGCCATTGCACTCCAGCTTGGGTGACAGAGCGAGACTCCGTCTCAAAAAAAAAAAAAAAGAAAAAGAAATCAATGGAACAGAAGAGAGAGTACAACAATAGACCTACATCTACCTAGCCAATTTATTTCCCACAGAGATGTAAAGGCACGGATATTGTTTTCAACAAATGCTGCAGAAATTTGATTATCCATAGGCAAAAACATGAAACTACATCCATACCTGTACCATACACAAAAAATTAATACTAAATAGATCACAGACTTTAATATGAAGCCTAAAACTATACAACTTCTAGAAGTAAACACAGCACAAAAACTTTGGAAGGTAATGGATGCATTATTTATCTTGATTGTGGTGACTATTTCATGGATGTATACATATGTCAAAACTTAAACTGTATGTTTCGAATATGTGCAGCTTACTGTATGTCAATTATATTTCCATAAAAGTATAAAAAGGGCAGGACATGGCAAAAATGAAGGAAAAACAAAGACATTTTTGATAAACAAAAACAGAGAATTCCCCACCACAAACCTGTACTATAAGAAATGCTAAAGGAAGTTCTGCAGCCTGGGGGGTAATGATACCAGATTGGCACTCAGATCAACAAGAAGAAATGAAGACACTATAGCCATTAAAAAATAAAGTAAAAAACAATTGTAGGGCAACAAATCTGACAATTTAGATAAAATGGAAAAACTCCTTAGAAGATAAAAGATAACAAAAACAACTAAAGGAGAAATAGGACACCTGAATGGACCATGTTATATATACTTAATTTTTTTTGTGATTCAATATCTACCTACAAAGAAAGTCTTGTGTCCAGATGTCTTCACTGCTGAATTCTATCATTTAAGGAAGAAATAATACCAATCTTACACAAACATTCAAAAACATAAGTAGAGAACATTTCTCAATTCACTTTTCTGAGGTCAATATTAATCTCACATCAAAATGAGACACAGAATATAGGAAAAAATGTATAGCTCAATAATCGTCATCAACATAGATTTTAAAAATCCTTAACAAATTATTAGCAACTTGAATTAAACTCCATATGAGGATAATATATCATAAAACCAAATAGAAAAGATATGGTTTAACTTTTAAAACAAATCCATGTAATTCAACATATTAACAGAATATAGGAAAACATATAGATGTAGTAAAATCATTTTTGACAAAATTCAACACCAATATATTATTTTTTAAAAATTCAGAAAACTAAGAATAGAAGGTAACTTTCTTGAACTGACTTAAGGTATCTATGAAAAACCAACATCTAACATCATACTTAATAGTAAAAGACTGATTGTTTTCCCTACAAAATGAGAAACAAGACAGGGATGTCCATTCTCACAATTTCTATTCAGCATTGTACTGAAGGTTCTAGTTATTGTAATACAGCAAGAAAAATCAACAATTGCACATGCATTAGAAAGAAAGCTATAAAATAGTACAGGCAACATGATCATGTAAATTAAAATTTCTAAGTAATCTATGAAAAAGCTACAAGGGCTAAGAAGTGAATTTTAGTAAGGTCACATGATACACAGTCCATATTTTAAAAGTCCTGTATCTTGCCTGATTGTTCTGGTTGGAACTTCCAGTACTATGTTGAATTAGGAATGGTGAGAGTAGGCACCCTTGTCTTATTTCAGTTCTCAAGGGGAAAGCTTCCAGTTTTTGCCCATTCAATATGAAGTTGGCTGTGCGTTTGTCATAGACAGCTCTTTTTATTTTAAGGTATGTTCCTTCAAGACCTAGTTTCTTGACGGTTTTTGTCATGAAAGGATGTTGGATTTTATTGAAAGCTTTTTCTGTGTTTATTGAGATAATCATATGGTTTTTGTTTTTAATTCTGTTTATGTAGTGAATCACATTTATTGATTCGCATATATTGAACCAACTTTGCATCCCAGGAATGAAGCCTACTTGATCATGGTGAATTAACTTTTTGATGTGCTGCTGGATTTGGTTTACTAGTATTTTGTTGAGGATTTCTGCATCTATGTTCATCAGGGATATTGGCCTGTAGTTTTCTTTTTTCTTGCCAAGTTTTGGTATGAGATGTTGGCTTTGTAGAATGAGTCAGGCAAGAAAAATAAAGCGCGTCGAGATAGGAAAAAAAGAAGTCAAACTATCTCTCTTCACAGATACTATTATTCAATATCTAGAAAACCCTAAAGACTATGCCAAAAGGCTCCTGGAACTAATAAGTGACTTCAGTAAAGTTTCAAGATAAAAAAATCGATGTGTAAAAATCTGTGGCATTTCTATATACCAATAACATTCAGGCTGCAAACAAATCAAGAATGCAATCCCATTTGCAATAGCCATTTAAAAAAACACACAAATACCTAGGAATACACTAACCAAGAAGGTGAAAGATCTCTACAAGAACTACAAAATATTGCTGAAATAAATCATAAACAACACAAACAAATGGAAAACCATTCCATGCTCATAAGATTGGAAGAATAAATATCATTAAAATGACCATACTGCCCAAAGCACTCTACAGATCCGATGTTATTCCTATCAAACTACCAATGTCATTTTTCACAGAACTAGAAAAAAACTGCTCTAAAATTCATATGAAACCCAAAAAGAGCCCAAATAGCCAAACCAATCTTAAGCAAAAAGAACAAAGCTGGAGGCATCATATTACCTGACCTCAAACTATACTACGAGGCTACAGTAACCAAATCAACATGGTACTGTACAAACACAGACACATAGCCCAATCAAACAGAATAGAGAACCCAGAATAAAGCTGCACACCTGCAGCCATCTGATCTTCAACCAAGTCAACCAAAATAAGCAATGGGGAAAGGATTCCCTATGCAATAAATGGTGCTAGGATAGATGGCTAGCCATATACAGAAAAATGAAACTGGCCCCTGCCTTTTACCATATACAAAAATTAACTCAATATTTAAATGTAAGACCTCAAACTTGAATAATCCTATAAAAATAAAACCTAGGAAACATCATTTTGGACATCAGCCTTAGGAAAGAATTTATTGCTAAGCCCTCAAAAGCAACTGCAATAAAAACAAAAATTAACAAGTGGGACCTAATTAAACCAAAGAGCTTCTGCACAGCAAAAGAAACTATCCAGAGAGTAAACAGACAACCTACAGCATGGGAGAAAATATTTGCAAACTAGGCATCTGACAAAGGTCTAATATCCAGAATCTGTAAGAAACTTAAACAATTGAACAAGCAAAAAAACAACCCCATTAAAAAATGGGCCAAAGACATGAACAGACACTTCTCAAAAGAAGACATACAGGCAGCCCCCAAATATGAAAAAATGTTCAACATCACTAATCAGCAGAGAAATGCAAATCAAAATCACAATGAGATAACTTCTCACACCAGACAGCATGGCTATTATTAAAAAGTCAAAAAATAACAGGTGCTAGCAAGGCTGCAGAGAAAAGAGAACACTACGCTCTGTTGGTGGGAATGTAAGTTATTTCAGCCATTGTGGAAAGCAGTTTGGAGGTTTCTCAAAGAACTTAAAACAGAACTACCATTCAACCCAGCAATCCCATTACTGGGTATATATCCAAAAGAAAATATTATTCTACCAAAGAGACACATGCACTCACATGTTCATCACAGCACTATTCACAATAGCAAAGACATGGAATCAATCTAGGTGCCCATCAACAGTAGACTGGATACAGAAAATGTGGCAAATATACACCATGGAATACTATGCAGCCATAAAAAAGGATGAAATCATGTACTTTGCAGAAACATGGATAAAGTTGGAGGCCATTTTCCTAAGCAAATTAATGCAGGAACAGAAAACAAAAATACTCCATGTTTGGCTGGGCGCGGTGGCTCAAGCCTGTAATCCCAGCACTTTGGGAGGCCAAGACGGGCGGATCACGAGGTCAGGAGATGGAGACCATCCTGGCTAACACGGTGAAACCCCGTCTCTACTAAAAAATGCAAAAAACTAGCCAGGCGAGGTGGTGGGCGCCTGTAGTCCCAGCTACTCGGGAGGCTGAGGCGGGAGAATGGCGTAAACCTGGGAGGCGGAGCTTGCAGTGAGCTGAGATCCCGCCACTGCACTCCAGCCTGGGCGACAGAGCAAGACTCCATCTCAAAAAACAAACAAACAAACAAACAAAAAAACCCATGTTCTCACTTATAAGTGGAAGCTAAACTTTGGGTACTCGTGGAAATAAAGATGGCACAATAGACACTGTTGTCTAGAGGGTAGAGGGAGGGAAGGGGAAAGGGTTGAAAAGCTAACTACTGAGTACTATACTCAGTACCTGGGTAAAGGGATCAATCATACCCAAAATCTCAACATCATGCATTATACCCAGGAAACAAACCTGCACGTGTATCCCCTGAATCTAAAATAAAAGTTGAAATTATTTTTTTTTTTAAAGTTAATAGTATTTCTATATACTAGCACCAAACAACTGGAAAATGAAATAAAAAATAAAATTCCACTCAAATTAGAATCTAAAAACATGAGAAACTGAGGAATAAATTAATACAACATGTGTAACATCAAACACTGAAAACTACAAAACACTGCTGAGAGAAACTAAAGAAGAGCTAAATAAATGAAGAGATGTACTACATTCATGGATAAGAAGATTCAACATTATTAAGATGTCAATTATCCCCAAATTGATCTATAGATTGGACACAATCAATATCTTTGTAGAAAAAGATAAATTGATTGTAAAACTGAAATAGGAATGTAAAGAACCTAGAATAGCCAGAAAAATCTTGAAAAAGAAAAACAAAGTTTGAGACTTAAACTTCTCAATTTCAAAAATTATTATAAAGCTACAGTAACCAAAAAGTATGGCATTGGTAAAATGATAGACACATCAATCGATGGAACAGAATTGACAAGCCAGAAAGAGATCCTTATGTGGCAAACTGATTTTCCATGAAGGCTCCAAAAACAATCTAATGAGGAAAATAATGTCATTTCAACGAATGATGCCAAAACAACTGGGTATCCCACATAGCAAAAGAAATAAATAACCATCAACCTTACCTCACACCATAAACAAATATTAACTGAAAATATACCATAGCCCTGAATAAATGTACAGCAAAAACTATGAAACATCTAGAAGAAGACATAGGAGAAAATCTTTGCAACCTTAGGATAGGTAAAGATTTCTTAGAACACAAAAATCTATGTAATAGGAGAAATACCAGAATATATAAAGACTCTTAGAACTCAATAATAATAAATTTATGTAGGCTAAAAATTTGAACAGATCCTTCACAAAAGAAGGCATTCAAATGGTCAATAAGCCCCACAAACAGATGATCACCATCATTAGTCATCAGGGAGAAGAAATTAAAGCCACAATCAGATACCACTGCATACCCACTAAAATAACTAAAATGAAAAAGACTGACAACACCAAGTGTTGGTGAGAATGTGAGAAAACTGACACTTTCCCACACTGCTGATGGAAATGCAAAATGGTACAAGCACTTTGGAAACAGTTTGGTGACTTATTAAAAATTTAAATATATATATACTACACCACTTAGCAATTCCACTCTCAGTTATTTACCCAAAGAAATGAAAATGTATATTCACATACAGACCTGTTCATGAATGTTCACAGCAGCTTTACTCATAACAGCCAAAAACTGGAGACAATTCAAAACGTCCATCCACAGGTGACTGGATAAACAAACTGTGGTATGTCCATACAACGGACTATGACTCAGCAACAAGGAATGCTGATACATACAATAGGGATGAGGCTTGGAAGCAGCAGCAGACTCACAAGCTCCCCCAGTGACTTGCTTTAAGATGAAACTACCAGTTCATAAGACATACAGAAGGAACAGAGGAATGTGTTAAATTACACCAGAAGGATACAGTCAGAAAGATATAGGACAAAGAATTGATTTGTTACCCAATAAATAAGTTATAAGAAAAAGAAAGTAGGAAACAAATATATAGACTTAAGAGACTTAGCAATCAAATGTTAGGGTCCTGATTTGAACAAGGCACTGTCTAAAGCAAATTATGAGACAACCAGGGAAATCTGAACATGGATTAGAGAATTGATGATATTAAGGAATTATTGCTAAATTACTAGATGGAATAATAGTTTTTTAAGCCCACATCTTCTAAAGAAACAAAAGTATTTACAAATAAAATGACAGGATGTCTGGGATTTGCTTCAAAATAATCAGTGCTGAGGGTGAGGAGGGTAGAGACCGTTAGGAAATGGGTAGGATTATGGATAAAATAAGCATGGCCATAATTTTATAATTGTTAAAACAAGATGCTGGTTGCATAAAGGTTCATTAATTAGTCTTTCTACTTTGGTATATGTTTAGATTTTTCAATAATAAAAAGTTTTTTTAAAGTGCTCTGAGGGGAGGAATTAGCTCCACAAATGTTAGTTCTTCTTATCAGCTGGGCCTGAAATGATAAGCAGAGTTGGGACCAACTGGAATCAAGCAGTGGGCACAGAACAGACACAATTAAAGCCAATTACACCTGTGGTAGCGCATCTGTCCCATCTGTCCAGAACCCAACCCCTCTGCCAAGGGGAATACAGCCGCCTTCAGGGACCGGGGCTGAGGCGGCTGGGGCTGGGGACAAGGCTGTGTTGTGTAAGTGAAGCCAGGGAGCCCAGCAATTCTCCTACCTAGGTTTCTATAGAAACCACCAGAGAAATGATATTTCACAGAGCACAAAGCATCTCCACTGGCCTCCACTGGCTTTGTTCACACTTGCCCATCAGCATCTGAGATCCAGCCTATCAAAGTGGCCCTCACAGCTCACTTTTAAATAGGTACAGCTCATTATAAAGCACCTGCTTTCAAATGTTTCCAAGGAAACAGAGGCCTCAAGACACCCCTCTGTCTAAATTCATTAGCATTTAACACTCCTTAATGAGGCTTAAAGATGGCATGCTTTAATAACCACATGCGGGGGGCAGGGGGAGGACACCTTTCCCTTTTACATTCAGGTGTAACTGATGAGCTGGCTCAGGCTCCCAGGGGACACGCTTTAAAGGCAATGGTGACAGCATGCACGGCATGTCTGGGGAGGTCTCCCTTATCTCTAAAGCCTCCCTTGGGGTGTTCAGCTCTGGGTCACAACCTAAAAATGGCTAGGGTGGAGGCCCTGCACTGGCCACTATGGGCAGCCAAGCTGACTTTGTTTCCTAACTCGCCTCTGAATGTGCATGTGTGCACGCGCACGGCGCACACACACACACACAGATACACGGACAGAGACACACACATGCATGGATGGACACACACACACACATGCACGGACACACATACATACAGACACACACACTGCGTGTTCTCCAGCGACAACCCTCACCATTCCCTCATGCGTTGTGCCCTTTAGTGCCTATGTGCCTTTATACATTCCTTATGCCTAAAATAGCCTACCTTGACTTGCTGCCTAGAAAACTCCTATGTATCCTTTGAAACCCTCCGCCAGCCAAGCCTCCCAAAGTGGCAAGCAAAATCATTAGCTGTCAGTCTTTATCAGCCCCCACAGCCGTTCCCACCACGATGCACTCTGTGGAGACTGGCTCCTCTCCTCGCCATGCAGGGAGGGGCCTCATGTTCCCCCACGCTGTGGCCATTTGGCCACGCGGCGGTTAATTCAGCAAGTGTCTATAGGACTCTTAATGAAGACATCTAAAGTGAGCAGCTCCAGGACACTGGTGGAACTGGAGCTGGCAGGTGGGGAGCAGCCTGTGAGTGTCTTGGGTCCCCCAGCTCCCCCGACTCCAGGAGAGCTAGCTGACTACTGGCAACAGGAAGGCCTTGTCAGAGTCATTCCCAGCTAACAACCAGGGGTTCTGCTCTACACAGGTTAGGTCATGGAGTTTGGCCTATTCCTGGCTGATGGGGAAAGTGAGGACCAGGGAATGAGAACACTGAATGTGGGGAGCTCATGAGAGCCCTAGGGCCTTTCCCCTTAAGCAGGGAGGTTGTGAAACTGTCCCTCGGACAATGTAGAGAGGTGGATGACACCAGGCTCAGAGCTGAGTGGGAGGGCAAGGGCCAGCACAGTGGGGGGCTCTGCTTGCACCTCCCACAACTATCAAGGGGCCATGCCTGAGGCACTTTCAAGCAGAAGCAGAACATGTCCTCCAAGGACAGCCTTCCTAGGGGTTAGCCCCATCCAACAGCCCAAAGAGCTGTCTGGGGACAGGTCACGGGGCCTGGACCAGGGGAGGGATGGGGAACAGGATCCGCCAAAGGGTGGTAGGAGGGGACAGGGGAGGAGGGCTCCCTGGGGCTCCTGGAGAGTGAGATGAAGCTGGCCCTTGTCGGCTGCACAGCTCCAGGCAGACTGCACAGTCCTCCTCTCTGCGTTGCCTAAGGGACTGTTTCCCAGCATCCTCCCCCAAGGAAAAGGTCCAAATGGCCCTTGTGAGCCCCCACATGCAGTGTCCCCATTCTCTGGTCCTCAGGTTCTCTATCTGTCAGGAAGGGCTGAGCTGTACCTTTCTCTGTCTTGGAGGGTATCTACTGGCTTGTTGCCATGTGGGAATCACAGGGCCTCTGATAGCTCCTGGGGTGCCTTAGGCAGGGGTTCCCACAGTGACAGCTCCTAAGTTCCCATTTTAGGTTCTTTCCCCCACATCCTGAGCATCCTTATTCAGCAATAATTAATTCACTTCTCCCTTTAAAAAACTAATCAAAGACAGAGGAGAATGTGTATCTGAGCTTCTAATCAGCCTGAGATGACCGGTGTTATCACACTGGGTTAGAACATCTTCAGCCAAAAGCACAGGCCCTTGACACTTTAGCCAGGTATGCTGCCCGGCTTGGGGGAAGGTACAATCTCTGCTCCACTTTTAGCAAAACTGAAGACGGCTCCTGATGGCCAATTATCATGAGCTCATGGAGGGCACAACCCTGTTGTGATCATCATCTGAAGACATCAAGATAGCCAGGAGCATTTATTGAACACTCTAAGTGCCATGCATCTTGTTAGGTGCCTTACATGTGACCTCCTTAATCCTTGTGACCACTTTGGGAAGTTGGGCTCGCCACCTGCACTGTACAGTTGAGGACACTGAGGTCAGAGAGGTGAAGTGCCCTGCCCACGATCATGAAGCGAGGTGGAGGCAGAGCCACTGCCATACCAACTCTGTGGCCTGACATTCGAGCCGGACCCCTCTGTACCATGTACTACACCAGGTCGCCCGGTGCACACAGTAGCTGCTCAATTAGTGTTTGCTAAATTTGAATTGAATCTAAACATACCCACAGAGAAATTGTCATGTTGAAGACTGAAATTTTAAATTACAGATACAAAACACAAGGGAAAGGAAGAAAAGCAGAAATAGACAATTACACATGTATCTGTGTGCTGATCCTCTCAAGTGAAAAATTGGTTTTCGTCAGTTTATAGTGGAGCCACGAATTAAAAGTGGGCTCTAACAATGCAGCCACCCCCAAGGACAGCCCAACTCTGGAAAGCCCAGGCCCCTGCCTTGCAGCACCACCTGCAGCTGCCTCCTCCCTGCACCATCAACCCCCAAGAAGCCACATAGGACAATGGACAGAGGCTCAGGCCTACTCTGAACAGAGATGGAGATGGTGAGGCTCGCTTGGCTGAGCCAGCGTCAAAACTGTGGGGGGCCCCAAAACCCCAGGCCCTGCCTAGCCGCAGAGAAACTAACTAGGGCACTAAGGGGAGGGGTCTATCTCTCTCATGAGGCACAGGGTCAACAGGGACCAAAAAAGGCCACTTTGTGGTGCACTGGCCCTGGGCTGGGCCACAGAGAATGCCCCGTGCCCAGCATGCCTCCATATGACCATCTCTGTCCTCCACAGCCAGAGCCACTTCACCCTCCTCAGGTGCCTGGAAGAAGGAGCAGAAGAGGTGAGCTGGCCTGCCTCCAGGCCACTGAATTAGGGCAGGGCCCCCCCCCCAGGACCCCCACAGGCCCTGAACCACACAGAACCACAGCAGGAGAGAAGTGAGGGCGAGCAAGCCACCCTACTCTCAGGCCCCTCCAGTGTCCACACCAGGAGCACACACAATGCACTAGGAGAGAGCTGCTCCATCCAGTCAGGCTCGCCCTCCTCCTTGGTGCGCAGAGAGGATGCGGCACGTAAGAGAGAAGTAGGGGAGGAGGGTTGTGGCACCTCTGGGAAGACAGCAACCAGATCCCAGGGAACCTCTGGGTGGAGTGGGGCCAGGCAGGTAGCAGGACCCCATTTCCCAACGCTTGTACCATCCCCCATCTCGGCAACAGCTCTGTCTCCCCACCAACCGTCAATTTCCAGTCCTTGTATCCCACCTGACTCCAAACACTGAATTCTACATTCACCAGCTGTGCAGTGAATCCTGGTCACTCCTTTGAGTTCTGAGGTGCTTGGCTGGGCTAATTAGCCAGGACTGGGGGCAAAGCAGAACACAGCGAACTTCACCCCCGGGGGCCCATTCCACAGCCCAGGACAGGAGTTCTGGAAGGAAGGAGGCCTCCTGTGGCCCATCTGCCCTATCTCCCAGCCCCACTTCCTTCCTGCCTTGAGAAGGAGGTGGCTTTCTTCCCTACACCCACCCTCAGCCACCACCTCACCTCCAGCCCATCTCTCTGCACCAGTGCCTTCCTCCAGGATGGAGGTGAACATGCGTTAAGTCTCACCTATGCTGAAAACAAGCAAACTAACAAATGAACCCCATTCTTCAGGGTTAGCTGGCAGCTCCTTCTGGAAGGAAGCAGGCAGTGGTTTCCAGAACGTAAAAACCATGCTTACCCTTCGATTAATTCTGCATTTAGGAATTTACGTGCAGAGACGTTTGCCTTAATGTTGTAATAAGGGAGCCACTGGAAATCTTATAAACACCCAACAATAGAGAGCTGGTTAAATACATCTTGGTATAATATATTGGGTAATTATTAAAAATTATGCATCCAAAAACCGTTAAACAATATGGGAAATGCTAATGATTTTATAATAAGCTGAAGGACAATGATATAAAAATGTAAATATATATGCATAAAACAATTGAATGAAGGATACAAACTGTCAATGGTGGTTATGGCTGGGTTGAAGTTTAACGGGTTATCTTCTTTACATTTTTTTCGTTTCCCAAGTAGCCAACAAAGACCATACACTCCTTTTCTAATCAAAACGAACAACTAGAGAAGTACCACCTCACCCTCCATTCTGAAGTCGTGGGCAGCACTTGGGTCTCCAGGTCTCCAAGACCCTTTTTTGCCTTTACCCCTACATCCTGCTTGCACCCAAGTCACAGGAGTCCCCACGACAAACCCTCTCATCAGCTCACAGCCCCACTCAGGCCAAGTAAGAGACAGAAGGGGAGGGACAGGGCTGCCAGTGGCCCACATGGCACCTTGGTTCCTATTAGAGAAAGATATCCCTTCAAGTAGAAACCATCCCAAATCAGGGCCATGGCCTGGCCAGCAGGGCTTGGAATAGAATCCAGACCCCACCTACCCCTCAGCAAGGAGCCTCTCTGCACTGGACAGCCTGCACATGTTGACCCCAGAAGAGGAGGACACAGGGACTGGGGTGATGGAGAAGGGCCCTAAAGCTGCTGCAGAGGTTTCTGGCTGGGCCAGCAACTGGGTGGAAGTGGTGCCAGCAGCAGGGCAAGAGACATTTCCCGCAGCTTCCCTGAATCCTCTAAACAGTGTTCAATGAGCAAATGAGTGAGGCGAGCCAGAAAACCAGACCTTTTTGGGAAAAAAAAAAAAAATCAAGACAAAGACTGTAATTCAAAACCAAGAAATCTGTTTGGTGGAAAGGGGGCATGCAGAGGGTAAGGAGAGCTATCCACTCCTCATCTCCCTTCTGAACTGGGCGTGGCGATGGCCCACTCGTTACGGGACGTGGCCCTCGGTCTCCTCTCAGCACATCCATCCCCCTCCACAGCCTCCGCGCCGGATTTGCAGAGAAGCACCAAGCAGTCTTCCTTCAGGGGTATGAGAAAAGGCTGTGGCTGCCAGGAAAGCCTGCCCACTGACAGAGTACATGGAACATCCGTGTGCTTAAAACCACATAGCCATCAACACCCTCCTAAAACTGGGAATCTATTTGTTGGGGCACAAATTGAATTACACGAACTTTCCTAAAGTCATACAATCTTTGCAGAGTTATACTGCAGGTCCATGGAGGTTGGTACAATCACTTATTCAAGAAACAGTGACTGAACTGCTGACCAGGTGCCAGCACACACAAGGTCTGGGGATACCGGGTTGGAAGAGACCATCATGTCTCCCAGTCCTCACAGGGCTTGCATCCCAGTGGGGGACAACCAGGGGCTACAACCCAGGCTATCAGGCTGTGGAAGCAACGCCACCTGGCGGGGCAGGGGGACACCCAATCCAGTCGGGCGGGGCAGGGGGACACCCAATCCAGTCGGGCGGGGCAGGGGACACCCAATCCAGTCGGGCGGGGCAGGGGACACCCAATCCAGTCGGGCGGGGCAGGGGGACACCCAATCCAGTCGGGCTAGGGAACATTTCCTGGAGGGAAGATATCACTGGAGACTTGGAGGACAGGTGATGTCTAGTCAAAAAGAAGGGAAATTCAAGGGAAAAAGAAAAATATATTCAAAATCGACCTGAGGCTAAATGGGAGCACACCTCCTGCAGCCCACCTCTCCACTGATGAAAACTGAAATTCTGGACAAAATACAAAAAGCAACTCCCTGAGGACTCGAAAAGTAAACAAGAGCAGGTGGCTTGTGTGAGAGAGAGAGAAACTCAGAGAAGTGACTAGTACGGAGGTGGGAGCCTGATTTCTTTTCTTTTCTTTTTTTTTTTTTTTGTTTGTTTCTTTTTTCTTATTTTCTCTAATAGCTTTGACCCGAGCGGAGGACTCTAGTGGAGTTGTGCTGGCAGCTTCAAAGTATATGAAGTAAAAAATCACAGAACTGAAGAGAAAAATACACAAATTCACAACTATAGCTTGAGATGTCAACACTCCTCTCTCAGTCACTGAAAGAATAAGTAGATTAAGAAAAAAAAAACAAAAAACAGCAAGGGTGTAAAAGAACAGACACCATCATCAACCAATTGACCAAACTGCCATTTATAGAACACTCCACCCAACAACAGCAAAATGCACGGGGCATATGAAACGTTCAACACAGCAGGCTACATTCTGGGCCATAAAGCTAACCTTAACCAATTTAGAAGAACTGCAATACCAAGTATGTTTTCTGACTATAACAGGATTAAACTAGAAATTAATGATAGACAGCTATCTTCCAGCCTGACCAACACAGTGAAACCCCGTCTCTACTAAACACAAAAATTAGCTGGGCGTGCTGGCATATGCCTGTAGTCCCAGCTATTCTGGAGACTGAGGCACGAGAATTGCTTGAATCCGGGAGGCGGAGTTTGCAGTGAGCCAAAATCGCGCCACTGCACTCCAGCCTATGGGACAGAGCAAGACTCTGTCTCAAAAAAAAAAAGAAAAAAAGAAAAACCTGGCAAATCTCCACGTTTCTACATGCTTGGAAACTGAATAATACACTTCTAAACAGCCCATATGTCAAAGAGAAAGTCTAAAGAAAATTAGAAAGTATTTGTAATTGGATTAAAATTAAAATACAGCTAGCATATTATGATTAAAATTTGTGGGATATAGATGAAGCAGTGCTGAGAGGAAAATGTGTAGCATTAAAATGTTTATATTAAAAAAGATCTCAAATCAATGGCCTAACTTGCCTCCTTAAGAAATTAGAAAAAGGGCAAATTAAATCCAAAGCAAGCAGACAGAAGAAAATAAAAATTAGAACAGAAATTAAGGAAGTGGAAAAACAATAGAGAAAATCAGTATTTCTTTGAAATGATTAATAAGATTGATAAATCTCTAGTCACAATGACTAGGTAAAAAGACACAAATACCATTATCAGGAATGAAAGAGGAGATATCACTACAAGCTCTAAAAATATCAAAAGAAAAAGAGAATATTACAAATCAGTTTATGTACATTAAGTTTCACAACTTAGATGAAATGAACCAATTATTTGAGGCATGCAACTACCAAGTCTCACTCATGAAGATATATACAATCTGAATAGTTCTATATCAAACCTCAAAGAGATCAAACAAGATACCACTTTGTACCCACTAGGATGGGACAAGTAAGAACAAGTGTTGGTGAGGATATGGAAAAATCAGAACCCTCATACATTGTTGATGGGAATATAAAACGGTGCAACCACTTTGGAAAACAGTCTGGCAGTTTCTCAAAAGGTTACACATACAGCTACCAACCATATGACTTTGCAATTCCACTTCTAGGAAGAACCACGAGAAATCAAAATATATATGCACACAAAAACTTACAAACAAATGTCCAAAAATGGAAGCAATGCAAATGCCCATCACCTAGAGAATGGAGAAACAAAATGTGTATATCCATACAATGGAATATTATTTGGTCATAAAAAGAAGTGGAAGACTTTCTGTTAATGGTCTGGCATGTAAGGAGCTTATAAATCAAACTTGTCCTAACAAGTAAAAAGAACAAACTGTAAAACTCTTCTCAGATCCATAAAAGAAATGAGATCGCAGGGCAAACCACTGCCCCCAGAATTGGAGACACAGACAGGTGAATAAACAATCACAACATAATGGAGCAGAAATTTCCACAGGAACCAGGACCAGGAAACCGAATAATTGACAAATTGCTAGAGGCTCATTGTGGACAAGTTGGACAGATTAAAAACTCTGGAAGACCTGGTCATCAGTGGCCCCCAAAATTTTGTGCATTTTACCTCCAGGAGCTACCAGGTTCTCATAGTGAAGACTGGAGAAAATCCCCTTATGTTTCCAGCAGAAGGAGAAAAGGAACTACTTTGTTTTGTTTTTGTTTTTGTTTTTGTTTTTGAGACGGAGTCTCACCCTGTCACCCAGACTGAAGTGCAATGGCACGGTCTCAGCTCACTGCAACCTCCACTTTCAGGGTTCAAACGATTCTCCTGCCTCAGCCTCCCAAGTAGCCAGGATTATAGGCACCTGCCACCACGCCCAGCTAATTTTTGTATTTTTAGTAGAGATAGGGTTTCACTATATTGGCCAGCTGGTCTCAAACTCCTGACCTTATGATCTGCCTACCTCAGCCTCCCAAAGTACTGGGATTATAGGCGTGAGCCACCGCGCCCAGCCATAACTACTTTGAAATATAACAGAGCATTCTGTTCTTCTTTTATGCATTTATTTTTGTAGAGTCAGGATCTTGCTATGGTGTTTGTTTGTTTTTGTAGAGTCAAGATCTCGCTACGTTGCCCAGGCTGCTCTCTAACCCCTGGCCTCAAGCAATCCTCTTGCCTCGGCCTCCCAAAGTGCATTCTGCTCTTAATGAGGTCTGTCCTGCAGATAAATTAGTTAGCTAGAGTCTAACCTGCTGGGTTTATCACAGACTAGCTGACCTGGGGGAAGGGGAATACCCAACCCCCACTGGCTCCTGCCTTTCACATGGGAGAAGGGAAAAACCCAATTCCTGCCCCTCTAGCCTTCTAGGTGGAGGAAAACACCCAGCTCCAGCCCATTCTAGCTGTCCTGTCCTATCTAAAGGGGAGAGGGGACTAAGAAGTACATGTGAGCTCACAGTCCAGAAGCAGACTCTAAAAGACTAACCTAGTCGCAAGACGCTTCCCCCACCCCCCAACACTACCCCACATTACTTAAGTCCTTTTTATAGCACTCCCTTTTACCTAGCTCATCTTGTCTGACTAGCAAGAAAGAATTAAAAGGCATACTAACAGGCAAAAAACATAGCTTGAAGAGCAAGTACCAGAACTAGACTCAGATATGGCAGTGATGATGGAATTATCAGGCTGAAAATTTAAAACAACTATGATCAACATGCTAAGGGCTCTAATGGAAAAGTAGACAACACGAAGAACAGAAGGGCACTGTAAGCAGACAGACAGAAATTCTAAGAAAAGACCAAAAATAACTGCTTGAGATCAAAAACACTGTAACAAAGATAAAGAACATGGACTGCTGGGTGCAGGGGCTCACACCTATAATCCTAATACTGTTAGGAGGCCAAGGTGGGAGGATCCCCTGAGCCCAGGACTTTGAGGCTGCAGTGAGCTGTGATCACAGTATTGCATTCCAGCCTGGGAGAGAGTGCGAGACCCTGTCTCCAAAAATAAGAAATAAAAACCGAATGCTTTTTATGAGTTTAGTAGCAGGGATACAGCTGAGGAAAGAATCTTTGAGCTTGAGGATATCTCAACAGAAACAGATCGGGTGTCTGGTGAAGGCACTCTTGCAGGTTTGCCAACAGTCATCTGTCTTCTCACTGTATCCTCACACGGTGGAGAGATTCATCTCTCTCGTGTCTCTTCTTATAGGAGCACTATCCCCAGTCCTATGGGCTCCACCTCATGTCCTAATTACCACCCTTCGACCCAGCAACTCCACCTCCTAATATCATCACATTAGGGATTAGTGTCTCAACGTATGAATTTTGGAGAGGACATAAACATTCAGTCTATATTGTACATGTCATTAAACATTTGTCCAAACTCATAGAATGTAAAACATCAAAAGTGAACCCTAATGTAAACTACAAACTCTGAGTAACAATGATGTGTCACGGTGGGTTCACCACCTGTAACAGATGGACCACTCTGATGCAGAATGATTACGGGGAGGTTGTGCCTAAGCACGAGCAGAGGGTAAGTAGGAAATCTCTATTCCTTCTGCAAAATATTTTCTGTGAACATAAAACTCCTCTAAAAAATAAAGTCTAATTAAAAAAAAAAAAAAACATAAAATAAAGGAGTGAAGTCCTGATATAGGCTACAATGTGAATGAATCTTGAAAACATTATGTTAAGTGAAAGAAGCCAGTTACAAAAGACCACTTATATAAAATGCCCATAACAGACAAATCTATACAGACAGAGTAGATTCATGGTTGCCAGGGGCTGGGGAATTGTGGGGGACAGGCGTGGCTGCTAAAAAACATGGTTTCTTTTTGGGGTGATGAAAATGTTCTCAACTGCTGTGGCTGCATTACTCTGCAAATATACCAGGAACTGAGTGAATGAGTGAATGAGTGAGTTGTACAACACAGAATAAAGCTGTTACCAGAAAACATTTAATGAGTGTTTACTTTTGGCCCAATGTGGTGGCTCACACTTGTAATCCCAGCACTTTGGGCTAACGCAGGAGAATCACCTGAGGCCAGGAGTTCAAGACCGGCCTGCACAACATAGTGAGACCCCTTTTCTACAGAAAATTTAAAAATTAGCCAGGCATGGTGGCAGGTGCCTATATTCCCAGCTACTAGAGAAGCTGAGGCTGGAGGATCCCTTGAGCCCAGGAGTTCAAGGCTGTGGTGAGATATGATCACGCCACTGTACTCCAGCCTGGGTGACAGAACGAGACCATGTCTCTAAAAATTTTTTTTTTAATTAAAGTGTATTAAGACAAAAAATAACTAGGGCATCAAGCCCATGATTTTTTGGACGCTATTAGTTAGGGCAAGGCTAAAATAAGTTTTCAAGTAAAAGAATTGTAAATCAATAGCAAAAAAAAATAAATTTTTAAAAATCTTAAGCAGAAGCCTGTTCAGTGCAGCACAGAGATTATTTTAGTGGCCACATGTATTATAGAAGATTTATAAATTAGAATTACAGAAACATCATATTTATAGAATCAGCACAGGTCCAAAGAACCTGCTTTATATTTTCTGAAATTGCCTGCTCCATTTTTAAGGGCAAAAGTTATCAAATGGGATGGGTGTTAATTAAAGTCTTGGAACATCGCCCTCTTGAGTGCCATGGACCTCCCACTGTCATCCACTGAGCTTGTTGGCAGCTCATGTGTGGGTTTTAAACAGGGGTCTTCTTACCCAGTCCCAGTGAAAGTGGTGCAGAGGGAGGCTGAAGAGGAGGACTGGCTTGCAGGGCAGGTCTCTGAGGTTCCAGATTCTGGGAACCAATTGCCCACTTCTGCCTAAGACTTTAGACAACCCAGGGGATGCACAGGGACTCCCCAGCCAACTGTGTGAAGGCAGTCAGTGAAGCTGGTAGATCCATTGAATACTGAAAGAAACAGATGTTCTCAGCAGTCCCTTCTACAGCTTTAAAACATGGACTGTCTAACTGGATTTTGTTGCCCCATGCCCTGGGACAATGCCTAGTTTCTGGTGGGGGCTCAGAAAATGTTTGTGACATGGATAAATGAAATGTGTCCTCTTCCTGCAATAAGGAAAAGCAGAAAATAGAGGAAGACCTGGGTTCAGACCCAAACCCCTCAATGGCTGCCTGCCCTGCACCGACAGCTGAACCTTTCAGAACCAGTTTCCTTGCCAATACTGTGGGGGCAGGAAGGCTGCTCTCACAGACATGTTGAGTTCTGTTTTCAGGCCTGAGGTTACAGGGTTGTGGTCCCTCAGAACAAAACCCGCCACTGTCCCATCCATGGCCAGGTCCTGACAGCAGGTGCGGAGCTGCACGCAGCAGTGCTCAGTGAGCATGTGAATGCCAGGGCTATCCATGCAGGCTTCTCCAAGAACAAAATGCACAGTCCTCACTGATAAAGATTCAGTCATGTGATGCTTAACGACAGGGATACAGTCTGGGAAATGCATCATTAGGTGATTTTGTCATTGCGTGAACATCATGCACTTACACAAACCTCGACGGTATAGCCTGCAATACACCTAAGCTAGTGGTCTAGCCTATGGCTCCTAGGCTATACATCTGGATGGCTTGTCACTGTACTGAACACTGCAGGTGATTACTAGGTGATAGGAATTTTTCAGCTTCACTATAATCTTACAGGACCACTGTCCTATATGTGGTCTGACATTGACCGAAACATCATTATGTGGTGCATGACTGTATGTTCATTCAAGACCAAAGCTGAATTCACACTGTAAACAAGAGGATCTGTAAGGGTTTAGGCATCAAACCACCCCAGTTCACAGTCTTACCCCACTACAAACTGGCCGTGTGCTTGTGGTGTATAACTGAGTCCTTCCAAGCCTCAGGGCCCTGACAGAGGAAGGGGATGGCGGCAGCACCCAGTCCACCTCCCAGGAGGCCACAAGGAAACGAGCCATCGCACACACAGCATGCACAGCGTGATGCCCACAGGAGGTGCACTGTGGCCAGCACTGGCTGCTGAAAGGAGCTCTTGCGATCATCAGGCGTCCCACCACGCCACAGTTGACAGATGAGGAAACGGGAGCCAGGAAAGACAAGGAACAGCCTTGGGTCCTATGTCTTTGCCACCATTAGGCTCCTACTCTCATCTGCATACAAAGTTTAGCTTGCAGCAAAGCTTAGTCAGGACTGTGGAAAGCACAAAAAGTCCAAATAAAAAGCCGTTTTAATATAAAACAGATGAAAGAGACAAATGGATAGTAATCAAAATCTCATTAGGGCAAATAAGCAACCTGCCTACAATGCCACAAAACTGATGGCACTTTGAGCTAAGTAGGTGAAGCCGTCTTTGGATGGCCACCATCACAGGAGTGCAAATCTCAAAGATGGCCTCACCCATTGGGGCAGAAGCCCCACAGAAACCACCTATACCATGGATCCCAACTCTGGCTATACATTAGAATCACCTGCAGAGTTTTCAAAAACCTCGATGCTTAGGCCACCCTGGGCAGCAATAGTTTCTAATGCTCCCTGGGTAGCTCTGGCCCATGCCCTAGATCAGTCAGGCCAGGCCGGCCCAGCCATCACCTGCTGCTTTACCAGCTCCTATTACTACCATCCTGAGATTACTCCCATCCAAGGAAGGATACCCACAGGAGGGGAAGGAGATAAGCAAATTAATGACAGCGGCTCAGCCTCCATTCAACTGGCTGGGTTAATTACTTGTGATTTTAAGAATTGGTCTTGATTAGAGCTATCAGTCATTCATGCGACAGTCTGCGCCTCCCCTCCCTCCCTACTATGTGCTTAGCACTATGGTGGATGCTGGGAATACCATGGTAAATGAGGCACAACTCTTTCCCTCAGGGAATCCACATGCCACCAAAACACTACAGCATACTAGTGATGGGCTGGGCTCATAGGAAGCTGAGCTGAGGATCCACACAGGCCCAAGGGTGAGCCACCCACTCCCCTGTCATCTGCACGTTAGGACACGTGCCTGTAGAGGGTGTGGGACAAAGTTAGAGAAGAAGGTCAAGAAACCAAGTCAAGATCTGGAAGTCAAGATGTCCCTTTACAAATTTAAAAATAATAATAAAAGTAGGGAGAAAAGATGTAGAACAAGCATGAAATATTCACGATTGGTGTCAATGTGACACCAGGGTGTGCTGGAGAAAGTGAGCTGGCTTGTCAGAGCTGGTTTTATCATGAGAGTCCCAGAGCGAGCAGGGAATTGGGGTTTTAGAGGTGTGCAGCCTTCCCCGGAGGAGCAAAGTTGGCAGATCTGAACGCACCTGCAACTCTTTTTCTCAGGCACAGAGTAGGAGCTAGACAACAAAAGAACCACTCGACCACTAGCCTGCCCAATGTCACCCTGCACATAGAAAGAGAGAAGGAACTAGGGCAGAGTCCAGGCTGCCAGCTGCAGGAACCACATGTCCTAGATTTTCTAGGGCTGCTCCAATTTCCAGTATTCAATCTTGCCTTAACTGAGAGGTAATTTGTTGAGGTTGGGGTTCCATAATGTAGTCCTGCAAAAAAGGTGATTCACCAAATTTGCTGTATAAGCTTTCTTAACAAATCTGATTCATGTTACAAAAGGAGAATTTCTTTTTATTATTTATCCTAACTTTTGGTTCAAAATACGTAGTCATCTTAAAGTGAACTTGAAGGTGGCTACCTTGGAACATTCCCCACACTGCTAGAGGGCCCAGTACAGCTGAGTCCGTGTCTTGGGCTTCCCTTGCAATTCTACAGCTTCCATTCTGTGCTGGGCACAGAGCCACAGTAGCGCAAAGCTGGAAATGCAAGAGACGCATCACTCTGTTATCCACCAAACACTGGAGAGCAGAGGAGCTCAGCCTTAGTGGAGAACTACAGTGCCTTGATGGCCACACCATATCTCATCTAACACAGGTTCTCCCAAGTCCTCCTGCCTCTGTGAACACTTCTGGAATGACTCACTGCAGCTGAATTCCAGCTAGCCTTCATACCCCATTTGTCAGAGGGGTCATGCCTTCTATGTAGATCCCAGGGTGGCCACTGCCCCTGAGGTTGTGGGCAGGTGGCGCAGGTCTCTAACACAATGACAGTGGCGGCTGACCCCATCAGCTCACTCCAGGTTATCCTGAACACCTCCTCTGGTCCAGGCCCTGTCGGGGATGCCAGGCACAGAGGTGACTCAGGCTCCCACACCAGGCGGCTGTAAATAAACACCTGTGGATAAAAGTGCCCACAGATCAAAAGTGATCACTGTCCCTGAGATAGGTCACTGATGGTACAGGCTAATTGAAGATAAGGTTCAAATGAAAGAAGCAAGGGACTTCTAAGTTCAGAGGCCCTTTGGTCCTTAGCTTCTCAGAATGTTGTCCATATACTATCCTCCCCTTAATTTCCTGGGAGCTTGTTAGAAATGCAGGGTCTCATCCCAACCCGGACCTGCTGAAACAGAATCTGCATCCTAACAAAAGCCCAGGTGCTCTCCTACACGTGTGAGTTTGAGAAACTCTACTTTGGAGGTGTCACTTTATGATACCAATTAAAAACTGTGGATCAGAGAGGATTTTGCTTAAGGAATGTGCCCAAAATCACCCAGCCAAGCGAGTAACAGAGGGAGGACATGAGCCCAGGTCTCCTGCAGCTCAGGCCAATGACACTAGAGGCTCAGGGGGCTTCTGCAGAAATTGACCCTCACAATACTGTAAAGGTCAGACCACAGGCATCCTGGGTTCCAGACCACACCCATGTTCAAGCAGACTGCTCGGAGGAGAGGGGTCAGAGGATGCTGCAGCAGCAGCAGGAAGCCAGCTTCGAGTAAGTACACACAGCTGGCTTGTGCAGAACACATCCTGCCGACCTCTGGAGATGAAGTCAGGCACATTGCAGTGACGAGATGTGCTACAAGCATCAAACCTGAGGTGGAGAGATCACCCGAGATCAGCCAAGAAGAGGAGACAGGGAGTCAAACAGCCCATTTGCTGTAATGAATTGGGCTAGACTACAGAAGTCCAGAATCTTAACACTTATCACTTGGCTACGTTTAAGGAATCAAAAAACCTCATGACTGGAAAGTAACTAAAAAGTTATATGTTCCAACTACTCACTGTGCCCTAAGATCCCAGGGAGAGGTTGTCTGGCCTCACTCCCCTCAGTTCTGCTGGCAGAAACCTACTCCTTACCTTCACAATGTAGGCTTGCTTTGACCCAGAAATTTTCATTCTGAGATTCAAGCTTAAGGAAATAAATCCCAAATGTGGAAAAAGCTATATGCACAAAGATGTTTCTTACAGTGGAATGTGTAATAAAGTCAACCTTGATAGTTTGTTTAGAGATTGTAATGAGAGAGAAACAACTTATATACCCCTGAATGAAGGAACAGTTCCCACCTGGAAAACACATTCTCTGAGCACCTGGTTTCTGCAAGGAACACAGAACGGGGCAAGACACCCACCTTGTCAGCCAGCTCAGGAGGATTAGTCCTGACAATCAATAGGGTAACAGATGTCAGAATCACATCTCTCTATGCCAAGGTAAGTCAGATCTTTAAATATCTTTAGTTTTGTGGGCTATGTGGTCTCTGTTGCAACGACTCCACTCTGCTACTGTAGTATAAAAGCAGCCATGGATGATACATAAATAAATGAGTGTGGCTGTTTCGTAAACCTTTATTTACAAAACTGGCAGCAAGCTGGACTAGCCTCGGGCTATAGTTTGCTGACAGCTGATCTCTGTACTCCCATCTATTAATTTTAAATGGCAAAAGTTTTTGAAATATCCTACATGTCTAACACAGGGAAATGGTTTAATATGTTAAAGCATTCATCTGATTCATTTGATCCATAGATACTTACTGAGTTCCTGCCTAGGCCAGACATTGTTCTGAGTCCTGGGGAGACTCAAGACAGTGAGTCAGGGACACCCTGAGTCAAAGGAATATGACTGAAGACCTTATGAGAGTCTGCTCTAACAAAGAATATCCTTCTAATGCCACATGAAAAGCAAAATACAAAATTGTGTATAAAAATAAGACCAAATAGTGCTTTTATAATTTTTTTAAAAACCACAAGGAAAAAAAAAAAAAAGAAAGAAGAATATCAAAATGTTGCTAATGTTTACCTTTGGCTGCTTGGACTACCCTTCCTCTCTTTACCTGAATTTTCCAATGTTGTCATATGATTACATATTACTTTTACAACAAAACATTCCTTCCCCACTGTATTTAAAAGGGAAGGCCTGTCTTGGTTTAAGCTAAGGTCTGTGTCCCTCCTACTTCCACCTGCGGTTCCCACCGCAGTCCCTGAAGGCAGCTGGAAAAAGTCAAGCTGCTTACTTCTGGATGTTCACATACACGCCCAGGCTGAGCCAGAAGGTTCAGCACCTGGGACAGCGCCACAGGAGCCCATGGGGATGAGAAGGGTGCAGCAGCCCCAGGCGGGAGCCCCTGGAGGGCAAGGGCTGTGCCTCCTCCCTGGTCCTCCTGCTGAGTTCATTTGAGACACATGGGCAACACCTGTCAAAGCAGGAAAGAGTGTTGTCCCCTGAGCCCAACTGATGCAAATGGAACGAGCCCTGTGACCCGGCGGGGGAGGATTGTTGGTAGAAAGGAAGTAAAAACAAATACTGCACAGATCCCTTAGCCACATTACGATCTTGGTAGAGACTCGCAAACATGCCAACACCAGTCACAGCAACATCTGCTTCTAATTGCTTCTCCCCCAGCATTTTCAGAGCTCGTCAGCTGGCATCTGCCCTAGGAAAAAATCCAGTATTTTTAACAAATGCTTAAATCAGATGGCGTCCTTGGTGAGTAATTTCTTACGTGTTTGGTCTTTGAGGCTAAAAACAGTAAGCGCACCCATAAGGAACGTGGTTGTCAGGAGTGGCTGGGTGCTCAGGAGGTCCCACTTCAAATGGTATGACTAAGAGTTTCCAGTTCACAAGGCACGTTCAAATGTTTTCTTTCACTTGTCATGTATTTGTATCCTAAATATAAAGTGTTTTGGCGGTTTTTTTTTTTTAAATACCACTGTGTCCACTTCTTTATGGGTAATTTCCTCTCTTTTCCAAATATTTTTATAAGAAAGTTCCTTTGTAAAAGAAAAATGTGTGATTTTTTTAAAAGACCACATCTATCTATGCTCCCACTTGTGAGTACTTTAAGCAAGATCTCATGTACAGACAAAACTTCCCATTCTCTGTCAAGAAAAGTCTCTGCATTTAGGCTCTCCTCAAAAAACCCACAGCCCCTTCCAACTGCCTGTCGGGAAAGGGTCTTCCTGTGCCAGCCAGTCTGAAGCAGGAAGGCAAATCTGGAAACTAGGCCTTGAGGGCTCTGTCTCACCTCCTCCCTCTGGAACACATGGACAGCCTCTACTCAGGACAGACCGGCTTGGACGCTGCACCTATCTAGGACCAAGGCAGGAGATGTTTACAAAATTCCCGTGGCTCCCCACTGTTGAGACCAAGACACACAGCATTGAAAAACTCTCTGCCCAGGCCACCTCCGCTGTGTGAAGCCCACACCCAGCCAAGTCCCCACAGGCATCCTGTGTTCCCACCTCCTGTATCTGCACTCTGCATGACTCTCTTCCTCCGTCATTTACTCATTCAGCCAATCATGATTCACACAGTGCCTACTATGTGCCAGGCACTGTTTTAGAAGCTAGATGTCAGCGGCAAACAAAACTCTCTGCCTTCAAAGAGCTTACATTCTAGAGGAGGGAAATAGGCAAATGAATGAATACATAAAATCCGTAATACGTCAGGTGATGGTAAATGCTATGGAGAGAAATGAGATAGCAGAGGGGACTAGGAGATGCTAGTGGGTTGTGGGCAGGGGGCACCTCATGGAGAGGTAACATGTGAGCAGAGCCCCACGACAGGGGGCAGCAAGCCTCTACCTAGGAAACAGGCAGAAGAGCCTTCCAGGCAGAGGGAGTGGCAAGTGCAAAGGGCCCGAGGCAGGAATGTGCTGGTATGTTCAGGGAAGGCAAGGAGCCTAGTGGGGCTGGCACTAATGGCCCCCAGGCCAGGGAGGTACATTTGGGCCTTGTGGATCATCAGAGACATTGGCTTTTACTGTAAGATCAGAGCCTGGAGGATTCTGATGAGAGGAGTGACATGTCTGAGTCACACTGTAACAGACCAGTGTAGTGGCTGTGTTGAGAACAGCCTGCAAGGGGCAAGGGGGAAAGTGAGAGATCAGATGGGAAACTCCTCGAACCATCCCAGTGAGAGACAATAGCAGAGCTACAAGAGCTGATGTGGGGGAAAGTGTCCAAGTTTTGGAGAATTTGCTAATGGTTTGCATATGGAGATATGATGCAAAGAGCAGAGACAGTGCTGATTCTGATGTTTTTGGCCTGAACAACTAGGGTGGAGCTGCCATCTAGTAAGTGGTGATGGTAAAAGGCGCAGCAGGTTGTAGTAAAGGATGGGTATGGAAATCACAACCAGCCTTTAAGACCCAGAAACAGTGACTCCTCTAAGAAGCCTTCCCACAGCAAGCTAAAAGCACTTACCCCCTCCCTTCCTCTCTCACAAGCATGCATACAGGTGCACACACACACACATACACACACACACAAACCAATTCTCTGTACCAAAGTTATCTGTATCCACACATTATTCCCTTGAGTAACCTAGCAGATTCGTTTTATATCATCTGGAAGCATCTGTGCACAGTAGGTGTTCAACAAATATTTTTAGTAATATGCTGCATAAAATTGCACCTATGATATTTTAAGTCTGACAACTCAAGAATGTTTTTTCAAAACATCTAGAAATTATGCTTAGCACTGATTAAATATTAAGTGGTAATTATTCCACCTCAAGGGCCCTATATATAGATTCTGACCTGCCCCTAATTATTCAAATTGTCGAAGCAAGCTCTCCTGTGGAAAGGCCAAGTTAGGAAGATGGCTATTACCTTGCCCGTCCTTATATCCCAAGCTTTCATTTCAGAGCTGAAGCCTCCACATAAAAAAATGTTGTGGTCTTTTGGATGAAATTTCAAGGTAGTGATTCTAAAGTCACTTCGACCACTAAATAGCTGGGTTCCTACAACACAAAAAGAGAAGAGAGGGTTAGAAAACTTAGGTCACAAAACAAATATCTTAAAACTAAGATGCCATCTGGTATGGGGCCCATAGCAAACACAGCTTCCCTGGGTCCGATGTGGCCCAACGGAGACTTTCTGGAAATACGACAGTGGCAGTAGCAAGATTTGCCCTTATTCTGATTCTCTGGCCAGCCCACCCTTGACTATCTGAATATCCCTTCCACCTGGGCTGAGCTTAGATGGGTGGATCAATGAGTGCACCTTTCATATTTGCTGTAAGCATGACATGCATTAGCTCATATAAACCACACAACGACCCTATGCCCACTTCACAACCAAAAACCAAGCCCAGGGAGGTCATGAAACAATTCCAAGGCTCCACAGTTAACACAGTAGATTATTTACCTGGGAGTCTAAAAACGAAAAACAGGATTGCTCTAAGGTGATAACTTTTCAGGATCAGCCACCTTATAATAATGGATGAATGGTCTGCTATGGAGCATGGCAGGTGGGGTGGCCTGAGACGCTGGGCGATGAATGAGAGTGGCCATCAGGGTGGCCCAAGCACAGATTGGACAGAGTGGTGTGGGCCATTGGGGGTCTCACTGGCTCTACAGGACATGAGGCAGTCCTTGTCCTTTATAAATACATCATAAACTGTTGTCAAGCATTTATGTGCATTATGGTAAGTGTCTGTGTGTGTACATATATACACATATGGTGTGGAAAATGTCTTTTTTTATCACTGTGATCTTTTAGAGGTAAGCTATATAAACTTCAAAAACATCAATCATTTGGAGCAGGTCAAAGCTGGTCCTCCTTCCACTACCCAGTGCAGCCCCTGTGTCCCAGAGCACTGGCTGTCATTCTTGTCTGTCCACACTTCATCCATCTGAAACTGCATCAATAAGGCAGACCGGCCTTGGCAGGGTGTTCTCACCATGGGAGTCTCTGAATGCCACCCCTGTATATGCCCCCCACAGGCAGGGCTCACACACCAGGCAGAGCACCTGCCGCACACCACCCAGTCAGAAACGTGGAGCAGGCTTCGCTCAGAGGTGCCATGAGGGCTCTCACAGCACAGGAGGAAGAACCTTGACTGCCTTGTACCCATAGAAACTCCCCCATGGGACTGAGCAGTGGGCTACTTAGGAACACGGGAAGCTGGTGGCGAAGAAGACCATGAAGACACCGAGGTCTCAAGCATCATTTCCACTCACAGGAACCCAGGAAGCAGCACTTACTCATTCAATTCAGAAAGCACAAAAGGTTGCCCAGCTTTGTGTTCTGTGACCCCCACACATTAGTGAAGGCCTCTACTAGCTCACCAGGTGTAGAAATGAAAGTCATCAATCAGTACTCATGACAGTCACAGCGGGAGGCTTTCACAGACCCAATCTGCCTAGATCCATGGTCTCCAAACTATTATAGTTTGACAGTACATCCCATCCATGAAAAACCTAAGGCACACATCACCAATATACAGATATTTGTTTTAAGTTGTATAATGTGCTTCTGTACCAACATATTATAAACATTATTAAAATATCAAAAATAGAACACTTTAAAGGATGATATGAGGATAAAACAGTCAATATTTTAAAATATATTTTAATATACTCTTATATGTGCCTATGCCAGGGACTCAGAGCAGCAATGTGGCAGCACAGAGGCCCCAGGACACTCGCTTCAGCCAAGTGGCTGGGGGTCATCTGGAGACTGCAGGAAGGGACCACCATCACATCCCCTAGACAGAAAAGGAGGACACGGATGCCACTGCAGTCCCCACACTACCAAGAAGGCCCAGGACTGCCAGACTCTTTCTCCCCACAGGGAAAACTGCACTTATTGCTGAGAACATTCAGTGGCCAGCTTCTTGCTCACTTGGAATTCACTGCCAACCCTTAAATCCAAAAGGAAACATAAACTCTATCTGCCTGGAGAAAAAAATGTCCCTTGTTTTTGGACCATAGCATATAACCATATGCTTAATTTCAGAAATGACAGTGAATTATCCATATGTTTTTTCAAAAGTGCAGTGATACAGTCTTGCCAACAATGGGGAAGAAAGATGAGAGAAAACGTGAAAGCTGAATTGCTAAAAGACGATGATTGAACTTTTTCTGCTAAAACAAACAAAAAATCTGAATGTTATTTTTCCTCAATCCCCTAAAGACATTGAAAATCTGTCTTTTTTAGTACTTTCATTTAGAAGATAAGCTGTAGTTTATACATTTTTCCTATTTTTACTTACAATTAACTAGGCCCTTACTGCTTTTCTTTATTAAAAAGGTTCAAAACTACAAGATTTTTAAAATTTTTTAGTAAGTTTCTAGATACCTAGTGAAAACACTAAGGTAGAAATCTTGCTAACTAAGAAGTTCTCAAATAAGACTTTGTTTCAGAGATTAGGACCATAGCCATCATTATCTTCATTATCTGGCACAATGTTGGAAGCAGGAGATGGTATAGCTGAGGAGTTCAGAGCCACGCAGACCCAGATCCCATCCCAGCTCTGTTGCTTCCAGCAGAGGGGCCTTGCACTGCTGTGTCTCATACTCTTACACATGTAAGGTCGTCATGACAGCTAAATGTAACGTGGTGCATGAAGCCTTCCACAGAGCATGGCAAACAGCAATCCACAAAAGGGAGCTATTATAGTTTACAAAATTAAACCCCAAATTATTGAATTCATCATTGGTTCAATTACAAACTAAAACCAAGGGATACAGGTTTGTTTTTTGGTTTGTTTGTTCATTTTTGTTTTTTGTTTTTTTTTTTTTTTTGAGATGGAGTCTTGCTCTGTTGCTCCGGCTGGAGTGCAGTGGCGTGATCTCGGCTCACTGCAAGCTCCGCCTTCCAGGTTCACGCCATTCTCCTGCCTCAGCCTCCCAAGTAGCTGGGACTACAGGTGCCTGCTACCACACCCAGCTAATTTTTTTATATTTTCAGTACAGACGGGTGTCACTGTGTTAGCCAGGATGGTCTCAATCTCCTGATTTCGTGATCTGCCCGCCTCGGCCTCCCAAAGTGCTGGGATTTCAGGCATGAGCCACCACGCCCGGCTGGGATACAGGTTTTTAAATAGCAATAACCTCCAGAGATTAATGTTTTTGGGCTTTTCCCATGAGGCTTTGAAAATACAACGCCCTGGGCTGCCCTTTACATTTGTTAAAGAGATATGGGTGAAGTCTGGAAAATATTCATCAGTGAAATATCTTGAACATGATGAACACTAGCCATGCCAGAGGAGAAGGTCTTAACTTGTCAGACAGGCTCTTCCTCTCTACCTTTTCATAAATCAAGGAGCTTGTTTATCATATCCTCTCCTGGGCAATGTTACTTTCAGCGCAATGGTTAGCTGTTACATAACCTTTAACCTTGAGACCATCTTGCTTGTTTACCTGTTTGTTATAGAAAATTCTGTTTATTCACTGTATCCTTATTATAGGAAACTGAGTTTTAAAATATTTAATCCACTGGCACTGACTTTATTGATCTCATTATAATGAGCTCAACCAGCATAAAAACTGTTTGGATCTTCTTGGAGCTAGGAAAAATCACTTATTTTCTCCTTGAATCAATAATGATACAAATAAAAAAAATCATTAAAGCAAAAACATGTTTAAAACACAATGCAGAAATTCCATTTGTTCTACCGACTCTACAACCAGTGCTTCCACCCCCATATGACTGTGATGAGGCACTGGGAACTCTGGAATGGTAGCTCCCCCAAGCTGCCCCTCTTCCTTTCTCAGGTGGAGACATCACGCTCCCCAAGGTGGCCACCCATGTGGCCAGGGCAGCACCACCTGTCCACCCTAACATCTATGCTTGGAATCCTATCATCATGCAGGGCTCCAGGCCCATGAGGGCCCTCCTCTTCCATTCAGCATGAATGACTCCCAGTCTAGTTCCTGGCACATAATAGGTATTTGATCCAGGTCACATGAAACCCAAGTATGGGTCTCCAGGAGAGAAAAGAGAAGCTCATGCCCCCCTCTCCAGGGAGCTTAGAGGCAGACCTGGCAAAGCAATTCACAGTCAAGGAGGGGGAACGACATTTATCAGGAGCCTGTTACCTCCAGGCCTGTCTGGAGCTTGCACGCATCACACGGCAACCTGGGTGGTAGGTGTAATTAACCCATCTCTCACAGCCAGGGAAATGGAAGCTCAGCGAGGTGAGAGACTCGCCCAGAGCCACATGAGTCAGCCACGCTGAGACGGAGACTGGCCCCGTCTAATCTCAAGGCCAGGTCTCAGCACACTACCTTGTATCCCCTCCAGTTATTCGTGACCTTTCCTTCTCCTAGTGCTTTGTTCACATCCACAGACTCATGAACATGTAGGAAAAATGTTGACAAGGGAAAGCTTATGCTGTTGCCTTGTGGTAATTGAGCTTGTGTTCCCAGGCAGTAGGCATATGACTCATTTCGCCAAAATCAATATCGTTACACTCATCCTCTGGGAAGTATTCAGCCAGCTGTAAATTTAACCATCCTGACTCAAAGTTAACAAGAAAAGAAGCTTACTAACTTTCGAAGCAAACTCTGTGCATCAGAAACAGGGGCCATCTTGGCAATCCGGGCAAAGGCCTGGGAAGGGTCTGGCCTGAGAGCCAGCTGGGCCTGCAGCTGAACATTCCCTATCAGCTGTGGCCCTGCATCAGCCAGCAATCCTCTCCAGCCCTGGTATCCTCATCTGTAGACTCAGGACCACAAAAGGTGGTTATGAGAATTAGAAATAATGTAGGTAGGAGAGCTAAGCCCCAGACAAATGATAGGGCCCAATAAACAGTAGCTGTAGCATTGCAATAATAGTAATAACAGAAGAAATAGTAGTAGTTGCAGTCATTTTTTAAAATTTGCCTCTTTTTTTCATTATACTTTAACCAAGTTGGAAAATTTGTCTTCTAATAACATACTTACACCTGCTCTTTCCTTCCCATTCTTTTTTGTTTCATTTTAAATTAGTTTTAATTGATAAATATAATTTTATATATATATAGGTAGTACAATGTGATGTTTTGATCTGTATATACATTATAGAAAGATTCAATCAAGCTAATTAACATATCTATCACCTCACTAATTTATTTTTTTGTGGAGAGGATGTTAAAAGTCTATTATTTTAGGATGTTAAAAGTCTATTAGCAGTTATGAAATACACAGTATTAACTGTGGTCATCATGCAGTGCAATAGATCATTAAAACTTATTCCTTCAGTCTAATTGAAACTTTATACCCTTTCATCAACATCTCCACTTACCCTATCCACCCCTACCCCCAAGCCTCTGGTAACACCTTTACTCAATGCTTCTACGAAATCAACTTTTTTAGATTCCACATGTAAGTGAGATTTGTCTTTCTGTGCCTTCGCTTATCCCACTTATTGTAATGTCTTCCGGGTTCACCCATATTGTCAAAAATGACAGAATTTTCTTCTTTTTTAAGGCTGTAGAGTATTCCATTGTGAATATTCACCACATTTTCTTTATCCACTCATCTGCTGATAGACACTGAGGTGGCTTCCACATCTTGGCTACTGTGAACAGTGCTGCAATGAACATGGGGGTGCAGAGATCCCTTCCACACACCAATTTCAATTCCTTTGGAGATACACCCAGAAGTGGGACTGCAGGATCATACGGTAATTCTATTTTTAGTTTTTTGAAGAACCTCCATACTATTTTCCAAAATAGCTGTATTCATTTACATTGTACAAGGATTCCCTTTTCTCCACATCCTCAACACTTGCTAGCATTTATCTTCTTGAAAATAGCCATTCCAACAGGTTTGAGGTGATATGTCATTGTGGTTTTAATTTGCATTTCCCCGATGATTACAGATGTCGAGCATTTTTTCATGTATCTGTTGGTCATTCATATCTTTTCCTTTGAGAAAAGTCTGTTCAGATCCTTTGCTCATTTTAAAAATCAGGTTATTTGGCTTCTTGCTGTTGAGTTGTTTAAGTTCCTCATGTATCTTCCGTATTAGCCCCTCATCACATGTATGATTTGCACACTTTTTCTCCCAATCCATGGGCTATCTCTTCACTCTGTTAACTGTTTCCTTTGCTGTGCAGAAGTTTTTTAGTTTGATGAAATTCTATTTGCCTATATTTGCTTTTGCTGCCTGTGCTTTAAGTCCTATCTGAAAAAGCATTGCCCAGACCAATGCCAGCCACTGCTTTTAATTCTCTGGACAAGATCGAATGTTCAAAAATTTAAAAAATAATAAGAGTTATCAACTTGCAAACAAGGTGTGTCCCAGTGTTTTACTAGTAAGTTGGTTTTTTGAAACTCAGAACTCGCCATTCCAATAGCAAACATGCCATAACCACGTTTGGGCTCCAGAGTCAGTCAATAATGGCAGCCTTACCTGACAAGCGCACCAAACTGTGATGCAGCTGCAACCAAACACACACACATCAGACATCACCACTGCGCACTCATGGTCATGAACAAAACAAGAATTTGGATTAGAAACCATCTTTTCTTTGTCTAGAGGGCTGGCGTGAGCTGTGTTTGTGGAGATGTGAAGGATCTCTAGGCACTTTCCCAAGTGGCAGTTAAGGGCTGGCATGGTGTTGTAAGGAAGTTTAATAACATTTGATTTAATATCCATAACTAGGGTCAGCTTCTCACTCCAAAGGAGTAAGGAAAGAGAAAGAGAAAACAAGATTCAGACAGAGGAGAAGCACTTTCAGAGTGAGAAAGGAAGGATATTTGTGGGAACAGAGACTCGCCTTGGAAAATAGACCCACTCACAAGTGGGCAAGAAAGTAGGCGGCTGCTCACTGGACAAGGAGGCACTCGAAGGGTGGCAGCCAGGGAACCCTCATCAGCTCAGACCTCGCTAGGCTATGGAGCCCCTCTGAGCCTTCACTTCTGGATCAGTGGCAACAATCCCTAGCACTCAAGGAGCATGTACATATAAGTATCAGGTGCTCTGTAAATGTGCCCACAAGCTTCCTTCTACTTCCTCTGGGTCTGTGGGTGCCTGAGGGATACCTAATCAAGCCCTCCTGAGCTATGCTAGGGAAACTCCAGCCACAGTACCAGAAAGCCAAAGGACAGAGAAGCCCAGGTCCCTCTGCGGCACTTCCTCCAAGGACCAGCAGAAGCCAGCACCACCTCAAAGGCTTAGCACAAGAAGCCTCCTTCTCTGGCCCCTTCTCCAAAGCTCAGGAGCTCTTGGGGCTCTTTGCCATGGTTTTCATTTGGACACTTCTCAACCTTCCCATGCCAAGGGGTCTGAAGTCGTCAGGGCTAGCATTTATCCCACTGGAGCGTGGCCACCCATCGCTGGAGAGGCATCTTTCCTTCAGTGGGCCACTTAATTACAGGGATCAGTCCCCATCAGTCTGGGGCACTCCTTCCCAGAGGCCACAGGTTATCTTCTGCAGGTGGCCAGCTGCTGCCCAACAGGCTCCCCAGGAGTCAGGTTAAGTTGGGTTCCCCGTTGTTTCCCTGTTTGTTCACAGCAGGGAAACAGATGTGGGGAGAGCATGCCACACCATGCCTCAACAGCAGGAGCTCTACTAGTCACAGGCCAGCACTGGACCCCAGCTCTGTCACCTCTGGCTGGGTGGCCTCAAGAAAGTCACTGACCACTCTAAGCCTCAGTTTCTGGGTCCATGAAATGGGGATAAAAACACTCCTCTCACAGGCTAGTGGGGAGACTAAAATGTCACATAAGCAAAGAGTCTACCATCCACTCACTCATTTCAGCTCCACACAGGCCAGGCAGCGTGTTGGAACCCAGGGCACACAGCCCAGGGCCCAGCCCACAGCAAGGGTTTGATAACCTGTCATTCTCTTTTTCCTTGTAGCATTTCTGTGATGGAAGCACCCGGTCATAGATTAAAAACAAGGGAGAGACCAGAAGACACCTCTTGGAAAGCAAGGAGAAATGGTCATTTATGAGCCCAGTCCCAGTTGGCTGCTCACTTCCACACACCATGACTCCCACCAAAAGACACTGGGACCCCAGGGCAGGAGGAGCCAGCCAGAAGCTGGGGACAGCAGAGCTGTAGGCAATGGCACCTGAAGGAAGAGGGCCATAGGCCTTCTGCAGCCATGAGTGCCTCGGGCTCTGGAGAGGTTCAGGACGGGCAGGCTGGGGGTCTGCATACTCACTCGAGAGCCCTAATAAAGGGCGCGTGTTGTTCCATCACCAGGAGGAAGGGAAATGTGGAGGAGATGCTGGGAGAACCCATGATGGCCCAAAGCCTCCTCCCAGTCTGCCCCCAAGACCCATGCATGGGACCAAGAGCACATCTGTAAGCTCACTGAGGGTATGAGCAGGGGCTTCTGGATGATGATCAAAAAGTAGCTCCATGTGGGGAAATGGCCCACCAACAAGGACCGTCTGGACAACTTAGCAGAACAAGGGCCTCATGGCCTGTGACAGAGGAGGCGAGGAGCTCCTTGCTGAGGACCAACCACGTGCCAGGCATTCTGCAAAGTGCCCTATATGTGTTATCACAGCTGCTTCCTTCAACAGCCCCAGCACCAGGTGGTGTGGTAGAAACAGGTGAAGAGGCCTGGCTCAGGGAGGCAGAAGAGCCAACACCTGTACCCTGTCCATGTGCCCTCTTGTACATGCTGCCTCCAGGATCTGGGAGGTAGAACCAGGTGGCACTGCACAGATGGCTCAGAAAAGCCAGCTCAAATCAGGAGAGCTGACCCATGCACGGGAAGGAGGACAGGGTTCCCTGCCCAGCCAGGGCCCCAGGGCTCCAGGAAGAGGAATCTCCTTTGCAGCCAACAAAGGTAAAGGACAGAGGCCCTGCACGCCTCTACAGCTGCATCCTCCAGGGTCAGGCTGGGACACCTGCCTCAGGGCCTGGAGTCTGCAATAAACATGACAGGACCACTTAGAACTGAGCAAGCTCTCCGGGGGATTCTGAGGAGACTGGCTGAGCTGGCGTGTGGCACAGCTGACTCATAAGACAGGCGACACTCAGGGCCCTGGTGGAGTCAGCCAGCGTTCCCTGAGGCCACCTCAGCCTAAGGTGCCACAGACGTTTTGTTAGGAAGATTACAGACTGAAACAAGAGCACCAAAAATAATTGCGAGCAGGTTTTATTTAAGTGTTGATTCATGGTTGTTCTATAAGCCAACAGCCTGTCAGAACCATAAATTAATGAGATAAAATGTTGCTGGCCCTCCATATTTCAGGCCGGGTATTGACATTTTAGAATCCACAGATTTTTAACTGTATTGATTGAGGACACCAGGATAAATGGCCTTGGCGCCAAATTCCCATTAACAACAATGGGCACCGAGTGACTAATTCCCAAAGCGCTGCGGTGAGAACGCCCTGCACTGCTTTCTCCTGGCAGGGAGTTCTAATTAGATTGAAATGAAAAAGCCAAATCACCAAGGGCGGAAAAAGGCAGATCCAGTAAAAAGGGAGATCAGACTCAGCGAAGAGAAAGGACAAGATAAGTCCAAGCGGGACGAAAGCCACTGGGGTGGGCTCTGCAGCCCCTGTGGCTAGAGAGCACTTACCAAAACCGGGGCTGGAGGTGGGATGTGCAGAGACGCTGTAGGAGACATAGGGGGAGACATAGGTGGAGCCCTGGCAGTCCCTGATGGGCTTCACTGCCCAGGTAGGAGGACCTGGCAAGGACCAACTCAGCTCATCTTACCCACACAGGCACTGAGCAGCTGCTCCAAGCCAGCCCTGGCCAGGGGATAGAGACACAAAGAGCACCGGGACAGGCCCCCATCCTCATGGAGCTCCCATGCTAGCCAGGGAGAGGGACATGGAAACCAACCACCCTCAGCAGAAGAGGCCCTGTCTGAGTGTGGGGAGCTTTCCCAAGGGTGAGGTCCAAACCCCTCAACCATTCTTTCGCAGGGACCCACTATACTCTCCACTGTGGCCTCAGCACCAAGTCCTACAGGCAGTGGGTGCACAGTAAGTAACTGCGGAGTGAATGAAACTGGGCCTTCAACAGATGAACCCAGTGGTGGGTGCCATTCCTAGCAGAGGGATGGAGTGAAGAAGTCCTCAATCACCACCCCCACTGGATGGTAATGCCCTGGGGGCAGGGCCATGCTTTTCTTTACCCACAACACACCATAGCTAGAGGGGCACATTGGGTCTGGGGCCAGACAAGCTGTTCTCCGAATGCAGTCCTATCACCAACTCGGGAAGGCATTCTACCTCCCACTCCTCCAACTCTCCACCAGGGGCCGCAGGTCACACAGGACCAGCAGGAGCTACCAAGGAGGTCTACTCAAAGCACAGATCGAGTCCTGACTCTTGCCTGCTTCAAATTCAGCAATGGCCTCCGCCTGTCACCTACTATGGTGGTCCCTGACTCGTCAGGCAGGAGGACCCTCTTTGAATGTCTAAAAATTTCAGAACCCTCTGTCAAGACACATCCACACATACCCACCCACACACACAATTGCATGCATTTGTTTAACATCTGTTGATTGAGAGAATAATGCTTAAGGGCCACTATGAACCCATCAATGCCATCAAATGAATTTGATTTGAGTAACCCAACAGTGTGAGTGAGTGAGCTTGTCACTCTGTGAGCAGTGTGCTACCCACATGTGCTCATGTGACCCACAGGCTGGGGTTTCCCCTCCTGCACTCCTCGGACTCATCTCCTCCAGTCCCAGGACCCCATATTACATCCTGCTTTGGTTTCCATGCATACTACATGGAAGCCTGTTCCTGTGACAACCCTGTCCTTGTTCCATCTGCAAGAACCTACTTTCCTCCTCATCAACCATACCTCCTCCATCCTAAATCTCTGTCCACTTAATGTGTGGCTCAGCTCAGGTTTCACTTCCTCCAGGAAGTCTTCCTTGATTTTCCAAGCTAGATGTTCTTGTAGTTCCTGTGTCTTTCTCCATCACTGCAATTTGGGATTGACTGCACTTCTGTCTTCCCCAGCAGACAGGAGCTTCTCCAGGGTAGGCACTGGGTCTTGTTCAGCTCTGTCTCCCCTATCAAGTATATCTTATGGGACATGCAGACAACAGTGTAACAGTCAGGCAGCAGGCTTTGGGGCCTGGCAGACCTGCATGCATCCTGGCTCTGCCACTTGCTGGTTTGTGTCCCTGGCCAGCGTATGTACAGCTGATTCTGACGGCGCCTGTCTCAAAGGTGAGTGGGGCCTAAACGAGATGCTCTATAGAGGCTGCAGAAGAATGCCCAGCACATAGTCAGTGCTCAGTAGTAAGTGCTGCCATCATCAGCCCAGTCATCAACATCATCAAGTGGCATTAAACTCCCTGAGTCTGGCCACTCTGCAAGGGGTTAAGAGAATCAGCAAGACCAGGGAAGTGCTTCATGAGAAGAAACCGCCACACACATGGCACGGTGGGAAGGGCACAGGATCTGCAGTTGCACAGACATGGCTTCAAATCCCTGCTGGCTATGCACCACTGGGAGGCACTGAGCAAGCTGCTTCGCCCCTCTAAGCCTCAGTTTCCTCTCCTTTAAAATGGAAATAATCACTGCCGGCAGCTACAGTGAAGATTAGACATGCTGTGTGCAAAGCCTATAGCACCTGGCAGGGACCCTGTGACCATCAGTATTGTCCTCTCCCCTACTAAGCATGCAAGGAGCTGCAAGGCCGCCCACATTCAAGGTGGAAACAAACCACCCTCTCCATTTTCCCTCTGCATCTCCTCGGGGCTATTGGGCATGAGCAGCAGGGGTTGGACCAGCAAGTTATCATCTCCGTCTTGCCAGACCCTAGGAGAGGCAGGCCCCAGAGCCCCCACCACTGCAGGGCCAGGCAGGCAAGATGCTGGCCTGAGGGCTCAAGGGGAGCCCCAGGAACTGGTGTGAAGTCTGGCCTCTCCCTGGGCTCCTGGCAGTGGAGCCCAGCAGAAACAGGACCTAGGAGGAGCTCTGGGGAGGAGGAAGTGTGGTGCTGAAAGAAGCTGGATCCTGCTTATGGAGGGGGATAAAACATTTTTAAAAAGGAAAGGAAGAAAAGAAAGAGAGAAAGAGAACAGGGGACAGGGAGGGGAGAGGAGAGGAGGGGAGGGGAGGGGGGAGGGATAAGGAGAGGAGGGGAGGGGGGAGGAATAAGGAGAGGAGGGGAGGGGGGAGGGATAAGGAGAGGAGGGGAGGGGGGAGGGATGAGGAGGGGAGGGGAGGAATGGGGAGGGGAGGGGAGGGGAAAGGAGAAAGAGAAGAAGGGAGTCAGATGGCAGAGGTGTGAATCCCAGCTCTGCCACTCCCTGGCTGTCTTCACTGTAAACCCTGGACAGGGCCCACTGGGGGCCGTGGCTGCAGTGGGTGTTGACAGTGCCTGTTGCACAGGAGCGTTCAGTAAGGAAAGTTCCTTCCACTGACTTCTCTCTCCTTCTCACCCTGCTTGTCAAAAGCCCCCTCAGGATTTACCCAGCACGAATCCACCTTACCCAAGTGCCTTTTCAGTGTGGGCATTAAAGCAGAACTTGTTTGAAGACTTTCCTTATGAGCTGGAATCATTTCTCACAGCCTTTCAACGATAATGAATTGACAGGAATTCTAACCTGATTCCAACCAAAGGACACAGTGATAAAGTTAAATCTATTTCAGCACAAATTGCATGTCAGAAGTAGATTAAAAAGCCACCTCTTTATCCAGCCCCACGGCTTGGGGCTCAGATAACCTTGGGGCTCTGTCCTCTGTGTTGGCTGACAGAGGCCCACCCCCTGTGGGGAGTCGCAGTTCCAGTGGGCAAGCAGTCTGGAAGCCCTCTCACTGAGCACGAGCCCACCCTGAGGCCCCTGTCCCTCGGCCACACAACCGTATACAGCTTGTGGCTGCGTGCCCACCAGAGAACCTTCCCCAGGGAGAGAGCTACCAGCTCACCTCAGGGTGGTGATACAAGAAACGCACCTGTTTCAAGGTCTGTTAGGTGCAGGGCGAAGTCAAAGCCACCGCTGAGGATGCGCCGGCCACAGGGAGCCCAGCGGGCGGCCCGCACTGCCTCTGTGTGCAGGGAGTATGTCTGCAGGCAGTGCCCGGAGTCCACGGCGTTCCATACCTGTAGGCAAACACAGACGGCACCAGGTGTCACAACAAGGGCCTGATCTACAGGACTCAGCTCCACCCCTCTGTAGAAAGAAAAAGGTCTCGGTGGAATTAGATTCCCATTATTTTACCATCAAATCTATATCTAGATGTTAAACTTTTCATTGCAGAAATGTAAAGGCTTGGGATTGGTAAGTTGGGAGGATCATTTCCCCAAATTTTTTCTGGGGTTAAGAAAACAGCATTCTGGACGGGTACGGCAGCTCACACCTGTAGTCTCAGCACTTTGAGAGGCAAAAATGGGCAGACTGCTTGAGCTCAAGAGTTCGAGACCAGCCCAGGCAACATGGTGAAACCCTGTCTCTACAAAAAATTAGTTGGGCATAGTGGCACATGCCTGTAGTCCCAACTACTCAGGAGGCTGAGGCAGGAGAATTGCTTGAGCCCAGGAGGCAGAGGTTGCAGTGAACCATGATTGCACCACTGCACTCCAACCTGGGTAACACAGTGAGACTCTCTCAAAAGAAAAGAAAAAAGGAAAACAGCATTCCTGTGTCTGCCAGTCACCTACCCAGCCCTTCCCACCTGCTTCATCCCTGCGGTTGGGAGGGAGTCCTGGGCCCTCAGCATTCACAGCCCTATCCCAGGTTCACCTGCGTCCCTGGCATCTTATCCTGGGCTCCCCTGCATCCCCAGCATCTTATCCCAGGCTCACCTGCATCTCTGGCATCTTATCAGGCTCACCTGCATCCCTGGCATCTGTCCTGCCATGGACACTGCCCAAGGCCAGGCTATTTTCATGGTTCTGCTATAAGACTGAGATCCAAAAAGGAACCTGTCACACTCGTATTTACAACCAGTCAAAGTACAAATATCTGTCATAGAGGCAGCTGTCCTTTTGTTGGGGGAGAGAAGGTGCTATCTCTCCTTCCCACCCTGGCCTTCCATGAGGATATGAGGTTATGAGGTTCATGGGAGAAAACCCTGTTACACTCAATGACTTCTGAAAAATTATCTAAGATATCAAGTATAAAACTGCATGTTCCCAGAGCCAGGGCCACACCATGTGAGAGCCCCTGAGCTTAGCTTTCCACCAGCTCTCCCAGCAAATGCTGCCAAATACACCGTGCAGCCCAGGGGAACAGCCACAGAGTTCGGAATACGTCAGGGTAGGCCCAGGGCCTGACACACAGAGGTACTCAGCAGTGCTAGTCCCCTACCTTCTTGTCACTGCAGGATGAGGGCAATGCTCTCACCTACCACCCAGGTAGCTCAGAGGCTGAACCCGAGCAGAAGAGCACTTGCAGCCAGCATGTGGGAGTCAGAACTAAGTGCCTCCCACCTGATACAGCTGCTGGCAGGCCTCCAGCCTTGGCTGAGTGGCTTTGCCTCTCTGGGCCTCAGTCCCCCTCTCCCTGAAGTGGGGATAAGAAGGGCGTCACCCCAAGGGCAGTGGTAAAGGCTGAGGAGGTAATGGCTACACAGCACATGGCATAATGGCTGGCACATGGCTGAACGTGGATTCCAGACCTGTTCCATTAGGAAAACCAAGCTTCATTTTCTTTAATAAGAGAAAAACCCAAACAAAGCACACCCATGCACTTCTACAAACCTGATCCCAGGGGTAACCTTCTCATTAAAAATGAGAAAATTCAACCTGCCAAGTCCTGAATGTTCTCAGAATGCAAAGGATCAGAGCTCTGAAACCTTGTTTCCTGGGATTATGTAAATGTCTACACTTAAGAAAACAAAAGGTCAAGAGTAGCCTTCAAAAAATGTGAAGAGAGCTCGGTTTCTTTCTTCCTCACTAAGGGTCAATAGCTGGGGTCTCAAACTGAAAAAAATCAAGAAACAGCAGTATTTACTTTTAGAAACACGACACAGCCAGAAGACTTCAAAGTGGAGTGAGAATTCATGGGAGGGAGATGGGGCACAGGGAACTGCTGCCTTCCAAAAATATGTACGAATATGAGTTTAATTTTATTTAAATAGTAAAATAAACTAGATCTACAGGGTTCACATGGTTAAACAGTAAAAAAGTTAATATTAAATACATAAGTCAAGCTGCATATATGAAGTACAATGCCATTTAAGTTTTTACATGAAACACCACCTCGTACCCATTAGGGTGGCTGCTATTTCAAAAAACAGAAAACAAGCATTGACAAGGATGTGGACAAACTGGAACCCTTGTCCACTGCTGGTGGGCATGTCAGATGGTGCAGCCACTGTAAAAAACAGCATGACGGTTCCTCAAAAAATTAAATGTAGAATTACGACATGATCCAGTCATTCCACTTCTGGGTAAATGCCCACAAAGCTGAAACCAGGGTCTCAAAAAGATCCTGTACATCCATGTTCATAGCAGCATTATTAATAACAGTCAAAAGAGGGGAGCAATCCAAGTGTCTACGGACAGATGAATGAATGGTAAATGTGTGTTCTATCCATACAGTGGAAGAGTATTCAGCCTTAGAATGGAAAGAAGCCTTGGCACTTGCTACAACATGGATGAAACTTGAAGAAATTATGCTAAGTAAAATCAGCCAGACACATAAGGACAAATACTATATAACTGCACTTATATGACGTACCCAGAATAGTCAAAATCATAGAGATAGATAGAAAGTAGAATGGTGGTGGCCAGGGCTGGGGGAGGGGGAATGGGGAGTTGTTTAATGGGGACAGAATTTCGGTTTTCCAAGATAAAGAGTTCTGCTGACAGATGGGGTGCAGGCTGCACAACACTGTGAATGTGCTTAATGCCACTGACCTGTATGCTCAATAACGGTGAAGATGATCAATTTAATGCTGTGTATGCTGCCACAGTTTTTAAAAATACATGTACAAAAAAAAAAGAAAAAAAAACAGATCTCATTTATTTGTGAATTTGTAGCCAGGCTATAAAAACATGCATGAGGAGGGTCATCACTCCTGGGAAGGGAGGGAGAGGGGTAAGGCTAGAGGAAAAAGCTATGAACACTAAGCAGCAGCTCTTCCAAAGAGAGGGTGGAGCATGTAGGGGAGAGCAGATAAGGCAGGGGAGATGAGATGGGGTAGGGGAGAGGAGATGGAGTAGGGGATATGAGATGGGGTAGAGGAGATGAAATGGGGTAAAGGAGATGAGATGGGATAGGGGAGAGTAGATGAGGTAGGAAAGAGTAGATGGGATAGGGGAGAGCAGATGGGGTAAAAGAGATAAGATGAGATGAGATGAGATGAGATGAGATGAGATGAGATGAGATGAGATGGAGTAGGGGACATGAGATGGGGTAGGGGAGGATGAGATAGGGAGGGGAGGGGAGGGGAGATGAGGTAGGGGAGATGAGATGGGTGAGAGGATGAGATGGGGAGGGGAGATGGGGTAGGGGAGGTGAGATGGCGTAAGAGAGGTATGATGGGGTAAGGGAGGTATGATGGGGTAGGGGAGATGAAATGGGGTAGGAGAGAGTAGATGGGGTAGGGGAGGTGAGATGTGGTAAGGAAGGTGTGATGGGGTAGGGGAGATGAGATGGGGTAGGGGGGATGAGACGGGGAGGGGAGGGGAGATGAGGTAGGGGAGATGAGATGGGGTAGGGGAGGTGAGATGGGATAAGGAAGGTGTGATGGGGTAGGGGAGAGTAGATAGGGTAGGGGAGGTGAGATAGAGTAGGGGAGAGTTGATGGGGTAGGGGAGGTGAGATGGGGTAGGGGGAGTAGATTGGATAGGGGAAGTGAGATGGGGTAGGGGAGATGAGATGGGGAGGGGAGGTAAGATGGTATAAGGGAGATAAGGTAGAAGAGGTGAGATGGGGTAGAGGAGGTGAGATGGGGTAGGGGGAGATGAGATGGTGAGAGGTGATAAGATGGGGTAAGGGAGATGAAATGGGGTAGAGGAGATGGGGAGGGGAGGCGAGATGGGGTACAGGAGGTGAGATGAGGCAGGAGAGATGAGATGGGATAGGGGAGAGAAGATGGTGTAGCAGAGAATAGATGGTGTAGGGGAGGTGAGATGGGGACAGGAGATGAGATGGGGAGGGGAGATGAGATGAGAAGGGAGATGAGATGGGGTAGCAGAGATGAGATGGGGAGGGGGAAATGAGATGGGGTGGGGGAGGTGAGATGGGGAGGGGAGGTGAGATGGGGTAGGAGAGATGAGATGAGGAGGGGACGGGAGATGGGGTAGGGGAGGTGACAGGGGGACAGGAGATGAGATGGGGAGGGAAGATGAGATGAAGAGGGAGATGAGATGAGGAAGGAGATGAGATGGGGAGGAGAGATGAGATGGGGAGCAGGAGGTGAGAGGGGTAGGGAAGGGGAGATGGGGAGGGTAGTTGAGATAAGGAGGGAGATGAGATGGGGTAGGGGAGAATAGATGGGTTATGGGAGATGAGACAAGAAGGGGAGATGAGATGAGGAGAGAGATGAGATGGGGTAGTGGAGAGCAGACAGGGTAGGGGAGATGAGATGGGGAGGGGAGGGGAGATGAGATGGGGTAGGGAAGATGAGATAGGGAGGGGAGATGAGATGGGGTAGGGAAGATGAGATAGGGAGGGGAGATGGGATGGGGAGGGGAGATGGGATGGGGAGGGGAGATGAGATGGGGAGGGGAGATGAGGTGGGGAGGGGAGATGAGATGGGGTAGGGGAGATGTGATGGGGAGGGGAGAGGAGACGAGATGGGGAGGGGAGAGGAGATGCGGAGGGGAAGGGAGATGAGATGTGGTAGGAGAGATGAAATGCACTGGGGTGATGAGATGGGGTGTGGGAGATGAGCAGAGGGAGAGATGGAAATGCTCTGAAGAAAACATGCCCAAATGTTTCCTCTGAAACTCATTCATTTATTCATTCATTCAACAAAGATTTCCTGAGGACCTGCTATTAGCCAGGCATTGTGCAACAGTAAACAAATAAGACAAAAATCTCTGCCTTCAGAGTTTATATTCTAGTGACGGAGACAGACACTAAACAAATAAAAATCCATAGTCCTTACGGCAGTGGTGAAGACTGATGTATTAAAAAGTAATCAGGAAAGGGCTCTATAAGGCTAAGGAAAGGGGCTGAAATGGTGGCCAGAGAGGACCTCTCTGAAGAGGTGACTTTGGAGGAAGTCCTGAAGGGGTGAGAAAGCCAGCTATGCAGAAATTGAGGGAAGAAGCTTCCAGGCAGGGACAGGAGTATGCCTGGCATGGCCAAGCAACAGCAAGAAGGACTACTGCAGCTAGAGAAGTGAACAAGGCTCAGGATTGGCAGGGAGGTGGTAAGAAAGGGACGAAGTCGGAAAACCACAAGCCATTGGTGCATCCCAGGGTTCTGCAGGTGGAATGGAAGGGAATGCAGGCTGGTTCCACTCCAATAGGACCACTCCAGCTGCCATGCAGGGAGGAGAATGAAGGGCAAGGGAAATGAAGGAAGACGATCAGGAGGCTTCAGGAAGAATCCAGAGAGAGAGGAAATGGTTTGGACCAGTGGGAGGCAATAGAGAAGTTGCCTGCCTTTGAGGGTAGAACCAACAGGATTTCCCTGGACTGGAGGTAGGATATGAGGACAAGGGAAAAGCCCAGGACATATTCAAAGTTCCTGGACCGAGCACTGAAAGGGGTGGAGTTGCAGGGATGGGTCAGCCTGCAGAAAGGGTAAGTTTGAGGGAAGGAGGACCTGGAGCTCAGTTTTGAATGACAGAGAGCAGACAGTATAAAGACTCATCCCATACCAGTGTGATGTTCAAAAGAGAGGTCCAGGGCAGAGGCTGAGCTGTGGATGCCATTGTGGAAATGGTGCTGCAGCCATGAGCAGGATGAGCTCTCCCAGGGAGCAAATGCAGACAGGACAGAGAGGAGTCCCACATTTCAACCCCAGGACTCCAAAGTTCACAGGTTGGGAGCCGGGGAGGAGAAGGAGAAACCAGAAAGGAGTCTAAGAAGAGGCCAGTGAAGTGGAAGAAAAAAAAGAACGGAAGAGGAGAGTCCTGGAAGGCTAGAGAAGAGAGTGTTTTGACAAAGAGACTGGTCACCATGTCAAATGCTGACGGGTGGGTCCACTGAGAACAGACACCTGGGGATTTGACAATCCCAGTGGCAGGTGTATGGGTATCTGTTACCTTCTATACTTTTGAGTATGTTTAAAACACTTCATATTTAAAATAAAGGGTTAAATTAACAAGAGGAAGAGGAGGCGGAGAAGAAGAAAAAAGGAAGGGAGAGAAGAAGTGATGGAGGAAGTGGGGAGAGGAGAGAAAAAAACACAGGATGGGAAATGGAGAGGGAGGAGAAGAGAAGGGAAAAAGGAAGGAAGGAGCAGGGGGGAGAGGAAGAGGGAGAGGAGAAGAGAAGGGAAAAAGGAAAGAGCAGGGGGGAGAGGAAGAGGGAGAGGAGAAGAGAAGGGAAAAAGGAAGGAGCAGGGGGGAGAGGAAGAGGGAGAGGAGAAGGGAAAAAGGAAGGAGCAGGGGGGAGAGGAAGGGGGAGAGGAGAAGAGAAGGGAAAAAGGAAGGAGCAGCGGGCAGAGGAGAAGAGAAGGGAGAGGAGGAGAGGATGGAGAGGAGGAGAGGAGGGAGCGGGGAAGAAGAACATGGTAGTCATGCAAGAAAGAAGAAATTACAAAAAACTTGAACTCTATGACATCCAAGGCCAAAAGCAGCAAACCAGAATGTTTGAATTCTTGTCCAGGGGAACTCCCGAATCAGCCACGGAAACATGTAAGGAAGATCCATCAATCTGTAAATCATCTGACAAGTTTCCCCTGAAGTGAAAAATGCTCACTTGGCTCTCCTAGTAGATGCACAGACAACGATAGCATCTGAATCAATGCAGACCAGTCAGCTACCTCTCAAAGCTACCCAGGGTGAAGGAGGGAAGAATCTTTGCCAATCGGTCTCCTTAATTGAATTTAATGTTCACTGTCAGGTTTTAAAGATTAATTCCCCAACATTGAAGCAGACTGAAGTGCGGGCCTTTTTTCAATTAAGTAATTAGAGATCCCAAACTGCCTTCATAGAATTAAGGAGTTAAATCTTCTGTCAAATGTTCCAAGATGATTTCATGTATTAACTAGAGACATTCTTTGTGTCCGACAAAAGTAACAGATTTGAAAAGAACATGACAAGTAAAATATGGTGCAGTCACTTGTCGTTGCTGTATTTACCACGGTTTCTGTGTCCTTGTTACCAAGACATGGCCCCACCAGAAGTTCCTCACAGTCTCCAAAGATTGAATAAGTACTGATCTAGCCACAGGTCATGTCCTTCCTGCCTGCCTGCCTTTTGTTTTTGGTTATAAAAAATACAGTCTTCTTGTAAATTATTCAAACTATACAGAAGTGCAAAAACAAAATCCCATAGGAAACAGCTACAGGATTGTTGTTTCTCTGATTTCATTGGAAATATGTGTGCTCTGCCCCCAAAAAAATAAAAATACAACAAAAATAAGAGTCATCCATAACCCCATCACCTAGCCGTCAAAATTCTGGTGAACCTTTGCCTCCCATGTGGCCCTATCCTACTCACTCTTATCTCAGAGACCCTCCTAGTCAGGCCTGGCTCCTGGCCTCATCCCACCTCTTGACAGTCCCTGTTGCCCCAGAAAATAATTTTAGAGACCATTCTCAAACTCACACAGCTCAGCACAAGCCTGTGCAACCAGTGCCTAACCCTTTACCAAATGGATGGGATCAGTCCATTTGCCAAATCTTTGAGAATCCTCCATGATGTTTGTGTTCTAAAGCTGGAATTGCATTGATTCTAAAACATTTGGGAAAACACCTTAATAATATTGAGTCTCCCATCCATGAACAGATGTCTCTCTCCATTTATTTAGGTCTTCTTTAATTTCCCTAAGCAACAGTTTGTGGTTTTTTAAGTGAAAGAATCTTGAATGTCTTTTGTCAAATTTATCTCTAATTATTTCATAGTGTGACACTATCATAAATGGTATTAACTTTTATTTTCAGATTGTTCATTTCTCGTATGTAGAAATGCAATTAATTTTGTATATTGACCTTGGATTCTGCCACCTTCCTAAACTCACTTTTTCATACTAGAAGCTTTTTAAAATAGACACAGTGCAATTTTCTTTTCTTTTCTTTCCAAGTCAGGGTCTCGCTCTGTTACCCAGGGTGGAGTGAAGTGGTACGATCATAGCTCACTGTAAAACTTTGAACTCCTGGGCTCAAGCAATCCTCCCACCTCAGCCTTCCGAGGATCTGGGACTGCAGACACACGTCACCTGGCTAATTGTTTTTATTTTTATTTTTGTAGAGCTGGGGTCTCACTACGTTGCCCAAGCTGGTCTCAAACTCCTGGCCTCAAATGATCCTCCTGCCACAGCTTCCCAAAGGCTGGATTACAGCCTGAGCCTCTGTGTGCAGCCTGGAAGTGTATATAGATAATCATGTTATCTGCACACAAAGGCAGTTTTACTTCCTCCTTTCCAATCTGGATCCTTTTCTTATCTTGTCTTATCACACTGGCAATCTCCAGCAGAATGCTAAATAACTATGGGGAGAGTGACACCCTTGCCTATTCATGATCTCACTGGGAAAGCAGTCAGTCTTACACTGCTACAAACAACACTAGAGCTAATGTTTTTGTTGGTACCCCTTATCAGTTCAAAGGAGTTCTCTTCTATTTCTAGTTTGCTAAAAGTTGGGTTTTTTTAATCATTAATGAATGTTGGGTATTGTCAAAAGCTCTTTTGGCATCTATTGAGATGTTCATATGGTTTTTCTTTCATAATTAATCATTAATATTATAGTTCAATCATTAATGCTGAGTTACATTGATTTTCAAATGTTAAGGCAAGCTTACATTCCCAGAACAAATACTACTTGGTCATGATATGCATATACATAGTTGGATTGATTTGCTAAAATTTTATTTAAAAATTTTGTATCTATGTTCATGAGAGATATTGGTCTCTTGCTTCCTTCTCTTATGATGTCCTTTTCTTGGTTTGATACCAGGGTAATAATGACCTCATAGAATGAGTTGGGAAGTGTCTCCCTTCTTTGCTATTCTGGAAGAGTGTGTGTGTGTGTGTGTGTGTGTGTGTGTGTGTATCCGTTTCCCAGGGCTGCCATAACTACAGTACCATAAACTGAGTGGCTTAAACAACAGAATCTTGTTGTCTCACAGTTCCAGAAGCTAGAAGTCTGAAATCAAGCTGTTGGCAGGGTTGGTGCCTTCCAAGAGCTCTGAAGGAAGGATCTGTTCCAGACCTCTCTCCTTGAGTTGTAGATGGCTGTCTCTGTATTCACATAGCGTTCTCCCTTATAGAAAGGGGAGATTCACAGATAGATATTCATAGAGAGAGAATTGGATAGCACGCACCCTAATGATCTCATTTTGACTTGATTACCTCGGTCATGATCCCATCTCCAAATAAAGCTACATTTTGAGGCACTGTGGGTTAAGATTTCAAAATATAAATTTGGAGTTGGGGGTAGGTACAATTCATCCCATAACAAATTGGTATAATTCTTCTTTAAGTGGTAGAGTTCACTAGCAAGTTTTCAACTGGAATTTTCTTTGTGGGAAGGTTTTTAATCATGAATTCAATTTTTTAAATAAATATGAGGCTTTGGGGGTTATCTATTTATTCTTCAATGAGCTTTTATTGTTTGGGTCTTTCAAGGAATTTTTCCATATCATCTAAGTTGTAGAATTCATTGGCATAAAGGCATTGGCATAAAGGTGATCATAACATTACCTTAGTGTCTTTTAAATGTCTGTAGTATCTATAATTAGGTCACTTCTCTCGTTCCTAATATTAGTAATTTGTAATTTTTCTCTGTTATTTCCCATGAGTCAAGCTAAATATACCTTTCATTGGTCTCAAAGAACCAACTTTTTGTTTCACTGATTTTCCTCTACTATTTTTCTATTTACCATTTCAGTTATTTCTGCTCTTATTTTTATTTGCTTATTTGGGTTGAATTTGCTTTCCTTTTTCTGGTGTCTTAACGTAGAAGCTGAGATCACAGATTTGAAAATTTCTTCCCAACTAATATAGACATTTAATGCTATAAATTACTATCTGAGCACTCTTCTAGTAATGTTGCGCAAATTTTTTATATTGTGTTTTCATTTGCATTCCATTCCAAATACTTTCTAACAACTCTGTTTCTTCATTGACCCATGGGCTATTTAGAAGTGTGTTAGTCTCCAAATATTTAGAAATTGTTCAGATATTTTTGTTACTGATTTTTAATTTAATACCATAGTAGTCAGAGGATATACTTTGAATGATTCCAATCTTTTTAGATATACTGAGACTTGTTTTATATGGTCTCTCTTGGTGGACATTCCATGGGCAATTGAAAAGAACGTATATTCTGCTGTTGTTACATGGAATGTTCCATAAACGTCAATTAAGCCAAGCTGAGTGACAGTGTTGTTCAAGTCTTGTAAGTCTTAACTGATTTTCTGTCTACTTGATCTATTGATTATTGAGAGTGGGGTGTTGAAATCTCCAACTATAATTGTGGATTTCACTATTTCTTCATTCAGCTTCTGTCAGTATTGCTTCATGTATTTTAGAGCTCTCTTATTATTTATGTAAATATTTATGCACGTAATGTTTATGCAGCTGACATTACACACCTAATGTTATGTCCTTTGATGAACTGACCTCCTTGTTGTTATGAGTCTCTTTATCCTGGTACTATTCTTTGCTCTGAAATCTGCTTTGTCTATGTTAACTCCAGCTTTCTTTTATTACTATTAGTATGATATATCTTTTTCTATCCCTTTACATTTAATCTTTTTGTGTCTTTATATTTAAAGTGGGTTTCTTATAGGCACTGAGTCTTGACTTTTTATCCAACTTAACAATCTTTGTCTTTCAAATGGGGTGGGTAGACCATTTCATCCATAACTGATATGGTTTGGGTTTAAATCTTGCTATTTGTTTTTATTCCATCTGTTCTTTGTTCCCTCTTTCGTAATTTTTTTGCCTTCTTTTGCATTGAATATCTTGTTATTTTATCTCCCATTGTTAGACTTATAACCATAAATCTTCGTTTTGTTTTATTACTAGTTGCTTGAAGGTTTACAGAGTACATCCTTAGCTTATCACAGACTACTTGCAAGTAATATTATCGCTTTTCCTATAATATAAGAACTATAACAATAATATACACAATCTCCTCCATCCTAGCCTTTGTGCTATTGTTACTGTGTATTTTACATCTACATATGTTATAAACGGCACAACACATTATTATGTTTTTACTCTAAACAGTCAATCATCATTGAAAAGTGATTTTTAAATAAGAACAAAAAACATCTTACATTTTCCCACACATTTACCATTTCTAGTGCTCATTATTCCTCTCTGCAAATGTTGATTTCTCTCTGGCATCATTTTCCTTCCGTGTCAAGGACTCCCTTTATTAACATTTCTTATAGTGCAAGTTTGCTGATGGCAAATCACTTCAGTTTTAAAATGCCTGAAAAAGTAATCTGCCTTTCTTTTTTAAAAGGTATTTCACTGGATATTAAATTTGGGGTTGATAGTGGTTTTGGTTTTGGCTTTTCCTTTCAGTGCTTTCAAATGGTGTTCCACTGTCTTCTGGCAGTATTTCCAATGAGAAGTTTGGGTCACTCTTATCTTTGCTCCTCTGTATGTAATGTGCCTTGTTCCCCTCTCTGGTTACTTTTAAGTTTTTTTTTTTTTTTTTCCCCTTTAACAGTAGTTATAAGAAATTTCAGGCCAAGTGCGGTGGCTCACACTTATAATCCCAGCACTTTGGGAGGCCGAGGTGGGTGCATCACTTGAGGTCAGGGGTTCGAGACCAGCCTGGCTTATATGGTGAAACCCCGTCTCTACTAAAAATACAAAAATTAGCTGGGCATGGTGACAGGCGCCTGTAATCCCAGCTACTTGGGGGCTTCGGCAGAAGATTCGCTTGAACCTGGGAGGCGGAGGCTGCAGTGACCCGAGTTCACACCACTGCATTCCAGCTTGGGTGACAGAGTGTGACTCTGTCTCAAAAAACAAAAAGAAAAGAAAAGAAAAAAAAAACTTCATTATGATATACTTTGGTGAACTTTTTTCTTCATGTTTCCTGTGCCAGGGTTTCATTGAGATTCTTGAATCTATGGATTTATGATTTTCATCAAATTTAGAAAACTTTCAGCCATTATTTCTTTAAACATTTCTTCTGTTCCCCCCTTCTTTGAGGACTCCACTTTCACATATATTGGGTGAACCTGAAGTTGTCCCACAGCTCACTGATGATCTGTTCTTTTTTCCCCCAAGCTTTTTGCTCCCTGTATTTCATTTTGGATAGCTTCTATGTCTTCAAGTTTGCTAACCTCTTTTATAGTTTCTGATCTGCTGTTAATTCCATGTACTGTAATTCCATGTTTTTCACTGAAGACTTTGTTTCATCTCTAGAAGTCCAATTTGGATCTTTTTTGTATTGCCCATGTCTCTTCTTAATAAGCTCATGCTAGTCCCTACCTTTTTGCATATATGTAATATGTTTATAATAGTTGGTTGAATAGTTCTTGTCTACTAATTGTATCATCTGTGCCATTTCTGGGTCTGTATCTATTGACTGATTTTTCTTCTCATCATGGTTCATATTTTTTCACTTCTTTGCATGTTTTGTAATCTCTATTTGGATACTAGACACAGTAAATTCAGGAGGCTGAGTGCTCCAGCCTGGGTGGCACAATCACAGCTCACTGCAGCCTTGAACTCCTGGGCTCAAGCAATCCTCCCATCTCAGCCTGCCGAGTGGCTGGGACTACAGGTGCACATCACCATGCCTACCTAACTTTTTGAGACAAGGTCTCACTGGTCTTGAACTCCTGGCTTCAAGTGATCCTCCTGCCTCACCCTCGCAAGTAGCTGGGAATACAGGCATGCACTACCATGCCTGGCTTCACATTCATTCTTGAAGGATACAGAATCATGAGTTGACATGTTCCTAGTTTTCTATCTTTAAAGGTGCCATCAAAGATACCCCACCTCCTCAACTCCACCTCACACCTGCCATACACATACTCCATTACTCCATTTCAGTCAAATCTTCCCCGCACCCAGCCTCCTGATAGGAATATTTAGGAGAGTGAGGAGATCCAAGTATTTGTTTTATGGGTGAGCCATTGTGTCACAGATAACAAGAAGGCCAGCAGTGATCTACAAACTGATCTCATTCACTGTATGTATGAACTTTAAAGATACCATTTTTAGTTTTCTATCTTTAAAGATCCCATTCCATTGTCTCTGGACTCCATTATTTCTGGTGAGAGGTGAGTAGTTTTTCACGTGATTATTCTCCTCCACGTGACATTCTTTTTTCTCTGACTGCTTTCAAGATTTTCTCTTCATCTTTGGTCTGACTACCATATGCCTAGGTGTGGTTTTCTTTGTGTTTTTCCTGTTTGCAATTTGCATGGTTGGAATTGTTTTTCTTCTAAAAAAGAAACTCGCCAAATTTGGGGCATTTCCTGATATTATTTGTTCAAAATATTTTTCTTTCCCATTCTCTCCCTCTTCTCCTCTGGAACTCAATTATTTACATAATAGATTTTCTGATATTGTCCACAGTTCTCTGAGTATCTGTCCTTCTTCTCCTCCATAATTTTTCTCTGTTTTAAGGTTGAATACTTTTTATTTATCTATCTCTAAGTTCACTGGCTTCGTCAGCTCTCTCTGTTATGGAATCTGAATGGTGAATTATTAATTTCAGATACTGTATTTGTCAGTTCTAGAATTTAACACTTGTTTTTCTTGTAGCTTCTATTTCTCTCTGAGATTCCCCATTGTTTTACTTGTTGTGAAGATATTTTCCTTTGTGTCCTTCAGCACATCTATAATACCTGTTTTAAAATACTTGTCTGCTAATTTCAACATTGGGATCATCTTGGCGATAAGCTCCTTTGATGGCCTTTCTCTTGAATATAGGCCCCCTTTTCCTGTTTCTTGCTTTATCTGGGTATTTTGGATGGAATACTGAACATTACAAAATGTGTGTTACCTCTAAATTTTTTTATGCTCCTCTGAAGAATATTGATTTAAAAAAAAAAAACAGGCAGCTAACCTGGCTCTACTCAAATTTCAAACTCTGTTTCCCCTGCAGTGTGCAGCAGCAAAAATTTCTATTCAGTTCTCTTTGCCTTAGTTGAGCTGCTTAGAGTCTGCATTCAGAGATTTGCATAGAGTTTAGAGACACTTTCCAGCTTCTGTGGTTACCCCAAACTCTGTCCTCTGGCTCTTCAAGCCAGTAACACTACAGGTTTTCTATACAAATTTTTAGCAGCCTGTCTGGCACAGACTGGAGCCTATGCTTAGACAAAACAGACAGACAAAAACATAAAAGTCAGAAACTCATCCAGTATCATTTCCTTCTTCGGAGGGTAGACTTCTGTCCAGTCTCTGCCTGCTTTTTTTTTGCTCTTGAATACCTTCAGGTAGTTTTGTTGTTGTTGCCGTTGTACAGTTTATAGTTGTTAGCTGTGGGAGGGTTAGTCTGCTGGAACTACTGCTTCATTACTGGAAGCCAAACCTAATTTTCGATTTTAAGCATCTGTTTTGCAGTAATTAAAAAGTAATACTTCACCCCACCTCCTCATCTCCACCCTCACACCTGCCATACACGTACTCCATTACCCCATTACTTCAGTCAAAATCTTCCCCACACCCAGCCTTCCGGTAGGAATGTTTAGGAGAGTGAGGCGATCAGGGTATTTGCTCTGTGGGTGAGCCACTGACCACCACCACCACCAGCTTCACAAAAATTTGCAGAGAACCTGGGAACACTTCAGGGTTTCTAGGATACACGGTATGGGAGTTTGAGCCAATTTCATTTGCATCTCCAAGGGCAGGGTACCCAAGTTGATATCTGGGTTACAAGGGGCTCCAATTTGCAGAAATAGCAAGAACAAAAGCAGCATTTTCATTTTACACCATCTTCCTAAGTGCTTCCTAAAGTGTTTTCTATACCAAATGATGCAAGGTCTCTCAAAGTAAAGGTTGAGGAGAAACTCGATCAGAATCTGTAAGTACATGAACATTCATTATACAGAGAATTCCAAGAAATTATTCTCTCTATTCAATAAGGTCAGAACAAAGGGAAAGAATTTTAAATGTCAACAGAAGATGTAAAAGGGCAAAGAAGAGTTTTCTTAAAGCAAAAAGGATTAAGAGCAAGACATATCACAGAGGGAACTGAAGAGAGTGTGGAGAGCTGGAGGCAGGGGTTTCTGGGGGCCATCAGCTACACCTGCCTCGCAGAGTGGGAAGATCCCTCCACAGCCTGCCCGGCCCCCCAGCAGGTGCAGAGCCTGTCCAATGGTGGGAGTACAATGGTCTCAGAAAGAGCCAGTGCAACTTCTGAAAGCATCATAATCTGGGACTTCATATCCAGGACATTTGAAAGCATCCTAATCCAGGGCATTATTCTAGGACCGCCTCCAGGTAACAATCATCATGTATTGAGCATGTTACTACATGCCACACATGCTTTTCAGCACTTTACAATTGAGTTAGTTGAGTGAACCGAGTTAACTGAATTAACTCAATCCTCACCACAGCCCTATGAAGTATAAAATTAGGTCTGTTTTACAGATGAGGAAACTGAAGCATTGAGAGGTTGCCTGTCCCAGGCCATACTGTGAGAGGTGGGGCAGGCACTTGGACCAAGGCACTCTGGCTCGAGAGTCTGCAGGCTCCAGCACCACTAACGCTCTTCTACCTCCCACCTGCAATACCCCTCAAGGTCCAACCCACTGCCCTAATCCTGTGCTCCGGAGAAATACAACTCAAAGCCAGACTAACCCCTCTTCCTACTGCCAGCCTTTAGGTTGTCTCATGGTGAGTTCCCCACTGAATCCCTGTCTCCTAGTTTGATTGTCTAAAGTGCCGAGGTCCTCTTTTACGCCCTTCCCCATCACTCATCAGCTCTGTCAACCCAGCCACTTCTCTGCGCTTCTGTGGCTCCATCCTCTGAGCACCGTCCTCTCTCCTCAGCACCACTGCAACAGCCTCAAAACCGATGTCTGAAGTTTCACAGGATGAAAGTGTTATGGAGAGGATGGTAGTGATGGCCACACATAGATACACTATGAATGAATCTAATACCACTCAACTGTATGCTGAAAACGTAAGATGGTACATTTTATGTGTATTTTACCACAGTAAAAACGTTTTTGAAAAAAATAAAAAACTAATTAGCCAGGCATGGTGGCGGGTGCCTGTAGTCCCAGCTACTCAGGAGGCTGAGGCAGGAGAATGGCGTGAACCCAGGAGGCAGAGCTTGCAGTGAGCTGAAATTGCGCCACTGCACTCCAGCCTGGGCAACAGACAGAGACTCCATCTCAAAAAAAAACACAAAGAAAAAAACAAAAAACTGGTATCTCAGCTTCCACTCTTGCCCTACAATCTGCTGCCACACAGCAGCCAGACTAGACCTCTGCATCAGAGTCGAGTTATAGTCCCCCACCTCACAAACTCTCCAGTGGCTTCCCATCACACCTGGAATAAATCCTGTGTCACCTGGCCTGACTCCACTCTAGCAGCACGGCCTCCAGGCCTGTCACACTCCGGCACCTTCCCCCTCAGCGCCGGGGCACCCGCTACTTCTCTGTCCAGGTGCTCTTCTCTACCCAGCCACTGGGCTTGCTCAAGTCTCTACTCAGAGAGATGTTCCCTGAACCACACGATCTAAACACTGCTCCTCTCATCACTCCACTTCATCTTAGCTGGCTCTACTTTTCTTCAAAGCATTATGTTACTGCCTAACATATTTATTTATTTGCTTGTTTGTTGTTTCTTTATTTCTCCCACTAAAATGTAAGTTCCATGGGGTAAAGACACTATCTCTTCATTATCTGTTTTATTTGCTTCTATATCCCCCAGTGTCTTGAACAGAGTCTGGTATATACTAGAAGTCCAGTGTCTCTTGAGTGAGTGATGGCATTGATGGAATAAATGGATGGACGGATGGATGGAGGGATAGATGGAGGGAAAGATGGATGGATGGATGGAATGGATGGATACATGAATGAATGGAATGGAATGGAATGGAATGGAATGGAATGGAATGGAATGGAATGGATGAATGAATGACATGGAGGGATGGGTTATGAATGGATGATGGATAGATGGATGGATGAATGAATGGAATGAAATGGATAGACAAATGAATGGGATGGAGGGATGGGTGATGAATGGAGGATGGATGGTTAGATGGATGATGGATAGACAGAAGGATAGATGGACAAACATGTGGACAAAAGAATGGCTATCCTAGCTTTGGGTCATCTGCAGATTGGAAAGCAGACCTCCCTTCTATAACATTACCCAATTTATTTATTATTAAGCTGTGGAAAAGAATGCTAAGTACAGTACCCTTTAGTCATGAGAGACCCCTTCTATTCTGAGAGTAAATAATTAATTCTCAGAGTTGAGTGCTCTTGTTCAACAAGCCATAGGTCATCCAGTTGGACTGTACGACCTGGTAGATACCTCTTTATCTCTCTCACCTTCTCAAGAACAGTCTGAACCTCTCTGGCACCACAAGGACCTTAGGCTGGTTCCTGCTCTTCTGTAAAACAAGGATGCGATGCAATCACAAAGGCTCTAAAGGCCTGAGGCTCTGAATGTCAGCACCTTTCCAAATCAAGACACACTCAGCCTCTGGCCTCAATACACATAGATCCTATAAGTCTAATAGTTCATATAAGAATAAATGAGCCAGGCATAGTGGCTGATGCCTGTAATCCCACCACTTTGGGTGGCTGAGGCGGGCAGATCATTTGAACCCAGGAGTTCGAGACCAGCCTGGGGCAACATGGAGAAACCCTGTCTCTACTACGGTGGCACACAACTCTAGACCCAGCCACTTGGGAGTCTGAGGTGGGAGGATCACCTGAGCCCAGGAAGTCGAGGCTTCAGTGAGCCATGATTGTGCCACTGCACTCCAGCCTGGGTGACAAGGTGAGACCCTGTCTCAAAAAAAAAAAAGAACGAATGTTTTGGCGAATGAATGCTGGCTCCTGACAAGCATGTCTGTCTTTTAATCCTGCAAGGCCGTGAATTCTACTGGCTGCCTGGTGTTCATTTTCTCTTTCTCTAGTATAAGCGTCCCTCCCCAACTCAGTCACTATGGTACATGGGGCTTCCAAAACTACCTTTTTTCACTCTTGGAAAATGGGTTTTCTGCTTGGGCACCTCTAGTCTCCCAGCTCTCTCCCAGTCTCTGTAATTTCTCAGCACTCTAACGTGGATCGGCACAGCTGGAACCCCTGAGGTCTAAAGCCTGAGCTGCTTTCACATTGTTAGGTGTTCTTTCATACCTGCCTCACCCGTAGGGACTGTGAAGTGCTTTGGGGGCTGCATGTCACATCTTCCCTTAAGCCACAGACCTCTTTCCTCCTCGGTGTGCTTAGTCTGCACACAGTAAGAGGGGCTCTGGACTGCTCCTACTCTCTTATCCTAAGACATACTCCCTCTCTCAATAACTGGGAGGAAGAAGAGGTTGTGACCTGATTAGAATGAGTAGCAATAATGTTATACCTTTATTTTTGTGTATCACTTTCCACATTCATGTGCCCCTTACACAAACCTGCAAGGCTGCCAGGGAAACTGTCATCTCCATTTTACAGATGGGCAAAGAGAGACTTACAGTGATTGGGTGACTCATTCACTCGTTAGGTTTGTTCAACAGATATTTACGCCAGTCTGCTATCTGCCAAGAAATTTGCTCACTGCTGGAACTGCTAGAGAAGAAAATAGCTCATGAGAGTCTAGTGGAAGAGAAAGATATTAAGCAACACACAAACAGCTCTTCTAACTCAGACCAGTGCTGTGGAGAACAGAACTGGCTCCAGGAGATGACAATAGCAGTTGGAACGGATTCACCTTGATTTCCACTGGTGAGGTCGGCAGGCTTCTCCGGAGGAAGGGGTGAGGTGGAGAGGGCCTGAGCAAGGCATAGTCACACAGCCTGGGGGACTGAAGGCCAGTGTGGCTGGATCCCTGTGTGAAGGAAGAAAGCAGCAAGAGGGGACAAAACGCAGATCACTCAGGCCTTGGCAGACACTTGCAAAAGTTTGGAATTTTTCCCTCCATGTAAAATGGATGGGTTTTTAAGCACTGGAGCAAAGTGATAATCAGATTTTTGTTTTTAAAGAGCACACCGGCTGCTATAGGAAAGGCCAGAATAACACAAGGTGACCAGCAAAGAGGGTGTGCAGAGGGGACAGAGCAGGCCTGGGCCACTGGACTGTGGACGCACTGAACACCCAGTTTAGAGAAGAATCACTGGGACTTGCGGGTGGATCAGAGGGGAGTGAGGCAGAAGAGCAGCAGAGGAGAAGGCAGTGTGTCGTGGCACATGGCGGAACAGCAGGAGAGAGCCCCCTTCCGATCACACCCTAGCAGAGGCAGGGAGAGCCAGAACCTGGGACACCTCATTCCTATGACCACATGATGGGCCGTCTCTAGAAGTGAGGGCAGACGTCACCTAAGCCAGGACAAGGAGCTGCATTAAAATCACTCTGTCTGCATCATCCATGTGCGGGGACTCAGGGATGCTCTTGGCAATTACTGAGTGGGGGCTCCTGGAAGCATTATCTGATTTCGTTCTAATGGCCTCCAACTTAACTCCTTCTGAAGGCCCAGTCTGGGCAGGGTGTCCTGGCTGTCACACATAGCCATGTCCCAGGACACAGACCTCCTGAGCTCAGCTTTTCCAGAGACCCAGCTGAGACAGCCTCTCCTACCATCATGCAACAGGCAGCCAGGGCAGGGCCCCAGAATAGAGGTGACCACTCTCAGAAAGTGAGGTTGCGCGGGTCCTGCTGCCATGGCAACCGCCACAGGCCAGCACCAGGCTGTCTCTGCTCCCCAAGGAGGCCTCCTAGGGCAGCCCTGTGGACAGGCTCCAGCAGGCCCATACCATTACCAAAGCCACGGTTCTCCCTGGCCCTCCCTGATGGGGTTGGGATGGAAGTGATTGTTTTCATCAAGATTTCTCAGTTTGCATAAAAATGAGTACGGCCGGGCGCGGTGGCTCAAGCCTGTAATCCCAGCACTTTGGGAGGCCGAGACGGGCGGATCACGAGGTCAGGAGATCGAGACCATCCTGGCTAACACGGTGAAACCCCGTCTCTACTAAAAATACAAAAAACTAGCCGGGCGTGGTGGCGGGCGCCTGTAGTCCCAGCTACTCGGGAGGCTGAGGCAGGAGAATGGCGGGAACCCGGGAGATGGAGCTTGCAGTGAGCCGAGATTGCGCCACTGCACTCCAGCCTGGGCAACAGAGCGAGACTCCGTCTCAAAAAAAAAAAAAAAAAAAATGAGTACTAACCCTTTGCTCCAAAAATTCCATCCAGAAGCCCAGTAAGGAGTGCTCTCCCAGCCTTCTAGCCATAAGGCCTTATCTTGCCAAGCACATCCCAGGGGCTTAGGCGGGTGTAAACAGCTACAGTGGGAAAGTCAGTGGCTGAAACCAGAGGCCCCACTCACCTGCCCAGCCTCATCTCCCATCACGATCTTCCTTGCACGCCACTTTCTAGCCATGTTTCCCAAACTCACTCTGTTCCTTGAACCTCCAGCCTTACATATGCCTTCTCTCTGTTTGAAGTACATTCCTCTGTCTCCAACTGGTTGGCTCCTACTCTTCTCTCCTGTCTCCCATGAGACACCCCTTCCTCCAGGAAGCCCTCCTGACTCCTGTAAGCCAAGTTAAGGTCCAGCGGATGTTCCCACAGGTCTCCATGCAGCTAGGTAGACTGCATTGTTTCTCCACCTCCAGTCATTGCCCTGTTCTTTTACATGTAATGTTTTTCTGGTTGTGAAAGAAACAGTGCATTTTTATAATGACCCCCTCACCACCACAAGGCTATGGTTTATCTAGACTGCCACATGCCCACACTGCCAGGTGTTTATACAGGTGATGGAGTCCTGGCAGTGCCCCTCACTCCTCTGAGATAGTGTAACTGGGCCACTATACAGATGAAGAGAATGGGGCTCCTAGTAGGAAAGAAGTTGCCCAAGGTTATACAACAAGCAGGTTAGTAGGCCCACAACTCACGGCCAGCATACATGTGCTTCTCTTTCTGGGGTGCTTCTCACCTGGGGACCAGGTGTCACCACCCTGGGCAATGGCTAAGATACTGAAAAGGAACAGAGGTGACACTGGATCTAATCCTTGCACTCAAGCACAGGTAAACCCTGCAACCTGCTGGCAGTTTCCAGAGTATTTTTCTATGCAGACACTGTTTCTCCTGAGATCCTACTAAATGTATAATCTGGCATCCTGCTTTCTTCACTTAACAGCTTCCAATGTTCCTAAAATCTTCTTTTTTTCTTTTTTTTTTTTTTTTTTTGAGACGGAGTTTTGCTCTTGTTTCCCAGGATGGAGTGCAGTGGCACGATCTCGGCTCACCACAACCTCCGCCTCCCAGCTTCAAGTGATTCTCCTGCCTCAGCCTCCGGAGAAGCTGGGATTACAGGCAAGTGCCAACACGCCTGGCTAATTTTTTGTATTTTCAGTACAGACGGGGTTTCTCCATGTTGGTCAGGCTGGTCTCGAACTCCCGACCTCAGGTGATTCGCCCGCCTCAGCCTCCCCAAGTGCTGGGATTACAGGCGTGAGCCACCGCACCCAGCCCGTTTTTTTTTTTTTTTTTTTTTTTTTAAGTGCAGTTACTCATCAATTCCCAAAGAAAAGAGCACAGATTTGGCAGAGGCCTTGAACTTGACCATTTTTCCCTGGTGCCAATAGCTCTGTGCACACAGCAAGAGGATTTAACAGCCTGATTCAGCACGGTGGGAAGGAGTAAATTGCTTAAGTCTGGGAAATACATTACCTCAATCTCGCAAATGGTTTTTGAAAATCATTAGGCCACAGAAGTGTCATTCTGCAGGCCTGGCTTTTGCTGCCTCCCCCATCTGCTCAGTACCACCTACCTCACCACGTCTGGTGCCACCAAACAGAGCACTCAAGTCTGGGTGACAGCTGGCTGAGCCCCTTGGCCCAGATTACCCCAACATCCCTCCTGAAACACAAGTAAAATGTGACCTCAGGCTCCCCAGTTTGTTCAAGTCAGAGATCGGAAAAGAGCTGCAGACACTTGGCAAAGAGCAGTCCCTCCTCCGCCGCAAGGCTGGCACCCCCATGCCTCTGCACCCCCACACCTCAGCACCCCCCTACTACCCAGCACTGCTGCTAACTCGTGGGAAATGGTCTTTGTGGGCTCCAGGTTGGTGTCCAAAAATAAAATCGGAGTAGATTTATGGGTCTCCAGTCCATTTCTGAGAAACAATCCCCAAGTTTAATCGCTTCTAAAAAAGCCACCTAAGTCAGGACAAATGGAGCAGCTTCCAGTAGTCTCCAGTTCACTCAACACTGCTGGGCATCCAAGCTCATGCGCAAACCTGGGGTGCTTTTGGGTTGAATATGCAAGGTTCCCTAACAAACTGCACTTAGAATGCATTAGCGGTTATTATAAATGGAGCCCAAAAAAATTCTAATAGCATTGAATTAGTCTGTATAATTATATTACTTCAATGAGCACGAAATTATTTTACCAACAAAAGTTTAACAAGTGATTCTAAAGGATTAAGAAGAATCATGTGATGGGATAATAATGATGACTCTGTAGGACTTAGTCAAGGATTTCTGTGGCCACAGCCTATAATTTTCAGAAGCTGCCTGGCCATATAACTAACAGTCAGGAATCCCTGCATCTGTGCAGTGCTGACAGCAGCAAGAACTCACAGGGTTAGGGCATAACCACGCCCACAGAGCCAGGAGTGACCAGCAACACCCGCCCAGATCACAGAAACCCTCTATCTGTTGGCTGATCTGCCTGTCACTCCTCCTCATTCTTACAAGCTTTCAGATACAGTGTGTGGCTTCTGATATTTCTAAGAAATAGCACAACTGCTGATTAATTTCAAGCTGCTGCTTTTGAAGTGAATTATGCTTGATATTGTGTTGCTTACCATGTGTTGTGATTTATACATTTTTACTTTTTTTTCTTTTTTTTGAGATAGAGTCTTCTTCTGTCACCCACGCTAGAGTGCAGTGTTGTGATCTCAGCTCACTGCAACCTCTGCCTCCCAGGTTCAAGCAATTCTCCTGCCACAGCCTCCCGAGTAGCTGAGATTACAGGCGCACACCACCATGCCTGGCTAATTTTGGTATTTTTAGTAGATGGCCTAACCATGTGAGCCAGGCTGGTCTCAAACTCCTGACCTCAAGTGATCCACCTGCCTTGGTCTCCCAAAGTGCTAGGATTACAGGCTGGAGCCACCACGACCAGCCCATTTTTACTAATTCTGATCATTGACATCAACAAAGCTACTTGCCATGGCTCTGTGTCACTTGTGACCACCACCTCAGGACCCCAGAGGCAGGGGCTCACAAAGCCAGAAGGCTCCTTCTCTGTACTCCAACTGAGCTTCATGGCTACCCTTCCCCACCACGCCAGGAGCACAGCACTGAGACAGTCAGGGGGTACAATATCTGGGGCAAACACCAAACTCAGCAGTTAACCCGAAGGCTTGGGGTCATCCTGGGTTGAATCCTCTTGTCATTTACCAGGATGGCCAGCCTCAGATCCTTTACCTCAACATTGGTATCGCCAGGCCTCACCCCGTGTCTTCTTGGAGGGGCAGCGTGGGTTGGAATCGCAGGGTTCTAAACCCCAACTGCTTCTTCCAACTGTGGTGGAAATGGGCTCTGACAGGATGGCCCAATGCCTGAGTCAGGGTGGAACAAAGGTTCTTTCTAGCCTGGTCCTTATTCTCCCAGACGCTTCCAAACAGGTTCTGTGCCCACCTCCTCCTACAGGGAGGTCAGAAGCTAAATGAAGCAACCTGGGGGTTTCAGAACAAAGGCCGGGAAACTTCCCACTAAAATCCAAAGATAAGAAGCCTAGAAGCCATCTTGTCCCCCTCTCAGCCCGGCAACAAGGAGGCTTTGGTTCACCTCTCAGGCCCGTGAGTCACATGGCTGCAACAAGTCTTTCCTTCTCCACTCCCACCCTGCAGGCTATGTGGCTTCTCGGTCTTCTTTTCACCTTTAAAAAAGGATGTTTTGAAACCCTTGTCAGCCGGGCGCGGTGGCTCAAGCCTGTAATCCCAGCACTTTGGGAGGCCGAGACGGGCAGATCACGAGGTCAGGAAATCGAGACCATCCTGGCTAACACGGTGAAACCCCGTCTCTACTAAAAAACACAAAAAACTAGCCGGGCGAGGTGGCGGGCGCCTGTAGTCCCAGCTACTGGGGAGGCTGAGGCAGGAGAATGGCGTAAACCCGGGAGGCGGAGCTTGCAGTGAGCTGAGATCCGGCCACTGCACTCCAGCCGGGGCAGCAGAGCAAGACTCCGTCTCAAAAAAAAAAAAAAAAAAGAAACCCTTGTCATGTGTGAGTTTTTATGATAACTAGTTTAAAATCTTTTTTGGTAAGTTGTGGCATAAGTTATAGAAAAATACCAACACAGCTAAGGCTCTGAGGCAAAATTTTATTACCACCTTGAGGTTCAGCATCATTTTTCTTCCAGTAAACATGTAAATCTGGTGTCCAAAACAACACAAGTTGCTTTATTCCATGGCTTATTTGCATGATTTTTAATGACAAATAGTAATAAAGTGTAACCAAATCCTCTAATTCTAAATTCATCCAGACTTTGCTGCAGAGAAATGCATTGATAATAAATTCTAAAGTTTTGTCTGAGAACTCATAGGTGAAACTCTGAGGTTGCTGGGAGACATGAAAAGAGTGAGTGAGAGGGGGCCTGGTGGGGATATGAGGTGACAGCAAGAACACGGAGGCCCAATTCCATGGGGGACTTGAGGGTCAGACATCCCCTGAATCCTAACTCTGTTCTGCCCCTTCAATCCACGTGGCCTGGGTGAATGACCATTGTCTCTGAGCCTTCATTTCTACAGCTAGAAAATGGGGCTAATCCTCCTACTTTCCAGAGCGGTGGGGAAGCTTAAAGGGAATTAAAGTGATGAAGTAGAAGGTGCCACAGAAGGCACTATCAACTTTGGTTCTTCTCCTGTCCTTCACTGCCTGCTGCCAAGAGAGCACAGTGTTGGTACACCAGGCTCAAGTCCCTAGGGACGTGAGGAGAACGATGAGCTGTTTCGCTGCCTCCTTCTAGACACAGTCCTCCAGATGAGCCACTAGTACTGTGAATGCACCAACCATCCACCCTCTGTATAGTCCCAGGGGCCTGAAACCAAAGGCCCAGCCCAGGACTTCTGTAGGCCGTGGCAGGGCATCCGAGGCGCTTCATCTGCCAGGCATGGTGGGGCCTGGGGCCAGTGCAAGAAGGAAGTCACCTGGACCCAGATGTGTCCATGGAAAGGTAGCAGCTCTGGCATGGGCCTTAGCTAGGGTAAGGGGGGCAGCAAGCCTGACGGGGCCCCATACGCCTGGGTTCTACCCTTCACTACACGCTTTAGAGACACCCATGCTGCGGTTCTCTGCAGCAGCCTCCCTGACCCACAACTAAGTGGCATAGACATGCTTGCAGGCATGCCCCTCAGCGGCTGCAGGGCTCCCAGGAGGACAAACTGCTACCTTTGAAGCAGCAAAATTTCCAGCAGCACCAGTGAAGCTTCAGCTCCCTCTGACCGCCACTTTCCTTCCATTTTCACAGGTTCAAATGTTTCCTCTCAGCCCCAAATTCAGCCAGACACAACTTAGTGCTTCTCAGGCATCCCCCCTGGTGTGCCCATCTTCCTGTGGGCTACCCCTTGCAGAATCCTGTGGCCACAGCTGCTGGTCTCAAGGCCAAGTAGGGCTATGGACAGGACAGGGCTCTGGGGCTGGGCTCCTGGTGTCCAGGCCTGGCTCTCCCTCCGGCTGACAGGTAGCTGTTGGTTCACCTCTCTGAGCCTCAAGATCCTAAGCCACAAAACAGAGAAGGTGGTATCTCCTCCTCAAGGTTGTGGGGACCATAACAGAGAATACGCATGAGGACCATCTAGCCAGTGCCCGGCACTAAACGACAGTGATTATTATTACTCATGCTCCAATCACTCAGCGCATATTCCTCATGCCTTCCAAATGCGCTCATTTCACATCAGCCCGGAGCGCTCCCAATTAATGAAAGAACAAATTAAACTGTCATTACTTTGGTTTAATTCTGTAATTAAAGAACTTCAAGAGGCGACAGGCTCTAAATAATGCATGCTTTTGTCAGAGATATGTTGAGTTCTGGGCAGAGAGAGAAAATAAAGGGGGAAAAGCTTTGAGGAAAAGGAGAGAGAGGAGACATGAGGCCGCAGCAATGATATTTATCCCCCAAAATCGGAGGGAACAATCGAGTGACAGCTGAAGGACTCAATTCGTTTTTGAATTACGGCTTCGGCTAGTGCAGAAAGCAGAGAATGGAGGGCCCCACCCCCCACTCCCACCCTACATCTGCCAGAAACAGAAATGGTGTCAGGAGGAATTCAATCGGTGGCTCTTCCAGTAGAGGGGGTGAAGCAAGACAGTCATTCTGACATCTGCTTGTGTGTGACTCTCCTTTTTATCTCAGTTCAGGGGAAAGAGAAATAAAGAAAGGAAAAGCATGTGGCACGTAAATTTTTCTAAATGTGTGTCTCTTACCCAGCAGGTCACGCAGCTGCCACATATTACAGACCTAACAAGATTGTTACATGCAGTGGTGGAGAAAGACAGGCTTGAAGTCAGAAGGGCAAAATTCAAACCCAGCTCCACCTTGCCATTGCCCAAGGTGTGAACACACCCCACAGAGCATGCCCAGGCCCCCACCTGCAGCCGGGTCAGGACTCACAGAGACAGGGAGCAGTGGGCACCTGTGTGCGAGTGGGGCCTGCCGAGCAGTGTGGTAGGTCTGAGTGGGGAACCAGCCAGCAGGCCTGTGACTCCAAATTAAATAACTTACTGAGCTGTTTTCTTCTTGTTAGGCATGAATGTTACCATAAATCCCATACACTGTGTAATTGCTATGTCCTGATTCTCTGAATCACATAAAGAAATGGCTTTCAGACATGGCCTCCATTTATGCTTCTATTAGCCACAGAACCCAAAGGATGAAATGTTATTAAATAGAACGTTTTTTTTTTTTTTCCTGCAATATCGCTAAGTTCCAAGAACAGCTTAGAGGTTTCCCTGAAAAGGTTGGCAAATGTGCTTAGTACACAGAAAAGCAGCTGCTTTACAAACTGCATACTTTTATTAAATTACTGCCCCTGCAACATCCTGCCAGCCACAGGATTAAAAGGAAAAAGAAATTAAACTGATGGGAATGGTTCCTGAGCAACAGGTCTAGATACAAGGGGACAGATCACCTTTGAAATCTATGCAGTTCAAGGGCAAGAGAGAGAGTTCTGGTCTGGTTTTGTGTGGCAGGGAGAGCCTAGCATATAAAATGTTGATAACATAGACCCACTATTTCAACGCTGAAATGTTGCTCATCCACAATGCTAGATGTGTGATCTTTTTCCTTCCTTCTTTCCCTGCCAGCCTGGGAGCTCCACCAGGGTGAAAACACCAACTCTGGTACATCACCATCTACCCAAGACCTGGTGGACCACATGGCATACAGTAGGTGCTTACTAAATACCAGCTTTGTGGCTGAGGGAATGTGTGTACCCCCAGCAGAGGGCTGGCCACAAAACAGGTGCTCAGGAAGTGTTCAATTTATCAGTCCATCCAGGAGCAGTGTGACAAGCACACTGTCCCTGTAAGACCCTCTGCAACTCAAGCCCATCCCTCCAAAAGAAGAGCTCAAGCATGGCTCTGGCCACAGTCAGAGCTGGCCCTCCCCATGGCCCTGCTCCTCCTGGCACCTCCCAGCCCCTGCACTGCTGAAAGGAAGCCCCTGGGAGCAACAGCCTGGTGTCAGATCTTCTCTCTGCCTCTCTCTATGTGTGACCCTGAGCAACTGCTTTACCCTCTAAGAAGTTTCTCGGCTATAAAATGGGAATAAAAATACCTAACAGAGAGTCAGTGCAAGGCCTTCAGCCCAGCGCTTGGCATGCAGTAGGTGCTCACTACCTAGCCACTGCTACTGAGACTGCATCTAGGAAGGAACCTCCCTCTGCCTCCTCCATCTCATCACCACGGCAGATGCTTGTTGACTAGGCTCTGTATGCCAAGCACCAATCAGGGGCTTTCCTCCTACTGTCATTTCATCCTGCAGCAGCCTTATGACAGAAGTGAAAGTAGGATTGTCCCATTTCACAGATAAGGAAACCAAGACCAAGAGCTGCAGTAATTCAGCAGGCAGGCTAGGAAGCAGCAAAGTCCATACTGCGCTCCACGTGGACCCCAGCCCGTCTGCAGGGCCCAACCAAGCTCTCCTGTGTGCCTTCCACCCTCCCCTGCTGCCCCACTGTGTGAACGCAATCTGACCCACACTCTCTGGGCACTGCCACTTCCAGCCTCTGCCTGGAGAGCTCCAGAGGTAAGACCTGTCTGGAGAGGAGACCCCCTTCCTGTAAGACGCAAACCACCCCCTGCACTGCCTTCCCTGTCCCACCCCACCCGCTGGGCAGTGAGGGCGGCCCGGTCTTCCCCTACAGTGCTCAGTTCTCACAATCATCCCCATAAACATCTTTCTGGCCCCCATTCTACAGTGACCACCCTTCAAGGAGACAGCGCCCAATATCATACACAGGACCTAGCACACAGAAGGAGCTCAACAGATGTTTGATGACTACGTGGTAAATGAACAGGGTGCCTCCTACGTGTCCCTCATGATGTCCATATCAGAGTGTTCTGGAAACCTAAGCCAGGAAGCAGAGTCTTATCTCCCTGGCCCAGTTTCAAGACCAAACCAGGAAGGGCTCTGTATGTCTTGGTTGATTAAAGTGATGAACAGGAAGAAAACACAGGCTGTTTATTGGCTCCACACAGAATCCCTTTCTCAAAATGCCAGGGACCGGGTACTTTGACACAAATTCAGCAGCAGCATCTTTAATCATTTCAGGGTTAATAAAAAATGTCAATTACATTTGTCATCAGGACTATCCTGGGGGAACAATCCCAGTGCAGACAATCTCTGGCCAAATGACAGCCTGGTCTGTTTGTCACACATCCCTCCAGCTGCCTCGCTGACGAATTTATCGAGTTGGTTACCTCCCCCGGCCAGTCCCTTCGTAAATAATCAGAAGTAATATGGATCTCCTAAATAATCCTGACCTGAGAATTGCTGCTCTGGCTCTCCCTAAATAAAATAAGGGAATAAAAACAGGGAATGAGACTAAATAGACCAGAAGGTGAAGGTTGCCTGGAAGGGTGAGTATAGCAGCCAGGGCAGCCTGGGCTCCTTCCACATGGACAAAGCAGGGGCCTGTGTTTTTCTCCCAGTGTCCCTCAGTGCTCAGCACAGCCCCCAGAGAGCTAGCATGCTGAATCATGACAGTCAGCCCCTCCCACGCCCCAAAACCTTGAGGGTCCCATCCTACAGCCCATTCTATCCGCCTGTAAACAGCCGCTCAGAACAGACTAAGAGGCATGCCTCCACGGGACTCAAAGCCAGGTGTCTGGCGCCACCCTGCTGCCGTGGCCGAAGGGCTCCCTGAGTGTGGCTGCCTGTCTACATTTTGAGAGTAGCTATTTTGCAATCAAGGAATTCCTGCACATTCATTTGCCAGGTGCAAATGCATCCAAGAGGAAAACACTCCCCTGCTATGACTGACACACATAAAGAGAGGAATGGAGTCAGGTTGAAACTGAAAAAGGAAAACGCTGTTTTCCACCCCAGGACTACTCCAAATGTTCTGAAATCCTGAAATGTGCCTAAATGAAGTGTTCTATCTTTATCAGAGAGTGACTCGAAAATGACTATGCTGCTTTTAGGGACTCTCACATGACAGTTTCCCACATTTGTTTCTTAACAATGGATCCTTTCCCTGACAAGTGGACCTGAACATGCACTGGAAGTCAGGGCCCAGGCTTCCTCCTACTGGAAGTGGGGTTTGGGCAACTCCCTCAGCCTCTGCCACAGCGCATGAGAGCGCTGCCAGCTAGTTCACTCCCATGCACTACAGCATGCTTTACAAATGGGAGGAATTTTTGCTATAAAACCCTATAAAAACCAAGATAATGTGTATTATCTTGAATGAAGAAAATATGGAGAGTGTGAAAAATATATAACTGTTTCTAGTATTCATTTTAAAGCTATGGCAATTCAAAGAGTTAAGCTGAGCACAATGCCTTGAAGACCACTGTGAGTTTCTCCAACTCACTGTCACATAAAAAGCATCCACCCCCACCCACATGGCAACCAGGGGCTGCCCAGCTGTCCTTCCAGAGAGTTCTGTCTCCAAGAAGAAATCCAGGTGACGCTTTTTCAGCAGCCCCACAGGCATTAGGTTTGTAAGTTAACTTTCTCGAGACAGGCAAAGGCTCTTATTTTGACGGCTTCCCTCCATCTCGGCAATTTTATCACCTTCATAAACACTAATGGCTCTTGAATACCTGCTGTGGGCGGGGCGTGCTGTGCCAGACTGAACTGCACAACGCCACACAAAATGCCATCAGATGAGTCACCTGTCTGCACTGAATCAGCTCTGTGATGCACAGGAGTCCGGGGGCTGAAGTAACAGCAGCTTCTTCACCGAGGCCAGAGCCATCCACACATTCTGACAAGCAACAGACCCCAAAGGGCAGGGTCCTTCACTTCCTGAGTGCCCACCAAGTGCCAGGTGCCTCACACATGTTGTCTGTGATCCTAACAATAACCCAGGAGGGTATTCTGCCACCAATCACAAGTGGGTGCAGTGAAGGTCAGAAAGGAGGACTTCACTTGCCCAGGGCATAGAGCTAGGAAATACCTGGGAAACCGATGCCCAGCCTCACTCCCCACTGCTCCTCACCTCCAACTGTAGGAGGGTGCTCTAACCACCAGGGCCAGGCCATTTTTGTGGGCAGGTCAATTGGCCATGTGCTAAAGGAAGTGCAGACCCCTAGAGGGGTTCTAGAAGGAACTCTGGCCTTGCAGCCAGGCAGTTCTGAGTTCAAATCCCAGCTCTGCCTCTTACCAGCTGTGTGACCCTGAGCATATCACTGTACCTCTCTGAGCCTTACTTTCCTCAGATATAAAATAAGGAAAATGTAATGAACCTCACAGGGCGGCTGAGAAGACTAAACAATATTCAATGAAATAACATGAAAGTCACTCAACCTCTCTCTTCTCCTTAATCAAGTCTGCCTATAATTAGCTTTGGATGAAAAAGCCCAGAGAATCAAACCTAACTTCAAATCCCACCTCCCAGGTTTGCCAGCTGAATGACCATGAGCATGGGGCACAACCTCCTCTGGCTCAGCTCCCCACAGCCACCTACAGGGCAGTGAAAGGGTTAAGGAGCCGGTGTCTGGCACAGAGTGGGCGTTCGATAAAAGCTCATTCAATTCAATTTGACTTAATTAGAAAACCTTACTCATAGCCTCGAGAATGGCAGGAGCACAGAGGGCTAAAACTACAAACAGAAATCCATTTGAAGCCCATAAATTTTATATCCTGCCAATGAACGCATTTTCTTATTAAGCGACAATATTATAAACCTCTTCTGAATTCCTGGCAATGCCTAAGAGTCATATCTTCATTGGGCTAAAAGTTGTTGTCAAATCACAAAGAACTTGAAGGGGTTCTAAAACAACTCATGAAAAGGAATAACTGAAACCAAGTTTACCGAACAAATCAAATTATTTCACTGCGTGCCTGTCTTTGCAAAGCTTCTCCAAATTACACTTCATTACAAGACTCAGAAATTAGACACCAGCAACAAAATAAGAAAGCCAGAACACATAAATATGTACATAATCATCAGAATAATAATATTCTCCTGTGCAAATCTACCTACTACTTTGTTTATTCTTATTAACTCAAGTTTAGAAATGGGACAATCATCTGAAACAGGGCCCTGGGGATTTCTTTCCCAGACTCCAACTATTTCTTTCTTTTGCAAAAACAATGGTGTGTAAGGAGAGAAAAGGATGAGAAGGCAAGGACAGAGGGAGGCGCAGTGCTCCTTGAGCCCCTTAGCATCCTTGATGGTCAGCTCAGGGCTCAGAGCAGCTGGGCAGATAAATGCTCTGAGCTGGCTCCTCTCTTCTCTTCTTCACTAAGGGGGTGTATAACACCAGTGCTGTGTGTGAAAGTAGGGGTGGAGAGGTAGAGGGAGAGAAAGGGAGTTAACAGTGGTGGTGACAGTAACATCAGTAGTAGTAACAGTAATACTACTAATAATGATACTAATAATACTAGTAATAATACTACTAATAATAATGGCAACCAATGCCCAAGTGTCTGGGTGCTGGGTGCATGTCATCCCAAATCCCTACAACCACTCTCTGCTTAGCAGTATGTCTCTGCTTTACAGTAAGGAAATCAAGGCTGCCAGAAGTTAAGCAACCCACCTTGCCCAAGGCCACACAACTAGTAAGTAAGTGCCAAAGCTAAGGTATGAGCCCAGGTTCGGGTGGCTTTTTTATGCCGCTATAATACCACTTCTTGGGCACTGAAACCCAAGAACTGAAACAGTGAGACTCAATACTCAGCGTGCTCAGACTGGAATCTCAGATATGGCTCTGGGTCTTGCTAAAGTCAAGCTGTGGGGTCTCTTGAGGAGAGAATGGGGCTAAGGCTGGGCTGTGGGGGACTAGGCAGAAGGGACGGGCTCTCTACAGCCAGGTGCTCTTCCAGGAGCAAGACGAACGTATGGGCTGGGCCCTGGAAAGAAGTCCCTGCTCTGGGCTCCACCTCCTCCTTTCCTGCCACTCTCCTGAGCCCTCAGCCACAATAATCAAACATGCACACAAGCATTCAACACACAAGTACCAGGCCCTTACTCCAGTTCCAGCCTCTCACCAAGCACTGAAGGGACCCAAATGGCTAAGGCACAGCCCCAGTGCTAAAAGGCCTTCAGTGCTCTTGTAGGCAAGACTCTAACTGTTGTGCCACATTTTCCAAAACAAAAAGGCAGAACAGATGGCTCACCATATGGTGTGGCACAAGGACAGCAACTGAAAGCAGGGCCAACCTAGCAAATGGAGGCCCTCTGGGAGCCAGAGCTTTTGCTTCCGGGGTGTGCATGTACCCTCCACAGCTCAGGGGGCTGGAGGGAAGAGACCCTCTCTTCTGTACATATGATGCCCAGCCAGACGTTCCTAGGTGAAACACAACCCCAGGAAGGACCCAATGACATGGCAAAGTAAAACCAAGCTACACAGGATACTGACACACAGCAAACTTGTCCCCGGTGTGCAGAGTCCTCCACAACCCAAGAGACACCAAACACCTAACTCAGAGAATGCCTGGCCGGCCTAAAGGGAAATCCAGGCCATAGTTCATGGCCACTCTGCGATATAGTGCTATTATATAGGGAAGTTAGAATGACAAAAGTATCTGGCTGCAAATCCACGGAGACAACATTAAGATGCCATTAAAATATGTAAGCTCAATGTAAAACTATTTCATTGCAAATTATACCGCTGTAAAATAAACAAAGGAAATGAATTCTAAAAAGCATTAAAATGGGCCGGGCGTGGTGGCTCAAGCCTGTAATCCCAGCACTTTGGGAGGCCGAGACGGGCAGATCACGAGGTCAGGAGATCGAGACCATCCTGGCTAACCCGGTGAAACCCCGTCTCTACTAAAAAATACAAAAAAAAAAAAAAAAAAAAAACTAGCCGGGCGAGGTGGCAGGCGCCTGTAGTCCCAGCTACTCGGGAGGCTGAGGCAGGGGAATGGCGTAAACCCGGGAGGCGGAGCTTGCAGAGAGCTGAGATCCAGGGCCACTGCACTCCAGCCTGGGCGACAGAGCGAGACTCTGTCTCAAAAAAAAAAAAACAAAAAAAAAAGCATTAAAGTGACATTAAAGCAAACTGAACTCCTTTCTCAAGTACAAACAAAATCTAAGTATGACAAGCACATACAGTCTGTGGTGAAAAGGCAGGCCCAGGTGTAGCAATCATCCCTGCGTCCCGGCTCCCACTGGTTGTGGGGCCTTCCATAAGTGCTTGACCTCTCTGAACCTCAAAGCACTCTTATGAAAAATGCTGGATGGGAGGGTTCAATCAGATAAGGTGAGAAAGAGAAAGTTAGCAAGGCTCAGACATAACACATCCCAAGGACACATGGCTAGTCAACAGAAGAGCTGAGAATTTGATACCTGAATCTGGCCTCGGCAGATGCAAAGAACTTGCTGGAGAGGCCAATAGTACTATCCTTCCCCATTACAGAGAAGACAACTAAGGCCTAAAAAGATAAATGATTTGCTCAGAGTCAACTCTTCCACGGTGCTGACCAGCAGCTATACTCCCTCCCCTCCAAGCCTCACACCAGAGGACTCACATGTATACTTAGGCATCACTCTTCTCCCTGGAAGTCACATCTAACCCCAGACCTCACTTACAAGCCCTTCCTAGGTGGTCCACGGCACCGTGTCCTTCCCTGATAGGCCTCACTGTCCTTCCAGCCATGAAGATCCCTGTCTGGACTTGCAGATGCTCTCTGAGGTCAGGGCAGCACCCTCCTGCTCACTGTGTTAACCTCACTGCTCAGTCATACTGAATGAATGAATGAATGAATGAATGAATGAATGAATGAATGAATGAATGTCTTGTTGCCCCCATAGTAGGAGCAGGTGGGATCACAAGCCCTCATCTCTGGATGTTAAGGCCAGGCCAGGGCTCTCTCCACTTCAAAACAGCTGAGTGAGCTTCTCTTTCTGTGATCTCCAAACTTTTTTGATCACATATCACTATTATTTTTTAAAATTTGTTCTGAGCACAGAACTTTGAGTACATAAACCCTATTCTACTGATACATTATTCTCATTACAAAACATGTACACACAACAAATTTTAAAAGAATGATGAGGAAAGCAGTTATAAGGGGAATAGCTCCTCCTTTCTCCTGGGTTATCCTTCCCTCCCTGGGGCCTTTATCCTTAGCACCCAGGATGATGCGAGCCCTGCTCTTGGCATCTCAGGCATGCAGTGAACCCCAGCAGGAGGAGCAAGTAGACCTGTCAGCCACAAGCTTCAGCTCTGGCACCAGACAGTCTGGCCTCAACCTCTAGGACCAGCTCACATCTGTGTGACATGTGGTCACAGGACTACTTTGAGCCTCAGTTTCCTCCTCTGCCCATGTCTTCCAGAGTCAGGTGGAAAACGCACAACGCTGGGTAAGGGCTGTGCTGTCATTAGCACCTAGGCACACACTGCACAGTTCTCATGCATCTACATAACAGCCAAAAAGGAGACCATAACAGACCCCTCAGGAGCAGAAGGAAGGATCAGAGACCCCTCGGGACTAATGGAGCCTGCTCGGGCACACTGTTAAATGAGAAACAGCAAACTGTGAAAGAGGATTGAGAATATTCTATTTTTTATGAAGAAAAAGAGGGGAATAAGAAACTACCCATTAGAGCAAAAAGAAACATAGAAGGAAAAAGCACAGACTAATAAGACTGGTTCCCTACAGGGCAGGGTCGGAGCTGGGTAGAGGGCACAAAGGAATTGGAGTGGGAAGGAGGGGGAGCAACTCTCTGAATAGAACTTTTTGTACAGACCTGCCTTTTGGAAATGTCCATGGTTCACACAAAAGCGAGGGAAGAGAAAATCCCTGAAATTGGGGAAATCTCTCAAATAGAATACAAAGAAACAAAGGAACCAAATTGTATTTCAAATGAATAACACAACCACACTGAAAGGGGGAAGCCGGGAACAAACCTAAGAAACACCTGAAAAGTAGACTATATGCTCTCAGTCTAAAGCCGAAAAGAGCTCTAATACTGAATTCTAATCACTAGACCTCTTTTTGCAGAGGTTAGCAATTTTGAAACTACTTTTTGACATTCTAGAATTAAGCAAATACATAAATATATTGTGAAAACCAGGAAGCCAGGTTTCACTGTTGGAGAGGGGAGTGACAAATATGGAAATGGAAAAGGGTAGAAAGAATCCCGCAGCACTGCATCAGGATTAGAGATATCAGTGTAAACTCACGGGTTCTCCTGGAAAGAAGTGAGTAGAGGCATGTGTGCATGTATAAGCAGACATCTATTGCCAAGATCTGTCTTCTGAGAAGCAATGACCCCTGGTAGCAATGAAGCAATGAGCATATCTAATACCCAAATCCCAAATCTTGGTTTCTCTCTCTGTGTCTCTCTTTTTGTTTTGTTTTTGGTTTTTTTTTTTTTTTTTTTTTTTTTTTGGTAGAAACGGCTTTTCACTATGTTGTCCAGACTGGTCTCAAACTCCTGGCCTCACGTGACCCTCCTGCCTGAGCCTCCCAAAACACTGGGATTATAGGCATGAACCACTACGCCTGGCCAAAATCTTGGTTTCTAAATGCCTTTCTCCACTAAAAGGAACCAGAGCTCCTTGGAGATGGCTGATTCTAGGACTGGGGCAGGAAAAGAATAAGTGAGCCCAGAACATCTTGCTGTGCCAAAAAGTCAAGTCATGTTCAAAGAATATGGAGACAGGAGCTGGCGTGAAGAGACTTCTCTTATCAAATGATAAAAATGTATTATTATAACTTACTGTTAAACTAAGAAACTAGGAGTCCATGAGTCCACATGGATACAAAATAAACAGACTAATGGGGGGAAATGAAAACTTTTCTTTCTAGTTAGGATGAGAAATCCCCACGTGATAAGCAGTATCATAGGGACTGACTCAGGTAAGAATCATGGATGGATGCTAAAAGGAGCTGATGAGAGGTTGAGGAATAACAGTATATTTACATTGTCTCAAAGTGTCTCTCCATATGACACTTTTTAATTGCAAAAGGTAAAATATTAACTACACTGAAGAAACCCAGCATCTCAGCCAAGTGATCAAAGTTAACACTGCCAGCAATAGGACAAACCAACAACACGTGCCTCCTGGTAGGAAGCACTGAGAGACACAGCATCACCCAGAATGCTCCTGAACCTAATCACAAGGAAACACTAGACAGACCTACATTGAAAGTCAAAAAATAACTGGTTTGTACTCTAAATGTGAGTGTTGTGAAACTGAGGAACTGTTTCAAACTAAAGGAGACTAAAGAGATAGAATGATGAAGGGAACACATGACCATGAATTCTCTTTTGCTATAAAGGATATTTTTGGACAGTTGACAAAATATCAGTGAGCTGTGTGCAGTGGATAAGATCATACAGTTATGTGCTGCATAACAACATTTCAGTCAATGACGAACTTCTTGCACTACGGTGGTCCCATAAGATTAGACTGTATTTTTACTGCACCTCTTCTAAGTTCAGTTATGTGTAGATACACAAATGCCCTACAGTATTCAGCACAGCCACATGCTGTACAGCTGTGTAGCCTAGGAGCAATGGGTTATACCATATAGCCTGGGCGTGTAGTAGGCTGTACCATCAGGTTCATGTAGGTACACTACATGGTGTTCCCACGACAACACTGTCTAACAATGCATTTCTCAGAACATAGCTCCAATGTTAAGTAACACATGACTAGCGCTTCAATGTTATTTTCCTGATGCTGATGATGACACTGTGACTACATAAGAGAATTTCTTGTTTTAGGAAATACACACTGAAATATTTGGGAGTAAAGGACTATCAGTCTTATTCTTATATGGTACCAAAAAATATGTATATATGCATGCTTATACATGTGGGATGGGGCATAAAATGATGTTAACATTTGGAGAAACTGGGTAAAGAGTGTCTGGGGATACTTGGTATTGCTCCTGCAGTATCTGTAAGTCTGAAATTACGTCAACATTTTTAAAAAGGGGAAGAAAGGTGAGAAAATGGATTTTTTTGTAGGCTAGTAAACTTGATGGAGTTATTTGCAAGGTCTCTTTCAGCAGGCTACACTTTTGGAAGATTGAGGCATCGTGACAGTAAGCTTTCTAAAAACAACGAATGAAAGCAATTGACTCTCTTATAAGTGGGATAATACCCATTGACTTACTATATTTTTATAGTGAGTGTTTCTACAAGATATTTTCCTTTCCTTTCTTTTCATGTTGTTTATTTTCTTTCTTTTCAAATTGATAGCTTTGGCAGACTTCCTAACCCACGTAAGATGAGAATGAAACACCTGAATTCTCCTTGGTGCTCCTATTTCAACCAGTCATAATTCACAACTTGCTGTTGCTGAAACTGGGATGTACAAGTGTAACACATCAACTGCACAGACGAAACTCCAGGAAGAAAAGCACTCATCTTTGAGGAAGAATGGCAAAAGAAATTACCAACAAGGCTGGGCGCAGTGGCTCACGCCTATAATCCCAGCACTTTGGGAGGCCGAGGCGGGTAGATAAGCTGAGGTCAGGAGTTCGGGACTAGCCTGATCAATATGGTGAAACCCCATCTCTACTAAAAATACAAAAATCAGCCAGGCTTGGTGGCAGGCACCTGTAATCCCAGCTACTTGGGAGGCTGAGGCAAGAGAATCACTTGAACTTGGGAGGCAGAGGTTGCAGTGAGCCGAGATTATGCCACTGCACTCCAGCCTGGACAACAGAGAGAGACTCCATCTCAAAAAAAAAAATTAGCTGGGCATGGTGGCAGGCACCTGTAATCCCAGCTACTCAGGAGGCTGAGGCAGGAGAACCACTTGAACCCCAGAGTCGGAGGTTGCAATGAACCAAGATTGCCCACTGCACTCCAGCCTGGGCAACAGAGTAAGACTCTGTCTCGGAAAAAAAAAAAAGAAATTACCAACAGAAATGCACGCCTATGTCTCTAGGCCAGATAGGCTTTCCAACTATTATATTCTCTGCATATCATCCTCAATATTAATTCAGCTCTTATGGATTATTTCCCAATACATAAAGAAGGAGGCTTTTATAAATAATCCTTCAACTGCTTTTATCAAATGTATATTACTTTTAATTTGTATTTAGCAAAACCAAACGAAAAACCAATTTCTTTTGGTTAACTAGGGAATTAAAGTACCTTGCCAGGCAGTTATATGATTCTAGAGAAATCCTTTAGAAAATATAATTAAGTCGGCCGGGCGCGGTGGCTCAAGCCTGTAATCCCAGCACTTTGGGAGGCCGAGACGGGCGGATCACGAGGTCAGGAGATTGAGACCATCCTGGCTAACACGGTGAAACCCCGTCTCTACTAAAAAATACAAAAAAAAAAACTAGCCGGGCGAGGTGGCGGGTGCCTGTAGTCCCAGCTACTCGGGAGGCTGAGGCAGGAGAATGGCGTAAACCCGGGAGGCGGAGCTTGCAGTGAGCTGAGATCCGGCCACTGCACTCCAGCCTGGGCAGCAGGGCGAGACTCCGTCTCAAAAAAAAAAAAAAAAAAAAAAAGAAAGAAAAAATAATTAAGTCTAAATGTTCTAAAACCACTAGTCTTATCAAAAGTTATTTTATTAAGTGAAGTTCCAAGGATACAGATACTCAAATCAATTCATGTCAATATTTTAATGTCATCCATTAATTAGCCATCCTAATAAAATAAGAACGCACTTAATTATAAATGTCAGGGGCCAAAGAGAATGACAGGTTAGCTAGCTGAGCAGAAAGGGCATTGATTTCAATCTGTAAGTGTGGTTAATGTGTCCTTCCATCGACTCACTCAGGAAACACCTACTGAAGGCGGGCCACATAGAAGCCAACGATGAGGCCAGAAGGAAGCCCTTTACCAGCTATTTATTCCTGCAGGCTAAGGCCAGAGGACACCTCTGGCACTACAGGAGTTAGTGGATGAAATGACCCACAAGGAGGGGAGTGGGCACCTCTTAGGCCTCTCCTTCACAGCCAGAAAGGTCCAGGATGCCAGGTTGGGGAGTACACAGCAAGCCTCATCTATGCAGGCCCACTCGACATGTCAGCATGGGCCTCCTGCGTCTCCACTGTCCCTTCCCCAGAGCCTATCGAGATGCAGCCTCCCTCACTGGGTCACCTATAACAGCCGCTGGTTCCCTCTGTGCCTCAGTGTGCTCATCTGCAAACAGGGACCATAGTCCTGCCTGGCATAAGGTACAAGGTTATCAGTATATGAAGCCATTTTGCACATCAAGACTAGCTGTTATTTTAATTAAATCAACACCCAATGAGTGAGCACTTACTTTGTGCAGATGCCATCTGACGTGCTGATGATAAAACACACTCCCTGCTCTCATGCAGCTTTCATTACTCAGCTGTAAGGTATTATTATGAATAAACAGACTAGGAATTTCAGCTTCTTGGTATATGGCACCAGTAGTAGCACCCCATCACCTAGGGCAAATGTCACAATTCCTCCATTTCCCCAAAGAGCCAAGGAGATCAGGGAGCAGGAGGTCTGGAGGTGGCTCTGACTGGCTAGGAAGAGGTGGAGCTCATCTCCAGCCTATACCCAACACACCAGCCAGAGCCAGCAGGCCAAGCTTAGGATGTGCCTTCCTGGGAACACACACACACACCTACACACCAGGCCCCCTCGGTCTGCAAGATTTGCCTAAAGCCTCTGGGGCCAAGTCCATCTCATCTTTCTGGAACCTTTCAGATTCAAATATAACAAACATTCACTGAGCACTTGCCATGTGCCAGGCAGCATACTAGGGGTGTCATGGATGTGTCTTCCCCAAAATTCATATGTAGAAGCCCTAACCCCCCAGGGTGGCTGCATTTGGAGATGGGACTTCTAAGGAAAGAAGGCTAAATGAGGTCATATAAGTTGGGCCCTGATTCAATAGGATTAGTATCCTTATAGGAAGAGACATAAGAGCCCTCTCTCTCCCTGCCCCAATTCCCTCCCACCGCCACCACTCCACCTCAGGAGCACACACACACCAAGGAAAGGCCATGTGTGCACACAGTAGAGAAGGTGGCTGTGTGCAACCCACGGGGAAAGCCCACACCTGACACTAACGCTGCTGGCTGATCCTGGACCTTGGACTTCCAATCTACAGAACTGACAGAATATAAACTTTCTGTTGTATGGGCCACCCAGTCTAGGGTATTTTGTTATGGCAGTCCAAGTAGACTAAGACAAGCAGTGCCACCTGTATTATGGGGTTGAATCTTTGATTTTCTGAAGTTCTCAGAAGGTGTATGTATGTATAGGACTGCCTAGGCCTCCCCCCAGCCACTGGGATCTTGTTTATTAAAGGCCTCAGGGCAGATGAACAGTGGACTCTGATATAAGATGAAGAGACATATCCTGAACCACTTCAACCCCTTGGCCCGAGGAAGCAGTTCCTTCTCCTCTTTCTTTCATACAGGTCCTGCACGCCTGCTTATAGGTAAGTCTCCTGTTAGCCCCATAGGGATGGAAGCACACACAGCCCACCTCCCCATGACAGGCTGGCCTCTGCTGCACCACCCCGTCTCCCAAGGAAAGGAGGAGGTGGTGACAAGCTGGGGTCAGAGTTCTAGAAGGTGGTTGGAGCACCTTCAGTGGAGCTCAGGGTCACTCAGCACTGTGAGTCAGGACAGGTCCTGTTCTGCAGCCTAGATCAAAATCCGGGGACAAAACACAAAGTGCCAAATGGAAGAAAATGTTCTAAAATGTTACAATCGAGTATCCATGGCACAGTGGAAACTTCCCAATGACAGCAGTATGCACTGATTCAATAAGTGCAGGGTCTGAAATGACTTATGTGAAGTGAAGCTGACACGCTCGGGAAACCATATTAGATGACTCAGAGTGGCTCGGGGGATGACGCCTCTGGTGCCAAAGACGCAAGAGGAGCGTGAGTGATATTGCTTCATGAAAGGGAAGAAGAAAAACAAACCAATATCATGAAATTAATTCATATGAGATTTTAAATATGAATGTGCAACTAAATTAAAGTTACATTCAAAGTAGAATAAAAGCGAAGGTACAGCACTTTTGAAAGAAGGTATCAAATGTTTAAAAATACATCCACTTGATGAAAGAAGTGAAATGGCTCCTCACAGGGGCAGCTCTCAGCAGGGCACCTCTGAGGGATAAGACCAGAGAAGAGGGGGCTCCGCTGATGAGGCCCCAGTACTCTCCTGGACAGCACAGGGCAGGCCAGCAGGGCGGCATCAACAGGGACCACCACAGGGGCCACCACCACTAAGAATGCAGGGAGACAGGCACTGTATGCAGCCCCCAGCACTCAGGCACTGTCCCCCCTCCACAGAGGAGGACGCTGAGGCCGAGAAAGGCTAAAATGGCTGCCCACACCAGGCTGGTGAGTGGCACAGCCAGGACCCATAGCCAGGCCATCTAACTCCTGACGCCATGCTCTGACCAGGCTCGCTACACACACCAGGAAGAGGAAAGGACGATGCCCCAGCTCAGTCACCCCACAGGGCCACCTGCCTCCCAGGTCACACTCACTGCCTGTAGGCAGAGGGGGACCCAAGACAGGCTGAGGCACAGCCTTAGCATCTCACCTCCACTCCACATGCAGAATTCTAGACGCATCACTGCCTACGCTTTGGTCAGAGCACACGACAAACGTTTCCTCAGATGGGAAAAGTGACCTTGCGTGAGTGCTCCAAGGGAAATTGTGATGAGGCCCTGCTGCAGGGAACCCGGCTCCCCTCAAAAAGGAAAGGAAAGGGAGTGTGTTGGGGTCTCAGGAGGAAAAGGCCTGTAGCCCCATAGAAGGAGCCTCAGCCTGAGGGCACAGCAGTCGCTGCAAGGCCTCTACTGCCTGTTCTGGGCAGATAAACCCACTCCAGCACCACATCACCAGGAGAAACAGCAGGGGTACGGAAGGAGCACAACACTGAGAGTCAGGAGGCCAGGGCTGCAGGCCCTCCCTGGCTCTGGCCTCATGTCTGGGCAATGGGTGGGGTGGTGGCAAAGATGCCCATCAACTCAGTACTCCTGCCAGAAGCTATTTCTCTCACAGCCCAGACACCCCTGAATTTGTGCCTTAAAACAAGCTATTTTTCCTTCAGTGGTGAAAGATGTCAAGTGACATGACCAGTTTAACAAAGCAAGTGATGACGGGATCCCATAGCACATCCTTCACCCACACGTCACCCCCGGCTCCTGCCTGGACACCTGCCATTAGCATGCTGACGGCCTCCAAGGCCAGTACCTACTCGGCACTGGGACTCTTGCCTCACGGAGATGGCACCTTCCTCCAAGGCACCGTGTGTCACTTCGCAAATGTTTCAAAGTGCCTACTGCGCCCTGCTGACTGTGATCAAGCTGGGGATACAATGCAGTGAGCAAGACACACAGGCCCCACGGTGAATGGGACACAGTTGGAGCAGGACAGATAAGTGCTGCAAGAGAGGAGATCGAGAGGCAGTGGGAACACACTGGTGGGCGCATCTAATGCAGCTGGGGGGCATGGAGGGCTTCGTGGGAAAACGGCTCTCACAAAGTCAGGAAGGATGGAGCTGAAGAAGACAGTAGAAGGAAGGAATGTCTCAGGCAGAGGACAGGCACAGGTGAAGGCCGGCCAGGCAGGGTGGAGGACAGCACGGCTCCACATAGCCAGAGCAGCAGAGAGAAGGACGAGGGCCCTAAGGTGGCAGGGACAGGTTCCAGAAGGCCTTGGAAGACACAGTGATGGACCTGGCTTTTATCTGGAGACCAAGGGGGAGTTGCTGAAGGGTTTTAAGCAAGCCTCCGAGTGATAAGCTCATGTATGAAACCCTCTGCCTGAGATTTCACCAGCTGCCACTAGAGAAACCACCACACAAGTAATAGACACTGGGCCCTAGCTGGCAGTTTCCTAGGGCTGGGACAGCCAATGTCAGGGCAGCACCCACACCAGGCAGCATTGCTAGGGCAGGGACATATCTTTTGTTTCTGTGTGCCTGGTTGCCTTGCACAATGCCTGGTACCTAGCAGGCCCTCAGTAAATGGGGTGGGGGTGGGGGGCGGCAGTCTTCCTCATCTGGGAAAGATGGACAGCTGGACTCTGGGACCAGGGCACTTGCTCCAGAGGCTCCGACAGATCCCATTCTAGCTGTGGAGCCCAGGGAAGGGGCAGAGTGAAGAGCTCTGGAGAACTCGGCTCTAATCCGCCTTCCAATCCTGCGCAAAGTACGCGGAGAACACTTGACAAATGCGGGCTGGGCGCAAGCAGGCGTCTGAGGACTTTATTGACTTTTGACAGCTCTACACGCCTGCCTGAAATACAGTGTCACAGTGCCATTGTCGAAGATTCATGCTTTCTTCAGAGAACTTGGGGCACAAATTTATAACTTGTTGTCAAATAGATGCCCACTGTTCTTTGGAAGGGCAATCCCATTTGGGAAAAGTAGCCAATAACTCTTCCGAGTTGGAAGCCCATTCTCAGGTTGATTTCCCAAAGCACAAAAAAAGAAAAACAAAGAAAAGTGTAATTGCAGAAAACAATAACCCTATAGACATAACCCAATATAGAGCCCATTATCTTCCCTACACTGACTTTTCAATAATTTTGTGATGGATTCTCCCGGAAAGCTTAATTTGTACTTTTAACCACAAGAGTTAGTGGGCCAGAAAAAATTAATTCTAAGCTTTGGCTTGTAGAGAGAGAAATAAAGGACATATCTATTAATTTTTTAAACTACCCCATGTGAAGCTGTGGAACGCATATTCACAATGACGGCGTGCAGAGAATAACCCTGCACTCATTTGGGCTTATGCAAACCCCATTTGGGGTGTAAATGTCAGGACGGTGCCCTTGCAAGGCCCAGGGTCTCACCCTGGCCCCACTGAGTACCCCTTGCCTCGTGTTGAGGGTCAGCTTGACCCAGGTGATTTCCCTGGCTGCCTATCTGTGCCTGAAACCAAGCTGAAATTGCTTTAATTCTGTCCCTAGGTCATCACATGCCAGAGCTTGGATAAACAGTCCACAAATTTCAGCCAGGGAACACTATTAGATTAACAAAGACCCTTGAAATAAAACCTGTCATTTTCAAGAACTCCTTCAAAACGAAAGCTTGCCAGGACCTCATCAACGGCCTGCTGAGCCTGTGTCAGCACAGGGCCCGGCCCCATCGTCAGTGTCTCACAGTGCTGCCTGATGAGCTTCGTGTTTAGGAGAGCTGGGCTTCGTGTTTAGAGAGTGTTTAGGAAACCAGGGACCTCTACTGTAACGTGCACAAGTAGGGTTCTGTCCTGGGTATATTTCTCCATCAAACATATTTCACAATCCAGGGGAAGGAGTAAAAAGAGCAGGGGCTTTGGAATACAGCAAATGTAGTTCCAAATCCTAGCCTCCCTAATTTTTAGCTGTGCAACCTATGGCAACATTTGTATATCCACCCAACAGCTACTCCTGGGCGTGTGCCAACCCTGTGCTAGGCACTGGAATGGGTCAGGGCAAGTAACAGCCCTGCCCCGTCATAGCCTAGGCCCATGGGGTGACAGGATGTGCACATTAAGGGAGGTAAGATGGAGAAGGGCTGACACAACCAGCCTCCAAGGACCCAGGACCCACATCAAGGAAGAGGGACTTGATCCTGAGCCCTGCAGACCATGGGGCCAGCAAGGGACACACCCAGGTGTACAGCTTTTAGAAAACTCCTGGCTGCCTGGGGGCATGAAGGGGAGGCAGGGGAGAACATTTCTGAGGCTGCTGCACTTGTCTTGGCAAGATATGATGGTAGCCTGGGCCAAGAAGGTGTGGATGAACAGAGAAACACACAGACCCAAGAGATGCTTCACGGGGAAGCCACGGGCTGTGTGACTGACAGGCCTAAGCTACCAAGCAGGAAATGGGATATTATGCCAGGACGGGCAGGGCAAGAGGAGCATGTGTCCTGGGAAAGGCATCGTCTTGTTGAGCCTGAGTTTCCTTGTCAGTAGAATGGAATGATCAAACTCTTACTCTGCTAGACTACAGGGTGCCTGGCAGAGGCTGCTCCATAGTAGATGGTCACCAGGTGGTCACGGCTGCCACCGCTGCTGAAAGGAACCCTGAGATCAGCCTAACTACCAAATCACACCAAGATTCTAGGAAACCAAGACACCAGGGCAGGAAGGGCTGGTCCCAGAACCTGGGCTCCAGATCCCCAGGCCCAAGACATTCCCACCCAAACACTGGACAGGCAGCAGGGTCCGGGGCCCCAGACCCCACAGGCAGTTAAACCCCTTGGCTGAGCACAGGCATGTCACACCTGGTGCGGGGTCTGCTCCCAGGTCCCAACCTCATGCCATTTTGTTCCTCTTGATACAAGAAAGCCCTGGGGTCAGTGGCGGGTCCCCAGTAGCAAAGGATTGTCCTGGTAACTCTTAACATGCAAACAAGGTCTGAGGTTTAATTAGGATAACAGGCGCTGATGTTTATTTACACAGGATGCAAACTGTGAGGTGTGAACAGTCTGTCACGGGAACAGAGGCTAATGCCCTGCCCCTTGTTAGACTTCTGCTGGCACCTAGACTGTGGTGTGAAAACAACACAGGCTCTGAAACTCAGCTCCCTGGAAGTGGTGTGGGCATCGAAGTGCCTGGGCTCAGGAACACTCACTCACCCAGCCAGCCTGGGAGGCCTCACCCGAGGTGCCTTCCTCCCCTTAAAACAACAGGTAATGAATGCCTTGTTTATACCCAATCTGGTTGGTACAGGGAGGCCCTGTGAGATAGCCTGTGGCACACCTGGCTGTCCCCACTGTTCCAAAGGGTAACATGTGTCATCTGCCTCCCTGGGACCAGCACCAAGCCCATCCTGGGCAGCTGCTCCACCTGGGACTCCTGGAGTGACCCATGCCCCATCACAAGGTGTGGACAGCAGTGTCAGTGATGTTTTGAGGACACACTGCACCCACATAATCCAGAACAGTAGCCCCTCAAGATGCAGATGCTGCTTCCTAAGTGCCTGCAAAAGACCTAGGCTGACTCTCAGTGCATAGACAAGGTCTCATTTCTGCAGCACAGGCTCTGGTTCTCAACACAGATAAGAAGCAGAACGCCCCTTAGGAGGGAAGCAGAGAAGATAAATATCCTCCAGCGTGCTGCAAATAGTGTTCAGAGTGTTCAGACGGAACCAGATTAAATTAAAAGTAGTCAAAAGTTCCATTTTCAAGGAAATTCATCATAAAATTCTTGATTCGACATGGCTGTTTTCCAGATGTTTCTGAGAGAACTCAGCAGGTTATCTTGATAATTATAATAACTGAACATTTTGAATTATTTGGTTCAACACGTTTCCTAAACACTCCCCAGTGCCAGCCTTTGTGCCAGGATCTGAAGGGACTTTCCTCTACAGCCTCACAGTATGATCTGAATAAGGTGTGTCTGACTAAGTGGGTGCTATGTGGCCCAAGGAGGAAGCCCACAGCCAGGGTTCACATCCATACCCATGCCACAGCCCATACCCGTGGGTCCAGGTATGCCCACACTGGGGCCTGCCAACCACCGACAGCTTCCATCCTCAGTGGCATTCTCCACAGAAGCTTGGTGCACATGCTATTATAACAGGAGAGATCAGGCTGGGGGAAATCAGTACCAGAAGTAATTAAATGACCAAGAAGACAGCAAGAGCTGGAAGAGAGACACATATTGGCACCATTTCTTATTACTATTATTGTAATAACACATACTAAGAACAGGGCTCCCAGACAAAGAGAAAGCAAGCTTCAGGGCATTTTTAAATTGGGCAAATTATAGAGAGGTGAGAGATTAAATGAAAATCTATCACATTACAAATACAGCCTGCAGTTACTGAAATCATATTTTTTTCATAAATGAGTCATATCAACAGTAACTCCAAGACCTTCATAATAGTTTGCAATAAACTCTGTGGGATGCTCGCCACCTCAATCCTGAAAAATTGACATCATAAGCCAAAAAATAGCACTTTGACGTTTCTGTCTTCTTTAGGGCACCCAGCTGGAAGGGGAATAAAACACCACCCCCAGGAGGGAGCATAGGGCCTGGCCTCGCCAGTGGGCAGGCAAATTAAAACAATAAGATCCTACTTCACACCCACCAGAGGGGCAAAAAATCAAAATCCCTAACAGCAAATGATGGAGAGGGTGTGAAGAAATGGGAACACTCAGTAAGCTGGTGGGCGTCTACGGAACAAATACGCAGGAGGGGAAGCTGGCAACACGTGGTTACGTCAAAGAGGGCCATCACGAAGGCCCGTCAAGTCACCATGAGGAGTCCCAGCCCCAGAAGCTCTCATGGGGGCGTACAAGGAAGTACATCTATAAATGCTGGAATGAAAACAGGTCTACCAACTCTGTGAGGCTCGTCCCGTTGAAGATGGAGTCCAATCTCCCATGCCCTGAATGGGAGGCAGCCTCCATGACTTGCTTCCAAAGAACAGCATGAAGACAACAGACGCTGCCTGGCCTCTGAGGCTGGGTCACAGAGCAATCTGGTTTCAATATAGGGGCCTCTCAGGGCACTAGACCCTCTCAGGGCACTAGACCCTAGCTGCCATGGGATGAGGAAGCCCAGGCCACAAGGAGAGACCACGTGCAATACTCCAGCAAACAGCACAGCCAGGGTCCCAGCAGACAGCCAGAATCACTCATTGGATTCTGAGCGAACAGGCCTGCAGATGCTTCCATTTCTAGCCTTTGAGTTGCTCCACATGATACCAAGTGGAGCAGAGATGAGCTGCCCACACCAAGCCCTGCCCAAACTGCAGATTCAGAAGCAAAATAAACATTATTGTTTTAAGCTACTAAGTTTAGAGGTGGCTTATTAAACAGCAATAAATAACTGAAACACATGTTCGCTACAATATTGTTTGCAAGAGACAAGAAGTAAAAACAACTCCTTCCAAGAGTAGGAAAATGAATAAACAAACTTCAGCTTATTTATACAGTGGAATCCCACACACCAGTGAAAATTGAATGAACCAGACGGATAGATGGATGGATGGATAGACAGATAACAGAAAACATAATGTTGACTACTTTGCAAATTGCAAAAGGACACAGAGTGTAATAACATGTACATAAACCTTTAAAATACAAAAGTATTGCATATGTTTATGTCATTCATAACAGATGCAGGAAACATTTAAAAGCATGCCGACCAACGTCAGGAGAGTGGCCACTAATGGAAAGGGAATGAAGTAGGGTTTTAGTTCTATCTGCCATATTTCATTCCTTACAAAACAAAAAAGAGGGACCCAGTATAAATATGGAAAAATGCTAATAACTAAAACCTGGTGGTGCGTCTATGGAAGTTTATTTTATTTTTTTGTTCTTTTCTGTAGGATTAACATAGGTCACAAATCACTCACTTCTACTCAGCCAAGGTTCAGCTTGGTTGACACAAGGGTAACAGTGTGATAGGGCAGGGATAAGTCAGCCTGCTTCCTCCCCTCTTCTGTGAGCTTCTGGAAGGCCATGACTGTGGCTCACAACCCCCTGCTGCATATGGTAGGTGCTCAATAAACCTCCCTTTGTAAGACTGACTGGGGGACCAATAAGCCCAGGACGATTCTGTCCCCTTCTCTGGTTCATAGGAACCAAGCAGAGAGCAAAGGATATTTTCTAACCCAAGGGACTCTGCAAACTTGAAACACAGGGATGAAAGATTATTCCATTAATAAGAAAGAGGAGCTCTTGGTCGGGCACGGTGGCTCACAACCGTAATTCCAGCACTTTGGGAGGCTGAGGCGGGCGGATCATGAGGTCAGGAGATCAAGACCCCATCCTGGCCAACATGGTGAAACCCCGTCTCTACTAAAAATACAAAAAATTAGCTGGGCATGGTGGCGGGCGCCTGTAGTCCCAGCTACTCAGGAGGCTGAGGCAGGAGAATGGCATGAACCTGGGAGGCGGAGCTTGCAGTGAGCCGAGATCGCGCCACTGCACTCCAGCCTGGGCGAGAGCGAGACTCCGTCTCTAAAAAAAAAAAAAAAGAAAGAAAGAGGAGCTCTTTCCTAGTCCCGATGCATACTCTTCCTCTTCTCTGTCTGGACACTGTTAAAATTCCAGCTTTAGCCAAATGGAATGTCACAAACACAAGCAGTTGTAGATGAGGGACATGCAGGAAAAATAATCATATCTCTCCTTATAATGACCCAAAATGCAGGAGATACACTGTTTCAGCAGACAGAAATAAAAAGACTCATCCAGCCAGAGGTAAGAAAGAAAGACTGAGAGGAGGAAGGCATGGTGTAGACAAAGGCCAACAATATCCAGGACAGTGGGACAGGAAGATGCAAACAGCCAGGGTCGCTCACAGCATGGCTTCACCTGGGTCCAGCCCTGGACTCTCCCTCAAGCCTCCTGTTCTCTGAGACAAATGAGCCTCTCTCCACCTGTTGAAGCCACTCGAGTTGGGTTTCCTGTTATCTGCAGCCTCATACACTCCTAGCTAATACAGTGGTGAACACTGCATGATGGGACAGCTGGGCATCTTTATTTTCCTTTTTCTACCTTTTTCTGTTCTTCAAATATTATTACTATATGAAGATTTTAATATTTTTTTAAAAATTGTTCTTAGTCTTGGCTAGCAATTCCAACCCTAGCACTAGAGCCTAAGAAAATAACTGCACAGAAGCTAAATATTATGTACATAAAGATGATCACTGCAGCACTGCCTATAACACAACAATAAAAAACCTGCTGGAATAAAAAGCTCAATGTTCAGCAACAGGGATACAACTTAGCAAATTGTGGTACAACCACATGATAGAAGATGACTATCCTGAAGGCTGTAAAAAGAGGGATACTGAGCTTTAAAAACAGTATCCAAAATGATATATGAAAAATCCCTATAGAACGAATAAAAAAAAAAAAAAGTGTTCACAAGTGAAAGGTAAAACACAAAACAGAAGTTACTTGCTGTGGGCCTGGATGCCCGAGCCAGTGGAGGGAAGTGGGGAAAGGGGTTGCCAGGGCCTGAGGCCAATGTGCAGATGGGGGCTGTGGAGGCAGTGAAAGCCTCCTTGCCCAGGAAATAGCAGCTTCCAGGCTTCCAGATGCCCCTGGAGATCTAGGCAACTAGGCCTTGTGAGGGGCCTACAGGGTGGGAGGCTGCTCATGGCCACAGTTACAGACTGACCACCAGGTGGGCCCCGCGGGCGCCTGTTCGCTCCCAGGTCCACTCTCACATAAGCCCAAGGCAGTGGGGCAACCTGATACAAAGAACCCAGGAGAAATTCCAGAGCATGTGCTCCTGTGTACCAAATTCTTCAGAAAAGACAATTTCCCATTAATTTCAAATGTGTGTGTTCTCTGAGGATTTAATACAGGGAGAGTTTCCAAGCATTTGCATCTCTGTCCCACAATATAAAGCATGGGCCAGAGGCACGAACTGCCTGTGTTCACAACGTCATCCTATTTGTGACAGATTAGATAGATTAGATGTGAGGTTCCACCTCCCTACCTGTGATCCTTCTCCGCTATAAAAACAACTCTTGATGTCAGTGTCTGAAATTACTTGCTCAAAATTATAATTATTATATTAATGTGACTAACTGTAAAACTATACCTCGGCTTTCTAAATGAGAACACCAGGCTGCCAAACCTTCTAGAAGAATTTAAACTAGTAATGTGATAAAGACTATTACATCTCCAAAGACATTACCATAGAATTTTCCCCCCATTTCAACAAGAAAAGATGCTGGACTATATTGGAAGCCTCTGTGAATTGCCTAATTATAGTTAATAAGGTCATCATCTTCTCATGAAATAGCCTTTTCTGTTTTCCAACAGAGCATTCAACAATTCTAAACACTGTTCATCTGAACACTCCCCAAGAAGGCCATCACATCACAGGGTAGACAGCAGAAGGAAGAAAGAGGTAGGCGGAAGGAGCGAGGCCCTAGGAAGCCACAGAGAGATCCCTGTGGAGAAAGGAAATAGAACTTTTTTTTCTTTTCTTTTTTTGAGATGGAGTCTTGTTCTGTCTCCCAGGCTGGAGTGCAGTGGCACGATCTCGGCTCACTACAACCTCCGCCTCCAGAGTTCAAGCGATTCTCCCGCCTCAGCCTCCCAAGTAGCTGTGACTACAGGTGCACAGTACCACACCCAGCTAATTTTTTTGTACTTTTAGTAGAGATGGGGATTGGCCGGGCGCGGTGGCTCAAGCCTGTAATCCCAGCACTTTGGGAGGCCGAGGCGGGTGGATCACGAGGTCAGGAGGATCGAGACCCTCCTGGCTAACACGGTGAAACCCCGTCTCTACTAAAAATACAAAAAACTAGCCGGGCGCGGTGGCGGGCGCCTGTAGTCCCAGCTACTCGGAGGCTGAGGCGGGAGAATGGCGGGAACCCGGGAGGCGGAGCTTGCAGTGAGCCGAGATTGCGCCACTGCACTCCAGCCTGGGCGACAGTGCGAGACTCCGTCTCAAAAAAAAAAAAAGTAGAGATGGGGATTCCCCGTGTTGGCCAGACTGGTCTCAAACTCCTGACCTCAGGTGATTGCCTGTCTTGGACTCCTAAAGTGCTAGGATTACAGGCGTGAGCCACCACGCCCAGCCTAGGAATAGAACTTTCTCAGAGCCCTCATTTCAAGGCAGGGTCCCAGGTGAGGCAATGGGAGTCACAGGAATTGTGGGTGTAGGGAACACTCCACACCCCTGCCTGGCAACCTGGATCCAATGCCAGGTCCCTCCCAGAGTGGGTGTGGCCCGAGTGGGACCCCCCCCCCCCACCGCCACCCCAAACTCCCAGGGATGTCCCATAAACTCACCTTCGCATAGATCCTGACCTTTGTGGCTGAGACTGGCAGGCTGCACTACTATGCCATTGTGCAAATTTTTCACTTTTTTTTTTTTTGAGACGGAGTCTCACTCAGTCGCCAGGCTAGAGTGCAGTGGCACAATCTTGGCTCACTGTAACCTCTACCTCCCAGGTTCAAGCGATTCTCCTGCCTCAGCCTCCCAAGTAGCTGGGACTTGTACAGGTGTGCACCACCACGCCCAGCTAATTTTTGTATTTTTAGTAGAGAAGGGGTTTCACCATGTTGGCCAGGATGGTCTCCGTCTCTTGACCTTGTGATCCGCCCACCTTGGCCTCCCAAGGTGCTGGGATTACAGGTGTGAGCCACCGCGCCTGGCCAAATTTTTTCACTTTTAATAATTGCATGAAAGTCAGAAAGGCCAGTGCTAGGTGATGTTGTGTGTATCATGTACAAAATCACGGGCAGTGTGGATATAAGACGTAAGGTTAGGCGCGGTGGCTCATGCCTGTAATCCCAGCACTTTGGGAGGCTGAGGGGGGGGCGGTGGATCACGAGGTCAGGAGTTCGAGACCAGTCTGATCAACATGGTGAAACCACATCTCTACTAAAAATACAAAAATGAGCCAGGTGTGGTGGCGGGCGCCTGTAATCCCAGCTACTCAGGAGGCTGAAGCAAGAGAATTGCTTGAACCCGGGAGGCAGAGGTTGCAGTGAGCCGAGATGGTGCCACTGCACTCCAGCCTGGGCAACAGAGCGAGACTCTGTCTCAAAAAAAAAAAAAACAAAGACATAAGAAAACCAAGAACAACCTTCATGAGAACCTACAAGCACATGCACAAGAGCCTAAGTGGCCTGTCCACAACAGAAGTGATGGAAGGCTAGGAACTGCTCAGGGTCACTGCAGCCAGGAAGAAGTCGGGCAGAAAATGCAATGTCAGCCCTGTATCTGTCTTGCAGACCAATCACACAGTATCAAAGTAAGGGCGATCTGTGCAGTCGTGCTCCTGACTCACTCTCCAGAGCCTCACTGGCAGAGACAACAAGGAAAAGGCTCGGTCTCTAGCACCCCCATCCGCAAGCAGAGGTAACGCTCAGGCAGCTCTCTCCCTCCCTGGAGGAGGAAGGTGACTTTCAATAGCCTCAGAGCGGGAAGGGGGAGTCACCAGGGAAGAGTGGCTGGAGCAACCAGTGTGGCTGCTCAGGGTCTTAACAGGGTGGTGGGGGTGGGAGGGGGCACCTGGGTCATGGGAAAGAGCCTAGCCCCACACCTCGCTCCATCTCTAGCCCTTCACCCTCGCCTGACCACCATGAACCTGAGATACTCCGTCCCACAAATCCCTGAGTGACTGGGAGACTGAGAAGTCTGCAAAGCATGTGGCATGTGCCGAGTGTCCTGCTAAGCAGCTCCTCCAGGTACGGCTGCCTCTCTCCCTGAGCTAGTGTCAGCACCAGGCCTGGCATAGGAGACACACACAGGTAACAGGTGGTGAGGAAATGAGCAGAGGACTCCGGCCATGCCTCACACCAGCACAGCAATCCTAGGCCCACGGAGAAGGGAGGGGCAGGGCTCAGGCTTGGCTCACCAAGGCTTGGCCCCTGGCCTGCAGTAGCTGGATTGTCCCTGGAGGGACTCTTTCTCCCAAAGTCAAATAATTCTGTTGAGTCACCAGTTTTCAGGAATACTGTGACTTCTAAATCATCTACCCAAGATCTCATCTCTGGGCTAAGATGGGCCTTCCAGACCAAGGTTTGTGAGAGTGACTCTCCCTGGGAAAGGTATTGACACATTTCTCCTCGGTTCAAATCAAGTACCTCATGACTGTGAAGTTACTGGGTCCCACAAGTGAGCCCCAAGTACCTGCTAGAGAAAAGTACCCTACAGTCAGTAACGAGCACCAGGCTTCTCCCTGGACATCTGGGGATGATGGTCCAGTGCTCCCTTCCCAGTGAGCCCAAAGACAGAACACTGCTGGGTCACAGCCCAGGTACACGTGATGCTACAGCAACACAGGCCACACTGCCATTTATGTAGTCTGGAGACCAGGGAGAAAGGCAACCTCAAGGAATGGGTACAGAGAGAAGGAGACCCTCAAGCCAAGCCCAAGGGGATAAGGAAGCCTTTGCCTGAAAAGAAGGAAGGAAAGGGCAAAGGCCTGAAAGGGTGTGTCATGTTTGGGAAAGAGCTGGAAAGAATTCAAGGCACACAGCAGGCAGCTTGTGATAAGAAGAGAAATCAGGGCAGGGTGAATGGGCCAGTGACACAGGTTGGTTTGCATCCTGTACTGTTTGGGCTGCAACCTGTATTGTAGTATGAGGGCAAACAGCAAAGGTTTTACATCAAGGAATGACAATCAGAGTTGAGAATAAGTAATAATAGAAATTACAACAGCAGTAGTCACAATTTGGGCATCTACTATTTACCAGGAACTATACCAGGCACTTCCCTTGTACTGCCTCTTACTCTTACAACAACCATGAAAACGAATACCCTTCACAGGGAGAAACTAAACGGCAGCGAGGAATGAGATGAATTTGATAAAGATGAGCTAAGTAGAGAAGTCACAACTGAGTGGCTGATTGGACACAGAGACTGAATGACATGTGCTCTGTGAGGGCTAGAACCATATCTGGCTTCCCACTCTATCTGCTGCCCCTGGACCTGACACCTACTAGGTGCTCAGTAAAGATTCCGGTGGCAGTGCACTGACAGAGATGCAGAAGAAAAGAAGGACAGCGGCAGAGCAGGGAGGACACCAGCTGTGCCAATTATGCTTGGCAACCAGAGGCACTGTCATGAACTGTGTGGGCTTTGAGACAGTACTCTGCTAGCAAACTACCAAGTTAGCCTGCCACAGCTTCATACATACTAGCAGAAGGCATGAGATCCCTGGGTCAGAGACTGAAAACAGTTTATTACTCACAGCAGTAGTAGCAGCCTGGGTAACACTGCTGCACCAGTTCCTGAAGCCCCAGTTCCCATAGTGATCCCATGAAAGCAAGGTGTTACCTATACACACAGTGGGATGCATTACAGAGAGGAGTCCTGAGGTTAGGATGCCCCAATCTTATATAAGCAGCTGCTGATAAACCTGCCCAACCTCTGCTCCTAAGGGAGACATTGTCTTTGTTATCCTGGAATATAAATAAATCTGCTCCAGATAGAGATGCTATCTCCACTCTCCAAGGCTGCATGCTATTCAAACATCCTTGAAAAGACAGGCCAGAGCAAATCAGCTGTTCGTGCCTTGCTCAGAAGACTGTGCAGAAATATGACAGATCCATGGAGAACTGTGTCCCAGCAGGTACTGTGCACATACGACCAGCATGCCTACGTACCTCCCATACATATACGACTTTAGACTGCCTGTTGCCCATCTGAGCCATTTCCTCCCCTTCTCTGGTTAGTTTATAAACAAAACTAATATTTCTTTGCCTGTCTTGCTAGACAGAATAGAAGTAAGCCTCAGAGAAATTAAGTTAACATGCTCAAAGCTTCCAGGGTCCTCTCTTTTCTGTGAGTAGCACCATCTCATCCTTAGTAGCTTAAGCCAAAACCTGAAATCATCTTTGACTCCTAGCATCACATCCAGTTCATCACCAAGCTTCAGCTATTCTGTCCCCAAACCACCCGTGAGAGCTAGCGCCTTCCACTATCCCCATTATCCTCAGCAAGCACTGGCCTTGCTCACCTGACAGCTGTCTCTGCCCCCTTGCTGCTCTCCCTGCCACCCCAGTCCCTCGTGACCCATTCTCCATCTAGAAATAAAGGGACCTTTTAAAGATGTAAATAAGATGGTGTCACCCCCTTGCTCAAAGCAGGTGGTTTCTTACAAAGCTGAACACACAATTACCATATGAGCCTGCAGTTCCACGCCCGAATATGTACCTAAGAGAGATGAAAACATGTCCACACTAATGTTCATTTAAGAACTACCTCTAGGCGGCCGGGGGCAGTGGCTCAAGCCTGTAATCCCAACACTTTGGGAGGCCAAGGCGGGTGGATTACCTGAGGTCACGAGTTCGAGACCAGCCTGGCTGACATGGTGAAACCCCTGTCTCTACTAAAAATACAAAAATTAGCTGGGCGTGGTGGCACACACCTGTAATCCCAGTTACTCGGGAGGCTGGGGCAGGAGAATTACTTGAGCCCGGGAGGCAGAAGTTGCAGTGAGCCAAGATCGCGCCACTGCACTCCAGCCTGGCTGACAGAGCGAGACTGTCTCAAAAAAAAAAAAAAAAAAAAAAAACTACCTCTAGGCTGGGCGTGGTGGCTCATGCCTGTAATTCCAGCACTTTGGGAGACCAAGGAAGGCAGATCATGAGGTCAGGAGTTCAAGACCAGCCTGGCCAACATAGTGACACCTCGTCTCTACTAAAAATACAAAAATATTAGCCAGGCGTGGTGGTGCATGCCTGTAGTCCCAGCTACTAGGGAGGCTGAGGCAGGAGAATCACTTGAACCTGGGAGGCAGAGGTTGCAGTGAGCCAAGACTGCACCACTGCACTCCAGTCTGAGTGACAGAGTGAGACTCTGTCTCAAAAAAAGAAAAAAAAAAGAACTACCTCTAACAGCCCACTAGAAACAAACCAAATGTGTCCATCAACGGAAGAATGGATAAACAAATTCTGGTATTTTCATACAATGGAATACTACTCAGCAATGAAAAGGGATGAATGGCTGAACATGGATGAATCTCAAAAATATTCTGTTAGGTGAAAGAAGTCAGACACAAAAGACTACACCCTGCATGATTCCATTTATATATTTCATTCTAGAATAGGAAAAACTATTGGGTTGGTACAAAAGTAATTGCAGTTTTTGCCATCCAAAGTAATGGCAAGGTTGGGCGCAGTAGCTCACGCCTGTAATCCCAACACTTTGGGAGGCCAAGGTGGGCGGATCATGAGGTCAGGAGATTCGAGACCATCCTGGCTAACACAGTGAAACCCTGTCTCTACTAAAAATACAAAAAATTAGCCAGGCGTGGTGGCAGGCGCCTGTAGTCCCAGCTACTCGGGAGGCTGAGGCAGGAGAATGGCGTAAACCCGGGAGGCGGAGCTTGCAGTGAGGTGAGATTGTGACACTGCACTCCAGCCTGGGCGACAGAGTAAGACTGCATCTCAAAAAAAAAAGTAATGGCAAAAACCGCAGTTACTTTTGTACCAACCTACAATGACAGAAAGCAGATCTGTGGTTTCCTGGGGCTGAGGTTGGGGGTGGAACTAAATGATGGGCTGATAAAGGATACCCAGAACACTGTGGGCCAGGGGAAAGGTTCTGTGCCCTGATTGGAGCGATGGTTGCATAAGTGTACAGCTTTGTCAAAACTCATCTGACAGAGCACTTAAAAGGCTGCATTTTATTGTAAGTTATATCTCCATAGAGTTAATTTACCTTTTCAAAAATTAAAAACATTCAGGCCAGGTGTGGTGGCTCACGCCTGTAATCCCAGAACTTTCGGAGGCCAAGGCGGGCAGATCACTTGAGGTTAGGAGTCCGAGGCCAGCCTAGCCAAAATAGTGAAACTCCGTCTCTACCAAAAATACAAAAATTAGCCAGGCCTGGTGGTGGGCGCCTGTAATCCCAGCTACTTGGGAAGCTGAGGCAGGAAGTTCACTTGAACCCAGGAGGTGGAGGTTGCAGTGAGCCGAGATCGCGCCACTGTCCTCCAGCCTGGGTGACAGAGCAAGACTCTGTCTCAAAACAACAACAACAACAACAACAACAACAACACCACATTCAGCAGCTTTCCATTTCATTCTGAACAAAACCTTAAGGCTCACTGTGTCCTACAAGGGTCTTTCGTGATCTGGCCTGCCTGTAGCATCAACCCATCTCAAAACACTCTTCCCTTTGCTAACATCCCAAATATAAGGCAAACCACAGAGACTTTACCCATTTTCCCAACAAGAAGATTAAAAACACAACAGAAAGGTTAGAGACAAACACTTAAATACAAATACATGTGGAGATGTTGAAGAAATAACTGAATGTCTGTATTTATGTTTAATTTATTAACTTAGATGCACACTCATACTTAAAATCACTTAGTATAAAACGCAGAAATACTGTATTTTTCCGCTTTCCTCTCATGAAGAAATTAAATGCACCTCTCCCTAGACATCTTCAAGAGCAGTGTTTTCACCACTCCTAGACACGTTTCTAGGTCTACTAAAGGGAACCCTGGAGATTGAGGGCAACAGTGATTCCTGAGCACCTAATACCGAGCACCGCCCTGAGCACTTTCCATGCACCATTTCCTTTCATCTTCACTAAACCAAACAGGTCAATACCATCACCACGGTTCCCAAATAATGCACCAAGGGATAGTTTACCTTTTTTTTTTTTTTCTTGAGACAGCGTCTCACTCTGTCACCCAGGCTGGAGTGCAATGGCACAATCACGGCTCACTGCATCCTTGAACCCCTGGACTCAAGCAATCCTCCCACCTCAGCCTCCTGAGTAACTGAGACTACAACGACACTCACAACCACACCCGGCAAATTTTTTCTATTTTTGGTAGAGATGGGGTTTCACCATGTTGCCCAGGCTGGGATATTTTACCCTTCTAAGGGCAACAGCAATATCTGCTAGACAACATGCAGACTCTAGCTGAGGTTTCAACATTACATTCAACATTGGATCCTTTGCATTGCTTTAGATGACATCGTATCTCTGCAAAGCTGGGTTTTCAATAGTTGCTGTGATAAAAAGCAAAAATCAGGCAGGGCACAGTGGCTCATGCCTACAATCCCAACACTCTGGGAGGCCAAGGCGGGCGGATCACCTGAGGTCAGGAATTTGAGACCAGCCTGGCCAACATGGTGAAACCCTGTCTCTACTAAAAATACAAAAATTCGCACCTGTAGTCCCAGCTACTCCGGAGGCTGAGGTAGGAGAATGGCTTGAACCTGGGAGGTAGCAGTTGCGGGGAGCCAAGACTGCACCATTGCATTCCAGCCTGAGCGACAGAGCAAGACTCTATCTCAAGGGGAAGAAAAGCAAAAATCAAGTGAAAATCAATGTGGAACAGGCCATGAGAGTGGCAGCATCCAACCTACTTCCAATGTTTGCGAACCAACAGGTGTTGTTACAACGGAAGTATTTAAGCTGTTTGGTCCTCACTCCTTAGTAAACAGGACTGTTAATTAAGTTGTTTGATTTGGCCTAGGAGTACTGTGAAAAACGTTACAGTGTCACTGAGGGAATTGCGACCCAAGAGCATGAGACCCTCTGTGCTATTTTCTCTATTTCACACATGGGGAAACAGAGGCACCTTGGGGTTGCTTGCCCAGCCGCACAGAGCTAGGAAGCTGGGGTCCGAGCCTAGCCCAAAGCGACATGGCCTTCAGGAATGGATCTACCATTAAATGGCTTACCAGAGACTATTTAAACGTGTGATGGGTAAATATTTGAAACAAATTACTTTCTGGACAAAGTATCAAAAGATCTGCTTTGCCAGGCAAGGTGGCTCACACCTATAATCCCAGTACTTTGGGAGGCTGAGGCGAGCAGATTGCTTGAGCTCAGGAGTTCCACACCAGCCTGGGCAACATGGCAAGACTCCATTGCTACCAAAAATTGAAACATTAGTCAGGCATGGTGGTGCACACCTGTAGTCCCAGCTACTCAGGAGGCTAAGGTAGGAGGATCGCTTGAGCCCAGGAGGTAGCGACTGCAGTGAGCCACGATTGCACCACTGCACTCCAGTGTGGGCGACAGCGTGAGACTGTGTCTCAAAAAACAAAAAAAACAAACAAACAAAAAAAAAAATCTGCTTAAACTTCACATCCAAAAGTAAGCGTCCTGTAGTTTAAGAAAATTCTTAAAGGCCCAAGTATAAAGCGAACACTCTCTTTATAAGGAATAATCTGAAGACAAATCTTGCCTTGCATTCTATCTCCTGCCACACCAAGCTCTTCTCAGCCTCTGCACTGGCTGTTCCCTGAGGAAGGACAAACCCATGTCTTCCTCAGGCTTCCAACCTCAGCTTGCATGCTGTCTTCTCCCCTACCCACCCAGCCATGTTTCTCTATTTCCCAGGAAATACCACTTTGCAACTTGTAATTACCCTGTTAATTAACTGATTTATTAGACTGTGAGCTAGGTATTGCTGGCCGCTCACATGGTTTCTAGTGGCGGGTACAATTCTCAATGTTCTCTCCGACCCCTGAGCCCACAGGGTCAAGAACCAAACACCAGCAGCATAGGGAGGCCGGTCCTCTGTGTCCTCCACCATCTCCCTGGGAGGCCCTTGCCGCATACACCTTCACTCCAGATTCCAGAGCATATGTAAACTTAAGGAAGCCAGTTCCCAGAGAGCTCCCTAGGCCAGGGACCAGCACTGACGTGTTTTGACGAAGGGAACTCCGGCTTCCTCCTAATCTCAGTGGCCACTGCCCCAGAATCACTTTAGCAATAGAGCTTTGACTATCTCCCTCTGGAAACTCAGATAGGTTTTGGCCAGAGTATTCTTATTTTAAAACACTTATTTTCTGAAATGGTAAACTTTTGTGGCTACTGAAAACAATTAAAACCAAGAGAAATCCGTGGAGACATGGAAGGGGGTGAGTAATTATTATCAACAAAACCAATGAGAGGGAACAAATGTATTGGGCCAAAAATCTAATAAACTAAGTATGAGAATTCTGGAGCAGCTCCGCAGGAAGCAAATTACTCTTCTGCATCTTCACAGACAATACACGCGAGAGGCAATTTATTAACTTGAGCCACATTGGCCTCAACATTAACCCATATCCCTAAAGTACTTAACTCTTACCCAGGAAACTGCTTACTTAACTTGCATTAGGACACACAGGGCCAAATGCAGGTTTGCTATTCACAGCTTCAAATTCAATTTAAAGGGATCCCTGTTCCAATTTCCTGTAGAAAGTTACTCCATGTTCTAATACATCAGTGTCAGGAAACACAGCCTTTACTTAATTTCTTCTCATTATTCATACAACCAGGGATCACCCAGAGCAATTTCTCCTCCTTTGTGCACCTAACAGCAATGATGGGGCTTTTACTTTTCATCTTTTCAAGAGCCAGTCGCTCTGCAATGTCCCCTTCCCTCAAAAGAGAGCCCTTTAGAGACCCTTGATCAGCTTCCTGGGGTGGGTGGGGGGGTCCTCTGCATGGTGACATAGCTTGTGACAATGGCATTGAAGTTAAAATGCCAATATTTCTAACTGATTCATACACTAAAAGGCAATGCAGGCCTAGAAAGCATGAAGACTAGCCCTAAGTTACCACATCACCTTGCACCAGACACACGTAACCAGTGGCCTCCAACTCCTCACTTGTAAAATGAGAGGCTGGAGCCAGATTACTGGTCTCCAATTTGATAAGCTATGGAGTCATTCGCTCAGAGGCAGCCATGCGAAAAAGCCCAGCCGTGAGGCAGAAAACGGCAGAGCTATTTGGAGGGAGGAACCTGGGGGTGGGTCCTAAGCTCCCCAAATCCCCCACCCTGGAGGCAGCCTCTAGAAATTTCCATGAAGCCCTTGGAGTCCCCAAAGCACAGGCTGCAACCCACTGATCTCAGTTATCTCGACAAGCACCTCAAATAAAATAAGTCTAGCGCTCCAAATCTCCTTTGCACAAGCAAAACATTCCTAATAAGATTGTAATAGAAAAATAATTCATGCATTTTATTTCCCATTTAATGCATTTATGTATTTTCTACAATGAGCATACATTATTTTAATAATCAGAATAAAAGAAACATTACAAAAGGGAAAATAATTCACATAAGTTTTTTAAAAAACAAAACAGCCAAAAGGCACAGAAAAGATGAGCCGGAAGGTTTGCGTACTCTTCTGGCGTCATACACTATCGTTAAGTGCTAATTGCTTTCAGCCCTTCAGAGGAGAAAAATATCACAAGTGTTTGGAGAAGGTCTGATGAGTCACCAAACACTTGCGTGGCTCTCAGCTGCGTCACTGAGCCCTATGCTGGCCTGCGTAAATATTCACAACCCCACAGTTTGCCTTGGCCTTCAGCTATAGAGACTGGGGGGAGCAAGGATTGGAGGGGGGAACGGAGGGGGCGCTGGAGGGAAAAGAGACAGCACTGAGGGCTGCAGACCACCCCTAGAGAACATGGCCTTCTGTCATCTCAGGTCTCCTCCACCCTTACCCCTCTACACAGAGCTGTGCAATGTTGAAACTCAGTACATGTAAATTAAGTAGGTTCTCAATAAATTCAGGAGTTTCTAAGCCCCTAAATCGTAATTACATTGATACTCAAATCGTGGGAATCTACAGTGATGGAGGGGAGTAGTGGCAGAGCAATCTAAAGTTAGGGGTAACACAAGCATCCCAATCTGCCAATCCCAAGGCCTAGATTATCACAGGAGTGTCAGATGAGGTCTCCCTAGGGGTTTTCTCTTCAATTTTACACACCAGTTCACGAACGTTCCATGGCTCCCCATTCCTATAGGAAAAACTCCAGATTTACCCACATCCCTCAGAAGGCCCCAAGCCCCATGACTATAGGTTGTTACCATCACCACACTCTCTACCCCAACCCCCACCCCCAGTGCCTGGTATGCAGGCACCTGTGCTCTGGCTCTCACAAACCCTCCCCTGTCCCCAGAACCAGCTCTTGCACCCTCTCTCATTCCCATCAGGATCGGAGTCAAGGGTCATTCCCACAGCTCACCGTGACATATGTGTCTGGGAGCCCAGCATACTCAGCACCACCAGCTCCTGAGTGGGGACGGGCCACGTCTCCAATCCCAGCTCTCATCTCTGGCACCCAGATTCAACCTAGCCAAACTGGGTGTCAGGGCCTGTTTGGGCACTGAAGTGTGAAACTGTGGTCCTTGCTCTTAATAATTGTATGCTTTGGGGGACAGCTGCTTCCAAAACCTGCAGACACAACATACCCAGAGCGCCCAGGGTGCATGTGGTCCTCAGGTCTTCCTTGATCTGCATGCCGTAAGCAGCCTCCAGCAGCTCCCCTGGAAATGCACTGGCTTCCCACAAGGGCACACTGAAGAAGGGGGCAGAAGAGCCTAAAACCATCCATGAGCCCCATCCATGACTGCCAGCCCCATCCAGAACCTGACACCCAGCACCCAGAAGGCTGGCCTTGCTTAGCTTCAGCTAGACCAACTTTCTAGTCCCCGTCTCACCTGAGTTGGGAAGACAGATAGGGCTTTGAATTAAAAGCTTTCCCTCACTGTCTCCTGGACTCTGAGAGGTATGTGAGCCTGAGAGTAAACAGGGGGGTTATTAATGTCAAAGGAGGACAATTACCCCAAAAAATGTGAGCACATCAATAAGAATCTGAAAGCAACTTTTCAGGAATATAGGACACAATGCAAATTAACTGTCTGAGCTCTGAGTATATATCATCACCTAATCTCTCAGAAACTCTCCTGTTACTATTAAGATGTTAACTGCAGGCTCAGCCCAGGCATTGATCTTCTTCTCCTGGAAGGACTTCAGTGACCTTTGTCTTCGGGGCTCAACTCGCTCCATCCCAAAACTGCTGCCACCCTCTTGCTGACTCCATGCAAACCAGCTCCTTGAAGCTGCCCTGGCATGGCAGGGTCCTTCTCACACCTGCAGCTTTGCTCCTGCTCCATAGCCCTCTGCCCAGAGAGCAATTCTGAATCTCAAGAAGGAAGGAAGAAGTGAATGAAAGGAGAAGGGGGGCCTAGCCACAGATTTACTGCCAAGTCTTTAAACCACATTTCACATCTGCCAACTGCCCTGGGGCCTGCCCCTTATTTTTCTATCCCCATGGTGTACCTTTCATTCACTCACTCGTTCTTTCACGACACAAATGTCTCTCCAGCACCTACTCTGTGTAAGGTGGGAAGTGCAAGGTGTGGCCCTGACCTTGACCAACTCACAATCTGGGCTCCCACAGCTGCACACATGTGACAGGCCAAAGCTCTGAAGAGGCACAGGGAGTAAAATGTGTGAGGCTGAGTAGCGCTGATTCCAGCTCTGCTACTTGGTAGCAATGTGGCCTTAGACTCTGATCCTTGGACAAGCCACCTAGGAGGGACCTGGTGCCATTGTCCTGCTGCCATAAGGGCATTCCCCACTCAATTCCTGGCTCTTCACACTAACCAAAGACACCACCATCTTAAGTATCAACTGCTTCAACTGCAAAATGGAGATAAAATGCCTAAAAGTGACTCCTATGAAAACTGACGCTGTCCATGTGAAGATCCTGGCACACAGCAAATGCTCGGGTAACAGCAGCACTTTGACTGCTCGAATTGTGCCACTGACTTGCCCTTCATACCCATCCTGAGTACAGAAGAATGGCAAACACATCTGCCTGTGCTCCTCAGCCAAACCCACACCATCAATATTCAACAGTCCAACGGGCCTGTGAAGCCAACTGCTCCAGGTCCCAGTGCTGGGACACACATATCAATGTCAGAAGGAAGGCTTTAACCCTCCCTTCTCCATCCCCTGCTTTGAACCTGGGCCCCACATGCCTGACATGGGCTTCTGAAGCCTCTAAGCCTTGGGGAGCCTGTACCTCTGTCCACCACACATTCCTTCCCGCAACCCTGCTAACCATCTTCTCTGAAGGCAAGTCCATGGAGCACATCTCCATTCTGAGCTGGACCCAGGCCCATAAGCAAGAAGCAGATTGATTGCACCATCATTTTGAGACCCATGTAAGTACGTGAGAAACTCAAAAGCCTACACACAGCCTGGCCCTGCCTCCAAATGGCCAGTTACAGAGAAAAACATCCAGGTGGGTTTCCTTGGGAGTGGCGTTTCTTAAGCACTAATATCCACCCTTCCCCAAAGAAAACCTAAAGCCAAGGCTCCTCCAAGCCTAACCACTAAGAGCTGCTGCCAGAAAGGGCAACTGCCACACCAATCCACATACCACAGAGCTAGGCCCTGCAGGCCACCCCCCCTCCCGATGGCCAGCTCTGCTTCTGCCCTTGCATGTTTCTGTTAGTGCTGGCCTCCAAGCAGGGCTCCCAAATGAAAACAAAAGCAGAATGCAGCCCAAAATGAGATTATAGTGAAGACATATAACAGAGTGACTGATCGATCCTCCAGGGGGCACAGCCTCCCTCCCCATCCCCTGCACCCCAGCCCCATCCTTAGGCCCCAGGGTGCCTAGAAGATGGGGCAGAGAGGCCGGGCGCGGTGGCTCATGCCTGTAATCCCAGCACTTTGGGAGGCCGAAGTGGGCAGATCACCTGAGGTCAGGAGTTGGAGACCAGCCTGGCCTATATGGAGAAACCCCATCTCTACTAAAAATACAAAATTAGCTAGGCATGGTGGTGCATGCCTGTAATCCCAGGTACTCAGGAGGCTGAGGCAGGAGAATCCTTTGAACCCGGGAGGCAGAGGCTGCAGTGAGCCGAGATCGTACCATTACACTCCAGCCTGGGCAACAAGAGCAAAACTCCGTATCAAAAAAAAAAAAAAGAGACAGAGAGAGGATTCCTAGGCCCCTGAGCTCAGCGTCCTTGTTGAAGCTTTGCCCAAGACTTAGGCTCCTCGTTTGGCTGCCAGCTGCCACCTTCCACAGATAAAAAAATTCATTTCTGAGAATGAGGGGGTGAGACTGGAAGAAGCCTCTGAGGTGGAGGCAAGAGGACAGACAGATTCTGTGAGCACAGGAAAGACAGAACTAGCATGGGGACACAAGGTAGGAGGGTTAAGAGGAGGGGCCCAAACACACCAGGGCCAAGTGCAGACAATGATACAAGGAAGGAATAACCATGTCAATCACAGGAGGGATGGGGTCAGCAGAGGCCACAGCTGCAGGGGAGAGGGGTGGGTGGCCCCATGTAACAGAAGGGGAATGCAGGCAGGAGGAGCGAGGGGTGTACACTTGGCTTTTCAGAGTCAGGATCATGGCCCTAGAGAAACAGAGTCAGGTCAACATCTCCCAGTCAGCAGACTGAACTGGGACAGAACATTTGCACACGAAGTGAGCCCCATGGGAACGCCAGGCCTCCAGCGGACCCTATGCCTGAGAGGAAGCACTACAGAGATAAGGATGCATTTGCACTTCCCCCAAGGGCCTTGCTGACCCTCCTGGCCCACGCAGCCCACAGGTAGGGGCCCCTGTTTCCCAGCCAGGAACACCAGAGGGGTGTGCGCTCCGCCTCCCATGGTGGTAAGGCCCAGATGAAAACCACATGAGAAAGGTCACTGTCAGTGGTAAACCCAGCTTTGGGACCAGGCCCTCACTGCCATGAGTAACACTGATTCTACGGGAAAATGAGAACCCAGGTTGCAAACATCTGCTTTACACTTACAGGCTGGCATGGGAAAGTGGAATGAATGTAGACGTAGGGAGCAAACAGCCCTGGACTCCATTCCCAACTCTGCCACCTTGCAGCACCGTGCCCTGAGGCCCTCTCAGCCCCAGGTCCTCGGACGCAGGTTGGGGCGTGCCATTGGCATCTCAGAGGTTTCAAGGGACCCATCATGTGTGTATGGGGCCCAGCACTGGGCTGGACACATGGCAGAATCTCAGCAAATGGGAGTTCTAATTGCTACCAAAAGTGAATGTCAGGGAGCAGCCACCTTGAGTTCCTGTGATACTGGGTAGAGTCCATGATAAAGTCCGCATCAACATTGCCTCATTCTACTCAAGGCACTTCATCAGGCAGGCCAGAACCCAGGCAAACAGGAATTAACTTAATGCTCTGTTTGGCAGTACTTTCCCTGGGTCCACCATCCATTCTTATTCCCCGGAAGCTGCCAGCCAAGCAAACTGGAATATTGATCACTGCAATCATCTCGATGGAAGTCTGAGGGCCAAGCACTTCATGTGCGTTTCAATTAGAAGAGTGGGCCTGCCATTCTAATTCTGCCTCAATCCAGCCGGCTTCACTCTAAGTAACAAACGGGCTCCTAAAAAGTTGAGATGGAGATCGAGACCATCCTGGCTAACACGGCGAAATCCCGTCTCTACTAAAAACTACAAAAAACTAGCCGGGCGAGGTGGTGGCGCCTGTAGTCCCAGGTACCCGGGAGGCTGAGGCAGGAGAATGGCGTGAACCCGGGAGGCGGAGCTTGCAGTGAGCTGAGATCCGGCCACAGCACTCCAGCCTGGGTGACAGAGCGAGACTCCGTCTCAAAAAAAAAAAAAAAAAGTTGAGTTCATCAGCAATCTATTAATGGAATCACACCTCCACATTGATTTCACATTATCATTGCAAAATGATACATATTCATTTTCCATCTTCAAAGGAACCAGAACTGCTGTCTCTGTGCTAAGCTCTGGGCACCACTCAAGGCCGCTATCTCACTGACCATGCACAACAGCCCTGCAGGCTAAGCATGCCAGCCCCACTTTACAAGAAACAGTGGGAGAGAAGCGGGGGACCTTCCCCAGACCTAGGGTAGAAAGAGCCACGGCTCAAACACAAGTCTGCCCAGTTCCTTCCCAGGAGTCCCAACAATCCCAATAATTCCAAAGGCTTTTGCCTCCAATTCACTCCCCCAACATTTGGCCATATGTGCATTGGTTGGAAAGGCAGCCAGGTCATTCTAATTCAATGCAGCCCCGGCCCACTTTGCTTCCCGCAGCAAGGCTGATGCTCCCTCGGATCCAGAGACGAGCCACATATGGCCTCTCCAGATCCAGAGCATGGGAAAACGACTCATTTTTCTCTGTACATCAAATACCAATTTGTATTACTATTCTTAAAAAAATCAGTTTTGAAAGAAATAAAAAAGACTGGTCTCTTCCCCGAGAGGAAGCCTACTTGGTAGAAAGGATAGGACACTATCCGCAAGAGAAAATTTAATTCACCCCAACAACCATTTGTTGGGCACTGCTGATACAGAAGCCCTGAGGTCGGCAAGACAGGGTCAAGAATGTAATGAAGCTCAGCTGTCAACCCCTCAGAGAGGGCTGGACCCTTCACAACCTCAGGGTGTCCTCCTAGCAGATCTCCTTCAGTGCTGGCTGGCTGCACGGGTCTCATCCCTATGGCATTTTATTTCATGCCCCTGGCTCTGCTCCATGGTGGTCACGAGGTGTTAGTAACTTCTTCTCTGCTTAATGACTTCCTCTGGAGCTCACAGAGAGAGAAAACCGATTCAGAATCATGAATGCTCATTTCAACTACTCTGCAGGAAGAGTTCGGGGGACACATGTAATTCTCTCATCACCTCATTTAGCTACAGTTAGTTTGGAGATCACAAAACTACTCAGCTTAAAAGGGCCTCAGAGAACACAGTTGAGCCTCTATGTTTGCCAAAAGAGGAAACCAACACCCAGAGATTGCCTGGCCTGCCGAGGGCTCAGCTGGTAAACGGCAGAACCCCATGTGGACCCCTGGCCCCTGGCTGACAGCACATCACTCTGTCCACCCCCGTGTCCCACCTGTCTTGTCCCTGCTTACGTCAATAACCTTGCAAAGGAATGAGTCACTCCCAGCCCAGATCATGCTTTTAAAGCCAAGGGGATTTTTTGTGTTTTTTTTGGTTTTGTTTTTTTTGTTTTTTTGTTTTTTGTTTTTTAGGAGGAAGTAATAACAAAGAAAAGTAGGGAGGATGTCTTAAATAAAGATTGTGCCTCTGACGTGCTGGATGGAAAGCTTTCAGGTGTGAGACGGAATGGTGCATGATTATAGCCAGGTAATAACGGCTGTCACATATCAGGAGAGAAGATGTCACTACCTTTTGACAGAGGACACTTGGGAAGAAAAAGTTACAAATAGAAAGCTTTCCCTTTACCTTCTGAGGGGTAGAATAATAATTCACCTGAATTGTCAAGATCTGTTCCAGGAGCATTTGTGCAATAAAGAAAGATTCAGAAAACCTCCTGTGCCATTATGGGCATTCACGGGAGTAGCAGTAATAACTGGGTTTTAAAAGCCTCGCACGATTGAGCAAAAGTGCTTTTCAGCACTTCCTACTCCTTCATCAGCACCTACTAACGCCTGTTGTACCCCAGGAGGTGCACCAAGGAGAATGTAACTGAGCCCCTCCAAGGTGTCCATGCTAAAAATGACATCCAAGCCCTCGAATTCCACAGAGAAAATGGCAAGTGCCTGCATACAGAGAATGAGCAGAACTAAGACACGTGCAGAGCCACCGAGGAGGAGAGAAGCCAGGTGCAAGTTCCAGGGGATGAATTGTCCTCCCTACTGCCTCTCAGACTCTCTGGTACTTTTCCATTCCTCTGTATGAACATGTTTTTCTTCCTTTAGGATCAGAAACAAACTAAAAAGAAGCCCAAAAAAGAAAAATGTCAACCAACAAATTCTCTCTGTAATTCTCTTACTACCACCAGAACCTGCTGGTACAAAGCGCTGGGAAGGAAGAAATGACCAATCCCCAGGCCGGGGAGCCTCCTGGAGGGGACCCAACCTGAGGCAGCCCTGAACGGCGAGGACTTGCCTCCTGGGCACATGGGCAAGGTGCTCAGGGCCACCCTGCCAGGGAAGTCTAAGACACAGGGGAAGAGGCAGGGGACCAGCCCCCCCAACACTCAGATCTCAGTGGACAGAACTGGTCTGAGATGCCTGAATCAACCAGAGAAGGTGATAAGCAAGGAAATGCCTGATGAGGCAATGCAAGGAGGATCAATGTGGACTGAGGCCACAAGGAGGCTGGTGGAAGCAGAAACTGGGCCTCTCTGGCTCTGGCTCGGTGGAGCAGAGGCTGCAACCACGGGGAGGGGGAGGTCTCTCCCGCCCCAGGAACAGCGAGCAGCCGCCGACGCGCCCCGGAGGCCCACAGGAAATATTATTGTGAGACAAAAACTGAATTATGAAATCCGCAAGCAATAATTAGTTTAAATTACTACTTCTACTTGAATAATTAAACACGCTTATTTTCACTCACTGATGTTTTATTCATTACCATACATCTTTCTTGAAAGTTGTTTTTAACGTGAACATTCTTTTATTTGCAAAGATCCCACAGAGATTTACTATGCTAATTTCAAACCTTTCCTCTAAAATAAAAACAATAACAAAAACACTCCTAGATTATCATACATTAGTGACTACTGTGTGGGGTCCATTATCAACTTAAGTCATAGCAACTGGAGAGAAATACTGTGGGTAGCTGTAAAATTATTCACACACCAAAGCTTCCTCCCTTTAAAATTCACTACTGAAAGGGCAATATTTAAATCAGTGCAAAGTGATTATGAAAATAAAAAGACCCGAGTGGAGAAAGACCACTTAGCCACAGATGGAAAGTGCCTTTTGCTTTTTATCACACCCTGTATTAATGAAAATGTTTTTGCATTTTCACAAATAATGTTTGAATTTTATAAGTCTTACTTTTACACACTGGAGCCAGGATACCCAGAAGCACAGTAATAAGGGCTTAAGGTTTTTATTAAACAAAGTTACCTTTGGGAATAAGTACTAACTTAAATATAATCCATGAACTAACTCTTCCTTGCTGGGCTATTAGCTGGTGCTGGCTGAATGGCAAAACTCCAAATCCTAGCTAATGCCAACAAGCTGGGCCTGAGTCAAACCCGGAAAGGAGCAGCAAGGCTGCCACCATCAATTAAGTATCTTTTTTAAGGCCTCAACTGTACTTTTCTTTCCCCCAAGTCCTTTAAAAGCAGTCATTCAGCCCAGTAATTCAACAAATGCATCTAACCCTCTCCCATGTGTAACTTAAGTTACTCCTGGAACCTGCAGCACCCGCACCCCCTTCATCTGGTATTTTTCCCTCAGTTAATATAAGTAAATTCAAGTAAGTCTTTTTCACATGGTTGCAACCAGTCTTCTGGAGCCACAGGGAAGCAGATTACTCAAAATTTTGAAGTTTCAATTTTGAAATCAAAAATGACCATCTACTGAACAGAGTGATGAGCTGTGGCATCAGCTTGGCCTTTGGAAAATGAAGGGACTCCAGAGGCCACAGGCCAGGGCTTAGTTGATTCTAGAAATCAACATTATCTGCGTCATCATCGTTAGAAGCATCCGGAAAGCAGAACAGAGCTTCTGCTGGGCTTCTGTTTCCGTGGCAACAGCTTCACTGGCCTGTTGCAGGGAAAGGCATAGAAGATGGGAATTGGCAAGAGAGAGGGAGAGGGGCACAGGGGGATGGAAAGGAGGAAATGCAAAGGAGAAAAAGGAAGCCAGAGGCAGGACCAGGTGGAAGGCCAAAGGAGAGCAGAGTGAAAAAAGTACCGAAAAAGACATGAGAGAAAGAATGAGAGAGAAAGGAAAAGAGGAGAAATGCAAGAGAAGGAAGGGAAAGGAATGGAAAGAAACGTCCCAAGCTGGGACTTTTGTCGGAAAAATCACCTACAGATGTGCATCTATCAGTATGCAAAGAATGCTCTAGTTTCACTCATTAAATGCAACACATTTCAACTCAGTTACTGCCTCAAGACACACTCAATTATCCGATAAACCACAGGAAGGTTGTGTAAAAACGTCAATGTGGTAAGCAGTCTAAATCCAAATTCTAGCTAATGTCAACATTAGCCCAAAAGGCTGGCTGGGTTAAATCCAGAAGGAGAAAAAAAAGAAGAAAAAAAAAAAGAAAAAAGGAATGAGAAACCTGTTATCACTAAACAGCTACCATTAAGGACAAGTCACTATTGGCACTTTATAAGTGAGTGCTCTTTAAGTCTCATTAAGGTGCAAACCTTCTGCTTGTCTTGTTCATGATTGAACTAGGAAGCAAGTCTTGAAAACCAAAAGACATCCAGTCTGAGTTTGACTATAGCTTCAAGGCTCTGGTCTCCTGATACAGGACATCAGCCAGGATGTGCGGGCTTTGCTCAGAACAGGGAACTCAAAATTAGTGGCCAGGACAAGCTCCAGTCCATTCCTTACTGCCCAGTCCACTCCCCAAAAAACAAATTATTTATTAGATAGCAAGAGCTCTCTAAATGCAATATGGCATCCTATATTGGATCCTGAAACAGAAAAAGGACATTAGTGAAAAAACTGGTGAAATGCAAAAAAAGTCCATAGTTTAATTAACAGAGTTGTACCAATGTTCATTTCTTAGTTTAATAAATGCACCAGGTTATGCAAGATGTTACCACGCAAAGAAGTTGGGTGAAGGGTACATAGGAACTCTCTGTATTATTATTATTATTATTATTTATTTATTTTATTTTTTTTTTATTGAGACGGAGTCTGGCTCTGTCGCCCAGGCTGGAGTGCAGTGGCCGGATCTCAGCTCACTGCAAGCTCCGCCTCCTGGGCTTTCACCATTCTCCTGCCTCAGCCTCCCGAGTAGCTGGGACTACAGGCGCCCGCCACCTCACCCAGCTAGTTTTTTGTATTTTTTAGTAGAGACGGGATTTCACCGTGTTCGCCAGGATGGTCTCGGTCTCCTGACCTCATGATCCGCCCGTCTCAGCCTCCCAAAGTGCTGGGATTACAGGCTTGAGCCACCGCGCCCGGCCCTCTGTATTATTTTTATACCTCTTCCATAAATCTGAAATTATTTTTTAAAGTTTTACGAGAAAAATAACAAGGGGTGTTTAAAAGTTAAGACTCCTGTTTTTCTAACAATGATTTATCTTTTTCATATAAAACCAATGCTCCGATAGGGCTTAACTATCATAAAATTTTACTGGAATGCTGGCTGGAACATTACAGTGAAGGCCATACTCCTGCAGCAAAAGTAAATTATTAAACTCCAGTGTGTTAGCAGTGTCCCTTCCCTCTGAAGCGAGAACAAAAGGAGTGACATGCCTCTGCACATCAAGAAACAAGGCTCTATTGGGCAGAAATGGAATGCACTTTGAAGAGTGTGCATTGCAACCTCTTCACACTCCCCACTCGTGATCAGAAGTCCTCTCCGGGCCGGGCGTGGCAGTTCACGGCTGTAATCCCAGCACTTTGGGAGGCCGAAGTGGGTGGATCACTTGAGGTCAGGAGTTTAAGACCAGCTTGGCCAACATGCTGAAACTCCGTCTCTACCAAAAATACAAAAATTAGCCGGGTGTGGTGGCGTACACCTGTAATCCCAGCTACTCGGGAGGCTGAGGCAGGAGAATTGCTTGAGTCTGGGAGGCGGAGGTTGCAGTGAGCCGAGATCACACCACTGCACTCCAGCCTAGGTGTCAGAGCAAGACTCCATCTCAAAAACAAAAAAAAGTCTTCTCTAGCCTGTCTTGCTCCTCATGCTTTATGCATCCGATGCCCAGTCTCATCCAGCTACCTTGCAGTTTGCTGACGGCAGCATGCTCTTGTACACCTCCCTGCCTTTGCACACTCTGTTCCCTCTGCTGGAATGCTCTTCCATCGCTTTGCTGCTGAGCAATGGCTACCCATCCTCTACGACTCTTGTGACTCGCTGACACTCCCCGTCCCAGGCTGTTCTTTATGCCCCAGAGCACCTTACCCACCACCCTTCAGAGCAGTCATGACGCTGTGCTATAATGATCTGTCCACCTGCTTCTTTCAATGAGCCAGGAGCCTTTCCAGAAAGGCTATATTCATCTCTGTATCACACTCCCATTCCTAGCACCCAAGTCTCACAACAGATGTTGAATGAATGAAATACTATGTCAAGAATGCAGGCAATTCTTTAAAGAGAAAATACCAGTAACAACTTTCCATCTTCTGTTAAAAGGCCGAAAAAAGTCTATTTGTAAGAAGTGAAGGAAGTAAGCCCTTTTAAAAGAAACAGATTTTGTTACAGAACGACAGGTCCATTTCCACCAACAATATAAGCACTGTACAAGTATCCTCTTCCGACCGAGAAGCTGAAAACCTTTTCAAAGGTTTTGGTTTCCTTGACAACAGCATTGCTGGAGACAAGCAGGGAAATAATTAAAAAGTGTGTTCCCTTTGCTTTGAACTCGTTAAGTGTTTTTAGGCAATAACAAACAGGTCACACTTGACATCAGTGTGGACAGAGCCAAGGGCATGAGGGGAGACCCCATCTTGCCACCCCTCCAGCGGCACCTCCTCTGAACTCGGGGACCTGAGTGAAGGACTTGAGCCATTTGAGAAATACAACATTCACCATGAGAAACACAGACCATACAGTTCAGGTTAACAAAAGCACTTTGCAAGGTCCAGGTCCCTGGCCAAAACCACAACACTTATCCTCACAACAGTTCTGTGAGCTAAGTATTGTTACAGCCACTTGGCAGGAGAGAAACCGAGGCACAGAAAAGAGCAAAACAACTCTGGCAGTCTGGCCCAGGGACCTGTGGCCCTGCCACAGCCCACCCTAGAAAGAACATGTGACCTCTCCTTAACTTGACTCGGACAGAGATTTCCCCTGGCCTCTCCTATGATCTTCATCTCCTCCCTGGACAGCTGAGACAAGAAGCTAACTGCCTTTCCTCTGAGTACCACTGTCCTGCCATCCCACATGCCTATGTGAGGCCACTTGTGTTGGCTTCTCTTGGACAGCAAGAACTGGGCAACCTTGTGCCACCTGCCTTGGGTCTGCGAGAACACAGCACGCAGAACAAGACGTGAGGCACCAGCTGGGAAGAGCGGTCAGTTCTGTGTTTGACTGACAGGCTTCCTTCTCCTTTTGGGGTGGCTTTCCATGGTCTGTCTTGCTTTAATAGCTTCACTTTGTTTGTATCTCTTATTGTAGGCTTCCTCAAGTCCTTTCTGGATTTATGATTTATAAATAAATAATAAACAAACAGTGCAAGCTGCAAGCCCATGACCATTACCTGACAGTGTAAATACAAACATTTCAACAGATGTGGAACAATCATAACTTTGATTTAGCTCCCAGCAAAATTTCCAAAGCCCTTTCGCAAACCTGGCCACATTTAACCAATCCCCAGTCCCCCACAGGGATGCCTCCTGCACAGACTGGAGGTGAGGGCTGGGTGGGGGAATGCAGTTGGACCCCTCCAAGATTCTCCACATCCCAAGATTCAAGGAGACCCACAAAGAGCATGGTCGACTGAGCAGGTGCTACGCATTCAAACTGGAGAAAACAAGGGAAGAAAACAAATTCCCTGCCCTCACAGAACTTATATCAGAGCTCCTGCCATTTTACAGATGAGCTCATTAAGACACAAAAAGATTAAAGGCCTTGGCACAGTTACACGACTACCCTTTTGGAGCTCCCAAGCAGGGAGGTGACTAGAACAATCCCAGAAAGCAGAGGCAGCAAAGGTGAGTTCAAATACCAGCCCCGTGGTTAGGAGCTACATGTCCTTCAATACCTCTCTCTGGTCCTCAGTTTTGTCATTTGTAAACGGGGCATACGGATGCTGACGCTGCCCCCAGCTTGCATTACGGAGTGCCTGCCGTACGCCTGGCATTCTCCTGAGAGTCTGCCATGGGTTCTCTTGTTCAATCCTCAGAAGACTGAGGTGGATGCTGTTATTATCCTTGACTTATGATGGGGAAACTAAGGTACAGAGAGTTAAGTAACTTACCCTAAGCCACACAGAAAGCACAGGGGCTGGGGCTGAACCCCAAAGTAAGACTCCCGGAGCTCTGCTGATTACCCAGCTGAGGGCAAATTAGACGTAAACCCCGTGTGGTGCCTGACCCAGCACAAGTACAGGAAGCGCCAGCTGGCCTTGGCCACTGACCATCCAGTGCTAAAGCTGACCACAAGCCCAAGCGCTTCACCTGGCCATCCTCACTGTCCCCTCCCCACAGCATGCACAGCACAGGGCTGTCCTCCCCACCCACCTGGCTGCTCTTCATCAATGTCATTGTTGTTGTTGTTTTTTGAGATACAGGCTTGAGTGCAGTGGCACAATCATGGCACAATCATGGTTCACTGCGGCCTCAAACTCCTGGGCTCAAGCAGTCCTCCTGCCTCAGCCTCCCAAATAGCTGGGACTACAGGCATGTGCCACCACACCCAGCTAATTTTTTAATTTTTTTGTGGAGATGGGTATCACCATTTTGTCCAGGCAGGTCCCGAAATCTTGGCTCCTCATTTTCTAAAACCCAACTCATCCTTCCCCTTCCCTGAGGCTCTTCCTGTCCTCTGCCTCCAGCACTGACAGACCTAGCCCACTCTCCTGTATATTCCTGTTCCCAGCACAGATAGCCCTGGAGGGCCTTTCTCATCATCCCTCTCAAATCTGCTTTGATGTCTGTGCCTCATTCACCTTTTGCCAGCAAGAGTGGGTCTGGTCCCCTCTGATCCTGGGGCCTGGCAAAGAGCCAGAATTTAACTGATAGCTGGACAGCCATGCAAATGACCAAATGAAGAAAAAAGTGAGGAACCGGCCCTGCTGACACTGCCACTGAGCGCCCTCTCTGTTCACAGCAGAGACAGCATAAAGCAAGGCCCAAGGAATTCACAGGCCACACAGCAGCAAGTCCAGAAGCCTGGCTCATGGAGATGTCCCAAGGCTTATCAGCTGAGCCTTCCCCCAAGTCCACCACCTCAACCACCGCCAGCCAAGTCACACTGCTGGGCCGGAAGACAGGAAGCCACACCGAGAGGGACCTGAGCTCCTCAAGAGTCTGCTGGGGTCACTGGGTGCACACCAGATTATTTGATCAACGAATCAAGGCAACTGGAGGCAAATTGGATTGCAAGCCTCACACGCTTAGGAACTCGGCTTAGGAGGCAATCACAGAAGAAACCCCGGCTTGGAGTGCTTGATAATACCTTCCATTTGTAAGAGCGTTACCGTTTACAGAGTGGTTTCACACATCTAACCTCCTCTGATCCTCACAGCCCTGTGAGATAATTATATCACAGATGAGAATGCTGAAGCTCAGAGAAATTAGAGGAATGTGCCTGACTCTCTTTTGAATATGCAGTGTGTGGAGCGCTGTGCTCCGCTTGGGCGAGGCCCTAAGTGCAGTATTTCAGGGCAGAGCAGCTCACAGCCACTATCTTGGCCCTGACCACAGGACACTCAAGCCATTAAGGGCCTTGGAGCCCGAGGCCTGAGTGGCTGACCCAATGCCAGCATCTACTTCCCAGCCCTCCAGCAACATGGGCTCCAACCTGCACTACACCCCTCCATGCAAAACGGCCCTCACTCCCTTTCCAAGTAGTCTACTGCCCGAGTTGCCCAGCTCTGAGCACCGGAAAGTTCTTCTTCACCACGTGCTGACTTCTCCCCCCGACACACACACTTTCCACCATCTGTCCTACTCCTGCCCTGGGAGCAAACCTGAATATACCCCGTTCTCCTCCCACAGCAGCCCTGCCAGCACCTGATGACAGCCACCATTTCCCTGTCCCTGGGCTAACAGCAACGCGCCAGGACACCCAGGTACCAGAAGCATATCAGAACACACTTGAATGAGAGAAAAGAACATGAAAAGAAGCCAGGACGAAAACAAACAACTTTTCTAAGCAAAGGTTACAATGAAAATCTGTTTTAATTTGTGTTTTTGTGCCTTTCAAAATAACACTTCAACTAGTTCAGAAAGAGACCACTTCTGTTTATAAAACGCTCTTTCATTTTCCCTACAGTTGTCAGGCTGTGTAAACACACTGTGAGTAGGGAGAGAGAAATTGCTACTTGTGAAACTTTTAATGCTAGCTTGTATGTGCATTAGAATTCTAAACTCAGCAGGTTAAGAATGTTCTGAAAGCAATTTTGGTGTTAGTCTAAATAATTATAGATCACATTCACTTAGATAAGGGCCTTTGCCCCCTTGGGGCTTCAAGGGAAAATTCTAGGCACGATAGTTAAACAAAATGGTTGGTTATTACGCAAGCTTGGCGGTGGCAGTGCAAATTGGTATAATCCTTTTGGAAAGCAATCTGACAGGAGATGTATCTGGACCCATGAAAATGTACAACCCTTTGACCCAGCAGTCCCACTTCTGGGAATCAATCCGAAAGAAATAATCCAACAGAAAACGGTTTCATGCATGAAGATAACCACTTCAGCATTATCTCTAATAGCAAAAATTAGAAACCACCTAAGTGTCCAAGGGCGGCTAAGTAAATTACAGTTAATCAACTCGATAGAGCGTCATGGAACCAGTGAAAATTGACAGCCCTCCAAAGACGCGGAGGCGGCTGGTGGCATGGTGTGGCGCAGGCAGGGCTGGGGGAGAATGTTAAATGGAAAGACAGGCTGCAGAGCTGCACGCACACTCTTGACAAACACAGCTCGTATGGACCAGAAATGGATGGCAGGGTGTTCAAAGGATAATCATAATTTCAGTGTATGGTCGAGTTGGGGGATTTTGCCTATGGTTCTGAAATGCTGCTGAGTCATCTCCACAAAGGGCAAAAGGAAGGGCAGAGGAGAGGGGGCGGGGGGTGACAGAGGCTTGGACCCCTGGGATCACATTTTCATCACACAGTTTGGAGAGCTAACCAAGCAGAATAAGACAGAGACATGGCTGGAAAAGAACCCACTCACTTAACCCAGGGCTGGGATGTGCTGCCGTTTTTACCAACACAATAGTGAGATTCCCCCAAAATGTAATTACAGATGTAAGGAAAACAGTGGTCCCCAATTACACTGTCTAAAATGATTGAGGACCCCAAAGAGCTGTTGTTTTTTCAGATTATAGCTATGGGTACTTAGCATATTAGAAGTGAAAACTGAGGACATTTTAAAATATTTATTAATTTATGTAAAAGTAAAAACAAACCCACCACATGTTAACAGAAATAACATATTCTTATAAAAATAACTCTATTTTCCAAGACCAAAAAAAATTAGTGAGAAGGCATTGTTTACATTTTTGCAGATCTCGTTAATGTCTGGCTTAATACAAGACAGCTGGGTTCTCAAAGCTGTGTCTGTATTTAATCTACTGCAAAAGCACATGCCCCATAGCCTCTGGAAAACTCCATGTACACTCAGGAGAGAATGAGAATGAAAAAGGCAAGTAACTCCTAGGTATTATTATGAAAATAGTTTTGACCCCCTGAAAGGATCTTGAGGCCCCCCAGGGATTTGGAGACCACAGTAAAAACCACAGCAATAAATTACAGCATTAAAAACTGCTACTGCAGGATGTGGAGGGAAAGAAGGCTTTAGATTAGATGTATAGTTGGAGCTCAACTATGTTGAATCTTTTTTTTTAAGGTTGGATGAAAATATACCAAAAAGTCTGCAGTCATTGCCTCTGGGCGGAGAGAAAATGGGCAATTTGTTTCTTCTTTATACCTTTCTGTTCTTTCCAGATTGCATTTCTTTTATGGTCAAAAACAACATTTCTTTTTTGAGGAAAGGTTTGGGAAGCTGTGGCGTACCCATGCCCTGCGGAATAAGCCGGATGAGAAGAAGGTCATTTTAAATCATGAATCGCCAGCATCAGTGTGGGGGAGCATCATGAAGCCGGCTGCTGGGGACCGCAGCGCTGCTCCTTAATATGCCCATCGATCCCTGGCACCACGCACACATTCATCATGTGGCACAAGGCCTGCCTGGAACCCACTGACGAGAATTGAAACTGGCTCAAGCTAATCACTACTAGATGAAGGTCAAATATAGGTGACGATTTATCAGATCTCAGGGTGGGGGAAGACATGCCATGCTCTAGAGCCACGGACAATTACAAAGGGAAAGGGCCAGAGACTTGACAACGAAAAATGTCAGGTTTTCTCTGTTAAAAAAATAAATGAAATATGAACACTCAACATCACACAACACCCTGGTGGGGGAAGAGGGTAAAATATGATGAAAGGTCAATATTGTTAGTATGTAAATTGCCCAGATAAGAAAAGCGCTAGGACTGCAGGAGGCGAATGGACGAGAACCAGGATAACAAATGCTCGTTTAGAATGAACGAAGTGCCAGGCCCGTTCGAAAAGAGTTGGACGTAAATGAGCTCACTTGGTTCTCAAGCAAGACACCATTAAATTAGCAGACATTTTCAAAAGGTAGTAACTCCACCGCTGTGGAGGGTGAGAAGACGCAGCCACTTTCACACAGAAATGATGGTGTGTGTCAGACACTGAGCACTACAGAGTCCCCAAAAGAGCGGCACAGATCTGCACACTGGTGGGAAAAGATGTGCTGGACAGTGAGAAAACCAAGCTGGAGGACAGGATGGAGAGTACAGTCTGCACACTAAACACGGAGACCTTGACCCTCTTCCCCAGCTCAGATGCCGGAAGGCTGGCAGCAGGCCAAGAGCCCACCCAGAGAAGACGCCTCCCTGAGAAGCTGACCAGGCTCAAGGAAATACATAAAAATAATCACAAGTGGGTTCCTATGATGAGCGCCAGCCTGCCGCCTCATAATCCCACATCCGGCCCGCTGCAAACAAAGTCCCTTTGCCCCCACACCAGTGCGTGTGCGTGCACACACACAGCTTTCGGTCAGGTCAGCTTTTTAGGGCCTCCCTCCCTAATTGGAATGAGCAGCAGGAAATCTCTTAACATGGAATGCAGACACCAAAACAAAAAAAGACCAAAGGAGATAAGAAAGAGACAAACATTTCAGAAAACAGGAAAACTTTCAAAGAACTCAAAGAGCTAAGAAAAGACCTTGTAAATATACAATAAAAAACAATATGTTATATTTTAAAAAAGGAACATTCAGAAAATAAGAAACAGCTCTTGGAATGTAAAAATATGACAGAACAGAACACTTCCCTGAATATATATTACGCTTCAATTTAAAAGTTTATGACAGCAGAAATACAAATTCAAAAAAAGCATTGAAAGATAGATAAAGTGGAAGAAATTCCCCAGAAAAATAAAACAGAAAGGCCAAGAAATAAAGAAGAGAAACCCAGAAGCTCAATCCAGGGACATTCAGTGTGCCCAAGCAATCAGAGTCGCAAAGTCAACGACCTTCACCAGCAGCAGCCCCCCCAGGGTGCCGCTCAACTCTGTATGGCCCTCGTTCTATAGGGGGCCGAGGTCCCCAATGCCTCACTCCCAGCAAGGAAAGGCAGCCCTGGCAAAGCAGAGTTCTAGCGCCGCTTTGGTTGTAGGTTTCTAAAGCCCTTCTGGTCCTCCCTGCATTTCAGCCAGTATCACAGTATTCCATGTGGAAGATCAAGATACACTATCCTCTGCCAAGTTCAGGAAACTTCAGGAAGCTTGCCAGAGTGGAGGCCAGGTGAAGGCAGGCTGTATCCTGGGCTGACACAGTTGGTCTCACTCACATGTACCTTCTGACTGCCCCTCAGTGCTTCTGTCCCCCAACTTGCTCCACTCCTCCCAATATATGATGGGTCTGCATGAGAGCTGTGTCCATCTGGGAGACTAGACAAAAGAAAACACCTGATGAGAAACAGCAGAAGCTAGAAGAAAAGCTTAAAAGGTTGGAATGACTTACCTAACCCTTCTCTTACGAGGGAAAAATACTAACAATCTGGGGGAGAAATGACCATCCTGTGATTTTAAATGCAGGCTACAAAAACAACGTACCTACGGTATGATTAAAACTAGTTGATATATGTAGGGAAAAAATACTAGAAGGAAATGCTGCTTGCAAAATGTTCACAGTCATTAGGCTTGAATGAAGGGTCTATGGTTTATCTTTTAATTTCTGCCATCTTCTTGCATTTTTCTCCAAAATTTTACCACTTTTATGATAAAACAAATTAAATCTAAAACAACTCATTTGGACACAGACCATCACTGGGCATTAGACAGGCACCTTTAAGAGTCTACTGTCTCCAAGTTTTAAAAGCAACAAGAAATAATTTACTAGACCGTCTCGACCCCTAAGTGCGCCAATTTTGCAATCTGCATTTTTCAATTACATTAAAAGCATTTTTCCAAATTGCTCTATCCTTCCCTTAATGACATGGGATGAGAGTGAATGAGGCTTGCTTGCCGAGGACAGAACCTGTACCTTCACACGGCTGTTTTCTTCCTGTCAACATCTGGTGAGCACAAGGCCCTGCCCTTGGTACACCGAACTGTTTAAGTTAAACGGAATGAACTTATTAAAAAGCAGAAAACACAGCTTGGGTTCTGCTACACTTTAGTTTTCTTATTCCTCTCCAACCCAAGGTTTTTTCTGTAAGACACAAGATTGTAAGGCAATTGGAACTGGGAAATGTCTCATTTGTTGGCCTCAGAAACGTCGCGGCTTTCACATGGGGGAGGAGGAGTGTCAAAAACACTTCACTTCCCACGAAAAGAAGCTTCCAGCTCTGAATCTCATGGCTCTTCCCAGAGGCTCCACAGCCCTGCTGCCAACCAGTCTAAAGCCCCTCACTCCCAATCCTGGGGTAATTCAGGTGATTCTGAACTTCCTCTGGAAGGTGGGAAAGAAGAAAAGCAGATATAGTGTCCAGTCCAGGAAGCATCCAAACACCTACTGCGTGTCCTCAGGCAAGTGTCTTCCCCTCTCTGGGCCTCTATCAAATGAACCAGATGAACGCTATGCATGCACGCACATGTGCACACACACATCACCCATTCTCTCCTTACTTTCATCTAATTACCCTGGATGCACTGTTAATCATTCACTCCCCAAATATCAAAGGACCACTACCACCACCCAAACCTCCTTCCCAGCTGCGCCTCTCATTTCCAATAGATTTGCCTTGTGCTTAGAATAAATTGCCAATCATCTGCATAATACTCCACGACTCCTCACTCCACACATCAAATCATTTCTCAGTCTCATTTTGTAAAATCCATCAAGAATAATTCTTTCAAAACTGAAATAAACCCTCACTCTGGCACTTGGAGCCATAAATTCCTTGTCTTTGAATGTGAAATACATCACTTTCTACAAAGCACATCTAAGATACCTTAATATAATCAGATTCACTAACAATGATAAATCAACAGGATCCTGTAATACATAAAAATGCAAATCCAAACACCCCAGAAATCATCTCTTCTCCATACGTCCCTTAACAGAGCCATAAAATTTGGAAGCTGGGATGGAGCTGGGACACCACTTGGGTGAAGGGGATACGCTTTTCCATCCCTTATTCTCAGAGGCAGGAGGGCAGCGTGGGGGTGGTGGCTCTTTCTGCTCAGGCTCTGAGTCTGAAGCTTCCCTGCTTGCCCCTGTCATTTACTTGTCCGTGTGACCACGGATAAGTCCCTTGACCTCTTTGTGCCTCAATTTCCTCATCTGTAAAATGGGAATGAGGACAGAAGTGGCCTCTCAGGCCTGTAATGAAGAGGAGACGGAGCATTTAGAACATGCCTAGTACATGGTAAGCGCTCAGCAATGGCTCAGCAATGGCTAGCACTCTCCATTCTCTCAGATGAGAGAGAGATGCTTTAAATGTGACCAGTTTGGGGACAGGGACTCAGGTCTCCAACATGGACCTGCCAAGTGTTCCGTACATGAAAAGGGAGTGCATGAATGGCTTGGCACACACAATCCTCAAACTCTTTAGATTCTAAAAGTATTTATCTCAAGAACACTGAGATTGAAATGCTTTAAAAATGTATGCATAGAGACAATGAAAAGATTCACAAAAAACAAGAGTTACAGTAAGTTGGAGGATTCTGGGTGATTTGTCTTTTCTACACTTTGTTTTATAACTAATCAATACAGGTACAGGGGAGTTAGAAACATGCTTCCTCAGCCTCTCCCTTGTCAGGCACTAGGCTGGATCTTCTCATTACAGCTCTACAGCAACAACCTTAATTCGTGGCTATTTGCCAATTATCCCCATTTTACCAATGAGGAACTAGGGGATCAGAGAGTCTAAGCGATCTTCCCAAAGTCACACAGCTACCAAGCAGAAGATTTGGCATGGGAGCCAAGGAGTACAACAGTGGCACTGAAGGTTTGCCTGTCTACTCAGGTCCCACTCACCACACACAAGGGCTTTAGCTAATGCCTGGGTGTAAATCAAAGCCCATCTTAACTGCATTAAGGCAGCAAAAAAAGACAACATTTATGTACAGCCATATTCACTGCAATACTGATTATTTTTTAAACAAAAGCAGGAAATTATAGGAAGCAACATGGAAATGACGAAGCAAAGTATGAAATTTGAGACAGTTATAAAAATATATTTGGGGAGAAGTTTTTAATAAGGTAGAAAAATTCCCCTTACACATTACAAAAGATTGGGCAGCAGAGGAAGAATTCAAAACCGCACATACTATGCAATAAGCCCAATTATGTAAACAGATAGGAATGTAGGGCTGCAGACCAGGGAGGCCCCTCATGTTAGTGAGGCACTGACTTGGGGTTGGGAGTTATCAATGATTTCTGTTTCTCCTTCATACTTCATATTTCCGCATCATCGGAGTTTTTCACAATAAGCATCTATTACATTCATGATCAAAAATTAAAAGGTTTTTTTAAAAAAGTATTTTAAGGAAGCTTGTTACTGAAAGAATTTCTAGAGCAAATTATTCTGTAAAGCAAATAAACAACATCTAACTCATATATTTTCTTTAAAAACCTTCTGTGTTTAGAACTGCAGGTTTTCATACAGGTACAGAAGGTCCCTGGAAGCAGAAAACACATCTTATTCCTTTGGGACTCCCTCTCGGTGCCTGGCAGAGGGTTCTGTACACGGGAGCATTCAATAAAGGCTGGTTGTGTTTGGTTAAAGCAGGCCATATACACGTTTTCCTTCAAAAACAGGCATCAAAGTCTGAATTTCTACCTTTACGTGCAGTGGGTGTTCAAACACGTTAAGCCGAACGAGTTCACTGGGAGATGAAAAGAGTATATAAAAGGGTATCCGTGCTGGGATCACAGCTATGAAAAAAACATGCACGTTCACAGACAGGGGCAAGAAGGGATCGTCAGGAAAGAAAGAGCAGTGGTGCAGAATTATGAGTCATTGTTTTATTTTACTTAATTTATCTAGCTGTAAATTTTTCAAAACTAATAAAAGCATATTTTACAGCTCACAGAACATTTAGAACATATTAAAATAAGTATCTTTCCACTGTAATATGCCCAATTGAAATTTATGAATTCCAAAGCTACATTTTAAGGAGATGAAGGAACTGGCACTCCATGTTCTTTAGATTAATAAGTTGGGCTGTGTTGTTTTTCTCCTGATCAGAAAGAAATCATTTTTCAGTAAATGTTACCTTGAATCAAGGATTCTTCCACATTCTAGAAGCTTGGATGAGCTGCTTATATTAAGTCTTACTGTGCCCCCTAGTGGTGAATAGGATTGATCCACTCAAAAGACAATCCCTTCCCAAAGGCTTGCGATAAAATCCAAAAAATTTGTTTTAATCTTTATCGATCACTTAACATGTACACAATTTTGTGCCAGATGCTGGAGAATATAAAAATGGGTTCTGGCTCAGGAAGCTTAAAGTCTAGCTAGGTGAAGCTGATATGCTTCCATGGCTACATATGTAAAATAAGACATCAGCACAAGTCAAGGAAAGAAAATTCTTGGGGAAAAGCAGGAACTCGAGCACACACTAAGTGCTGCTATGTGCCAGGCACTGCGTGATTCACAACTAATATCGTTTACTCTTCACAAAAACCCAGCAAGGCATGTTTAATTCTCTCCACTTTACAGATACTCAAATGAAGTATACTCAGAAGTGAGGTAACTTGCCAGAGACCATACAACCAAGAGGCTGGCCGCAAAGGAAGGACCCCAGCAGGTCTTGTCATCCAGCCCTAAGCTCTTCCCTCCTTCCTGATCCAGCAGGGGCCCAGAAGACACCGGCAGATTTTAACCAAAAGGCAGGGGGAAAGCACCCTGGAAAAGGTACACTGCTGCACCCACCTCTTTGAGCTCATTCCCCGCTGTGCCCACCATTTCCTCTCCTCCAGGGACTGGGCTGCAGCCAGCCAGGACTCCTGCCTGCACTTGAGGCCCCATCCCCACTCCAGATCCACGCCCCACACCCACACACTGCCTTCCCCAGATCACCAGGTCCCCAAGATCTGCCATGCTGCCCCACCTCTGACACCAAGGAGGGAAAAGAACACCATGTGCTGCCCAGCCAGGCCACGCACAAACCTGGTGGCCCAGCAAGCCTGAGGCCTCAGCCAGGACTTCTGGTCACAGCTCCTGCCTGGCTCCCCGTCGGTTCCCAATTCATCTTCCCATCCTGGCTCCTCCAGCCCCTGCCATACACTCTTCACACTGAAAAGTTGTTCAAAGTCAATTTGCCCAAAACCAGTTTGCCAAATAACCCCATCAATGAAAATTGTCAAATATCTTAAAACAGAGAGAGGGCCCTGGCTCACCATTTGTATCTATGGCTTATTAAAGCCCTAATGTTCACAACACCACAGTAAAAAGAGGGTCAGGAGACGTCGACCCTAGCAGCCATGCTGACCCTGGCCCAACCTCACAACAGCAGATGTGCTCTGCCCTGGGAAGGCACCCAGGGTGCACAGTGCAGTGCGTGGGGCTCCCAAGAAGCTGCCTGGCAGCCCAAGGGGCCTGTGCCAGTGTCATCACCTGCAGCACACACAGTCTCCTCAGGACAGGTGGGCACAGCAGCGGCGCCTGGCCCCACCCAGGGTAGCCCCACAGACCTGGACCCAGGTCTCTGAATTGCCCAGGAGCAGGGCATTCCTACCACAGTCCCTCAGTCTGAGCCACCCTCACTGCCATTCCAAGATGGGCCCGCTGCGCCCTCTTCTGGTCATGAGGTGTCACAGTTAGTTGGCTGCTCACAGTTTCCCCTCCATGGGGGCAGAAACATCTCTCCCCCACATCCCCAGTGGCACCGTGCCTGGCATATTCGTCTACTCCACAAGGACAGAAATCAATGCCTCCACTCAGGTGCTCTCTGCTCAAAAACTAACGTGGGGATGCTTCTGTTTAGGAAATCTAAATTTCCCAGGCAAAAGTGACCCAAGCTGCCACTCTGCCAGCAGGGCCCAGGGAGCGCTTCACACCACCAGGCGGAGGCCAGTCCCACAGGGCCCCAGGTCTGCCCCTCACCATCAGGAGAACTCTGGAGGTGAGCAGGCAGGTGGTCATCCACCAGGACACACCTGCTGTCCCCACATCTCTCCAGGAGGCAGTGCCCTGAGTGGAGGACACGCCGCCCATCTCTGCCCATAGCAACCCTGTCCTCCTCTAGCCTGTGCTGCCTTTGGCCAGGCTGCCCTCTCTCTCCCTCCGGGTCCCTCAGAGAGGATCGCCTGTGCCCCTCAAGTGGCTCACCCCACAGCCAGGGCTATCTTCCACAAAGCCCCTGCTGCGTGCCAGCCCCTAGACTGGGTGCCTTGGATGCCACTGTTCACCCTGATTCCAGCCCATCCACTGCACTGTGGCGCTGCCCCAGGAGGCGAGGCTGCAGTCACCCCTGCAACAAGAGACAAGGGCAGGAGGCCCCTGGCCCTGCTCCCAAGGCCCATGGGCAGCAGTGGGGAGCAGAACATTCAAACAGCAGACAGTCATGAGGGACGCCCAGAGGTGAGAGGCTGGACATCAAGATGCCCTGCCAACCTGCCGGCTTCTCAAGTGGGGGGATTTGTGTGTCTCGATCAACGCTATTTCTCTAGTGCCTAAAACAGGACATTACACAAAGCTAGAGCCCACTAAACACGTATTCAGTGGACCCAACAGGGAGCTTTTCAGAGAAGATGACTTTCCAGGCTGAGCCTCGGCTGTTGAGCAGGAACCTAACAGGCAGGAAAGCAAAGGGAGGAGACCCTCGAGAGGGTGGGGCGCGAGAAAAGCATGGAGGAAAGAAGGCCTCAACAGGAGGGTGAGCGCGGGAAGGACAAGGGTCACCACTTGAACTACAGAGCCGGCCAGACACTGCACAGGCCCACCAACAACCCTCCGGACAGGCTTCCCACCCTCCAGCCCTTGCAACGCAGACTTGGGAAGGAGAGCGGAGAAGCCCCAGGGCCACAAGATCAATCCCAGCAATGCTGTGATCCACACCAGAGATGCCAGAAGCCTCCATGCACACTTCACAGCCCCCGAGTGGCAGGAAAAGCACCAAAGACCTGAGTGAAAAATCCTGGAACTCCAGGCTGAAGAGAGAATATGACTTTCTCTCCCACAGGACTCTGAGTCTTGCTAGAAAAGAGCACAGACAAGCCACTTCAGGACTTCAGTTCACCACTTAAAAATGACACCCATCAATTCAGCTCATTTCAGACATCTCTATACTTGGAGCTTCCTTTCTTCACTTAAGAAAATGCTTCCGAGGGAGAAAAGCTCCAAATGTAATTTGCAAGTGAAAAGATCTAGGAAAGTTGGTTCCAAAACTCTGAGGTAACAAAGGCAAGGGAACCACCATTTACTGAGCGCCTGAGGTACTTGGCTCTGTGCAAGGCACTTTTTCAGCATTTTTCTCACATGAGCACATGACCCAGGTATGATTTTGCTCTTTTACAAATGAGACACCAGACTCCACAGGAAGGCAGCTGGCCAGTGGTCGACCAGCTAGCTACTCTGCAGCAAAGCTGGATGTGAAGCCAGGTCCCTTGAAGTTATTTCCTTTCCAAGAGCTTTCTGTTCAGCTTGCATTTAGTTGGCACCCGCTACATATCAGGTGCTTTGCTAGCTGTGAGGAGAGAGAGGAGGGGCGCAGTACACAGCTTGAAGGGCTGGAGACAGGTCCCCGGTGGGCACAACAACCTATCACACTGTACTTGCATAGTGTGGGGACTGCATTACTATTACTCCAGTAGTCTGTAAAATAAATAAGACAATGCAAAAAGGAGTTTCCATGTAAAACCAGAAGTCCCCAGAAGGGCACGTGCAGCCCTCCCTGACCTTGCTTCCCCAGCCTCAAGTCCCTCATGCTTGAAGCCAGCTCCCAGGCCCTCATGCTTGGAGTCAACACATACACAGGGCTTCTGCAGTCAAACACACCCTTCCGCCCCCATCACCAAGTGAACCTTCCCCTTCCTCAGGAGGCCTTTGCCGAGCCCTCCTGGGCTGGGCTGGTACCCCTCCTGTTGGGCTCCCAGAGCACCTGTGTGTCCTACTGGGGGCCCGTCCTCACAGCCCAGGGTTGTGTCTACTTTTCCATGGCTCCTGCCTCACTGTGCAAGCCCTGACACCAGGGACTGGGTCAACCTACCTCTCCCAACAGCTCCTGAAACCAGCACAGCACCAGATACAGAGTTGGCATGGCTCAATGCTCCACAGGGTCACTGAGGACATCCCCAGTCCCCAGGGCTTGGTCCTGGGCCTGTTTTTCTTCTCCCACTAATCACTCTGACCTCCTCCCTCACGGCCTCTGAGAGGGATAAGGAACAGTATCCTCTGGTGACCTGAGCAAGGCAGCATCAGGGAAGGGTTGGGGCAGGAGGAACCTACAACCCAGGGCTGACCACAGATGACCCTTTCTCGAATGTGACAAAGAGAATCACAGAAATCTACACCAAAAAAAGTTCAGCCTATAACCTCCCTCCACTTCACTGGCATTCCAGCAGTGTATTCCTAAGAGTATCTGAAAGCAGAAGTTTTCACTCAAGTCTTACCTTGAAAGTTTTATCCATAGAAGTGGAGAGAAGCATGTGGCTCTTAGAAAGGACTGGACACCACTGAATGGTGTTGACAGGGCCCCTGTGGCCTCTTAGGTGGAAAAGCACTTTCCTGGGAACCAGTGGTTTCTTTATAATGGCTGTTCAAATATGGTTGAATAAACTCAGACACTCTGGGGCCCACATAGAGAGGGGCTGGGGCACGCCCTGCAGGGGGCCCCTGTGGCTCCATCTCTTTACTGTTGCCTGTTTCCGTGCTTAATGCCTGCAGCTGTCTTAGTCTTTTGGGGGTATAGGGTACCACACAGTCCTCACACTTTTTCTTCTGAAAAGAGCTGTCATTTTTACCTACAGTTTCAGATTCACTTTGAGCATAGAAAGATGACTTGGGAAAGTTCCTGGAGAGTTTTACTTGCTTAAAGCGTGTAGCTGCCAGGGGTATGTGGCTGGCTGGAACATGGCTCGTCCACAGGGAAGAACGAGAAGGCTCTTTGACGGGGAAGGTGACTTGAGGCTCCTTCCCGGGCCACTGTAGCCTCTGGCTGGGGCAAGAACCCCGATCGCTTCTCCCAAGCTGAGCCAGTGGAAGGCGATGGCCCCCTGGGTCTTCACAAGAGCCATGCTTTGTGGGCTGTACCCCTGCTTTGGGCACATCCAGTGCACCGGATGCAAAATCCTTCTCAGGTGGTCTGGCCACACCAGAAGTGTCTTTCATCTGGCCAGTGGCATTAAAACTTCCTGCAGGTTCTGTCTCAGCCTCTGAGTCCGAATCATCATACGCTACCAGCGAAGCCATTAAAGACAGAGTTCTTGCTGTCCTTCAAAGCCAAACCACCTAAGATCAAACAAAGTCAAGCATGAGAAAATGTGCATGGAAGAATATGTATGTAGTTATAAGAAAACATGTCACCTAGGAAATCCAACAACTCAACACTCATAAGAATAAACACAGGCCAGGCACGGTGGCTCATGCCTGTAATCCCAGCACTTCAGGAGGCTGAGGTAGGTGGATTACCTGAGATCAGGAGTTCGAGACCAGCCTGGCCAACATGGTGAAACCCTGTCACTACTAAAAATGCAAAAATTAGCAAGGCAGGGTGGTGGGTGCCTGTAATCCCAGCTACTCGGGAGGCTGAGGCAGGAGAATCATTTGAACCCGGGAGGCAGAGGTTGCAGTAAGCAGAGATTGTGCCACTGCACTCCAGCCTGGGCAACAAGAGGGAGACTCTGACTCAAAAAAAAAAAAAAAAAAAAAAAAAAAAGAATAAACACACACACACACACAAAAGCTTTTCTACACACCAGGCCTAATTAGTTAGAAGACAAAATTTTTGAAATGAAAACTATGGAATAGCTGGGGGTAAATCTATAAAAAATGATCAAGACCTACGTGGAGAAAACTAAGACTGGGTGCAGTGGCTCACACCTGTAATCCCAGCATTTTGGGAGGCTGAGGTGGGCAGATCATTTGAGGTGAGGAGTGCGAGACCAGCCTGGCCAACATAGTGAAACCCCATCTTTAGTAAAAATACAAAAATTGGCCAGGCCTGGTGGCACACAACTGTAATCCCAGCTACTTGGGAGGCTGAGGCAGGAGAATCTCTTGAACCCAGGAGGTGGAGATTGCAATGACCTGAGATTGCACCACTGCACTCCAGTCTGGGCGACAGAGGGAGACTCCATCTCAAAAAAAAAAAGCGCTGGGTGCCGTGGCTCACGCCTGTAATCCCAGCACTTTGGGAGGCCGAGGCAGGCGGATCACAAGGTCAGGAGTTCGAGACCAGCCTGGCCAACATAGTGAAACTCTATCTCAACTAAAAATACAAAAATGAGCCAGGCGTGGTGGCACGCGCCTGTAGTCCCAGCTACTCGAGAGGCTGAGGCAGTAGAATCACTTGAACCCAGGAGGCGGAAGTTGCAGTGAACCGAGATTGTGCCACTGCATTCCAGCCTGGGTGACAGAGACTCCGTCTTAAAAAAGTAAAATTAAAAAAAGAAAAAAAAAAGGAAAGAAAACTAAAACTTTTATTGAAGGACATAAAAGAAGACCTAGGCTGGGCATGGTGGCTCATGCCTGTAATCCCAGCACTTTGGGAGGCCAAGACCGGTGGATCACCTGAGGTCAGGAGTTCAAGACTAGCCTGACCAATATGGTGAACACAAAAATTAGCCGGATATGGTGGCAGGCACCTGTAGTCTCAGCTACTCGAGAGGCTAGACAGGAGAATCATTTGAACCCAGGAGGTGGAGGTTGCAGTGAGCTGAGATCATGCCACTGCACTCTAGCCTGAGTGACAGAGTAAGACTCTGTCTCAAAAAAAAAAAAAAACAAGAAGACCTGAAGAGACAATGCCTACAGAGACAGGACTTTAAAAATGCCTTTGGAAGGTCCATTTTGGTCATATGTGTTATAAGTTTAAACACATCATTTTCACCTCACCAACCCCACTATAGAACCCTATCCTACACAAATACTAGCATATATTTTGCTAGTTGTATAAATCCATGAAGATAAATGTATAAAGAAAACCTGCTGCACTGCTTATTAGCAACCAGTGAGAACATATGCTCATCAACATGAACGAGGTTAGGTCTGAAAATACTGAAATCAAAAGATGTCTAGGATCCACGGTGAGAAAGGCCTGCCACGCTCCTCTGCATCCTTTCCCTGTGCTCCAGCCCTTCCCTCTTTTCTCTCTGCCTGGAACATTCTTCCCCCAGATATCCCATCTCTGTAGCAGCCAGCTGGAGGCCTAAGGTGTTGGTCCACCCAAGTGTGCAGGGAGCAGTTCTGAGGGCATGATCCAAAGTCAACCGTTTCACTCCCAACACAGATTCACGCTGCAGTGAATTTCTACTTGTTAAAAAAAAAAAATCTGGACAGGCGCGGTGGCTCAAGCCTGTAATCCCAGCACTTTGGGAGGCCGAGACGGGCGGATCACGAGGTCAGGAGATCGAGACCATCCTGGCTAACACAGTGAAACCTCGTATCTACTAAAAATACAAAAAAAAACTAGCCGGGCGAGGTGGCGGGCGCCTGTAGTCCCAGCTACTTGGGAGGCTGAGGCAGGAGAATGGCGTAAATCCGGGAGGCGGAGCTTGCAGTGAGCTGAGATCCGGCCACTGCACTCCAGCCCGGGCGACAGAGCGAGACTCCGTCTCAAAAAAAAAAAAAAAAAAAATCTTTCTGGGCAGGGCATAGTGGTTCACGCCTGTAATCCCAGCACTTTGGAAGGCCAACGTGGGCGGATCACCTGAGGTCATGTTCGAGACCAGCCTGGCCAACATGGTGAAACCCTGTCTCTACTAAAATATAAAAATTAGCCGGGCATGGTGGCACACGCCTGTAATCCCAGCTACTCAGGAAGCAGAGGCAGGAGAATCACTTAAATCCAGGAGGCAGAGGTTGCAGTGAGCCGAGATTGCACCGTTGCACCCCAGCCTAGGCGACAAGAGTGAAACTTAGTCTCAAAATAAAAATTCTTTCTGAAATTCTGAACCATCATGCACAACACATTGTTATCAATTAGTTCCCAGAAAGAAGTGCTTTGGTCTGGATCAATGTTTTACTTCTATGCTGTTAGCACCAAGTACAATCCAGAGAAAAAGAAGGGTGCTGGGCACACCCAGGACAGCAGAGGGCGCGGTGGAACAGCACAGAACGCTCAGGCAATAGACTAACTTCCAAGAAAATCCAGTGCACCCAAACTTAATCAAACAGGCCAAGGTCCGCCTCCATCTCCCAACAAGTGGAGTCAGATCATATTAAACAGATTCCCTCCAAGTCCTTTGCTAAGTCATTCCAGACAGCCTATTACCCATCTCTTCTGCTAGACAATGGGTTTCAATGTCCCCTGGAATCAACCATCCAACCCCTTCCACACCTTTCCCCCAAATGGCACCATTCGCCTGAAGGTTCCACTGGTCTACAAGTCAGGTCATCATTCCATAAATGTCTGTAGTCAGTCTCCTCTAGTAACGCCGCCCCTGTTCACAGCCCATTCCAGGCAGGTAACAACTTCCACACACAAAGCCAGAGTTCAGATAAAATGGCTGGGCACGGTGGCTCACGCCTGTAATCTTAGCACTTTGGGAGGCCGAGGCGGGTGGATTACCTGAGGTCGGGAGTTCAAGACCTGCTGGCCAACATGGTGAAACCCCGCCTCTACTAAAAATTTTTAAAAAATAAAAATAAATTAGCCGGGTGCAGTGGCACGTGCCTCTAATCCCAGCTACTCTGGAGGCTGAGGCCGCAGAATTGCTTGAACCCGGGAGGCAGAGGTTGTGGTGAGTGGAGATCATGCCACTGTACTCCAGCCTGGGCTACAGAGCAAGACTTCGTCTCAAAAAAAAAAAAAAAAAAAAAACACTTCTAAAGCCAGCCAGCCAGCTCATCTCAGATGGAACTAATATGAAAGACTAATTATAAACTAATGGAACCGTGCACTGCAAATAATTTGGCATTGGCATTTCTGTTCTCCAAATGCTAAACCTGGTCCCCAGGCCACTCTCAACTCCTCTGCCCAGGCACCACCCACCACGCACCCGACTCCTTGCTGTCAAAAGGATCCCACAGATTCCCATCACCAGAATGCCCATGCTCCCTCTGGAAGGAGGTGAGGGATTAAACTAAGAGGAACTGAGACAGATGGAAGGGAAGGCAGGGACACTGGAGAAGAGTCTAAGGAAGAAGCGAGTGACTCTGACAGTCACTATCAGCATGTCAGCCCCATGAGGACAGGACTTTCTGTGTTTTGTTCACTATTCAATGCCCAGGGTCCAAAAATATTTCTGGAATGCAAACAGGTGGGAGGGGGAGATGCTGAGGAAGTAAATGAAATAGGATATTGCCATTCAACAAACATTTCCTGATTACCTACTCTTTGTCAAGCCCTATGCTGGGTCTTGTGTGGGTGGAAATTAAACACAAAACACAGATCCCCCAGAGGCCCCAGACTGATGAAGGCAATAAACAAGATACGACCAGAGATGGGTTTTGAAAGATGAATAGGAGTTAGCTGAGCTGTCAATAGTAAGAAGTAAGGTTGGTCCAAGGCACAGCGCTTTCTGAAGGAACAGGAAGTGAAAGGAAGGCGAGCGGCTATGAGAGACCGCGTTAAGAGGCGCGGGGCGCTTATGGACGCTACCCAGTCCCGGCCCCTCCAGCCCGGGGCCCGCCACTCACCACACGCACCGGAAGCGCTCGGTTCTCCCGGAGGCAGACCGGCTAGCACACCACTGTCCAATCACGTTCCGACGCGGCCCCGGGGCCGCCAGCCAATCAGTGGAGGCCTCTGCCCCGCCCCCGCGTGAACAACCAATGATGGTGCCGTCGGGCCGGAAGTTGTTCCGTCCGGATGCCGTTTCCACGGACGCCCCGAAGACAACCCGTGGCTGAGCCGGGACTGCTGACGGGCCCGGCTGGGCCGGGTAAGCGAGGGGAGTGAGGCCGGGGCGGAGTGAGGGAACAAGGTAGGGAGTAATGGAGGGACGCCCGCGCGGCGCCCAGCGGCCTGGCACTCCCGGCAGTATCCTGAGAGCCCGGCTTGCTGCTCGCCGCGTTCTGGCACCGTGAAGGGCGCGGAGCATGCCACCGACCTCTTGCTCCTTTCCTGTGAGCGCCGCCGACCCACCCCGTCCCCCTTTCCCACCGGCACCAACCCTTCATCATCTCCACCTCTTCCCTTTTCCCGAGAAGAGAGGCCCCCATTTTTATTTAGCGCTTGCTATGTGCCAGAGACTTTGCCTAGTGTTGCACTTAGTCCGCTCAATGGTAATGTTAGCAGGCTTCTCCATGCCCATTTCACAGATGAGGAAACCGAAGGGAAGCAGAAAAGTAATGTGACCCTTGCCCAAGATTTCGAATAAGTCCAAGCTGGGATTGAAACCCAGGCGTCTGTGACCTCAGAACTCCCGATCTTTCCACTACACTGCGCCGCCTGGGTGAACAGATGCGGGGAATTTACGGTTTCTTTTTCCAACGCCCACGACTACACAAAATCAGTCACACTGACACTGAGGGTGGGGAACGGGAAGAGGGTGGGGAGGTTATTTGAAGGCCAGCGGGGGGTGAGGGGTGGCTGATGCAATGCCCAGCTAATGGCTCTATTCTCAGGAGGGTTTCATTGGTCTCAGCCTGGCACCAGGCAGCCCACCTCTGATTGGACAGTCTCATCAAGAAGGTTGGTCAGGAGCTCAAGTGTTTCTGAGAATCAGGGCGATTTATGAGAAAAGCTTAGCTGAATGCAGGGTGGGGACTGGTAAACAAAAGAAAAAGAAAGAGAAAAGCCTCTTTTTTCAGAAGGGAAACTGAAAGAAAGAGGGGAAGAATATTAAAGACCATTTCTGGCTGGGCTGGGCATTCTCAACTGCTCAACTGCCCAGCGTGACCAGTGGCCACCTCTGCAGAGTCTTCCACAACGTGGGTATGTATTGCCATCTTTGCCAGGCTTAGAGCTTGTTAGTGTTTTTACCAAAGTGCTGAAAACCTTGGTTTAGGGGGTCAGGTCTTGTGTCTTTAGGATTAGGGTGTTATGCATTTTACTTCTTCCATTGACTGAAAGTTCAGGTAATTCACTGCTCCCATAGGGAATAGAGATCCTGACTGAGCAGTCGCGTGCTTGGATTCGTAGCTTGCCTCTCAGCACTCTCATGCTGTCTGTCATAGTTTTCACTGATGCAGCCTCCTTCTGTGCTCAACATCAGAACGTATTGTCATTCTTATTGTGACACCCCAAAGTGTCTAGTGCCCGGCTTCATATAAATTAATGTCTTTGCCTTTTAAGATAATGTTCGTTTGTTATTTGGAGGGGAAAGCAATCTTTCTTTTAGTGTTTTTTTTTTTTTTTTTAAAAAGTGGAACATAATGGGTCCCAAAAGGTGTCAAGAAATCCTTGCTCTAAAGAAGTCATTTTCTTGTCCTCTGGGAACTTGCCAGTCCAAAGGCATAGTCACTTACACTCTGGGGCCAAGATGTAAAGGATGGTACTCCACCTCCTGGTGATATTCCAGGGATTCAGAAACACTCCTGGGCTACATTTTCTTCTCAGCTGCTCCAGAATTGGCTGTCTTGATGCCACCCTTCCCCAGATTGCAGAATCAGTGTGTTGTGATCTTCTCTGTGAGATGATTTTGATGCAACCCAAGTCTTTATCATGTTGTTCTGTTAAACAATTCTGTAATTCTTTCCACTCCTCATCCCAATACAATACCCAGTTTCTTTAAGTGCCTATTATGCTCCTCCACAACAGTGGAAAATTTCACAATGAGCACAAGACTCAAGTTCTTGAAAAGGGGGTTGGGGGTTAATTCTCAAGAGCCTTTTTAGCTTTCTCCTTGAAGGTCTGCTGTGATCTGCTTTGGAGTAGGCGGTTTTGCTCTTTACACGCCCAGTACTTTTGTTTAGGGAAGATAATAGAGTACTTCACTGGTTATAACTGCATTTCTTTGTTTCAGAGTGTAGTATTTGTTAAACAGGTAAATCTAATTCTCTTAACAAACACTTAATATTCTATTTGCAATTTATTTGGTAAACACTGAAGACAATGGTCCTTAACCTTTTGGCATCTCAGCCTCCTTTGGAAAGGTAACGAAGCCAGGAGACTCTGCTCAAAACCATGCACATACCAATGTACTTGCAAGCATTAATGTAATTTCAGATGTTCATGAACTCCAAGTTGAAAAACCTCTGAAGTTCAACTCAATTCTGAAAGTCAACAAAGAAATAAAAGAGGATGTTGATAGGTAGGGGGAAGAAGAACATTTACACAATAAATGGAATAAACTGATAAATGCATGAAATGAGGAAGATGGTAGTTCCATTCTTCTTGTCCCTGACCACACAGAAAGTTGCATCATACACACACACACACACACACACACACACACACACACAGACGATTTCAATAGTGTGGATGATTCCCACACAAAATATATGCCTTGTGATCATAATCAGTTTGCTGTTTCCTCAGTCTAATTTCATTCCCATGTGCTGCTTTTTTTTTTTTTTTTTTTTGAGACAGAGTCTCTCTCAGTCACCCAGGCTGGAGTGCAGTGGCACGATCTCGGCTCACTGCAAGTTCCGCCTCCCAGGTTCACGCCATTCTCCTGCCTCAGCCTCCCAAGTAGCTGGGACTACAGGCACCCGCCACCACGCCTGGCAAATTTTTTGTATTTTTAGTAGAGACGGGGTTTCACTGTGTTAGCCAGGATGGTCTCGATCTCCTGACCTCGTGATCCGCCCGCCTCGGTCCCATGTGCTTCTTAAATGGAGTTCTGATATTTATAGACACGTGTTTTTCCCTGCAACAGGGACCCTAAATGCAAGTCCAGTTTATCTAGCTGATCCTCTAGCAAAGACACAGTTATCTATTCTATTGCAATGGGAGATTGGCTCTCCTGGGATCACCCAGGCATTCTACCTGGCACTTTCTCCAGGAATTTTTAAGAATAATTTTTATACTTGATTAACTTCAAAACCTTACTGCTGCTGCTTTGTTGCCTTCCATGCAGGGCACTGCTTTTTTTGGAAGGACAGGGTAAACCAAAAGGAATTCCAAAAATAGTGACCAGGATGGTGGGCAGATGTTAACAGAGGGTGAAGAAACCAGACTAGGGATGGGAGACCTGGAGAAGACCCCAGGAGACCAGCCTGGCTCTCCACAGATCTGGGAAGGCTCAACTCAGTACCAGTACATTAAACAAGAGGCCAACTAAAGTCCAGCTGGGGGAATCAGACTTCAACTGGAACAAGTAAAGACATTCTACAGATAAACCTTAGAGGAAAAAGTTGAACTAGATGACTAAGGAGATTCATTCACTAGGTAAATATTTTTTGATAAGCTGTGTGCTAGGTACTAGAATTACACGGAAGAATAAACCCAGTGCTTACCTTTTCTGTCTGCTGGGGAAGACATGAATAACTAAACTGCAGTGTAAGTACTTTCATAAAGTTACTAAAGGAGTGTTTGGGGATCACAGAGGATGGAGCAACCAACTTGGTCCCAGAAGCACAGGTGTCAGGAGAGGCTGTGAAGAGCTGAGTTCCAATTGGAAAGAATCAGCAGAGTTCAGGCAGAGAAGGGTGTGAGACATTCAGGCAGGCAGGCAGCAGGGAGCTGCAGGGATTCTGAGAAAGCACATGAGCGAGGGGGCTTGGCAATCAGATTCTGCTTAGCTACTCCCTAGCAGTGGAGCCGTCAGCCTCTTGTCTGCTATTGCAGGGTGTATAGAGTAACACCCAACTTTGAGAGTTGGGAGAATTCAGGATAAGTATCTGGACATGATGTTTGATGATTTGTGGCTAGAAGTAATTTTCATGAGTTTGACTGTTATTTCATACGGGCAAAGACCTTAGAGAGAAATGGATGACGACTGATTTGCTCAGCTTGTTGCTGGGGAGGGAACAGGAGAGTCTGGGAGTTCTCCTGTCTAGCCCTAGGCAGAGGGTACTTCTGCATTCCTCCCTAAACTGGATGCTTTCTTGTCTGAGCCAGTTATCTCACCAAACCTCCCCTTCTGGGAATTGAGGTGGTTCTCATCAAGGAAGAGAAAGAAACTGGCTGCTGTCCTATCCTGGTGTTCAGTGTTATACTTTCATTGACTTAAATAAATTTTGATTTACATACTTTTTTTTCAATTTTTTTTTTTTTATAAAAAATTTTTGGAGAGACAAGGTCTCACTATCCATGTTACCTTTCACTCGTGTCACTCGTGTCCGTGTGAAGAGACCACCAAACAGGCTGTGTGAGCAACAAGGCTGTTTATTTCACCTGGATGCAGGTGGGCTGAGTCCGAAAAAAGAGTTAGCGAAGGGAGGTGGGGTGGATTTGGGTGGGTAAAGGAAAATTACAGTCGAAGGGGGTAATTCTCTGGCGGGAAGGGGCGGGGGTCACAACATGCTCATCCAGGGAGCTTTTGGGCCAAGATGAGCAAGGAGAAGGAATTTCACTAGGTAATGTCATCAGTTAAGGCAGGAACAGGCCATTTTCACTTCTTTGGTGGTGCAGTGTCATTGGTTAAGGCAGGAACTAGCCATCTGGATGTGTACGTGCAGGTCACAGGGGATATAATGGCTTAGCTTGGACTCAGAGGCCTAACATTACCCAAGCTACTGTTGAACTCCTGAGCTCAAGCAATCGCCTCGGCCTCCCAAAGCACTTGGATCGCAGGTGTGAGCCACCTCTCAGGGCACCCATGATTTACATACTTTTTGGGATTTTTTTGGTTTTGAGACAGAGTCTCTCTCTCTCTCTGTTGCCCAGGTTGGAGTGCAGTGGCGTGGTCTCGGCTCACTGCAACCTCTGCCTCCCAGGTTCAAGTGATTCTCATACCTCAGCCCCCCAAGTAGCTGGTATATGCCACCATGCCCAGCTAATTTTTGTATTTTTAGTAAAGACAGGGTTTTACCATGTTGGCCAGGCTGGTCTCTAACTCCTGACCTCAAGTGATCCACCCTCCTTGGCCTCCCAAAGTGCTGGGATTACAGGCATGAGCCACCACACCTGGCCAATTTACATACTTTTTTTTTTATTATTGAGACAGAACCTCTCTGTCACCCAGGCTGGAGTGCAGTGGCATGATCTCAGCTCACTGAAACCTCCACCTCCCAGTTTCAAGCAATTATCCCACCTCAGCCTCCCAAGTATCTGGAACTACAGGTGTGTGCCACCATGCCCAGCTAATTTTTTTGTATTTTTATTGGAGATGGGGTTTCACCGTGTTGGCCAGGCTGATCTCAAACTCCTGACCTCAGGTGATCCACCCTCGACCTCCCAAAGTGCTGGGATTATAGGCGTGAGCCACCACGCCCGGCCAATTTACATACTTTTACAGCAAATATTTAACAAAGGATAGGATAGAGTAAAATAAATGACACCACAAATGTATGTGTTTGATTCATAGAGATAAGTCATTTGTAGGATAATGGTTGAAAGTGTAGGCTCTAGAGTCAAACTACTAGAGTTTATAGCACACCTCTGCCATTTCCTTGTTAACGTGGGCAAGCTTTTATTTTATTTTATTTTTATTTTTTACAGACAGGGTCTTACTCTGTCACCCAGGCTGCAGTAAAGTGGCACAAACATAGCTCACTGAAGGCTCAAACTCCCGGGCTCAAATGATCCTCCCACTACAGCCTCCCAAGTAGCTGGGATTACAGGCCCACCACCATGCCCAGCTAATGTTTTTTTTTTTCTCATTTTTTTGTAGAGTCTCACTATATTGCCCAAAGTGCCAGGATTGCAGGTATAAGCCACCATGCCCAGCCGTGGGCAAGTTTTTTTTTAACCCCTCTGTGCCTCATCTTTAAAATGGAGATAAGAAATCTATTTCACAGGACTGCCGCAAGGCCGAAGTGAATTGATACATACATATAAGGTGCTTAGAACAATAACAGGTACAGAGGTGTTCAAAGTTAGCAGCTCAGGCACTAGCTTTGTCATTTTCCTTCTCCTCCAAGGTTTTACAGCGAGCTAAAATGAAGCTGGAGTTCAGCCAGTCTTTGAAACCCCAAGAAACACAGAAATTTAATAACAGTACTCGTAACATAGTTACATCTTGCTTTACAGTTTACAAAGTGCTACCGTGCCTTTTTTCCTCATTTTGTTCTCATAAGAGCCTGGGGTAGAGGAAGAAGTTCCTGACGGTGCCATTTTATAGGTGAGAAAACTTGACACTTAGAGGAAATGATTGAGCCAAGAAGGGTTTGATGGCAGCACAGTCTCTGTCTGCCCTGTCCTCACCTTCTGCAAGGGTAATAGTGAATCATAACTAATAAGAGGTACAGACACACCTTCTCCAAAGGTTTATAGTTAAATAAGGCAGCATGTGGAGACTGGAGACAGTCCTTACCCCATGTGGAACCTAGGACAGGTAAGGCCCTGTCCTCCACCCCAGAGCTCACTTTGAGAGCAGCTGGCCAGCAGTGGAAGACATTTGCTCAGCGATATATTAGTTATGGGTCCAAAAGCCCAAGAATTCATTCCCAAGGTAATTAAGATAAAGAGCAAATAGAGGATAGGTGCCTTGGCTCACACCTGTAATCCCAACATTTCCGGAGGCTGAAGCGGGAGGATCACCTGAGGTCAGGAGTTCAAGACCAGCCTGGCCAACATGGTGAAACCCTCCCTCTACTAAAAATACAAAAATTTGCTGGGCATGGTGACAGGCAGCCTTGGGAGGCTGAGGCAGAAGAATCGCTTGAACCCCAGAGGTAGAGGTTGCCGTGAGCCGAGATCGCGCCACTGCGCTCTAGCCTAGGTGGCAGAGCGAGACTACATCTCAAAAAAAAAAAAAAAAAAAAAAAAACATAAAATAGTAATTTGCCAGAAGTTTTTGGCACTAGTGAACTTAGGTTTATTAAAACACATTGGTATTGGCCGGGCGTGGTGGCTCACGCCTATAATCCCAGCGCTTTGGGAGGCCGAGACAGGCGGATCACGAGGTCAGGAGATCGAGACCATCCTGGCTAACACGGTGAAACCCCGTCTCTACTAAAAATACAAAAAATTTGCTAGGCGTGGTGGCGGGCGCCTGTAGTCCCAGTACTTGGGAGGCTGAGGCGGGAGAATGGCATGAACCCAGGAGGCAGAGCTTGCAGTGAGCCGAGTTGCCCACTCCAGCCTGGGCAACAGAGCAAGACTCTATCTCAAAAAAAAAAAAAACACATATTGGTATTTAGACCCTGAGCAAACAAGAGTCCTCCAGTGCTCTGGGCACTGGTTGGGACACAGGGGGCATCACCAGGTGCAAACTTGATCTTGACTAGGAGGCCCCTCTTTTGCAGACCTTAAGTTAGTAAATCCTAGCCACTCCTTTAGTCTTCAGCATTGGCATTTGATGGTTTTCCTCTTCTTCATGGCCCCAAATTTCTGCTTCTCTTTTTATTATATTATCCACGTCCTTTATTGTAACTCACCTCACAACCTTTTTGGAAAAAAGGACTCTACGGGAAAGGAAAAACAACTGCGATGTTTTGTTATTCTCTCATTTTTCTTCTCTCTCCTTCCCCGTGCCCCCCGCCCCACCCCACCACCAGTCTTGACTGTCTGCTGAGCGAAGCCTCTGACCTCAGGCCGGCCGTGAACGTAATTCCTGAGAGATGGCAAGCATGCCCAACAGCGAGCCCTGTGCCTCTCCGCTGGAGCTGTTCAACAGCATCGCCACACAAGGGGAACTCGTGAGGTCCCTCAAAGCGGGAAATGCATCAAAGGTACATGATTTTGCTGGATTCTCCACGAAGGCAGCTGAGCTTCCCAAGTCTGTAGGGTTGTGTTACTCTAGAATAGGTGGTTTCCTCAATGACTGAGGTGTTTTGGTTATAATTTTTTTTTTTTTTTTGAGAAGGAGTTTCACTCTTGTTTCCCAGGCTGGAGTGCAATGGCGCAATCTAAGCTTACTGCAACCTCTGTCTCCCGGGTTAAAGCGATTCTTCTGCCTCAGCCTCCCAAGTAGCTGGAATTACAGGCATGTGCCACCACAACCAGCTAATTTTGTATTTTTAGTAGAGATGGGGTTTCATCATGTTGGTCAGGCTGGTCTCAAACCCCTGACCTCAGGTGATCTGTCCACCTTGGCCTCCCAAAGTGCTGGGATTACGAGCATGAGCCACCACGCCAGCCTTGGTTATCATTTTAAATGTATTTTTCCCTTTATCAACATTGGGATGCCTGTGGTCTAAAGAGTCAGGGGTTCTCAAAGCCTTTGTGAAGTACAGTGGCCCTCCAACCCACCTCTCCCTATTTCCTGCTCAATTCTTTTAGCTGATCTTTTGGTTATGTACGCCCCGTATCTGTAAATATTCTGCTTATTGTATTGTTCCTTGTTGATTTTCAAGTTGGGAACTTTCAGGTGGAAATGAAGAATTCGTACTTCCACAACCACTTGCCATCCAGGCAGTCTCCCCGTCTGTATTGCGGTTGTAGTTAGGTCAGTATCTGTACACTGACATTATTATGACCATGGAAATAGACGTGGACAGCTGAACCATCAAGGATAGAATGAGTACTCGCACTTTCTCGCCCAGCTTTTGTTTTCTCTGGAGTTAATATTTGTCTTAATATCTGTTTGCTTGACTTTTATGGCAGTGATACTAATGATAATGTATCTCCAAGCCCTTTCCCTGTCCAATGAATCTCCTTTCAACACACATCAACTAGTCTATCAGGTTCATCTTTTTGAGGAGATCTCTCCCAAAACCTTCTGCCTGCTTCTGTCTGGACTGGTGACTCTTGCGTCCTACACTGCCCATCTTGGCGTCTTTCTTCACTGTTGACCCAGGGGTTTCTTTCACCCCTGTCGATTGGGTGCCCCGTTTCCTGCTCCTGCGTCTTATTCCTCTTTGCTTTACTCTTCGGGCAGAGCAAATCTTCCAATTGTTTCTGAAAAAATACTGCAAAGGAAATATTTCTAGGGGGATCTTGCCCATCTGAAAGTGTATGTATTTTACCTAAAATGTGATTGATAGCCAGGCTGGGTGTAGGGTTCTAGCATGGAAGTGATTTCCCCTGGAAATGCTGAAGCCACTGATCTACTGGCACCTGCTTCTGGGCTTGCTGCAGAGAAGTCAGCTGCGATTCCTTTGTTTTTTCTTTTTGGAAGTTGGCAGGATCTTCTTTGTTCCAGTGGTCTGGAATTTCATGGCATGTGGGCTCAGTATGCCTTTCTTCCCCGCCCCACCCCCCGACCCCGCCCCGCGAGATGGAGTCTCACTCTGTCACCCAGGCTGGAGTGTGGTGGCACAGTCTCGGCTCACTGTGACCTCTGCCTCCTGGGTTCAAGCAGTTCTCCTGCCTCAGCCTCCCAAGTAGCTTGGATTACAGTTGTGTGCCACCAGGCGCGGCTAATTTTTGTGTTGTACTAAAGATGGGGTTTCGCTGTGTTGGCCAGGCTGGTCTCAAACTCCTGACCTCGTGATCTGCCTGCCTCAGTCTCCCAAAGTGCTAGGATTACAGGCGTGAACCACCACACTCAGCCTGCCTTTTAGACTAGAAACTCATAACCGTTAATTCTCAGAAATCATGATTTCTTTGATCTCTTCCATTTTTTCTCTTCACAGACTTTTTTTTTTTAATTCGGAGACTGTTTCTCTGATTTTCTAACCCTCCAATTTTCCATTTCTGTTGTCATTTTTAACCTCCAGGAGCATGTGTGCTCCCTGTAGTTTCCTCACAGCACTCTGCCCTGACTTACAGTACAGTGCCACCCTTTTCTCTCTGAGATCTTAATGGTAGTTTTCCATAAGTCCTCTACATCCTTTATAATCTCAGTTTCTTCCATCTTAATTTGTTTCCTACCTGCTTTTCATATTAGAGGTAATTCTCAAATGTTTGGTGTTTCTTGGCTGTTTGCTTGTGTTTTGGGGGGTGCACTAAAAACTGCTGGATGTACTTTTCATTGGGGAGGAGCTTATCAACATGGGTTCCACTTCCTGGAGAGTGATCAGGCTGCTCCCCTTTTGTTGGGGAATCTTTCGTGTCAAGGTCTTTAGATGATCTTTTTTTTTTTTTTTTTTTTTGGAGACGGAGTCTCGATCTGTCGCCCACAGGCTGGAGTGCAGTGCTGCCATCTCGGCTCACTGCAAGCTCCGCCTCCCAGGTTCACGCCATTCTCTTGCCTCAGCCTCCCAAGTAGCTGGGACTACAGGTGCCTGCCACCACGCCCAGCTAATTTTTTTGTATTTTTAGTAGAGACAGGGTTTCACCATGTTAGCCAGGATGGTCTCGATCTCCTGACCTTGTGATCCGCCCATCTCAGCCTCCCAAAGTGCTGGGATTACAGGCGTGAGCCACTGCACCCGGCCTAGATCTTTTCTTTAGTTAAGTGAGTTTCCCTAGAGAGAGCTCCCCCAGTCCACTGTTCAGAGGGGGTGAGTCAGCATTCTACAGCTGAGTGGGAGAGAAGGGCTGGGCTGTGGGATCCTTCCCTGAAGCTCCCTATTCTCTGTGTGCTGCCGGTGCCCCACCTATGCAGATTGTCCCCAGTCTGGGGACCTGTAACTCTGTCCTCTCTCGACATGAAACCTTGGAATGGAGGAGGAACTATGACACTCCCAAGGGGGTCTCAATAACTGCTTCTTGAAGAGACTTCAACCAGCACTCCTGTTTTCATAACCCGCTTTCCCCCAACTCCTGTAAGCGCCCGAGGTCACTAAGGTCTGAACCTTTGGGCGATTCCGTAGCAGTGTATACTCGATCTCGTTCTGGTATTTCCGCGGTGTCTTAGCATTTGTTTTTCTCTCATGCTGTTAGGCACTGGTCATTCATCAGCTCTTCAGCTTCTGAAACCTTGTTGCTGTTGTCCTCTTCTTGTTTCCTTTGTCCTTGTGGGATTATGCTTTAAAAAAAAAAAGGCCGGGCGCGGTGGCTCAAGCCTGTAATCCCAGCACTTTGGGAGGCCGAGACGGGCGGATCACGAGGTCAGGAGATCGAGACCATCCTGGCTAACACGGTGAAACCCCGTCTCTACTAAACATACAAAAAACTAGCCGGGCGAGGTGGCGGGCCCCTGTAGTCCCAGCTACTCCGGAGGCTGAGGCAGGAGAATGGCATAAACCCGGGAGGCGGAGCTTGCAGTGAGCTGAGATCCGGCCACTGCACTCCAGCCCGGGCGACAGAGCGAGACTCCATCTTAAAAAAAAAAAAAAAAAAAAAAAAGAAAAGTCTGTGCTTTTGTTGTAGTAGATTTCAGAAGTATCATCATCAATATGCATCTTTAACTAGAACATAAGCATTTCATTTCCTTCCGAGGTGACTCCACTCCTTGGTCCCCCAGCTTCTCCATGACTTCCATCACTTCCCTTTTTTTTTTCTTTTTTTGAAGCAGAGTCTCACTCTGTCGCCCAGGCTGTGCACTGGCACAGTCTCAGCTCACTGCAACCTCCGCCTCTTGAGTTCAAGCGATTCTCCTGCCCCAGCCTTCTAAGTAGCCTGGGACTACAGGCGCCCGCCACCACACCCGGCTAAATTTTGTATTTTTAGTAGAGACGGGGTCTTGCCATGTTGGCCAGGCTAATCTTGAACTCCTGACCTCAGGTGATCCGCCCGCCTCAGCCTCCCAAAGTACTGGGATGACAGGTGTGAGCCACCACGCCCAGCCCAGCTTCTATCACTTTCAACTCCTGTTACCTGTTATCTTTTCAGACACCTTGCTTGTCACCAGATGGTGTCAACCATCTCACAGTCCCCAATAGTTTACTTTGACTATTTGGGACCCTGATTTAAACCATTATTTGTGTGTGTGTGTGTGTGTGTGTGTGTGTGTTTATTTTTTGAGACAGGGTCTTGCTCTTTCCATGTTGGACTGCAGTGGCGCAGTCCTAGCTCAGTGCGCCCTCGAACCCCTGGGCTCCCACCTTAGCCTACCAAGTTGCTGGGATTATGGATGCAAGCCACTGCACCCAGCTCATATTTTAAAGGAAATAAACAGTACTGACAGAAAGTAATGTCAAAAAAAAAAGAAGTTACTTTTTCACAGAAACAGATTTACTCACCAGGTAGGGCTCAAAAGATTAAACCAAGTTGTTTTAAAACAAAAGTATAAAATAAATAAAAGACCCAGTGGGGTTATGTAAGCCCATCATTTTGGGAAGTTGACAGTGATATTTTTGTCCATTAATATCAAATTTGAATAACACTTAGTAAATGTTTTTGGTTTGTAATTCTTAGTGACTGCAGTTATGTTCATTATTTTAGTCAACTTCATACATTTTTTTTTTTTTTTTTTTTTTTTGAGACGGAGTCTAGCTCTGTCGCCCAGGCTGGAGTGCAATGGTGCGATCTCGGCTCACTGCAAGCTCCGCCTCCCGGGTTTACACCATTCTCCTGCCTCAGCCTCCCGAGTAGCTGGGACTACAGGCACCCGGCACCTCGCCCGGCTAGTTTTTTTTTTTTGTATTTTTTAGTAGAGACGGGGTTTCACCGTGTAGACCAGGATGGTCTCGATCTCCTGACCTCATGATCCACCCATCTCGGCCTCCCAAAGTGCTGGGATTACAGGCTTGAGCCACCGCGCCCGGCCCATACATTTTATAATAACTCTTCCAAGTGTGTCATTTGACTAATGCAGTTAGCTGGCACACATTAAAGACATCAGAGGTTACACAATGACACCAGAGTTAAGTGATGAAAAGTTCAGAAGTACATTTGTATCTGACCCTGAAATGTCTTGGTAGTAGAAGCACTTGATGTTTTGGAAATTTAAAAAATTAACTTTTAGCAAAATAGTTTGAACCACACTGGGAGTGCCAGTTCTCTGAGAGGGCACCACCAGCTCTTCCTTGGCCTGCCGTTTATCTAGGCCATGGACCTCGACGGTCTTTTCTGCTCCCGTGTATCTAAAGAATAAGATCCACGTCCTTCAGTAGCAGCAGCTCATTAGAGCGGTGAGTTTCCTAGGGAGGAATAAGTCGGAATCTGAGGGGAAGTAGTTTGAACGGGACTGAAGAAACAATGCTAGGTCTTAGGTATTAAGAAAGAAAGCAGAGCCTTTTTCTTCTCCTTTTTGTTTAAGTAACTTCTAAAATCCAACTATACCATTCATACAGAAAAATATGCTAATCATAAGCAGGCACCTCACTGAATTTTCACAAAATGACCACACCTGTGTAACCATCACCCAAATCAAGAGCAAGCATAGAGCGCCTAGAAGCCACCCTCACGCCCCTCAGCCTCTGCCATGACTCCTCCCACCAGGAGTAGCTCTACCTGTGTTTGAACTGTATGTAATCAGGTAGTATATAGTTTTGTGTCTGGCTTTTTTTTTTCTGAACATCAGCTTTTGGCCAGGCTCTGTGGCTCATGCCTATAATCCCAGCACTTAGGAGACCAAGGCAAGAGGATCGCTTGAGGCCAAGAGTTTGGGACTCACAACATAGTGAGACCCTGTCTCTACAAAAAATTTAAAAATTAGCCAGACATGGTGGCATGGTGGTACACGCCTGTAGTTCCAGCTACTCAGGAGACTGAAGTGAGACCCTGTCTTTAAAAAAAAAAAAAAAAAAAAAAAAAAAAAAAAGGCCGGGTGCGGTGGCTCAAGCCTGTAATCCCAGCACTTTGGGAGGCCGAGACGGGAGGATCACGAGGTCAGGAGATCGAGACCACCCTGGCTAACATGGTGAAACCCCGTCTCTACTAAAAAAATACAAAAAACTAGCCGGGCGAGGTGGCGGCGCCTGTAGTCCCAGCTACTCGGGAGGCTGAGGCAGGAGAATGGCATGAACCCGGGAGGCGGAGCTTGCAGTGAGCTGAGATCTGGCCACTGCACTCCAGCCTGGGTAACAGAGCGAGACTCCGTCTCAAAAAAAAAAAAAAAAAACTGATGTTCTGGGGTTTTTTGGGGGTAGGAGTCTCACTTCATCACCCAGGTTGGAGTGTAGTGGCACAGTCTCTGCTTACTGCAACCTCTGCCTCCCAGGCTCAAGCAATCCTCTCACTTCAGCCTCCCGATTAGCTAGGAACACAGGTGTGTGCCACCGTACCTGGCTAATGTTTTCCATTTTTGGTAGAGACGGGGTTTTGCTATGTTGCCCAGGCTGGTCTCAAACTTACGAGCTCAGACCATCCGCCCGCCTTGGCCTCCCAAAGTGCTGGGATTACAGGCATGAGCCACTGCACCCAGCTAACATCAGCTTTTGAATCCTGTTTCAGTGTCCTGGTTCAGACACTGATTAAGACTGATTATAAGAAAATAGACAAGGTGAGCCTGCTTGTCTTATTTCAGTGCTATTCCAAAATGCAGATGGTCCTTGAGCAGGGACATTGGTTAAATGTTTGACTTTCGCACAGCCTCCTAGTTACAAGCAGAATTAGACCAGATAGACTATGAAATGTCAACAAAGCTAGTTATTAAGGGATACTGACCGCAGTGTACTTCAAACCAAGGTAAGCCTTCCCATAGATAATTGGATAGATTATAGGTACTAAACTTACTTTTTGCAAGTACTGAGCCTAGGTGCTACAGAAGTGAGATGGGTGGAATATACTTACCTGTCTAACCTGGGCAAACATCTCATCTATGAATTGTATCTATTGGGTTACTGATTCCACAAATCTGGCTCATTTTAATGATGAGTCTCAGATAATTTTGTAGTTTGAAACACAGATCACTCCAGAATCGCAATCCTGTATGGCCCAGGTGCTGTATCTGATGGAACTGTTATCTCTGAATGGAGGTTGATGTTTATAGAACATTCTGTATATGGTAAAAGGAATTTAAGGAGATTTAAAAGAAAGAATGTTCTGTATAAACTATAAGTGGAAATGTTTGTATTTCCCTTGGTAAGCAAATTGGACTGTGTATATTCTTTGTTTGTGATCTAATCCAGCAAGGCCAATTACCAGAATAGAGCTTTAGGGCATAGCATGACTAATGGGCTTAATTGGGCCTGCTTTTCTAAACTCCAGGCTTCCAGGGGTGGCCACTATGGACTCCTGCAAAAGAGTCTTTAATAGACTTCCAGACTACCCAAGGGTACATTTTACCTTTGGTTTTTTGGTTTTTTTTTTCAAGATAGTTTGGTAAGACTCTAAAATGTGGTGATATAACTATTTCCCAATGAATCCCTCCTTAATTTATAACCTGAGAGCCTACATTTTTTGTCCTTACTTCTATCTGTTTTAGTTGCTCTTACTGTCCTTAGTGTCATCATTGGCTAAGTTTCCATAAATATTCATCTCAACCTGTGTGGAATGTAAAAACTAGTTCCAACGCAGAACTCCAGGATACTCAGTTAAAGGAGCTTGTCACACACATTCTCTGGCATCAGTGGTGTTTGAGAAATCTCTAGTATATGAACTTTGTCATAAATGACAGTGTATGTTGTGTCACTGCTACTGTCCCAAAGTGTTCGTGGTAGCACTAGAATAACAGATGAAAATGACGTGTTTTTGAGCCGATGACTTGCTGTGATTCTATGGGTAAGCTCCTTTACCTCTCTGAGTCTCAGATTCTTGAGCTGGAAAAGGACGGTGACAATGGTGACTGCCTTGTAGGGTTGTGACACTAACTAATATAACGTGTGTGAAAGCATTTAACATAGTGCCTGCCATAGAATAGGCATTCAGCAAATATCAGCGATTAGTAATGTTTTTAGCCATCACTTTTGTTTCCTTTCTCAGGATGAAATTGATTCTGCAGTAAAGATGTTGCTGTCGTTAAAAATGAGCTACAAAGCTGCCATGGGGGAGGATTACAAGGCTGACTGTCCTCCAGGGAATCCAGCACCTACCAGTAATCATGGCCCAGATGCCACAGAAGCTGAAGAGGATTTTGTGGACCCATGGACAGTACAGACGAGCAGTGCAAAAGGCATAGACTATGATAAGCTCATTGGTACGTCCTCTGCTTTCTTCCCAGAAAAAGCTTCAACTTTTAGAAGTGGTCCCATTGAGTTGATTCCGTTGATGTTTTTAAATTTTGAAGTAATCATAAATTCAGTGAAGCTTCAATGCCAAGTAAAAATGGATCCTAAAACCTTTTGATTGTGCATTATATTCCCAAAGGATTATTTTAAAATAAAATAACAAAATATATTTCAAAATAATGATCTATAGTAGACAGCTTAGTAGAAGCTTTTCCCCTTTTTTGAGCACTTCAGAACTTGGGAAAGGTCTGTTGAAGTGGCCGTTTATAACATTTAGTAGCTACAAGTCAATCATAGATTACTTAGGTTTTACCTCCAGTGATACTGACTATGGACCTAGAAGGCTGGAAGTCAGCTTAAGAGCGGTGACTTCTCACAGCGGACCAGTTCTCAACATCAGGCCCTTCCTTGAGGGCCTTCCTGCTCAGGAAAGACTGTTGCCATTCCATTGAAGTCTTTCGCCTGAGATCATTACTAATTGTCAGAGAAGAAACAGAACTAAAATGTTTTCATCTAAGTCAAAGCCATTTTCCATGATTTGAGTATAGACTATCAATCTATCAATGAGGGAAAATTCACTTAAAGACAGACATTAATTCAGTTCAACAAATAAAGAGTGTGAGCAATCATGGTTGCCAATGAATATAAATTTTACCTTAATAAATAAATATATATACATATATATATACATATTTATATATGTTTATATTTTATTCAAAAGTTGCTAGCTGGACTGCATTGTGGGTATGTTTCCCATCAGAATCCAGTCTCAGGCAAAACAGCATTTTGTGTTGTAATTTATTTCCTGTTTTGTTGGTTGTGTTGATCTCAGCTGTTGTTTTAATACAAAGACCTTTTACTTTATGTTGGGGGTAAGGACCTTTAGCAGAAGGCCTAAACAGGTTTGTGTTCATTAAGATTGTGCATGGATCACTCACTTTTCACCTTCATTTCAGTAATATCTAATCACTAAACCTCCTGCCACCTAAGAAAGTCATCTCTTCCTTTCTTCCAGTTCGGTTCGGAAGCAGTAAAATTGACAAAGAGCTAATAAACCGAATAGAGAGAGCCACCGGCCAAAGACCACACCGCTTCCTGCGCAGAGGCATCTTCTTCTCACACAGGTCAGGGGCTCTTCACCACAGGCCTTCTCACCTGTCCTCTTCTTTTAGTTCAAAAAGTCACAAGACACTCCCTTCATAAGCCACTTGGTACTGTGGGAAAGTGATGGCCAGCTGTCGGAAGACTGACACCCATCTTCTGTCCTGTCAGTAACCCACTGTGGGATCATGCTTGTCCATTCACCCTCAGGCTCTTAGTTTTTTCATTTGTAGACTGCCTACCTCACAAGGTGGGAATCATATTAATAGCAGATGAAATTCTTCCCAGATTACTTGCTGTGAATAAATTATAAAATGTCATGAAAACAAAAGAGAATAATAAGTCCAAGTTCAGCATTTCCCACACGACAAACAGTAGGCTTCCTAAAATTCCAAACCCTCTTCCTCCTATTGTATCAACTTGCTCATAAATAATATCAAAAGACGAACCAACAGAGAATGCATGGAACAGATTATCTGTACCTTAGGCCGTAAATTCCATGCAGATAACATCAAGATGTGGGCAGGTTCCAAAAGAGTTTGTGCCTCTCCCAACCTACAGTTAATCTGGGTTGAGGCAGCCCCATTTTTGAAGCTGCGTCCATGGAATTTATGATCTGAGGTAGGATTGTTCTGTTCTACTGGCGCGTCACGGTTACAGGAGAACACCCCCAGGACAGAGCCCAGCAGTCTGCCCAAACACTTCAAATTCTACCTGCAAAGAGCTCCAGGCCTTGCTCAACCCACTTTCTGGGCAGATTATAATCAAAAAGTTTTCCTTAATTCACATACTATAAAACTCACTTTTTTAAAGTATACAACTAAGTGGGTTTTAGTATATTCACAAGGTTGTGAGACCATCATGGCCATCTAATTCCAAAACATTTCATCACCCCAAAAGGAAACTTCTACCCATTAACCCCTTTATGCCAGAAGTTGCAAAAATTTTTTGTGAAAAATCAGACCTTGGCAATCACCTTGAGCAATAAGATATAAATAACTCCCACAAGTTTAGCGTTCCAATTATGGAACACTAGGTGTAAATGGGTTAACAGTCATTCCCCACTTCTCCCTCCCCACTGGCAACCATTAGTCTGCTTTCTCTATATCTAGATTTAGGCATTTCATATAAATGGGGTCATATAACATGTGGCCTTTTGTGTCTGGCTTCTTTTACTTGGCATAACATTTTCAAGGTTCCTCCATGTTGTAGCATGTATCCATACTGGATTCCTTTTTATTGCCAGATAATATCCCATTGAATGGATATACCTCATATTTTGTTTATTCATTCATTAGTTGATGGACATTTGAGTTATTTTCACTTTTCGGTTATAAGCAATGCTGCTCTGACCATTTGAATACAAGTTTTTGGGTGGATATATGTTTTCAATTCTCTTGGGCATATACCTCAAAATAGAATTAATGACTTATATAATAATTCCATGTTTAACTCTTTGAGGAACTGACAGACTTTTCTACAGCAACTGTATCATTTTACTTTCCCACCAGCAACATAGGAAGCTTCCCATTTTTCCACATCCTCATCCACTCTTGTTATTTTCCATGTCGTTGTGTTTTATAGCCATCCTAATGGGTGTGAAATAGTATCTCATTGTGGTTTTGGTTTGCATTTCCCTAATGACAAGGATGTTGAGAATCTTTTCATGTGCTTATTAATAATTTTTATATCTTTAGAGAAGTGTCTATTCAGATCCTTTGCCTACTTTTTAATTGTGGTTTTTTTTTATTGTTAGCTATAATAGTTCTTTCTATATTCTGGATACTAGTTTCTTATTCATATATTACTTGCTCTCATTATATAGGTTGTCTCTTCACTCTACTGATAAGTCCTTTGAAGTATAAAAGTTTTTTATTTTCATGAAGTCCAATTTATTTTATCTTTGATTGATTGTGTTTTTGGTGTCATATCTGAGAAACCACTGACCAATCGAAGGTTGTGAAGATTTATAGCTATAGTTTCTCCTCAGAATTTTGTGGTTTTAGCTCTTGCATTTCAGTTTCTGATCCTTTTTGAGTTAATTTTTGTTATTTGTGAGGTACAGCTCCAACTTCATTCTTTTGCTTGTGGGTATCCAATTGTCCCAGCACTCTTTTTTGAAAAGACTATTCTTGGCCAGGCGCAGTGGCTCACGCCTCTGATCCTAGCACTTTGGGAGGCCGAGATGGGCGGATCACGAGGTCAGGAGATCAAGACCATCCTGGCTAACACGGTGAAACCACATCTCTACTGAAAATACAAAACATTAGCCGGGCGTGGTGGTGGGCGCCTGTAGTCCCAGCTACTCGGGAGGCTGAGGCCAGAGAACGGCATGAACCCGGGAGGTGGAGCTTGCAGTGAGCCCAGACCTCACCACTGCACTCCAGCCTGGGCTACAGAGCAAGACTCCGTCTCAAAAAAAAAAAAAAAAGAAAGAAAAGAAAAGACTATTCTTTCCTTACTGAATCTTTTGGCATTTTTGCCAAAAATCAGTTGGCCATATATTTAAGGATTTCATTCTAGACTCTCAATTCTATTCCACTGATCTACATGTCTATCCTTATGCTAGTACTACATAATCTTGATTACTGTAGCTCTGTAGTGAGTTTTGGAGTTAGAAAATGTGAGTACTCAAACATGGTTCTTTTTCAAGATTGTTTAGGTATTCTAGGCCTCTTGCATTTCCATATGAATTTCAGCTTTTCCATTTCTGCAAAAGCAGCAGCTGGGATTTTGATAGGGATTGCACTGAATCTGTAGACTCATTTGTAGAGTATTGCCATCGTAAAATATTAATTCATCTAATCCACGAACATGGGATGTCTTTTCACTTCTTTCATTTCTTTCCTTGATGTTTTATAATTTTCAGTGTATAGGTTTTGCACTTCTTTGGTTAGATTTATTCATAAGAATTTTTATCTTTTTAATGCTATTGTAAATGGCATTTTCTTAATCTCATTTTCAGATTGTTTGTTGCTACTATATAGAAATACAACTGATGGCCGGGAATGGTGGCTTACGCCTGTAATCCCAGCACTTTGGGAGGCCGAGGCGGGTGGATCACTTGAGGTCAGGAGTTCGAGACCAGCCTGACCAACATGGTGAAACCCCGTCTCTACTAAAAATACAAAATTAGGCAGGCGTGGTGGAAAGCGCCTGTAATCCCAGCTACTCAAGAGGCTGAGGCAGGAGAATGGCTTGAACCCAGCAGGCGGAGGCTGCAGTGACCGGGGATCGTGCCTCTGCACTCCAGCCTGGGCAACAGAGTGAAACTCTGTCTCAAAAAAAAAAAAGAAAGAAAGAAATACAATTGATGTTTGTGTATTAATCTTATATCCTGAAATTTTGCTGAGTTTATTAGCTCTAATGCTTTTTCTCTTTTTGCTGATTCTATAGGATTTTCTACATATAGGATTGTATCTCCTATGATTAGAGACAGTTTTACTTCCTCTTTTCCAATTTGGATTTTTTTCTTTCCTAATTTCTCTGACTAGAACTTTCAACCAACTAAGCTAACCGGCCAACAACCTAGAACTTTCAATAGGATGTTGAATAGTAGTGTAGAAAGTGAGCATCCTTGTCTTATTCCTGATCTTAGGAGAAAAGCTTTCAGTGAAGACCGAATATACACCATTTAGTATAATGTTAGCTGTGGGCTTTCTATATACCCTTCAACATGTTAGTGGTTTTATTATGAAAATATGTTAGATTTTATCAATTGCATTTTCTGTGTTTGTTGAGATGATCGTGTGGGTTTTGGCCTCTGTTCTATTAGTATGGTGTAGCACATTGATAGGTTTTTGTGTGTTGAATCAACCTTGCATTCCTGGAACAAATTCCACTTAATCATGGTGTTAAAAATCAATTGATAGGCCGGGCGCGGTGGCTCAAGCCTGTAATCCCAGCATTTTGGGAGGCCGAGACGGGCGGATCACGAGGTCAAGAGATTGAGACCGTCCTGGCTAACACGTTGGAACCCCGTCTCTACTAAAAAAAATACAAAAATCTAGCCGGACGACGTGGCGGGCGCCTGTAGTCCCAGCTACTTGGGAGGCTGAGGCAGGAGAATGGCATAAACCCGGGAGGCGGAGCTTGCAATGAGCTGAGATCTGGCCACTGCACTCCAGCCCGGGCGACAGAGCCAGACTCCGTCTCAAAAAAAAAAAAAAAAAAAAAAAAAAATTGATTTTCAATCATGGTGTATAATCCTTTTTATATGTTGCTGGATTTGGTTTGTGAGCTGCTGAGGATTTTAACGTTTGTGTTCATAAGGGATATTGGTCTATAGTTTTAATGTCTTTGGTTTGGTATCAGAATAATACTGGCCTCATAGAATGAGTTGGGAAGTATTTCTTAGTGTTTTTGGAAAAGCTTGGGAAGAATTGGTGTTAATTCTTTTTTGAACATTTGATAGAATTTACCAGTGAAAATGGGGTTTTGGGCTTTTTTTTGTAGAAATTTTTTTCATTACTAATTCAGTCTTTTTGTTTGTTCCAGATCTGTTCATATTTTCTATTTCTTCTTGGGTTCGTTTCAGTAGTTTGTTTCTAGGAATCTGTCTATTTCATCAGGATTATCTAATATATTGGCATACAGTTATTCATAGTATTCCCTTATACAGTAATCCTTTTTATTCCTATAAGATCAGTAGTAATGCCCCTTCTTATATGCCTGATTTTGGTAATTTGAGTATTCTCTTTTATTCCACCCCCCCGACACACACACACCCAGTCACTTTGGTTCAAAGTTTACTAATTTTATTGGTTTGTAGTCAACGTTTTTTATCTTAGCATTGCATGGTTCTTCTCACTGCCTTTGTGACTTATTTATTGACTGCAGTATAGTAATCCTGTAGCCTCTTGGCTTAGGAAAGCATAGGACCTGAGGCATTTGCCCATTCTCAGATTTCATACTGCTCCTCTGTCTGATTTTGTCATCTGTAAAATTAGAGATTAAATGAGATCTACCATGCACAGTCAAGCTTCAGGTGGTGGGCAGGTGACTGGGTTCCCTCAGTAGCTGAATGAGCCTCTGCTGGAACCCATCCTCATAAAACAGGAGCTCAAAATTGGAGCCCAGTAAATTGCTGCACACTTGTCAGAAGCACCTCACCCCAGGACCAAGCACACAGTGAGTTCTCAGCTGCTCCCCATAAACACAAAAAAAGCAGCTCGTAGGACAACTGCATTTTTTTCTCTTCTGTAAGCCCATAAAAGTTTAATTTGGTTAGTTGTGAGAACCAAAGAAAGATTCTTTCCTTCCAAAATTATAGGTTATTTTCTTTCCTTGTTTCTTTTTTTTTTTTTTTGAGACGGAGTCTCGCTCTGTCGCCCAGGCTGGAGTGCAGTGGCCAGATCTCAGCTCATTGCAAGCTCCGCCTCCCGGGTTTACGCCATTCTCCTGCCTCAGCCTCCGGGTAGCTGGGACTACAGGCGCCCGCCACCGCGCCCGGCTAGTTTTTTGTATTTTTTTAGTAGAGACGGGGTTTCACCATGTTAGCCAGGATGGTCTCGATCTCCTGACCTCGTGATCCGCCCGTCTCGGCCTCCCAAAGTGCTGGGATTACAGGCTTGAGCCACCGCGCCCGGCCTCCTTATTTCAAAAGCAGTATGTGAGTATTTCATGGGAAAAAAATGAAAACTAAGCCCAAAAACCAGAACACCCACAATTGTATCTGTCCAGAGATAAGCAATGGTGACCCTTGGCTTGGGGAATATAAGGAGAAGTCACTTTCAGAATACCGTTCTCTAGATTCTCCTACCCAGACCTCTGGAAAAGGTAGTTATTCATCTTGTATCTGGGGACACATTACCCAGAAACAAAGGACATTCATCCTGGCGTGTTGGTTTCCCACCCTGCTGAACATTGGAACCCCTCATGGAGCTTTTTAAAAATACACATTCCCGGCTGGGTGCAGTGGCTCACACCTGTAATCCCAGCACTTTGGGAGGCCAAGGTGGGTGAATCACGAGGTCAGGAGTTCGAGACCAGCCTGGCCAACATAGTGAAACCCTGTCTCTACTAAAAATACAAAAAATTAGCTGGGCGTAGTGTCGGGTGCCTGTAATCCCAGCTACTCGTGAGGCTGAGGCAGGAGAATCGCTTGAACCCAGGAGGCGGAAGTTACAGTGAGTAGAGATCGTGCCACTGCACTCCAGCCTGGATGACGGAGTGAGACTCTGTCTCAAAAATAAATTAAATAAATAAATAAATAAATAATAAATAAATAAACAAACAAACAAACACAGTCCCAGAGAGCGCCTCAGATCCATTGAATCAGTCTCTGGAGGTGGGGCGCAGGCAGCTGTCATTGGAAGCAGCCTGGTGGGGAGGGGGATGACTCTAGAGTGACTTGCAGATGAGGATACCTAGTCCCAAGCTGGCTGAGGGGCCTAGATAGATCTCCAACTGGGGACATGACCTTTGAACTCCCAGAAGAAAATTCTTACTTTCCCTACTAAGCCAGGACTGTCTGGTCCCATGCAGTTTGCCTGGTCTTGGTCTGAGAGTCCTCGGGGCTAGGTGATTCTGAGCGAAGATCATATGGTATTGGCCTAGTGTCCCCAGGGAAGTGTACCAAGGTCACAGTGTGTCAGCACTGATGTTTGGAGGGATTCCAAGAATCCCAGTAACTACACAGCTGGATCCATCTTTTCAACACATTATTCCAAACCTACACATTTTTTTTTTTCCCAGACGGAGTCTCGCTCTGTCACCCAAGCTGGAGTGCAGTGGCGCAATCTCGGCTCACTGCAAGCTCCGCCTCCCGGGTTCACGCCATTCTCCTGCCTCAGCCTCCCAAGTAGCTGGGACTACAAGCGCCTGCCACCATGCCCAACTAATTCTGTGTATTTTTAGTAGAGACAGGGTTTCACCGTGTTAGTCAGGATGGTCTCAATCTCCTGACCTCGTGATCCGCCCGCCTCGGCCTCCCAAAGTGCTGGGATTACAGGCGTGAGCCACCCCGCCTGGCTGCAAACCTATACATGTTATCTTTTAAAACACTCACAGGAGAAACTATTTCAGTAGAAGTTTCCTGTCATTTTTATATCATAAGCACCAAAGGTAACAGACTCTAGTTATTCATGTTGTTTTGTCTCTGTCTATATTTTTCATTTCCAAAAGTACACTAGTGCCTTGATATTTTTCTCAGAAAATCACAGTCTTCCTCTTCTCCTTTTTCCTTTAGAGACATGAATCAGGTTCTCGATGCCTATGAAAATAAGAAGCCGTTTTATCTGTACACAGGCCGGGGCCCCTCTTCTGAAGCCATGCATGTGGGTCACCTCATTCCGTTTATTTTCACAAAGTAAGTATTGGATCTTATGTCTTTTCTTACTCTCAGTGAATTGAGAATGTTGCTTATAAACCATGTTTAGAACTGACAAGATCATGCTAGTTCATTTGCTGAGCAACCAAGATACCAAGAGTTGGCATGTTTTTGGCTTCCATTCACTTTGTTCCTGGGCTCACTTTAGAGGACTATGGGATGATGGGGAGAGTGAAGCTCTGGAGTCAGCCAGGCCTGCTCCTCTTCTCATCCTGCTCCCTGTCCGCGTGGCCGTGGGCCGGCTACTTCTCTGAATCTAAGTTTCCACATCTGCAAGATGAGAGTGAAGATATCTACCTCATAAAACTATTGTAAGGCTTCAAAACAAAGTATGTAGAGCAGCTAACACAGAGCATACAGGGCCATCTTGGTCAATAAGTGGTAGTAGACCTTATCATTATCCATAATCAAATTCATATCATGATTCAAATTGTGATTTTGTAGGCAAGGAAGTTTTAACATACATTGTAAGTAGGAACTGTATTTTCAGATGCACGATGGCATTCCTCCACAGGGGGGATGAGACATTAGCTTTCTTCCCCTGTGTTTCTTTAGGTGGCTTCAGGATGTGTTTAACGTGCCCTTGGTCATCCAGATGACGGATGACGAGAAGTATCTGTGGAAGGACCTGACCCTGGACCAGGCCTATGGCTATGCAGTGGAGAATGCCAAGGACATCATTGCCTGTGGCTTTGACATCAACAAGACTTTCATATTCTCTGACCTGGACTACATGGGGTAAGGAGAAAACATCTGGCTGCCTTTTCAGTATGTAGAGGTGGATGTCAAGTTGTCATGACCACAGCTAAATTCGAAACACCTGAAATGGTCTTAAGACCTGGTAAATGTTCTTCTTCCTTTATTAAATGCTATGAGCGGCCAGGCATGGTGGCTCATGCCTGTAATCCCAGCACTTTGGGAGGCCAAGGTGGGCGGATCACAAGGTCAGGAGTTCAAGACCAGCCTGACCAACATGGTGAAACCCCATCTCTATTAAAAATACAAAAATTAGTCAGGTGTGGTGGCACGCACCTGTCATCCCAGCTACTCAGGAGGCTGAAACAGGAGAATCGCTTGAACCCGGGAGGTGGAGGTTACAGTGAGCCGAGATCGCACCATTGCACTCCAGCCTGGGTGACAGAGCAAGACCCCGTCTCGAAAAGGAAAAAAAAAGAAAAAAAAGCTATGAGCTGGTTTATTGGTTTTATTTGCCAATAATTTTGAAAGTAAAAAGCTGTGTATATAAATAGAAAGGATTAAGTGATATCAGTATCTTAAAGACTCAATTATTCTCTCCATTATTACATTTACAAAAATTTAAAATATGGGCTCAGCCGCAGCATGATGGCATCTCAGATTTTCATCCTCATTTGTGCCAGGAAGTCCTGCCTTGCCATTTCTCACCAAGGATAGTCAGGCTTCCAGAGTTATGTCTTCCTCCTTTTCAACGCACCTTTTCCTCACAGAGAAAAGACTCAGTGGTTACACAGTTCCCTCAGTCTAGTTCTTTTAATCAGCCATTTAATAAACCAAAATATTTCATTCTGAAAATCCTTCAGGTTTCATCCCAAATGAATACCAAGAAATGTGTTAGAAAGATAAGACTTTGGTCAACCATTACAAGAAGGATGCTATCTAGCTCAACAGATATTTCTTGAGCACCTAAGTTGTGGTACTCCCCTAAGATAAGATACTCTCCTAAGTCATGGTACTCCCCTAAGGCGTGGTACTCCCCTAGGGCGTGGTACTCCCCTAAGGCAAGGTACTCCATTCCCCTAAGACGTGTTACTCCTCCCCTAAGGTGATTCCCCAGGAGGAGTGCGTTCATTGCTGTGCTCCTGCAGCCCAGGTTGGGCTCTGAGCAGGCCCTCCCATGTTAGCTCACCATCAGAGAGCAGGCTGAGGCAGGATAAGAGAGATACTAGAGGGGCAGGTGAGCATTGAGCACAGGCGGACTTGCTTAGAGCTCCATCCCCAGGACGTTCCCTTTTATAATACCTTAAAATTGAGTAGTAGCAGCCAGGCGCAGTGGCTCACAACTGTAATCCCAGCACTTTGGGAGGCTGAGGTGGGTGGATCACAAGGTCAGGAGGTCAGGAGTTCGAGACCAGCCTGGCCAATATGGTGAAACCTCGTCTCTACTAAAAATACAAAAATTAGCCAGTTGTGGTGGCGCGCTCCTATAGTCACAGCTCCTTGGGAGGCTGAGGCAGAAGAATCACTTGAACCTGGGAGACGGAGGTTGCAGTGTGCCGAGATCATGCCACTGCATTCCAGCCTGGGCGACAGAGTGAGACTCCATCTCAAAAAAAAAAAACAAGAAAACAAAACTGGGTAGTGGTTTTATATCCATTGAGAGCAATGTATGCCCTGATAGGAAATCTTCCCCTTCTATCAGCCAGTAAAACTGTTAGCTTTCTAATTTTACCTGTTAGATTTTTTTTTTTTTTTTTTTTTTTTTGAGACGGAGTCTCACTCTGTCACCCATCCTGGAGTGCAGTGGCGCGATCTCAGCTCACTGCCAGCTCCGCCTCTCAGGTTCACACCACTCTCCTGCCTCAGCCTCCCAAGTAGCTGGGACTACAGGTGCCCGCCACCACACCCAGCTAGTTTTTTGCATTTTTAGTAGAGACGGGGTTTCACTGTGTTAGCCAAGATGGTCTTGATCTCCTGACCTTGTGATCCGCCCACCTTGGCCTACCAAAGTGCTGGGATTTCAGGCGTGAACCACCATGCCCGGCACCTAGTAGATCTTTTAAAATTAATTCTCTTTGTTCAACCATGTGAGCATGGAGGCCCTGTGGCATCCTTGAAGGAAGGGAAATAGAGATCCAGATCCTGGCACCTGGGTTTAGTGGCTGCGTGTCATAGCAGCCATGTCCATGAAATGGGATCAAACAAGAACATAGGTGTTGTCATTAGTATAATTTTCTTTTTTTGTTTTTTTTTTTTTGAGACAGAGTCTCACTCACAGGTTTTATCATGCTGGCCAGGCTGGTCTCGAATTCCTGACCTCAAGTGATCCCCCAGTCTCGGCCTCCCAAAGTGCTGGGATTACAGGTGTGAGCCACTGTGCCCAGCCGTATTAGTATAATTTTCATGTCACTTTATTTCCTTGTTCTCACCCCATTCCATACAATGATTCAACTGATTGAACCTCTGCAGAGACAACCGTGAGTTCTGCTCCTCCCTTTCCAATCAGGCAGTGCTGCTGGCATTGCCCAGTAGCTGCTATTCTCTTCCCACACCACCGCTGCCCCCACTAGCCAGTGATCTCCCGAAAACTCAGAGCTAATCTCATCTTCCACCTGCGGGTCTTTCCCAGTTCTCCTCCTTAGATGATAGTGAGAATTCTCACCTTTCGCTTAGCACATGAGCCCTTTCGTGATTGGCCCTGTGTTCCTCTCCAGCGTCACTGCTACCTCCAGCTCAGTGGAACAGCTTGCAGTTCCACATTCCTCTCCTTTGTACGTGCTCTGTGCTGCCCAGAATTCCCACCCACTCTCCTGACCCTGCCACCCCCAGCTTAGCTAATTCTTACACTTTCTTTTTTTTTTTTTTTTTTTTTTGAGTTGGAGTCTCGCTCCGTCGCCCAGACTGCAGTGCAGTGGCACGATCTCTGCTCACTGCAAGCTCCGCCTCCCGGGTTCACGCCATTCTCCTGCCTCAGCCTCCCGAGTGGCTGGGACTACAGGCGCCGCCACCGCACCCAGCTAATTTTTGTATTTTTAGTAGAGATAGGGTTTCACTGTGTTAGCCAGGATGGTCTCGATTTCCTGACCTCGTGATCTGCCCGCCTCGGCCTCCCAAAGTGCTAGGATTACAGGCGTGAGCCACCATGTCCAGCCAATTATTAACACTTTCTTCCAAAGGCATGATCAAGCATCACCTTTTCCTAGGAGCTTTCCCTCCCCACAGCCAAATTTAGATGCCCCTCTCTGGTCCTCCATCACGCTGGGCCTTACCTCTGCCACATCTGGTACAGCTTGGCCCTCTCCCCGCTAGCTGAGTAAGACACACAGTTCCTGAATTTGCCGTCTGTGGCCCATCCCCTACTGGGCCCCACAGACACAGCAGAAGCAAAGCTGAGCCCCTTCCTCGATGGATATAAATGCTGGTGGCAAGGCAGGAGCAATTGCCCGTAATAGTCCACGAAGCTGATTTAGCCAGTAGATGTGTGATGGGGTAGATGAACTTTGAAACAGTCCACGTGAAAAGACCACCACCTGAGCAACCCCACTGTCAGCGCTCTCTCAATGTGGAGTGAGGCCGCTGTTCCCCGTGCTGTCTCTTTGGCAACTGCGGTTGCAGCTCCTGATTAGCCTCCACCTTCACTAAGTAAGAACTTCCTTTTTGTTTGTTTGGTTTTGTGTGTGTGTCTGTGTGGTTTTTTTTTTTTTTTTTTTTTTTTTCCTTTTTTGAGATGGAGTCTTGCTCTGTCGCCCAAACTGGAGTGCAATGACGCGATCTCAGCTTACTGCAATCTCTGCCTCCTGGGTTCAAGCAATTCTTGTGCCTCAGCCTCCTGAGTAGCTGGGATTACAGGCGCCCGCCACCACACCCAGCTAATTTTTGTGTTTTTAGTAGAAACAGAGTTTCACCATTTTGGCCAGGCTGGTCTCGAACTCCTAACCTCAAGTGATCTGCCTGCCTCGACCACCCAAAGTGCTGGGATTACAGGCATGAGCCACTGCACCTGGCCAGGAACTTCCTTTTTCTTTACAAGCATGGAGTAAAGATGAAACCCAGACGGTACGTCAACCAAAAGACTCTATGATATCTTTTCTTGAAAGGCATTTTATGTTGAACCTAAAGTGAGGAGAGACATTTTAAAGGGTAAATCCTCTATTCAAACATTTTACTTTAAGAGTTTCTTGTAAACATTTGAGCATTTTACTTTTCTTTCTTGAATTTAACTCAAAATCTGTATCTTTGGCTTAATAAAGCTCCTTCCTGGTGTTTAGGAGCTGGAAATTCAACAAAGCCAGCCATCGCCCTCTTCTAGTCGGGGGGAGGTGGGAAGGCCTCCATGAGGGAGGAAGCCAGTACAGTTCCCCCTGCACATTGCATGTGGCCCCAGAAAGGCCTTCCCACCCAGGGCCCTGAGGGATGCACAGGCACTGAGCTGGGAGTCTGAAAACTTGTGTTCGAGACGCAGCTCTGCCCCTGCCTGGTCTTGTTCCCTTGGGCAAGTCCTTAAATCTCTGAGCTTCCATTTTCCTGTGAGGAAGGGAGCTGGGTGCTAGTGGGGGACGGCATAGCAGAGGTTGCAAGTGCTCTGCTTGACGGCCGTCCACTGTGTGGCCTGGGCATGGGAGGAGCTCCTCTCTGCCTGCTTTCTCCACTCTGCTCATTTGTTCTACACATATTTATTGGACATCTGCTATATGCCAGACTCATGCTGTGGGTACAGCAGGGAGCAAAACCATTATCTCAGCAGCTGTGTAGAGCCTCTCTTCTAATGGGGAGAATCAGCTAACAGGTGATCAATCAGGTGATAATGAGTTCTATGGTGATAATAGGGACAAAGAGCAGGGTTAGAGAAGACCGTGGTCAGGAGATGATAGTGCCTGCACTGCATATAAAGTGCTTCAAGCCACGCCTGACACCTGGGGAGCGCTCAGTAAATGTTGTAATCTAAAATCTCTTTGGACTTTAAACCCTGTCTGAGAGTGAAAGGCAGGTGTCCTCCCTGGAGTAACTGGTCATTCATCCACATGTGGTATACAGTTATGTGTGTTCACTGAAGCCAGTGAGAAACCTCCATGTGCCGGCACTGGCATGGCTGCTGTTGCGTGGTGGGTCCATCCCAGCTGTGCCGGAGGACAGCTGTCCCTTGAGGGGAGGATCACGCATGCTCACGGTGCAGTGCCCGCATTCACCCTGCAGCCAGCCAGCACAGTGGCAGCAGCTTGCAGCAAGTAATGACCAGTCTTATAAGAAAGGGCAGCGTGCTCTAACTCAGAAATAACAGTCACACACCGTGGAGCTACAGTCCTGCCACAGTTTGGGAGTACGGGAGACTTTCCCTCCTTGTAGGGGTTAGGGTGTCCCAGGTGCCTCAATCCCAGTGGCGCATGGAGTCTTTGCTGCAGCCCATCTCCCCAGGTGACAGACAGCTGCTGTCCTTAATGGCTGTGAGGCCTGCTGCGGTGCCTAGGCGGGACCCTCCCTGCCCGCGGTGTTCCTGGCTTGCTTAGCAGGAAGACAAAGGCTGCATCTTCCCAGGTGGTGTCGTTGGCTATGCTCTTGCTCTCTCTTGTTTCCATTATGCTGAGTGGGTGACACAGATGCTGGGTTCTCCTGGCATGCCCCTTTATGGTACTGCACCTGCCCTCTCCAGTGCCCCACAGGGCCTGAAACTCAGCCAGCTGCTAGGCGAAAGACACAGTCCATCCCTGCACTCCTGACACCCCACCCCACCTGCACAAAGACATTCAGTAGTTCTCCTCCCTATCCCAAAGGTCTAAACTGTTCTACAGGATAAGAGGTGGTGGGAAAAGCATAGACTTTGGGTCCAGGTGAATCCGTGTGGGGATCCCAGCGCCTGTACTCACTGGCCTGTGACTATGACCCTGAACTTCTTTGAGCCTAGTCTTTAACTGTAAGGTGGAGGCAATGCTACTACTTTGAAGGGGATTTTGGCAGTATTGACACGTATGCAGCACCTAACACAGTTCCTGCCACGTGGTGCAAATACTTAAAAGACACCAGCCTTCCCCCTTTTCCCTTGTAGTGTCTGACACATGGTAGGGCCTAAAGGGAAAGCTACTGAATATAGTAATGCAAAGATGCAATATAAGAAGCCACTTGGCCCGGTGCAGTGGCTCACGCCTGTAATCCCAGCACTTTGGGAGGCCAAGGCAGGTGGATCACCTGAGGTCAGGAGTTTGAGACCAGCCTGGACAACATGTTGAAACCCCATCTCTACTAAAAATACAAAAATTAGCCAGGCTTGGTGGCAAGCAGCTGTAATCCCAGCTACTCAGGAGGATGAGGCAGGAGAATCGCTTGAACCCAAGAGGTGGAGGTTGCAGTGAGCCAAGATTGTGCCACTGCAGTCCGGCCTAGGCTACAGAGTGAGACTCCGTCTCAAAACAAAGAAAAAGAAGCCACTCTGGGTTCTGCCAGACCCCTACACCCTGCTGTGTTTGCTTCGTCTTCAGCCTAGTTCCTTCTGGTATCAGAATGGCTGCCACAGATCCAGGCCTGGTACCCACACCCCTCACCATCCAGAAGAGAGAGTTGGGTTGCTTGAATCAGCCACTATGGCCTAGCCCTGTTGCTGGGGATAGGGTCAGTTCTGCCCAAACACCAATGGGGAGCAGTGGCCAGAGGCTAGGAGGACCAGCTGCACTGAGACAGGCCTTCCTCCTTCTCGGGCCATGGATTTCTATCCATATGCTCATCTGACAATAAGCAGATAGTCTCCCGCAACACAGTATGTCTCAACTAAGAAGCTCCCGGGGGCTCCCAGACTTGAGCTCCACAGCCCACTGAACTGCTGACCCTGGCAGAATTGAAATTTTTCATGCTAGCTGCGAGTCTCTGAATCTGCTTGCGTTCCTGCCTTGTTTGGTATGTCTCCTTCACGTTGGTTTCACACTGGTTTCTGCCTTTCCCAGTCAACTCCACAGGTAAACGTGTGTCTGCTTTGCCTGGTGCAGGTATCTTTGCCTACAGATGACTTCTTGGCACCTTCCTGGTACTTATGTGTTGACCACAATGTGGCCCCAAGTCTGGCCCATGCCACTACTCACTGGCATCCAATTTTAACAACTGTAACTTTGCCTTCGGTGAAGGCCGCCCTCCAGTTTGGGATTTCATTCCCATTGTCTTTGCAGGATGAGCTCAGGTTTCTACAAAAATGTGGTGAAGATTCAAAAGCATGTTACCTTCAACCAAGTGAAAGGCATTTTCGGCTTCACTGACAGCGACAGCATCGGTAAGGGGCCCACTGCTGCCTGCGCCTTTCAAAATGGAGCAGAGTTCTGGAGGAGACACATGTCTGGTTTAAATATCTCTGAGATGTTAGCTTTTGCAACTGTCTCTTTAAGTAGGACACCCAGGTATGGGTTGGTCATCATCGTCCTGGAATCTGACTAGCTAGTGTAATGCATTGAGCAGCTTCTCTGGGTTGGGTGAAGCTGCACTTCAGGATGTAAGTCTGTCCCCCTCCTGTCACCCATCTTAAGGTTTAGAAGAAAGAAAAATCTAAGGATGATTTTAGAGTTCCAACAGCTCTGGTGGGACCCCAGTCGGTGTAGGGCGCCCTTGGGTGGAACCAGGGGTGATGGAGAAGGACAGCTGGATCTGCTGCCCATGAGGGAGCCTTTGAGTCTTTGTCTCCCTGGGCCTCAATGTCCCCACATGTAAGATGAGGGGCTTGACTCGAGGTCTTCTGGAGCCTTCCCATCCCTGCCCTGCTCTCCTTCCATGGCTCTACCCCAGCAGACGTGCAAATGGTTTGCCTCCCACGTGCATGCCTTCTTGGCCCTCTCCGTACATTTCCATGTGTCTTTCAGATGCATTGGCCTTGTAGACTTTTAGACTTTTGGTCCTTGAGAGTTATGGCTGGGCCTTCTGATCCCCTCCTCTACTTGATGTTTGCCACATGGCTTCAGTCCTAGCAGGCCTCTGAGGCCTTCAGTCAGCTGCCAGCCGAGACAACTCCCTAGGATGTGCTGCTGGGGCTCTCCATGGGGAGCATTCGCCCTTCTTGGAGCCAGAGCCACAGTGGTGTGTGCTCCACAGCATCAGGGTCACGCTGGGCAAGCCGCGTGCCCAGAGTCCAGAAACATCTGAGCTCACCCAAGGGCCTGGGTACCGCCACTCGGTGGGGGCTGGCGTGGCACCATCTGTCAGGGGCCCTGGAGAGGCCAAAAGTTCTTCTGCAGGCCTAAGCAAATACTAATGACAGTAATAACAGCCACAACATCCACAACACTGAAAACTTTTAAATAGCAAAATACATTCATCATAACTTATGATAATTAAAGGTGGAACAACCTGAATGCCCAGTGGTTAGAGAATGGTTAAATAGTATGTTACATTGACAGGATAGAATATACTTAGTAACAACATGGACAGTCATTACAATGAAAAAGGCAAGGAAGGCCGGGCACAGTGGCTCATGCCTGTAATCCCAGCACTTTGGGAGGCCAAGGCAGGCATTTCACAAGGTCAGGAGATCGAGACCATGCTGGCCAACATGGTGAAACCCCGTCTCTACTAAAAATACAAAAATTAACTGGGTGTGGTACGCACCTGTAGTCCCAGCTACTCGGGAGGCTGAGGCAGGAGAATCGCTTGAACCCAGGAGGCGGAGGTAACGGTGAGCCGAGATCGAGCCACTGCACTCCAACCTGGCAACAAAGCGAGACTCCTGAAAAAAAAAAGAAAAGAAAAGAAAAAGAAAAAGCCAAGGAAAGACCAAATATAGTGTAGTCACAATGAAAATGCATAGAGTAAGATATATAAACAAAATGGATGAAGTGAGACACATTACAACTATACAGTTTATTCTTTTTTCTACTTTTCCATATTTTTTAGATTTTCTTTAATGATTATTTTATAATGGGGAGAAAACCTGTTTTTGTTCATTCCTTTATTAACTAAACAGAACAGGAACTCATCTCACGTGTAAAAATATTTTTTTCTCACTTTCAGGGAAGATCAGTTTTCCTGCCATCCAGGCTGCTCCCTCCTTCAGCAACTCATTCCCACAGATCTTCCAAGACAGGACAGATATCCAGTGCCTTATCCCATGTGCCATTGACCAGGTCAGCAGGCAGAACCAAGGCTCTCTAAGTCTGGGGCATTGACAGCAGGTTCCTCTTACTCTTCAGCAGGGGAGAAGTGTTGAAAGATATGACAGGCAACCGGGCAGGGTAGCTCACGCCTGTAATACCAGCACTTTGGGAGGCCAAGGCAGGCGGATCACTTGAGGCCAGGAGTTCAAGACCAGCCTGGCCAACATGGCAAAACCTCATCTCTACTAAAAATATAAAATTTAGCCAGGTGTGGTGGCGGGCACATGTAATCCCAGCTGCTCATCTCACTGGAACCCCAGAGACAGAGGTTGCAGCGAGAGCGCATCACTGCACTCCAGCCTGGGCGACACAGCAAGACTCTGTCTCAAAAAAAGGAAAGAAAGTTGGGGGGTGGGGGGCAAGGGAAGGGAGAACATTAGGACAAATACCTAATGCACGCGGGGCTTAAAACCTAGATGCCGGGTTGATGGGTGCAGCAAACCACCATGGCACATGTATACCTATGTAACAAACCTGTGTGTTCTGTACATGTATCCCAGAACTGAAACCAAAATAAAAAAAGGAAAGGATATGAAGGGGAGGAGGGAGTGAATTTCTTTAGCTGGAAGCATGAGAGCCTTCTGTGAAGATGCTCAGAGGGACTGCTTACAGCTGAAAGCTGGCATGTTTTCCAACCACCCTCATCAGGGTCCTTACTCTCCCCCACAGGATCCTTACTTTAGAATGACAAGGGACGTCGCCCCCAGGATCGGCTATCCTAAACCAGCCCTGCTGCACTCCACCTTCTTCCCTGCCCTGCAGGGCGCCCAGACCAAAATGAGTGCCAGCGACCCCAACTCCTCCATCTTCCTCACTGACACGGCAAAGCAGATCAAAACCAAGGTGAGCAGTGGCCCGGGCAGAGGGCAATCAGTGGGAGTAGAAACATGCCCCGGGGGGCACATGCACACACACACCACTGCACAGCGCTTTGGGCCTCAGCCACCGAAGCAATGCTGAACTCCAGGAGCGCCAACCATGCTCCCTGCAGAACTCAAGGCCGCCTGTCCCTCCCGCATGAGTCAGGTGGATTGCTTTTGTGTCCTTTCATTTAGGTAAAACTTGGAATGGTTTTTTTTTTTTCCTTTTCTGCTTTTCTTACCAGCACTGTTCTGGAAGCAAAGTCATGGCAACTTCCTTAAAGTTACAATTACTGTGGATGTTATTAAACAGTGGAAAAGATTTGTGTATATTTCTGATCATCAGCTGTGTTCCAGTGGCTGGACCCGGTGCCTTATTTATGTTTTCTCCTGTTTCATTCTCACTGGGAGGTGGTGGTGCTATTCCCTTTAAAGATGAGTTGATGAGGCTTAGAGAAGCCCAGCCACTTGACCAAGTGTCCACCACCAGGAATCAGCAGCACTGCTCTGCTGACCGTGAGCAGCCAAGCAGGGGTTAGGAGCTGGTTTTCTCCCAGAGAATGTTCTCACTGAGAGACACAGAATTGAGAAGAGTCCCTCCACAGGACAGTCCTGCTGGCCCCAGGAGGGATGCACGCCGCAGGCATTCCGCAAACATTTGACAAATCACTAGAGAAACTAAAAGGAGAAGTTAGTTTGAGCTTCCTTATTTTGCATGGCCCCAGTTCTGTTGCCTGGTTCCTCACCTGCCAGTGTCTATTTAATTGCCTCACTGTTACACATAGCAGTTGACATTTTCTTTGGAATTAAGTATGTGTTTGCAGGCTTGAAGATTGCAGTGGAAATGCTGGGAACTGTATTTGAGGCGTGTCACATGCCCTCTGAGTCACTGCCCCTGACCCTCTGGAAAGTCCCAGGCAGGTTCTGGTTGACAATGGGGAAGTCTTTCATGTCAAAACTTCCTAAGACGTGGCCTCCACCAGCTCTCCCCACTCAGCTGGAAGCTGGTATAATTGGAGACTTTTCTTTCCCTTTCACTTCTAGCCAAAACTTCCAGAGCACAGGGTGCAGAATGGGCAGGGAAGTGCCACTGGAAAAGTCTGCTGTTCGATTTTGTTTCTGAGAAGTTGTTCATGGCCAGGTGCAGTGACTCACACCTATAATTCCAGCACTTTGGGAGGTCGAGGCAAGGGGGATTACCTGAGGTCAGGAGTTTGAGACCAGCCTGGCCAACATGGTAAAACCGCTGTCTCTACTAAAAATACAAAAATTTGGCAGGCACCTGTAATCCCAGCTACTCAGGAGGCTGAGCCAGGAGAATTGCTTGACCTTGGGAGACGCAGGTTGCAGTGAGGTGAGATCACACCACTGTACTCCATCCAGCCTGGGCAACAGAGCGAGACTCCGGCTCAAAAAACAAAAAGAAGAGAAAAACTTGTTTATGGATCTGGGACATTTATCATTCACTTAGGGACCAGCAGAGCCCTCGAGGTGAGCAGTTAGCGTGAGGTCAGGAAACACAGAGGCCTACAGACGGTCACTGGGCCTGCAGGCTTCTTGTGGGGCAAAAACAGGGTCCGGCCAGGCCCTCACTCTAAATCCCCATGCCTGACTTCGGCTCCAAAATCAGAATCTCCACACTAGAGAAGAGGGCACGTCTGCTCCAGCCTCCTCCTAAAAATAACAGGTTCAGGCAGGGTAGTGGCACGTGCCTGTAGTCCCAGCTACTCAGGAGGATGGCTTGAGCCCAGGGATTCAAGGCTGCAGTGAGCTACTGTTGTGCCTGTGAATAGCCACTGCACCCCAGCTGGGGTGGCACAGCGAGGCCCCATCTCTAAAACTAAAAAAAATAAAATAGTAGCACAGTGCTGACGATTCAAGTGGCTTTGCTGAGTGAGTACCTGCCACCTGCACAGAATCAGCCTGTGTGATCTAACTGCATCACAGCCTGTGTGATCTAACTACCACCCTAGCTGGCCGTGTCCACTCAGCATCATTTCCTGTCGCACAGAAGTCGCACTGGTCACCCGCTTCCATCATCTTAGTTGCTGGCAGCATTGCTCCGTACCCACTCCCAAGTCGTCCCTCCATCTGTTTTCCTGTAAGTCAGGCCTGGTAGGCTGCTTCCTGCATTACTGAGGACCGGTCACATCAAGGAGGCAGAACTGAGCCACTGAGTTCTCGAGCTCCACCTGGAAGCCTGGTGTCCCAGGAGCCAGCCTGGTCCTGCCAGTCCCTGTCACATATGGCAGGTTCCTGACACTCTGGGCCTGATTTCCTTCACCTGTAAGATGGTGAAAGCACTACAGAGGTTATTGGGTTGTTGGGGATAAAATACATGTCACAACCCTAACAGCCAACATGGATGGCACATCTGCTGTGTGCCTACCATGGAACAAGGGGCTTCGCCTGGAGAGGGGGAGTGTGCAGGTGGTGGTGACACCAGCGCATCTTGAAAAACGTGCAGCAGTCACCAGTTTCCTTGTTCTCCTCTCAGATAAAGGGCTGGGAACTGGCCTTTCAATACCCTCTTCAAACTGCCCCTGGAGCCCAGGACCTGTGTTCTCAGACTTTCTTCCTGACACTGGAGCTTCTTCTCCAAGGCCCAGCAGGGAGGGCTGTGGCCACCACACAGCAGTGACTCCATCAGGCACTTAAATGCTAGGAGACACCACTACTAGGTGGTTTTTTCTTCCTCCTGTTTATTAGTATGTTCCATAGTTTTTGGTTCTGTAACTTTTTTTTTCTTTTTTCTTTTCTTTTTTTTTTTTTTTTTTTTTTTTTTTTAGGAAAGGGACGGTAAACGTCCCATTCGTTATTTTTTTTCTTTCAGCCCCCCAGGCCTGCCCACCAGCCAGCCGCACAGCGCCAGCCCCTCGCATGGGCCTTGCCTGAGCCTCTCGCGTGACTACTGCTTTCCCTGCCCAGCCTCTCAGCAGTGCCGTGCCACAATGGAGACTGGCACCTTTGCCCCAACACTCGTCTGCTCCTTTTGCACGATCCCAACTTACCTAGTTAGGAATCTGCTCTGGAATGTGTGTGTGTGTGTGTGTGTGTGTGTGTGTGTGTGTGTGTGTGTGTGTGATGGAGTTTTGCTCTTGTTGCCCAGGCTGGAGTGCAATGGCACAATCTCGGCTAACCACAACTTCCACCTCCCGTGTTCAAGCGATTCTCCTACCTCAGCCTCCCAAATAACTGGGATTACAGGCATGCGCCACTACGCCCAGCTAATTTTGTATTTTTAGTAGAGACGGGGTTTCTTCATGTTGGTTAGGCTGGTCTCAAACTCCCTACCTCAGGTGATCCGCTTGCCTCGGCCTCCCAAAGTGCTGGGATTACAGGTGTGAGCCACTCCACCCGGCTACTCTGGAATTCTTTTGAGGAGACTTACTAAACATAACAACTTAGAATTTATTGACTCTGCCTACCCTTTTTCCCATAAAAAAATGTTAAGGCTGGGCACAGTGGCTCACTCCTGCAATCCCAGCACTTTGGGAGGCCAAGCAGGTGAATCACCTGGGGTCAGGAGTTTGAGACCAGCCTGGCCAACATGGTGAAACCCTGTCTCTACTAAAAATACAAAATTAGCCGGGCATGGTGGCAAAAAAAAAGTTAAGGGGCCGAGCACAGTGACTCGTGGCACAGTAATCCCAGCACTTCGGGATGCCAAGGCAAGCAGATCACTTGAGCCCAGGAGTTCAAGACCAGACTGGCCTACACAACAAAACCCGGCCTCTACAAAAAATACCAAAAAATTAGCCAGGCTGGTGGCACACACCTGTACTCCTAGCTACTCAAGAGGCTGAGGCAGGAAGGAAACCTGAGACCAGGAGGTCAAGGCTGCAGTGAGCCATGATCGCACTACTGCACTCCAGCCTGGGCAACAGTCTAGAGATCCTATCTAAAACAAAAAAATTAGGGTGACATTTGTGCATTGGAGGTTTCTCAGATGCTCACTGGAAGAATGTTGAAGGAGTTTTGCCTATTTTTTCTGGCTTTTAGTAGCTCTAATTACTCCGTGATTATCTTCAACAATTCCTAAAACGCATTGCATTTCTGAGTTTTTCAGCTCTGACAGCGTTGCCTATTTGTAAGTGGAGACCTGCCTGCAGGCCCCTCTACCCGCGCAGTTCCCGTGGGTTTGCCTTCCCTTACTGCCTTACCCTGCCTGTGCCTTCTTGTTCTGCTTTCTGTGGGAGGCTGGCCGCTGCTTCCCTGTCCCTGTTAACACTGCAGTACCTATCCCTAAGAGAGGCTGCCCTTCCTGCCATCTCCCTTACTCTGAGGATGACTTACTCATCCTTTTTTATTTATTTATTTTTTTAGTTTTTATTATTTTAGAAACAAGGTCTTGCTCTGTCGCCCAGGCTAGAGTGCAGTGGTGCAATCACAGTCCACTATAACCTCAAACTCCTGAGTTTGAGCGATCCTTCTACCTCAGCCTCCCGAGTAGCTAGGGCTGCAAGCGCACGTCAGCACACCAGCTATTCCTTTTTTTTTTTTTTTTTTTTTCAGAGAGGGGGGCTCACTAAGTTACCCAGACTAGTATTGACCTCCTGGCCTCAACTGATCCTCCCCCCTCAACCTCCCAAAATGCTGAGATTACTGTACACAAGCCTCTGTGTCCAGCCTTACCCATCCTTTCTCTGAAGTTTGTCACCTGAGGCACTTGTCTCCCCCAGGTTTCAGTTCAATCAGTGCCTTTGCTTTCCCAACTCTATTCTCCTGTGTCTGTGAGGATGAGGGAGTTCAAAGCTCATCTGCCCCCACCTCTCCTGCAGTGGGCCCCATGGCAGCTCACACCCAAGCCTCACAGGAAGAACAGCAGTGGGCCCCATGGCAGCCCACACCCAAGCCTCACAGGAAGGAACAGCAGTGGGCCCCATGGCAGCCCACACCCAAGCCTCACAGGAAGAACAGCAGTGGGCCCCATGGCAGCTCACACCCAAGCCTCACAGGAAGAACAGCAGTGAGCCCCATGGCAGCCCACACCCAAGCCTCACAGGAAGAACAGCAGTGGGGCCCCATGGCAGCCCACACCCAAGCCTCACAGGAAGAACAGCAGTGGGCCCCATGGCAGCTCACACCCAAGCCTCACAGGAAGAACAGCAGTGAGCCCCATGGCAGCCCACACCCAAGCCTCACAGGAAGAACAGCAGTGAGCCCCATGGCAGCCCACACCCAAGCCTCACAGGAAGAACAGCAGTGAGCCCCATGGCAGCTCACACCCAAGCCTCACAGGAAGAACAGCAGTGGGCCCCATGGCAGCTCACACCCAAGCCTCACAGGAAGAACAGCAGTGGGGCCCCATGGCAGCTCACACCCAAGCCTCACAGGAAGAACAGCAGTGGGCCCCATGGCAGCTCACACCCAAGCCTCACAGGAAGAACAGCAGTGGGCCCCATGGCAGCTCACACCCAAGCCTCACAGGAAGAACAGCAGTGGGCCCCATGGCAGCTCACACCCAAGCCTCACAGGAAGAACAGCAGTGGGCCCCATGGCAGCTCACACCCAAGCCTCACAGGAAGAACAGCAGTGGGCCCCATGGCAGCTCACACCCAAGCCTCACAGGAAGAACAGCAGTGGGCCCCATGGCAGCTCACACCCAAGCCTCACAGGAAGAACAGCAGTGGGCCCCATGGCAGCTCACACCCAAGCCTCACAGGAAGAACAGCAGTGGGCCCCATGGCAGCCCACACCCAAGCCTCACAGGAAGAACAGCAGTGGGCCCCATGGCAGCTCACACCCAAGCCTCACAGGAAGAACAGCAGTGGGCCCCATGGCAGCTCACACCCAAGCCTCACAGGAAGAACAGCAGTGGGCCCCATGGCAGCTCACACCCAAGCCTCACAGGAAGAACAGCAGTGGGCCCCATGGCAGCTCACACCCAAGCCTCACAGGAAGAACAGCAGTGGGCCCCATGGCAGCTCACACCCAAGCCTCACAGGAAGAACAGCAGTGAGGCCCCATGGCAGCTCACACCCAAGCCTCACAGGAAGAACAGCAGTGAGCCCCATGGCAGCTCACACCCAAGCCTCACAGGAAGAACAGCAGTGGGCCCCATGGCAGCTCACACCCAAGCCTCACAGGAAGAACAGCAGTGGGCCCCATGGCAGCTCACACCCAAGCCTCACAGGAAGAACAGCAGTGGGCCCCATGGCAGCTCACACCCAAGCCTCACAGGAAGAACAGCAGTGGGCCCCATGGCAGCTCACACCCAAGCCTCACAGGAAGAACAGCAGTGGGCCCCATGGCAGCTCACACCCAAGCCTCACAGGAAGAACAGCAGTGGGCCCCATGGCAGCTCACACCCAAGCCTCACAGGAAGAACAGCAGTGGGCCCCATGGCAGCTCACACCCAAGCCTCACAGGAAGAACAGCAGTGGGCCCCATGGCAGCTCACACCCAAGCCTCACAGGAAGAACAGCAGTGGGCCCCATGGCAGCCTCACACCCCAAGCCTCACAGGAAGAACAGCAGTGAGCCCCATGGCAGCTCACACCCAAGCCTCACAGGAAGAACAGCAGTGGGCCCCATGGCAGCTCACACCCAAGCCTCACAGGAAGAACAGCAGTGGGCCCCATGGCAGCCCACACCCAAGCCTCACAGGAAGAACAGCAGTGGGCCCCATGGCAGCCCACACCCAAGCCTCACAGGAAGGACAGCAGTGGGCCCCATGGCAGCTCACACCCAAGCCTCACAGGAAGAACAGCAGTGGGCCCCATGGCAGCTCACACCCAAGCCTCACAGGAAGAACAGCAGTGGGCCCCATGGCAGCTCACACCCAAGCCTCACAGGAAGAACAGCAGTGGGCCCCATGGCAGCCCACACCCAAGCCTCACAGGAAGAACAGCAGTGAGCCCCATGGCAGCTCACACCCAAGCCTCACAGGAAGGACAGCAGTGGGCCCCATGGCAGCTCACACCCAAGCCTCACAGGAAGGACAGCAGTGGGTCCCATGGCAGCTCACACCCAAGCCTCACAGGAAGAACAGCAGTGGGCCCCATGGCAGCTCACACCCAAGCCTCACAGGAAGAACAGCAGTGGGCCCCATGGCAGCTCACACCCAAGCCTCACAGGAAGAACAGCAGTGGGCCCCATGGCAGCTCACACCCAAGCCTCACAGGAAGAACAGCAGTGGGCCCCATGGCAGCTCACACCCAAGCCTCACAGGAAGAACAGCAGTGGGCCCCATGGCAGCTCACACCCAAGCCTCACAGGAAGAACAGCAGTGGGCCCCATGGCAGCCCACACCCAAGCCTCACAGGAAGGACAGCAGTGGGCCCCATGGCAGCCCACACCCAAGCCTCACAGGAAGAACAGCAGTGGGCCCCATGGCAGCCCACACCCAAGCCTCACAGGAAGGACAGCAGTGGGCCCCATGGCAGCTCACACCCAAGCCTCACAGGAAGGACAGCAGTGGGTCCCATGGCAGCTCACACCCAAGCCTCACAGGAAGAACAGCAGTGGGCCCCATGGCAGCTCACACCCAAGCCTCACAGGAAGAACAGCAGTGGGCCCATGGCAGCTCACACCCAAGCCTCACAGGAAGAACAGCAGTGGGCCCCATGGCAGCTCACACCCAAGCCTCACAGGAAGAACAGCAGTGGGCCCCATGGCAGCTCACACCCAAGCCTCACAGGAAGAACAGCAGTGGGCCCCATGGCAGCTCACACCCAAGCCTCACAGGAAGAACAGCAGTGGGCCCCATGGCAGCTCACACCCAAGCCTCACAGGAAGAACAGCAGTGGGCCCCATGGCAGCCTCACACCCAAGCCTCACAGGAAGAACAGCAGTGAGCCCCATGGCAGCTCACACCCAAGCCTCACAGGAAGGACAGCAGTGGGCCCCATGGCAGCTCACACCCAAGCCTCACAGGAAGGACAGCAGTGGGTCCCATGGCAGCTCACACCCAAGCCTCACAGGAAGAACAGCAGTGGGCCCCATGGCAGCTCACACCCAAGCCTCACAGGAAGAACAGCAGTGGGCCCCATGGCAGCTCACACCCAAGCCTCACAGGAAGAACAGCAGTGGGCCCCATGGCAGCTCACACCCAAGCCTCACAGGAAGAACAGCAGTGGGCCCCATGGCAGCTCACACCCAAGCCTCACAGGAAGAACAGCAGTGGGCCCCATGGCAGCCCACACCCAAGCCTCACAGGAAGGACAGCAGTGGGCCCCATGGCAGCCCACACCCAAGCCTCACAGGAAGAACAGCAGTGGGCCCCATGGCAGCCCACACCCAAGCCTCACAGGAAGGACAGCAGTGGGCCCCATGGCAGCTCACACCCAAGCCTCACAGGAAGGACAGCAGTGGGTCCCATGGCAGCTCACACCCAAGCCTCACAGGAAGAACAGCAGTGGGCCCCATGGCAGCTCACACCCAAGCCTCACAGGAAGAACAGCAGTGGGTCCCATGGCAGCTCACACCCAAGCCTCACAGGAAGAACAGCAGTGGGCCCCATGGCAGCTCACACCCAAGCCTCACAGGAAGAACAGCAGTGGGCCCCATGGCAGCTCACACCCAAGCCTCACAGGAAGGACAGCAGTGGGCCCCATGGCAGCCCACACCCAAGCCTCACAGGAAGAACAGCAGTGGGCCCCATGGCAGCTCACACCCAAGCCTCACAGGAAGGACAGCAGTGGGCCCCATGGCAGCTCACACCCAAGCCTCACAGGAAGAACAGCAGTGGGCCCCATGGCAGCTCACACCCAAGCCTCACAGGAAGAACAGCAGTGGGCCCCATGGCAGCTCACACCCAAGCCTCACAGGAAGAACAGCAGTGGGCCCCATGGCAGCTCACACCCAAGCCTCACAGGAAGAACAGCAGTGGGTCCCATGGCAGCTCACACCCAAGCCTCACAGGAAGAACAGCAGTGGGCCCCATGGCAGCTCACACCCAAGCCTCACAGGAAGAACAGCAGTGGGCCCCATGGCAGCTCACACCCAAGCCTCACAGGAAGAACAGCAGTGGGTCCCATGGCAGCTCACACCCAAGCCTCACAGGAAGAACAGCAGTGGGCCCCATGGCAGCTCACACCCAAGCCTCACAGGAAGAACAGCAGTGGGCCCCATGGCAGCTCACACCCAAGCCTCACAGGAAGAACAGCAGTGGGCCCCATGGCAGCTCACACCCAAGCCTCACAGGAAGAACAGCAGTGGGCCCCATGGCAGCTCACACCCAAGCCTCACAGGAAGAACAGCAGTGGGCCCCATGGCAGCTCACACCCAAGCCTCACAGGAAGAACAGCAGTGGGTCCCATGGCAGCTCACACCCAAGCCTCACAGGAAGAACAGCAGTGGGCCCCATGGCAGCTCACACCCAAGCCTCACAGGAAGAACAGCAGTGGGCCCCATGGCAGCTCACACCCAAGCCTCACAGGAAGAACAGCAGTGGGCCCCATGGCAGCTCACACCCAAGCCTCACAGGAAGAACAGCAGTGGGCCCCATGGCAGCTCACACCCAAGCCTCACAGGAAGGACAGCAGTGGGTCCCATGGCAGCTCACACCCAAGCCTCACAGGAAGGACAGCAGTGGGCCCCATGGCAGCTCACACCCAAGCCTCACAGGAAGAACAGCAGTGGGTCCCATGGCAGCTCACACCCAAGCCTCACAGGAAGAACAGCAGTGGGCCCCATGGCAGCTCACACCCAAGCCTCACAGGAAGAACAGCAGTGGGCCCCATGGCAGCTCACACCCAAGCCTCACAGGAAGAACAGCAGTGGGTCCCACCAGCTGTGTGCCTTGGCCTTTTTGTGGTCCAGAATCTGGCAGCACTCACACCTTTGACTTCCGCACTTGGGCTTCTAGCCAGCGTCCAGGCACAGGATGGGCAGGACTGACGAGCGTATTTGTGTCCTCTTCTGGTGCAGGTCAATAAGCATGCATTTTCTGGAGGGAGAGACACCATCGAGGAGCACAGGCAGTTTGGGGGCAACTGTGATGTGGACGTGTCTTTCATGTACCTGACCTTCTTCCTCGAGGACGACGACAAGCTCGAGCAGATCAGGAAGGTAAGCAGGGAGCCCCAAGGGCCCACAGCTGCCTCCAGCCAGCCACTCCTGCCCATGGGGCCTGGAAGGCTCCAGCAGCCAGGCATGAAGGGTTGGTGGGAAGTGCTCAACTGAAACAAGGTGAAAACTGAGTAGAGTCGCCCTCATGGTTTTTAGACCTGGGCTCAGAAGCCTCATGAACAAATCACGAAAGAGCAGATACAAATTACTGTTCATTTGGGAGTCACACAAAACAGTCTTGCTTTATTAGTCATCAGAGAAATATCAGTTAACGTGATCAAAGCTAAGACAGTTGAGTACAGAATCAGTAGGGGCTTTTGTGTTGCCATTGACTGTTTTCAGTGATTGGGAAGCAGACGCTTCAAGGCACACTCATGTGAACAGAGTGTCTATCGGCACAGCCTCGTAAGCGGAGTGTCTGTCGGCACAGCTTCGTAAGCGGAGTGTCTGTCGGCACAGCTTCGTAAGCGGAGTGTCTGTCGGCACAGCCTCGTAAGCAGTTTGGTAACGGGTGCAAAGAGCCCAAAAATGTTCAGAGCTTCTCCTCAGGTTTTCTCATTCTTAGATTTTTTTCCAAGGAAATAATCCTGAATAAGAGAAAGCTTTCCACACAAAGATGTTAAAAATGATAATAGCAAAAAGTTCAACACAGGCTTGATACAACAGAGGAAATGTTAAATAAATTAGAATTGTTACAGGGTGGATTATTATGCAGGCATGAACTCTTTTAAGAGTGTTCATATGCAAAGCAAGGTGGCACACATCTGTAGTCCCTGCTACTTGGGAAGCTGAGACAGGAGGCGCCCTTGAGACCAGGAGTTCAAATCCAGCCTGGGGAACATAGCAAGACCCTCTTTTTTTTTTTTTTTTTTGAGACGGAGTCTCGCTCTGTCGCCCAGGCTGGAGTGCAGTGGTGCAATCTCAGCTCACTGCAAGCTCTGCCTCCCAGGTTCATGCCATTCTCCAGCCTCAGCCTCCCGAGTAGCTGGGACTACAGGCTCCCGACACCTCGCCCGGCTAAATTGTATTCTTTAGTAGAGACGGGGTTTCACCATGTTAGCCAGGATGGTCTCGATCTCCTGACCTTGTGATCTGCCTGCCTCGGCCTCCCAGAGTGCTGGGATTACAGGCGTGAGCCACTGCGTCCAGCCAAGACCCTCATTTCTTTTAAAAAAAAAAAAAAAGTTTTAGTGACACAGGAAAATATGCCTATGATAGTGAAAAAAGGATACCAAATGAAAACTCAGGGAGGAGTTAACTATGTTTAAATGAAATGCACATGAAAAGAAATGTAAAAAAATTCACCAAATATTAGTGGCAGGCCCCACCTCTGGGCACTGTTTAGGTGGGCAATTTGTAGGTGATTTTTCTTTACTTTGCTGCGGCTTTGTGGTTTGGGTACTTTATTAAATTTCCTTAATGAGCCTGCATTACAATCAGAAAAAGAGAAAAAAATCAGCAAAATTTGGCCAGGTGCAGTGGCTCACGCCTGTAATCCTCACACTTTGGGAGGCTGAGGCGGGTAGATCACAAGGTCAGGAGATTGAGACCAGCCTGGCCAATATGGTGAAACCCCCATCTCTACTAAAAATACAAAAATTAGCCAGGCATGGTGGTGGGCACCTGTAATCCCAGCAACTCAGGAGGCTGAGGCAGGAGAATCACTTGAACCCGGGAGGCGGAGGTTCCAGTGAGCCAAGATCACGCCACTACACTCTGACCTGGCAACAGAGCGAGACTGCGTCTCAAAAAAAAAATTAGCAAGATTTTACAGAAGCCGTAAGGCTGCCAGGAATTGTTGTTTAGTGCCTGGGGGAACGGCCCCTAGCGTCGGTAGGGTTGGGGACTGCCCTCACCATTGGCCCTTTCACTGTGAGAGACCAAGTCATGGCTACCGTCAGAGCCAGGTTTCTAGCCGTTTTAGGAAAAGTGTAGCTGAAGGTATAGGTTATTGTTGTGGTAACAACACATCTTACTTCTGAGTGCCACCCACATGCCAGCCTCTTCTTGGGTGGTGTGGGCTGAGCTGGTGCCCAAGGCAGGAAGGAGCCGCTCAGGACATGTGGAGCCATCTCTCACATGGCTGTCTCCCTCTGGGCAGGATTACACCAGCGGAGCCATGCTCACCGGTGAGCTCAAGAAGGTACTCATAGAGGTTCTCCAGCCCTTGATCGCAGAGCACCAGGCCCGGCGCAAGGAGGTCACGGACGAGATAGCAAAAGAGTTCATGACTCCCCGGGAGCTGTCCTTCGACTTTCAGTAGCACTCGTTTTACATATGCTTATAAAAGAAGTGATGTATCAATAATCCCAGCCCAGTCAAAGCACCACCACCCGTAGGCTTCTGTCTCATGATTATTATTGGGCCTGGTCTCTGTAAGCCTGTGTATGTTATCAATACTGTTTCTTCCTGTGAGTTCCATTATTTCTGTCTCTTCTGGGCAAAGCATTGTGGGTGATTGGTGCTGGCTAACATTGCATGGTCAGATAGAGAAGTCCAGCTGTGAGTCTCTCCCCAGAGCAGCCCCAAAGAGTGGCGCCTTTGTCTGGAAGTCCATGGGCCACCCTGTTCTGGTCCGTGGAGGACTCCGAGGGTTCCAAGTATACTCTTATGACCCACTCTGTTTAAAAATATATATTCTAGCCGGGCGCGGTGGCTCAAGCCTGTAATCCCAGCACTTTGGGAGGCTGAGACGGGAGGATCACAAGGTCAGGAGATCGAGACCATCCTGGCTAACCCGGTGAAACCCCGTCTCTACTAAAAAATACAAAAAAACTAGCCGGGCGAGGTGGCGGGTGCCTGTAGTCCCAGCTACTGGGGAGGCTGAGGCAGGAGAATGGCATTAACCCGGGAGACGGAGCTTGCAGTGAGCCAAGATCTGGCCACTGCACTCCAGCCTGGGCAACAGAGCGAGACTCCGTCTCAAAAAAAAATATATATATATATATTCTATGTACGCATATATGGAATTGAAATGTCATTATTGTAACCTAGAAAGTGCTTTGAAACATCGATGTGGGGAGGTTTATTGAGCACAAGATGTATTTCAGCCCACACCCCCTCCCAAAAGAAATTGGTAAGTAAAAGCTTTGCTATACATTTGACTAAGAAATCACCCAGCTTTAAAGCTGCTTTTAACAATGAAGATTGAAGATTGAATAGAGTTGGGCAATTTTGATTAATTGAGACTTGGGGGTGAAACTGTCCAGTTTACTGAACTCCAGACCATGCATGTATTCCACTCCAGAAATCAGCTCGCTTCCCTTGGCATACCAGTTTTCTCCCGCCAAATGACCCTAGACCCTCTGTCCTGCAGAATCAGGGTGGCTTTTCCCCTGACTGTGTCCGATGCCAAGGAGTCCTGGCCTTTGCAGATGCTTCGTTTTGACCCTTGGCTGCAGTGGAAGTCAGCACAGAGCAGTGCCCTGGCTGTGTCCAGGGACACAGCTAGGGAGAAAGTCGAGGCAGCAGCCCTCGAGGCCCTCATGGGTGTCTAGGCAGGCCTCATTTCATCACGCACCATGAGCAGGCCTGGAAGAGCAAAGCCAAATCTCAGGGAAGCCCTTGGTTGATGTATCTGGGTCTCCTCTGGAGCACTCTGCCCTGCTGTCACCCAGTAGAGTAAATAAACTTCCTTGGCTCCCGCTCTTGTCATTGTGCTCTGTCTGGGAGGTCTGAGGAGGGAGCAGAGACCCTTCCCCTCACCCTTCTGTGTATGACCTTGAGTCTGCTGGAGTCAAAATTTGGGGATGAAAGTGCACAGTCCTGGGAACCCCGTGGTGTTGTGTCACAGCTCCCAGGAATGGGCTTGTGCTGGGAGAGCCCTTAGCAGCATCCCGGTGCGGGCTCCCTCTCACACCACACTTCTCATCTCCAGCAGCTGATGGAGAACGCAAGCAGAGGTTGTCCTCACTCTTCAGAGGAGGGGCTGGCCGTGGGGTACTTGGTGGTGCTTTGTAGTGACAGCACAGGCCGGGAGCCAGGCCGGGCCCCGTTCACATGAGGCCCAGGGCAGGCGCCGAGCTGCAAGGGAGCCCTGGGCTCATTCTACCGGCTCATCCTCATTTTGCAGGTGGGGAAGCTGAGGCTTAGGAGAGGAGAACATGACTTGTCCAAGACCATAGGGTGACTCTGGCACAGCAAGTCTGTCCTGACTCTTGGGAGGCTGGAGGCCTGGGCTCGAGTCCCACTCAGGTACCCATGTGCACCATGACCTCACCTAGGCCTCCTCTCCCTGTCTCAACTCCTGCTGAGCTGGGCCCCACCCCTGCCCTCCCCTGCTCACCTGGCTGGCTATGGCCAGTGGGGGTGAGCCACCCACAGAGGCCATGTAGCTCACTAGCCTGTTGCCCTGGGCAACTAATATGACTCCTTGTAGCTCTACTGCACCTGTGATGCAAGTGCAGTGAGGGGATGACAAGTGACGTCAGTAACAGCTGCTGCTATCATTGTCCACCCAGCCAGAGCATCTATTGGCAGGGCCCTGGTGAGACCCTGGCCCCAGGGAGGAGTGAGCCAATACCGACCAGCTTCTCCCCTCACCGGCTGTGTGACTCTGGCCAGGTCACTTAACCTCCCAGGACCTCCATCTCCTCCCCTGTAAAAAGCAGTGATGCCTCTTGTTTAGGGTCTTAGGAGGGTTGCCCTGGGTCCAATACTCAGGTGACTTGTCCAAGGCCACTGCTGGTCAGGACACAGGGGAGCTGCATGTCTCCCAAACCTCCCCCATTTTGCTAAAAACCAGTGGTTTCTGAGAGAAATGTTCCCTGAAAGACACGGGCATGTCTGGATTAGGATGGACAGGTTGCAGTGGCCCCATGGGTGTTTGGGGATGAGGCATGAGGCTGGGTGCCAGCAGCACCGTGGTGCCATAGGCTCTGCCAGAAGAGCACTCCTTCTCCAGCTGGTGATGTCTACCTGGCAGACAGATGTGGGGCCGGCCCAGCTCAGCCTCTCTGCCCTGTGGCCCCCAGCCTGGAGGAGAGACCAGCTGAGCCTGCCTGAAAGGAGATGAGGCCTGAGAAGCACACAAAACAGCACTGGGTGGGGAAGCAGGGCCAGAAAGGAGGGTGGCTGAGCACACAGGTGGCAGTGGAACAGCTTGCTGCTCCAGGACAGCACTCGGCAAGCAACAGGCCTGCCTCTGGCCCCCAGTGCCTGCCTGCAGCACCAGCAGCTGTGCCCTCCCCAGGGTCACGCTGGCTGGGCCTTGAGGCCCAGGACTCTCTGATAATTACCATAGAGGTTGTAAAGACAGTGAGGACAGAGGCCCTTCCTGCAAACCCCCTCCCCAGTGACAGGCAGAGCCAGCTGCTCAGTGACACAGGCTCAGGGAGAGCCAAAGGCCCCCACCTCCCAGAGTGCAGCCGCTGCCAGAGCTGGGCCAGGAGTGCTGCCAGGAACCCTCCTGCCAAGGCCGAACAGGTGGGGTCTTCTCAACAAAAATGGTCCCAGGGTCAGTGTTTGATGAACGATGGAAACCGGTTAGCACCTGCCCTTTCCCAGCATTTGGAGGGTCAGTGTTTGATGAACGATGGAAACTGGTTAGCACCTGCCCTTTCCCAGCATTTGGAGGGTCAGTGTTTGATGAACGATGGAAACCGGTTAGCACCTGCCCTTTCCCAGCATTTGGAGGGTCAGTGTTTGATGAACGATGGAAACCGGTTAGCACCTGCCCTTTCCCAGCATTTGGAGGGTCAGTGTTTGATGAACGATGGAAACCGGTTAGCACCTGCCCTTTCCCAGCATTTGGAGGGTCAGTGTTTGATGAACGATGGAAACCGGTTAGCACCTGCCCTTTCCCAGCATTTGGAGGGTCAGTGTTTGATGAACGATGGAAACCGGTTAGCACCTGCCCTTTCCCAGCATTTGGCCACAGCATCTCAGCCTCTGCAACTCCTAAGCTGGACGCACTTCCTGGAATCTACTGCAGGACTTATCCATTCACTCACTCACTCACTCATTCATCCCACACCCGCTACTGTACAGCAGCCCTGGAGCTAGATGGAGTCCTTGCGCAGCTCGCAGGCTCTTGTGGCTGGGGAGAGGCAGAAGAGTGACCACACACCCAACTAGGTCCCCACGGGAGCAGAGCAGGAGATGCTTGGGAGCAGCCCAGTGGTCAGGCAGGGAGAGCTTCCTGGAGGAAGTGGCACCTGGGGTGTGGAGCCAGCCAGGCAGAGCAGAGGGAGGGTGTTGCTGGCACAGGGCATCAGATCAGGTGTCCATAGCACCACACATATGGGGACTGGCATAAAAGGAGCAGACCCAGGAAGGGGGATTCACCCCTTATTCTGGGAGCAGAAGAGTTCTGTTCGGCAGAACAGAGGACAGCGTTCAGTGCACAGACACAGTCAAGGTCAGTGTCCGTGAGTGACTATAGTCAATGCAGGTGGCCTCCAGCCCTGCCAGAGGGCTGCTGTGGTGGAGACCCGATGGCTTTACACTGGACCTGCCAGCCCTAGCCCCTGATAGCCCCCATCAGTGGAAGCCACATGATGCCAGGAGGAGGGTGCTGGAGCCCCAGAAGCATGGGCTCCAGTCCACCCACCCCTCCTGATGCGTGACTGCAGGCAAGGCCCCCTCCCTCTTGGAGCTGTCTGCTCGCCTGGCATCCGGTGGCTGTGGTGAGCTGTGCAAGGTGCCCAGCACCCTCCCACGGGCACCCCCCTCTGGAGGATTGGCTCACAGGGTGGGTGGGAGGGCCTGGCTGGAACCAGCTTTCACTCAGAAAGCGGGTGGGTTTGGGATGAGGTGGTGAGGAGAGCAAGTACCCTGCTAAACAGCCCCCTGCAGCAGGACTCAGCACCATAGGCCAGGCCCCACAACCCAGAAGGCTGAGAGGGTGGAGCCCGCCAGAGTGCCAGGCGGTGTTTCAGTGTGCCCATCTGCACAGTGGGAGCACTGGCAGCTTGGGTTTGGAGGGGGCTTGTCCAGCAGGAAGGGAGCAGGACAGGACCAGGACCCTGCACCTCCCAGGATAGGTGGGCAGGCCTCACAGGGTACAAACCTGCTGGGGGCAGGGAACGGTCAGCCCATGGCCACGGAGCCACAGCCCTGAACATCCTCAGAAACATTTTATTGACAACAGTTCCCAACAGAGTCTTTGGGGTCTTTGCAGTGTCTTTGGGGTCTTTGCAGCGTCTTTGGGGTCTTTGCAGAGTCTTTGGGGTCTTTGCAGCATCCACAGGCAGAGTGTGGGCTCCTGAGGAACCTCACCCCAAATTCCCTAACCGGGTGAGGACGGCCAACCCGGGCCCCTGCCAGGTGGGCATGGCAGTCCCGGCAGCACCCCTGGGAGCGGCCTGCTGTGGGGAACAAGCCGGGCCGGGAGCCCTCAGTCATGGTGGGCCAGCCCAGCTCATGCTCCCTGCCCCAAGGCCCCCAGCCTGTGGGAAGCCCCTGCCTGTAAGGGACAGCTCGTCAAGACAAGAACAGTGGTGGGGACGAGGGTCTGGGAATGGGACAGAGGTTGGCTGAGCACACACCTGACTCCCCAGAAGTTTGCTCCAAAGACATGGGAGGTGGGGGCCACGGGGAAGCTGGGATGAACAACTGACTCCATGTGACACACGCCCTCATCAAAGAGGCCCCCTCCTCCCTGGCTCCTGCCACCCCAGGACAGCCCTGGCTGATGGCCGGCGGGCCCCTCGACCTGAGGTCAGTAGCTGGGCAGGGTAAGCTCAGGCCTCGGCCGACTCACTGCAGGGAGGCTCCTCGTTTTCCTGGGCAACGGCCCTGTGGGGTCCCAACCCCAGCCACACTACCCCTTGCCTCCTCCAGCCACTACAACCTCCAGCAGCTGCCGGCGGGTGGGCCGCTGGGTGTGGGGACCAGCTATGTGAGCAGACCCTGGGTGAGCCTCAGCACCGCCTCATAGGCGACAAAGACCACCATGTTGACAGGGAAGGCGCGGCAGCAGTTGAGCACCAGCCCCTTGAAAAGGACCCGGGGTCCCTCCTCCCACACGCTGGTCACCATACAGTGCAGGAGGCCCCGGTAGCGCCTCTGGCCCTGCCCGTCTGCCTGCAGTCTCGACTTGATCACGTCCATGGGGGTGGCCACAGCCCAGCCCAGGACTCCCGCACAGCCCCCGGCCACCAGCACGCCCAGAACATCTGCAGAGAGACCACAGTGCCTTGACTGGGAGCCTGATCGGGGCGCCCAGGGCAGTGTGCCCTGGACTCACTCTTTCGGCCCATCCTCATTTGCAAGTGGCTTGGGAGAGGGGAAGGGAACTTGTCCCCAGCCACACACTGACTCTGACACAGCAAGTCTGTCCTGACTCTTGGTGTTGGGGGAACTGAGGAGCCCACCCTGGGAGGCAGGAAGCCGAGTTCAAGCCCCTACTCGGGTACTGGCGGGCAGCAAGACCTCACCTTGGCCTCCTCATCCTGCCGGGCTCCCCGCCCTGCCAGGTTCCAGCCCCTGCTCACCTGGCTGGCTGTGGCCAGCGGGGCTGAGCCGCTCACAGAGGATGGCGTAGGAGAGGAAGTAGGTGGCAAAGGAGTGACCGTCCCGTAACAGCAGGGCCGAGCTGCCCTTGTAGAGGCCGCGCAGCCCCTCCTCGCGGGCTACTGTGGCCAGGCAGTGAAGCGGCCCACGGTACTTGGGCTCTGGGCAGGCTGGGGGCGCAGGACACACGGGGGGCACAGCCGAGGGCCCCGAGGCCGAGATCCGCCGCTGCTGCTTCTGTGCCTGTGTCTGTGTCTGCAGGCGGACTTTGGCCACCTCAGTGGGCGACGTCAGGAACACCTGGAACAGAGAAGGAGGCAGGGGTCAGCCACCTGTGGCTCTGCCCACAGCCTGGACCTGGCCTCCCACCGGCCTCATGTTGCCCACGGTGACCTCAGGAGGTTGGGCCCCGAGACCCTGCAGGCTGGCCCAGAGCTGGGGGTCCACGGGGTCCAAAGCCTGCTCTGCCCACCCAAGGCCAAAGCTCATGCTTCCTCGGCAGCCACATCTCTCCCAGGCGCCAGCCTGCCGGGCTTCTCCTGGGAGGTGGTAAGAAAATGTCGGTGACCCAGGTTCAAGAACGTATTTAATAACGTATCAGCAATAAAATAATATCATGGCCGGGCACAGCGGCTCAAGCCTGTAATCCCAGTACTTTGGGAGGTCAAGGCAGGCGGATCACGAGATCAGGAGTTTGAAACCAGCCAATATGGGTGAAACTCCATCTCTACTAAAAATACAAAAATTAGCTGAGCTTGGTGGCGGACGCCTGTAGTCCCAGCTACTCAGGGGACCAGCTGAGAATTGGAGAATTCTCCTGCTGAGGCAGGAGAATTGCTTGAACCTGGGAGGCAGAGGTTGCAGTGAACCGAGATGGTGCCACTAAACTCTGGCCTGAGCAACCGAGCAAGACTCTGTCTCAAAAAAAAAAAGAAAAATCACTAGACATACTAGCTGCCACTTCGTGGGTACTCATTCATGTCGGACTCCACATATGTGTGTTGGGGGCTTTACCCTCATGATCTCACTGAATTCTCATCATGCCTCTTACAGATGGAGAGACAGAAGCTCCAAGAGTCTCCCTTGCTTGCCCAAGGTTGCTCAGCTCATGAGAGTCAGAGCGGAGAGCTGGGCCTGGTGATCTGGACCCCTGGGCCAGGCCTTCAGCCACTGGGCTGCTTCAGCTGCCTCTGTGCTGTCACCGTGTGCAGAAGTCTGTCCCCACTGCGGGAGCAAGGGCTCCCTGAGGGCAGGCGGGCACTGCAGGTGCTCCATGCACAGTTGAGGATGCAGAAATGCCCGCGTCCGGCAACAGCTGACTGTGTTCAGGCATCTCTGTGCCCGGAGCCATGAGTGCCCAGGGCCTGCCTATTCAGCTCCCCATGGTGGCTTCTAGGTGACCTTCTGACCGTGACGGGGAGGGTCCCTTTGGTCACAGCCCCCTTCCCCAGGGGGCCGTGCTGGGCAGGACAGCAGTGAGCCCCTCATCTGTGTACTGCTTAGGGGTTCTGGGCCCAGCCTGGGCAGGATGCCAGTTCCTCTCCCACAGCCCCTGGCTCCATGCATGGCCTCCAGTGTCTGCCCTCATCAAGCCTCAGTTTCCCCACCTGCCAGGGTGGAGAACCTCACAGATTCCGCAGTCTCTCTTGGGCCTTCCCCACCCTGGCTGCCCCTACTCACGCGGACGAGGCCGGAGGCGTATCCCGAGAGTGTGATGTCAGCCTTGGCGGGCTTGGCGTCAGGGCTGCCGTACCGGAACTGGCAGATGTGCGCCAGGCAGTGGCTATAGGTGCCGAAAGACACGGAGGACACCAGGGACGCTGTGCACACGGGAAGCGAGAGGCCGCGATAGAAGCCCCACACCTAGCAGACAGGGTCTAGGTCAGGCCAGGGCCCCGCCAGAAGGAAGCCAAGCGAGGGAGCCCACACTCAGCCCTGCTCTGCACTCTGCTGTTGGACCTCAGGAAGGCCGCTCACGGCCTCAGGGCCTCCGTTTCCTCTGCTGTAAGATGGAGGTCACGGAGGGGGAACCTGAAGAGTCAGAGGACCAGGCCAAACCCAGCGCAGCTGCTTGATGATGATGAGCTTTTTTTTTTTTTTTTTTTTTTTTTTGAGACAGAGTCTCACTCTGTTGCCCAGGCTGGAGTGCAGTGGCCGGATCTCAGCTCACCGCAACCTCCACCTCCCAGGTTCAAGCGATTCTCCTGCCTCAGCCTCCTCAGCAGCTGCCTGCTCACCACCTCCAGCTAATTTTTGTATTTTCAGTAGAGACAGGGTGGCAAGGCTGGTCTCGAACTCCTGACCACAGGTGATCCGCCCGCCTCAGCCTCCCAAAGTGCTGGGATTACAGGCGTTAGGCACTGCACCGGGCCTGATAATGAACTATTAACAGCATGTTGGCCGGGCGCGGTGGCTCAAGCCTGTAATCCCAGCACTTTGGGAGGCCGAGACGGGCGGATCACGAGGTCAGGAGATCGAGACCATCCTGGCTAACACGGTGAAACCCCGTCTCTACTAAAAATACAAAAACTAGCCGGGCGAGGTGGTGGGCGCCTGTAGTCCCAGCTACTCGGGAGGCTGAGGCAGGAGAATGGCGTAAACCCGGGAGGCGGAGCTTGCAGTGAGCTGAGATCCGGCCACTGCACTCCAGTCCGGGCGACAGAGTGAGACTCCGCCTCAAAAAAAAAAAAAAAAAAAAACAGCATGTTATGCCTCTACTGCTTTCACAAGCTAGCTCCTGGCCTGCACCAAGCCCCAAGTTCACTTTGGAGAATGTCACCAAGTCCTGCCTCTGGACAGGTCTCCGAGCTAGACCCTGAAGACTCCACCCAACACTGCCTTCAAGGGGTACCTGGCCTGAAGGAGACAGAAATGCAGTGCATGGGTCCCTCCTCTGACCTTCAAAGGCCTGAACGCTACCTCCAGACCCTCTGCTGGAGGTGGGAACCTCCTTCTGAGGCCCCTCTTGCTGCCAGATGACCTGGCTGCAGTCCTCAGAGGAACCCATGAGATTGGCAGAACCATTCCCATGTGGAAGGTGAGAGAGCTGAGACCCAGTGGCGAGCCCAGCATCACCTGCTGGGCAGTGGAGGCAGGCCCAGCATCCCCTCCCTGTCTCCCTGCCCACACCCTGGCCCCAGACCTACGCGCTCTCGGTGATACGTATCCCGGACGCAGTGCCAGATGCCTGTGTACTTTGGCTCCGTCTGGATCCTGACCTGCGGGAGAAGTGAGCTTCAGGAAGGAGTAGCTCCAGGCCTAGGGCAAGGCCAGCAGGCCTTGGGGAAGGGGCAGAGTCACCTTCTTGATTGTCCCAGCCATGCTGGACTGTGGGCACAGCAGGGACAGGGAGCCTTGTGTTAGATGAGAAACCTGAGGTGCAGAGGCGAGAAAGTGGGACTGACATAGTCCCAGGGGCTATGGGGAGCCATTGAAGGCATTTGAGCAGGAAAGGGGTGGGTCTGTTTAGCATTCTGGAAAGTCTTCTGGCCATGGATGGGTGCAGGGGCCTTGGGATGGTTGGGGGGCTGGCTGCTGCCACACCTTCACCGTGTCCAGGGGGTAGCCCACAGCGACACCGCAGACGCCTGGAAGGAAAGCAGAGGCCCACGGTGAGGAGAGTGGGGCCAGCGAGCAGTTCAACCCCATTGCAGGGAAGAAGAAGCAGGTGCACACCAACTGGGCTCCCCCAAGGGCAGACCCATATTTGGCCCTTCTGGTCTGCACCAGGCCTCATCCCCTGAGGGCACCCTCGTTTTATAGATGAGGAAACTGAACCTCCGAGTGACTTCTGCCCTTTGCAAGCGAGTTCACCTTCCCTGAGTCCTGGCCTGGGATTGCCTCATCTTCACTGCCTTGAGCCAAAGACATGCCCCGGCCTCCCCACGGGCATCATGTTCTGAGAGAAGGTCTGATCCAACCCTGGCTGGGCCCTGTCTCTGAGCCAGGCAGACCTTGCCCTCGAGCCGTCAGTCCGTGGAGGGTTTGCCTGTGAGCTAGGCAGTAACTGTGTTTTGGCTGCATGGGTGGAAGGAGTGGGAGGCACAGCCTGGGCAAAGGCCAGGAGGAGGGAAGCCCAAGCCCACACCAGGGTTTGTGAAGAGCCAGGACTGCCAGGAATCACAAGTGTGTGTGGAAGAGAAAGGGCCAGGAGTCCACACCTTGCACAGAGGCTTCAGGTGCCAGGCCTCAACATCCAAGCCCCAGCACTGACACAGGGAAGTCAGACAGGAAACAGGCTGGTCCCTGGGGGGATCATTCTCTCCCCTGAGGGTCAGTGGTAAAGGCCAATGGAAGACAATAGGCACATGGGGACTGTACCCTATTTACTGTGGCCCAGGACTCAGTAAATATGCGGGATGAAAGAATGAAGCGAATAAATGAAGTAAGGCAAAAGACCAGGTGGCTTGGAGAGAATGACCCTTCTTAACCCTCCCGTACACCTCACACACCTCACCGAACTCCTACTCATCCATCAAAGCCCTGCCACAACACCACTTCCTCTCTGGAGCCCTCTCTGACCTCTGTACTCTGGGCTGCCTCTGTGCCTGGAACATGTTGAGCAGAGGCCTTGTCATATGGCCTTGCTGCTCTTGTATGCCACCGCCACCTCCAGAACTGGAGTTCTCCAAGGACATGGCCCAGGGCTGACACCCCATGACCCAGGGCCAGGCACAGAGTGAGAGCCCTTTACCTAGGCCTCCCCATGGCTTCGGAGGAAAGATGCCAGACTCAGGAGCCCTTTCCAGCTGTGTGACTTCAGGCAAGTCCAGTAACTTCCCTGAGAAGGGAGCAGATGGCCCAGGCTGGCACCTAGCTGGGGCTCAGAAAGCCTGCTAATGGAGGCCGGGCGCAGTGGCTCACACCTGTAATCCCAACACTTTGGGATGCTGAGGCGGGCAGATCACTTGAGGTCAGGAGTTTGAGATCAGCCTGACCAACACGGTAAGACCCGGCCTCTACTAAAAACCCAAAAATTAGCCAGACATGGTGGTGCATGTCTGTAGTCCCAGCTACTTGGGAGGCTGAGGCAGGAGAATCACTTGAAACCAGGAGGCAGAGGTTGCAGTGAGCCAAGATCATGCCACTGCATTACAGCCTAGGCGACAGAACAAGACTCCATCTCAAGGAAAAAAAAGAAAAAGAAAGCCTGTTAATGGGGCAGGTACCCTGCCTTCTCCCAGGCCCAGAGCTTGGCCGCTGTCCCAACCCCCATGCTGTTCCCAGAAGTACTGACGCCACCCACTGCTGTTTCACAAGACCAGCAAGGCCAGGGGTGCCCACTCAAAACAGTCCCCACAGCCCATGGGATGGAGCTGAGCCCGTGTCCCAGGGCCTGGTTATCTCCCTGAATCAGTCTTTCACCAGGAGCCCTTCCCCGGGAGGGACAACGGTTTCCCCAGCAGAGTCTGGCCTGAGAAGCAGGTTCCGGACGCCCAGCCAGGCGCGCACAGCCAGCGGGGCAGGTGCAGCCAGCTCGCCAGGTCCCTTACCGTCCTCTGCCCGCCCCTTCCAGTACCTGCTGCAGGACCAGGCCCCATCTTCCCTACCCATCTCCCCGCCCTCTCAATCCTCTCCTGGGGTCTTCCTTCCCTTCCAGTGATTCAATCACCCCTCCCCACACCAAGAACTCCCAGCCTCCCTAACTCTTCCTCCCAAGCGACCTCCATGCCTGGACCACAGCCCCATCCCCAGCCTGCCCTCAGCCTTCTGTCTGAGCCTCCCAGGCCATTACAGCCCCCGAGGCCCTGCAGCACCCTTCATCCAGCCTTAGTCTCCCAGGAACCTGTTCTCTGCTCCTGGCACCCATGGCCCACACCAGGTCCTGGCAGATCCTGGGAGCTGGGGATCTCCTCAAAGCCCCCCGCCCTGCTGCCCAGCACCTTCCTGGGCCTCAGCTCCTCCTGCTACCCCCAGAAGCAGCAGTGTCTGCACAGCCCACCATCCTGTCTGTTACCTCCGATGGCTCCAGCAACAAAATCCATGAACAAGGTGTGGTGGGGAGGCCCTGGGTCTGCCTGCCTGAGAGGGCTCTGGTGCCACCGGGGTGGCCTCAACAGCTCCCAGCTGGCCCCTCTCAGACCTTAAATACCTGCGGCAGGGGAGGGGACCGGAAGCGGAGCCTGCTGAGGCCACGTGGCACACAGCTGGACTCCCTCCCCTGCCCCCAGGACCCTTGTCCCAGTGCCCTCGGGACCCAGGTGTCAGGAAAGCACAGGAGAGAGCACAGGAGGTGGCAGACACCAGGGAGCAGGGTCACTGCCCCACTACATCCAAACCCCTCCTGGGGAGGTCCAGAGATGGGGCTGTGACAGCTCCCGCCCTCCAGGTCCAAGCTCGAGCCTTCACTGTGTCCCCTGGGCTTTCCTGACTCCCCTGGATTTGCTCAGGACCCCTTGCCCAGGAAACCTGCAAACCTCCCTCACTTACTCACTCAACAAACACTTCCTTTGCTGACGCTACACCCAGGCAAGACAGCCAGTCCCTGTCCTCAAGGTGCTCCAGTTGTCAGGGAGGGAGGGGGTCGGGGGAACAGGCCTGAACCCAGGAACATCACCCACCATCTGTTCTTGCCCTTCCTGCTGCCCCGGTTCCCTGCTGTCTGCTCCATGGGAATGCGTCTCCCCGGACCCAGAGGCCAAGGTCAGGGCTGCCTCACCAAGCCCCCACGCCTGCATGAACCGAGGACAGAGGCTCTGCCGATTCAGCCTCTGAACCAGCTGGCTGGGCCCCTCCTGAGGGGGAGACCTCTCCACTAAGAGGCTACTTCTGTCTGCTGGGCACTGTAAAAACAGGGACTTTCTCGCCTGTGCACCCCACCGTACAGTTCACCAAGCTTCTCTCACTCTCAGGCTCTACAATCCTCCTTACCGCCCCAGAAGGGAGACAGCACAGCATTAGTGCTGCCCATTTCACAGATGGGGCCACTGAGACCCAGAAAGCGGGCTTGTTCAATCCACGAGGATGACAGGGCTGGATATGATTCCCAGACGCTCTCACACAACCCACCCTCTGGGATATCCAGGGCCCACCTGGGGAGGCCCCAGTGGGCTCTCAAGGGGACTCAGTGCATGCCCCACGTGACCTGCACCACAGCCCTGTGAGATCTCCACAGGGGACACCAAGTCTCAGGGAGGCTGTGCAGGTGCCTCGGTCACACACCTGCTAAGCAACAGACTCTAAATGAGAGCCCCGCAGACTGGAATGCCAGCAGGATAGGGGAGGGGCAGGTAGTGACGCATAGGCCCAGGCAGCCCATCTGGGTGGCCCTTGGGGCAGGTGGCAGGGCCAGGAGGCTGTTTGTCTACCTGTTTTCCTGTCCTCTAATGGCCAGACCTGCAGACTGGCCTTGAGCAGGCTGAGAGTTGACAGAGGGACAGCCCCCTGCCAGCCCAACAGTTTGTAGGCAAGTGGGAGACACAGGGTTAGCAGTGCCAGCTGCTATGGCAGAGGGTAAAGGGCAGGAAGTGGCCCATCCAAGGCCAGTCCTGATGCTAGTCCTGGTCCTCAAGGGGATGAAGCTTAGCGTCTGGTTAGAAGCTGGCTGCCTGACTTTAAAGCCCAGCTCTGCCACTCATAGCTGAGACCATGGGCCAGCTCCTTGACCACTCCGTGCCTCCACTTTTGCATCCATGAAATGAAGAGAGTACCTGCCTCATATCTGCAACTGCTCAGGGCAAGGTCCGGGCGTGTCCTTGTGAGAGTGGCCAGCTAAATGCCAAGGCTGCATTAACAGAAGCATAGAGTCTGGAAGGAAGGAGGTGACTGGCCTGTTCTGGGCAGGGCAAACACAGCTGAGACTTGGGTTCAATTGCTGATGATGCACTCGAGAAGCCAGTACCTTGGGTGCTGAGGGAGTTTGAAGTATGGTGTCTAACTGAGAGAACAGGGACCGTTCAGATCCATGTTTCCTACAGAGCATCTAATGTAGCAAGTGCCAGTCACCCACAGCTCCTGAGCCACAAGTCCAGGAGTTGCCCTGGACACCTCTCTCTCTCCACCCCACATCCAGAGTCCCCAGTCCTATGTGTCAACCTCTTAAATTCACGTTCAGATCCCTTTGGCACCGTCTGCACAGCCCCAGCCGTGTCATCACCCCACGGACAGCAGCCTGCCCTGCCCATGCCCTCTACTCATGAAACCAAGGCTGCCTGTTAAGCTTTAGGCACTGAGACACATCAGTAAACACAACGGATAAAAACCCTTGCCCTGGGCTGGGCGCGGTGGCTCACGCCTGTAATCCCAGCACTTTGGGAGGCCGAGGCAGGTAGATCACAAAGCCAGGAGTTCAAGACTAGCCTGGCCAATATGGTGAAACCCCATCTCTACTAAAAATACGAAAATTAGCCGGGTGTGGCAGTGGATGCCTGTAGTCCCAGCTACTTGGGAGGCTGAGGCAGGAAAATTGCTTGAACCTGGGAGGCAGAGGTTGCAGTAAGCCGAGATTGGGCCACTGTACTCCAGCCTGGCAGACACAGCAAGACTCTGTCTCAAAAAAAACAAAAAACAAAAAAAAGCCCTTGCCCTGGTGGACCTTATGCTCAGGGAGGAGGACAGCCAGTCAACAGATGAATAGCCAAAATACAGAGTACCCCCAATGGCAGCAAGTGCCAGGAGAGAAATAAGGTCTTGGGGAGAGGGAGACTTGCAGGCGGTATTAGGGAGGCCCCAGAAGGTGACATTTGAGACAAGCCTGTTCTCTCAGTCATTGCAGCCAGGTTTTACCTGCTCTTTGTCTCCTGAACAAACATGCCCTAGCTTGACCCTCTTCTCCAAGGCAGAAATAGAAAACAGGCCACCCCACCATTTAGGCTGCTTCGTGCAGGTCTCAACATTTCCCCACTCAGCTGTGGGCTTTGGGCAGGCAGGGTGTTGCTGGGTTTGTCTCCACACCCACGGCACTCAGCACAGGCGGGCACCCTGGGGAGGCCAGGTAAATAAGTATGAGAGAAAATGAGTCAGTGAACAGATGGAAGGATGGATGGATGGATGGAGGGATGGAGGGACGGATGGAGGAGGGCTGGAGAGACAGATGGATGGATGGGAGACAAATGGAGGAGGGAGGGATGGGCAGGTAGACAAATGGATGGATGGGAGGAGGGCTGGACAGACAGATGGATGAGTGGACGATGGACGGACGGATGAGTGGTTGGATGAAGGGGTAGAGCGATGAAGGCATGGACAGAAAAATGGATGGAAGGATGGACAGGCTGGCAGGGGCCCCACAAGAAAGGGGTGAGACAGTGTTGCAGAATCTGGGACAGCCCATCAGTCAGTCCACATCCTCAGCACCCACACTGTGCCAGGCCCTAAAGATCAAAGGGACCGCAAGAGGATGTCACCCACCTGCCCCCATCACCCCATCCATCCTTTCCACCAAGCACCTCCTCATCCCTGAAGGTGTTCACCTGGAGGCCCTGCGCTCCCAGGTGTCCTCAGCTGGAGATAGCCAATGGCATTAGATGACTTTACTTACTTTTTTATTTTTAACTTTTATTTTTTTAGATGGAGTCTCGCTCTGTCGCTCAGGCTGGAGTACAGTGGCGCAATCTTGGCTCACTGCAACCTCCATCTCCTGGATTCAAGTGATTCTCCTTGAACCAAGGACGTGGAGGTTGCAGTGAGTTGCCTCTTGAGTAGCTGGGATTACAGGTGCATACCACCATGCCCAGCTAATTTTTTTTGTATTTTTGGTAGAGATAGGGTTTCACCGTGTTGGCTAGGCTGGTCTCAAACTCCTGACCTCAAGTGATCCACCCACGTCAGCCTCCCAAAGTGCTGGAATTACAAGAATGAGTCACCGCACCTGCTGGCATTAGATGACTTTAAACAATCATTATTATTCTTGTTAGGTGCAATAATAGCACCAAAGTTCTGTGAGAAAATGCCTATATTAGAGACACAAACAGAAGTACATGCTGGTAAAATGGCATGATGGCTGAAATGTAATTTCACATCGTCTGGTAAAAAAAACAAAGGAAGAAAAGGAGAAAGATTATGAGTATGTGACCTTTGTTGCAGTCCGTGATAAAAAGTAGTAGCAGGATGTGGTGGCGCATGCCTGTAGTCCCAGCTACTCAGGAGTCTGGGGTGGGAGGACGACTTGAGCCCGGGAGTTCTGGGCTGTAGTGCGCTGGGCTGATTGTCCGATAGGCTACAGTCAGCATCCACATAGTGACCTCCCAGGAGTGGGAGACCACCAGGTTGCTTAAGGAGGGGTGAACAGGCCCAGGCTGGAAATGAAGCAAGTCAAAACTCCTGTGCCGATCAGTAGTGGGACTGTGCCTGTGAATAGCCACCGCACTACAGCCTGGGCAACATCGCGAGTGGGACCCCATCTCAAAAAACTAAAAAAGCAGTAAAAGGGGGCTGGGCGCAGTGGCTCATGCCTGTAATCCCAGCACTTTGTGAGGCCGAGGCGGGCGGATCATGAGGTCAGGAGATCCAGACCATCCTGGCTAACACGGTGAAACCCCATCTCTACTAAAAAATACAAAAAATTAGCCAGGCGTGGGGGCGGGCGCCTGTAGTCCCAGTTACTCCGGAGGGTGAGGCAGGAGAATGGCGTGAACCCGGGAGGCGGAGCTTGCAGTGAGCCGAGATGGCGCACTGCACTCCAGCCTGGGCAACAGAGCGAGACTCCGTCTCAAAAGAAAAAAAAAAAGTAGTAAAAGGGCCACTGCACTCCAGCCTGGGTGAAGGAGTAAGACTCCTGTCTCAAAACTAAAAATAAGTAGTAAAAGAACAGTGAACAAGAATGAAGCTGCTTATACCTTGCCCAGCCTCCTTCCAGGCCTCATCGATCCTGCCTGGTGGAGGGGAGGAGCCCTCAGCCTAGGGTCTGGCCCGGGGCTCTGCCTCTCCCAGCTGTGCTACCCTGGGCCGGTGGCATGACCTCTCTGGGTCTTGAATTTTCCAGCAGTCGATGGACCTGGGGTCTTCGGCGGACAGCAGGAGGCAGAGCCTGGGAGAGTCCACTGGAGCCAGCCGGCTGCTCCTCCGACAGGCATGGTGACTGCTAGCAGAGCCAGGCTGCCTGCAGGCTTCCTCCACCCGCGCCTGAGCCCACGCTGTGCGCGGCCCGGGCTGCCCTTGCGGGAAGGCTGCGTTGTCCCCTAGGGGGCGGCAGACGTTGCCCAAGCAACCAAGCCGCACGCCGCAGAGGGCTTCGGGAGGGAGCCTGCCCGCCCTGCTGGCTGGGCCACACATTCTAAAATACCCTTTTATTTTTATAACGAAAGGAATAACTACAGGTTATGATTATTTTTCATCCACACAGAAGTGATGGAGCCAGCACGGAAAGTGAAAGTGCCACCACCCAGCCTGAGGACCCACCTGCAGCGATCCGGCCAGCACTAGCCTTTCCTTTCCTTTCTTTTCCTGGTTCTTTTTTCTTTGAGACAGAGTCTCACTGTGTTGCCCAGGCTGGAGTGCAGTGGCGCTTTCTCGGCTCACTGCAACAGCCACCTCCCCGGTTCAAGCGATTCTCCTGCCTCAGCCTCCCAAGTAGCTGGGATCACAGGCACCCGCTGTCATGCCCGGCTAATTTTTTTTTTCCACCTCCCGGGTTCACGCCATTCTCCTGCCTCAGCCTCCGGAGTAGCTGAGACTATAGGCGCCGCCACTACGCTTGGCTAATTTTTTGTATTTTTAGTAGAGATGGGGTTTTACCGTGTTAGCCAGAATGGTTCTGAACTCCTGACCTCGTGATGCGCCCGCCTCGGCCTCCCAAAGTGCTGGGATTACAGGCGTGAGCTACCACACACGGCTTTTTTTTTTTTTTTGAGACGGAGTTTCTCTCTTGTTGCCCAGGCTGGAGTGCAGTGGTGTGATCTCGGCTCATTGCAACCTCCGCCTCCCAGGTTCAAGCGATTCTCCTGCCTCAGCCTCCTGAGTAGCTGGGATTACAGGTACCCGCCACCACGCTGGGGAAATGTTTGTATTTTTGGTGGAGATAGGGTTTTACCATGTTGGCCAGGCTGGTTTCGAACTCCTGACCTCAGGTGATCCACCTGCATCAGCCTCCCAAAGTGTTGAGATTACAGGGTGAGCCACCGCACCCAATCCTGAGTTATTTTTTATTGTAACAGATTTTGCCATTTTCATCATGTTGCCCAGGCTAATCTTGAACTCCTGACCTCAGGTGATCCGCCTGCCTCGGCCTCCCAAAGTTGTGGGATTACAGTGGTGGGATTATTTTTTGTAGAGACAGGGATCTTGCTATGTTGCCCAGGCAGCTGATTAGATGGTGCCCAGCCAGATTAAGGGTGGGTCTGCCTTCCCCAGTCCAGTGACTTTAATGTTTATCTCCTTTGGCAACACCCTCACAGACACATCCAGGATCAACACTTTGCGTCCCTCAATCCAATCAAGTTGACACTCAGTATTCACCATCACAAGGTGGGAGGATCACCTCAGCCTAGGAGGTCAAGGCTGCGGTGAGCCATGATCACACTGCTGCACTCCAGCCTGCCAACAGTGAGACCTTGATCCCCAAAATAAATAAATAAGCAAAATGAAACAAGCCAGCCCTGTGCCCAGGACATGACAGCCTATATGCTCCAGGCTTGGCCCCTGTCTGCTTGGGTGTATACAATGCCCAGCTGGCTGCTGCAGACCACACAACCCCAGGCAGTGGGTGGGTGCAGTCTCACCCACTATGGAAGGGAGTAGGTGTGCCTCTGGGGTGAGATTGGTGTGTGGAGCGGGATGAGCCCCCACTCAGTCCTCCCAGACACTCTAGCCTCCCTCTGAAATCCTGACAGGCGAGGGCCCTGGGCCTGGGGTCTCTGAGCCTGTGTGGCCCCTGGGACAGACCTTCAAGCTACAAAGCCTATCACATGGCATTCGTGCTGCCTCCCCCTCCCTGGAAACAGGGTGCAGAGGTAGGGCTGCCTCCCAACTTCAGCTCCCACTCCTGCAGGAAGAGGCACTAGATGCCACCTTTCCCACTGAGCTCACTGCAGGCATCAAACCCCACCCCCTGTGCCCATTGGCATTGCTTGTGTTACAGGTGAGGACACCGCAGCCCAGACAAAAGCAGCCGATGAGAGTTCGGGAAAAGGGTGGGCGCCATGGCTCACACCTATAATCCCACCACTTTGGGAGGCCGAGGCAGGCGGATCACCTGAGGTCAGGAGTTCAAGACTAGCCTGGCCAACATGGTGAAACCTCATCTCTGCTAAGAATACAAAAATTAGCCAGTCATGGTGGCATGCGCCTGTAATCCCAGCTACTCGGGAGGCTGAGGCAGGAGAATTGCTTGCGCCTGGGAGACTGAAGTTGCAGTGAGGTGAGACAGTGCCCCTGTACTCCAGCCTGGCCAACAGAGCGAGACTCTCTGGAAAAAAACAAAAATGGCTGGGTGTGGTGGCTCATGTCTTTAATCCCAGCACTTTGGGAAGCCGAGGTGGGCAGATCACAAGGTCAGGAGTTCAAGACCTGCCAGACCAACATAGTGAAACCCCATCTCAACTAAAAATACAAAAAACTAGCTGGGCGTGGTGGTGGGTGCCTGTAATCCTAGCTACTAGGGAGGCTAAGGCAGGATAATCTCTCTTTTTTTTTTTTTTTTGAGACGGAGTCTCGCTCTGTTGCCCAGGCTGGAGTGCAGTGGCCGGATCTCAACTCACTGCAAGCTCCGCCTCCCAGGTTTACGCCATTCTCGGCAGGACAATCCCTTGAACCTGGAAGGTGGAGGTTGCAGCGAGCCTAGATCGTGCAGCTGCATACCAGCCCGGGTGACAGAGTGAGACTCCATCTCCAAAAACAAAAAAACAAAAAAAAATGTTCAGGAAATGACCTGGAACTTGAGGCCCAGCTCTGCCACAGATGACTCCGTAGCCAACGGACTTAACTCTTGTCCCTCGGTTTCCCTCTCTGTGAACAGGGACAACAGCCAGCTGCAGCAGGGTTAACAAGGTATTAGCAATCAGAGGCAGAAGTGAAGTCAGAGGGCTGACCACGCAGGTCAGACCAGGCCCTGCTGCTGGCGTTCCTGAGCCCCCCACCACACCCTGGCTCTTTCTCTTCAGAGTCCCCAGGTCTCTAAGCCTTTTGGAGGGGCTGCTTCTTGCAGAACCTCCTGCTGCCCACATTTCTCCCTGCTTTCCACTTTCCAGCCCTTCGTGCCCTGACCAGGAGGCAACCTCAGACCTGGATTCCACTGGCTGCAAGGGCTGAGAAGGCCACTTATCCTGGACCTCAGGGTTCTCACCTGGATCCAATGCACAGGCAGGTTGGACTGAGGAAAGGGAGGCCTTCCCCAGAGCAGGGCCTGGGGCCCATCACATCAGCCTCATGTGGGCAAAGGAAGGGATTGACTTCTGTCAGTTATTCCTTCATGCATTCACTCGCATGCACCTTCTCATGCCAGGCCCCACGCTGGGCAGGGGAGCCAGAGATGCCACTGTCGCCCACCTGTGGCCCCAGCCTGGCTGAAGAGTGTGTAATCTATTACTGCATAACAAATTGCCCCCAAATTTAGCTGCTTTAAACCTCAGACATTGGCCAGGTGTGGTGGCTCACGCCTGTAATCCCAGCACTTTGGGAGGCTGAGGAGGGCGGATCACGAGGTCAGGAGATCGAGACCATCCTGGCCATCATGGTAAAACCCCTGTCTCTACAAAAAATACAAAAAATTAGCCGGGCATGGTGACGGGCACCTGTAGTTCCCGCTGCTCAGGAGGCTGAGGCAGGAGAATGGCGTGAACTGGGAGGTGGAGCTTGCAGTGAGCCGAGATCGTGCCACTGCACTCCAGCCTGGGCTGGACTCCATTTCCAAAAAAAATTAAAAAAAGAGGCCGGGCGCGGTGGCTCAAGTCTGTAATCCCAGCACTTTGGGAGGCCGAGACGGGCGGATCACAAGGTCAGGAGATCGAGACCACCCTGGCTAATATGGTGAAACCCCATCTCTACTAAAGAATACAAAAAACTAGCCGGGCGACGAGGCGGGCGCCTGTAGTCCCAGCTACTTGGGAGGCGGAGGCAGGAGAATGGCGTAAACCCGGGAGGCGGAGCTTGCAGTGAGCTGAGATCCGGCCACTGCACTCCAGCCTGGGCGACAGAGCCAGACTCCGTCTCAAAAAAAAAAAAAAAGAAAAAAAAAAAAGAGCGAGACTCCATTTCCAAAAAAAAAAAAGAAAATCAGACATTTATGATCACATAACTCCTGAGGGTCCAGAAGCCAGGAATAAACTGGCAGGGTGGCTCTGGATGAGGGGCTCTCATGAGGCTGCAGTCATCTGGAGACTGGGCTGTGTTGGGAGGACCCCTGCCGAGGCGACCCACTCACATGGCTGTGGGCTGGAGGCTTCAGCTCCTCACCACAGTGCCGACCTTCCCATAGCACTGCTTGGGCACCCTCACAACATGGCACCAAACATCCCCCAGCATGAGTGATCCAGGAGAGCAAGGAGGGGCTGCAGTGCCTTTTAGGACCCAGTTTCAGAGGCAATGCACTGTCTTTGCCACCATTTTCTATTCACTGGAAGCGAGTCACTAAGTCCAGCCCACACTTGCTGGGAGGGAAGTGAGGTTTCACCTCTCGAAATGGGGGAGCACTAAAGACTTGTGGACATATCTTCAAGTCACCACAAAGAGCCAGGAATGGAAACAAGTGAATGTGACAGGCCCCTGCAAGGACCCTGGAAGCCTGTCTCAGTCTTGGCTGCTGTGGAGGTTTCAGCGAAGAGAAGACAGATAAGCCCTTTGGAAAGTGGAAGGAGACGTCCTCGCAGGCAGCAGTAGGAGTGCGTGCCTAATGGGCACACCGACCTGGACGTGCTTGGCAGGGAGTGGCTGGGGTGAGGCTGGCAGGCCAGCAAGGACTGGGAAGGGCTTGGAGCTCCCAGGTCGGAGCAGCACAGCACATCCAGGGAAGGCAGTGAGCCTGGTGGGGCAGTGGCAGATGAAGGAGGGAAGACAGGACAGAATCCCAGGCAGGAGGTGCCTTGGAGGGGAAAAGACAGGCAGCTTCCAAGGGAAGCCTCCTGCAGGCAGGTTCTCCAGGAGCCCCTGCTAGCCAGGCCTCGCACACAAAGATGCTTATGAAATGCATGGGCACAGTGGTTCACACCTGTAACCTTGGCACTTTGGTAGGCCAAGGCATGAGGATTGCTCTGAGGTCAAGGAGGTCGAGACCAGCCTGGGCAACATAGCAAGACCCTGTCTCTAAAGGAAAAAAAAAACAAAGAAAAAGAAAAAATAGCTGGGCATGGTGGTGCATGCTGTAGCCCCAGTTACTTGAAAGGCTAGGGTAGGAGGATCCTTGAGTCCAGGAATTCAAAGCTGAAGTGAGCTGTGATTGTGGCCACGGAACTCCAGCCTGGGTGACAGAGACCCTGTCTCTAAAACAAAAACAAAAAAAGGAAAAAAATCCACGCATGGACAGGGTGAACGGGAAGCTGCCTACCACCCTCCATTTGGACAGCAAGGCCTGTTAACGAGTGATTGCAGAGGTGAACCCGCCTCCCAGCTGGTCTTCATGCTACCACGTGTGGCGCAGACACTGGAGAGTCAAGCAGCAGAGGCGCTCAATAATTGGGCTGCGGTGGGAACTCCAGAGGACAGAGCCCGAAGCAGGGGCAGGTAGCAGAGCCCTGCATAGCTGCCCCAGGAAGACGCAGCCCTGCCCGATGCTGGCACGTGCTGGGCAGGTAACTGGTCCCAACACGCCTCGGGCTCAGCACACATTGTCCTCTCTGCCAGCCGCCCCGCCCTCTCCCTCCCACTCCTGCCTCCAGGTGCCATCTCCAGCTCACTCTACCACTCTAACCCAGTTTGCCCTAACTGGAGGCCTGGGACTGCCTGCTCACCCAGCCATACCCACTGTGACGATGGGAACCTGAGAGAAGGCACAGCCAGGCCCCTGCAGCGGCCCAGGGTTGGCCCTGAGGCTGAATTCTGTGAGCCCTGGGCAATGTAGGAAGGCCAAGGGCCGCAAGCCCACATTGTCTCCACAGATGCCTGGCTGACCTCCTCTTGCCGGCCCCTCTGTGTCCTGGCCAGGTGGCTACACCATCCCTCTGGCCTTCTGGCTCTGGAGCATATCCTGCCCCCACTCCTGCCTCCTTCAGCTCTATTTTTATCCCAGAGGCACTCGCCATGTGTTATTTATGTCACTCCCCATCTTGAGTTTCTGGTCCTCTCATAATCTGGCCCAAGCCTCCTCAGGCTTCGTGGCCCCCTTGAAGGCCAAGTGGGTTCTGAATGGCACCCAGCCTGCCCAGAGCCCACAACTCGCCCAAACAGTAGCTCTGGGAAACTAAACATTTGCAACCAATGGCAATACAAGAAACCCACACATCATGGTGGCAACTGTGGGGCTGAATGTGTTGTGCCAAGAGGTCCCAAGCCCTTCACCCTCTGAGGCCCAGAGGGCATCCCCTAGCAAGGAGGGGCCACTCCCACTGAGTGGCTGAGAGGCTGGAGAGTAATCCAGAAGCAGCCCCTGGCAAAAGGCTTAGGGGCCTGGGGACTCTGGAGACAGAGCCAAATATTTATTCACAGCAAGAAAGAGACCAGTCAGGCAGAGTCATGACTTGCCAGTGCCAGGCCTCAAACCAACAGCTCGGGCCCCAGCCCCTGGCCACAACGCCACCTGACCTGTTCACGGGTCTTCGGCAGCTGTTTGGGTCCTTTGCTAGCTGGGGCCAGGAGCCCCACTGCAGGGCCACAATTTCCCCCAACCCATCTAGACAGTCGAAGATGCCCTTAGGAAGACGCCTTCAGGACTTCAGCTGATTAATTACATTCACACTCACCTTCCACTTCCTGCAAAGGTGTGGACAGCTATGGGTGGACAGCCAGAGCATCTTGCCCTACAACAGCAGGGCGGGCACTCTCCCTGCTCCGTGCCAGCTTGGTGTGAGGCCCCCACATGCATAGACCAGCCCCTAGAATTCTCCCCAGCCCAGTTCACAGATGACAAAACTGAGGCAGGAAGGCTCATGGGTCAGCACGGCCAGGAAGCGTTCCAGCTGAGAATTAAAAGTAGAACTGTTTGAGTTGGATCTTCCTGAATCTATCCTCAGAGATGGTCTCAACCCAGTTTCACAGTCACCTCAGAACCACTAAAGAGCGTGGTTTAAATGCAGTTTTCATCTCCACCTGCTCCCTGGGGCTGACTTCTTAGGTCTGGGGCAGGGCCTGGAAATCTGACTTCCTAGCTGTTTGCCAAGGAGGTGGCGACTCAGCCCCAGAGGGATCCACTGGCCAACTCCAACCCCAGAGGTCTACAGAGGGGAAACCTGTGGCCAAGGCCACGCAGCAGGACAGAGCAGAGTCTGGGTCCCCTCACCAGGCTGGGCTCCAAGGCTGCCTGCTCGCCCCTTGATTGGGTTGGGAGGAGGCAAAACTGGCGGGGCAGGGCGTGGCGACCTGCCCCTGTGGTTCCAGCTTTTCAAGAGGCTGAGGTGGGAGGATGCTTGAGCCTAGGGTGTTGAGGCAGCAGTGAGCTGTGACTGCACCACTGTACTCCGGCTGGGCAACAGAGCGAGATCCTTCTCTCTCTCACACACACACAAGGCACCAATCCCATTCCCTCATAACCTAATCACCTCCCAAAGGCCCTACTTCTTTTTTTTTTTTTTTTTTTTTTTTTTTTTTTTGAGGCGGAGTCTCGCTCTGTCACCCGGACTGGAGTGCAGTGGCCGGATCTCAGCTCACTGCAAGTTCCGCCTCCTGGGTTTACGCCATTCTCCTGCCTCAGCCTCCCTAGTAGCTGGGACTACAGGCGCCCGCCACCTTGCCCGGCTAGTTTTTGTATTTTTAGTAGAGACGGGGTTTCACCGTGTTAGCCAGGATGGTCTCGATCTCCTGACCTCGTGATCTGCCCGTCTCGGCCTCCCAAAGTGCTGGGATTACAGGCTTGAGCCACCGCGCCCGGCCAAGGCCCTACTTCTAACGCCATCACCTCGGGGGTTAAGACTTCAGCATATGAGGAACAAAACACACTGGGGCCTACCTGAGGGTGGAGGGAGGAGAGAGAGGATCACCGGGCATTAGGCTTAATACCTAGCTGACAAAATAATCTGCACAACACACCCCCATGGCATGGGTTTACCTATATAACAAACCTGCACATGTACCCCTCAACTTAAAAGTTTTTTAAAAAGACTTCAACATATGAATTTTGGGAGGACACACACATTCAGACCATGGCAGGTCAGCCAAGGCCCTTCTGAAGAGGTAAGCATTGAATTGAGCAGGAACCCAAATCCCTTTTTTTTTTTTTTTTTGAGATGGAGTCTCCCTCTGTTGCCAGGCTGAGGTGCAATGGCGTGATCTCGGCTCACTGCAACCTCTGACTCCCAGGTTCAAGCGATTCTCCCGCCTCAGCCTCCCAAGTAGCTGGGATTACGGGCACGCATCACCACGCTCAGCTAATTTTTGTATTTTTAGTAGAGAAGGGGTTTCACCATGTTGGCCAGGATGGTCTCGATCTCCTGACCTCATGATCCACCTGCCTCAGCCTCCCAAAGTGCTGGGATGACAGGCGTGAGCCACCGCGCCCGTCCGGAACCCAAGTTCTAGAGATAACGATGACAGGCCAGGCAGAAGCTTCCAACATGGCAAAACCCCATCTCTACTAAAAATAACAAAAATTGGCCAGTCATGGTGGTGGGTGCCTGTAATCCCAGGCTACTAGGCCCTTTTCCAAGAACCCCAGGGACTCAGAGGAGCTGCCAGTGCCAAGGTCCTGAGCGGGGCACAAATTTAGAGGGTAGGCTCCAATAAGAAGGCCAGAGGGCATGAAAGGTGGGAGATGAGGTTATAGTCTGGTTACCCTGGGCCTCAGACACCATGGCACTGAGCTCATATTCCATATGAGACAGGAGGTGATTGATAGCCCACCCGCCCCACCAATCTTTGGCCAGGAGTTTGCAACCTGCTCAGGTGGCTCCCATCCCAAGTCTACACCAGTGCTTGCTGCCAGAGCCCTTCTGTGTACTCTCCCCTGCACAGCCTAATTCCTGGGAAGTTATACACAGCTGGTGCCTCATCCCCACCCCCTCAACTTACCCTCTGGCAGCCTGAGTTGCAGCCACCCTCCCCATTCCCAGCCCAAACAGCTCCTGCAGGGGGTCACTCAGCTCTAAGATTCCAGGGTGGGGACAGAGACTTGCGTTTCCTTTTTACCTGCTGGTGTTTCTGATTTCTCCAAACTGAACCTGTCTTGCGTGAGAAGAATAAAAGCTGTACACAAGGAAAACTCCCAACACACCCTTTCCAGTGAGCTGGCTTGACCCTTGGTGCCCCGTGACAGTCCCTCCGGCCTTGTGATTCTCCTGTGCTGGCCTTGGGCCTGCCCTGCCCCTTAAAGGCTGGGGTCCTCAGGGCTGCACAGGGCCCTGCCTCCTCTGGCATGGGAGGTCCAGGGCTCTGTGGAACATGGGAGTTTGAGAAAGCACATTCTGTGCTGTAACCTTATCCTCAGGAAATGAAATAAAACAATAGACACTGATCCCAACTGCTGATGTAATACCGCAGACTCCAAGATGTGGGCACACAGATTCATTTACTTGGCTCTAACTTTTTCACTCCTCCTTTCTGGTCTCTCCTCAGCTCTGACATGAAGGTCAGGGATTTGTGTCTGTCTTCTCCCCAGCACAGGGCACAAGGCACAGGGCACAGGGCAGTGTGCCGGCTGAGTACATGATTCCCAGGCAGCAGGGAAACAGGGTGCTCAGGAAGATGTGGCTTTGCAAAGTTTAGTAACCCAGCAGCACACCCGCGTGACCCCTTCCCTTCCCAGTGCTTGTCCTCACCCCCTCCCTGATGTCCCCCACCCAATGTCAATTGTGCAGACCCTGAGCACACCAAGATGAAGGGGACAGACCTGCCCTCAGGGTGCTTCCAGTTGAAGGCAGCCCCCTGGCACCCACATCCTGAGGTTCCCTCGGCAGGTTAGGTCAGGCAGACCTGTCCCAGAGCCCAGTCCTCCACTGTCCCCCACATGCTGACCTTAGTCCCCAAATGCAACAGCCCCCCCAAACACACACACACCAAGAACCTTGCCCTCCCCGCAAACCAGCTCTTCCTCCAAGCTCTCCCTGCAAAGTGCACAGCTAAGGGACCGCACTACTCATCTCCCAGGCCTGGCACAATCCCACTGTTCCCTCACACGGCCTGCCTCAGCTCTCTCACCGAAGGACCCTCCCTGCAAGGAGGTTTCTTTTTCTTTTTGAAATAGGGTCTTGCTCTGTCATCCAGGCTGGAGCACAATGGTTCGATCATAGCTCACTGCAGCCCTGACCTCCTGGGCTCAAGCGACCCTCCTGCCTCAGCCTCCCGAGTAGCTAGGACTACAGGCCTGCAGGCATGCGCCACCATGTCCTGCTGATTTTTTTTTGATTTTTTTTTTGGTGTTGTTGAGAAATGGGGCCTCACTATGTTGTCCAGGCTGGCCTCAAACTCCTGGCTTCAAGCGATCCTCCTGCCTCAGCCTCCCAAAATACTGGGATTACAGGCACGAGCCACTGAACCCTCAAGGAGGTTTCTGAAGTTCAACTATGGAATAACTACTGTTTACCAGGCTACTAGGCCTCTTCCCAAGGACCCCGGGAGGTTTCCTTTTTTTTTTTTTTTTATGTTGAAAAGATATATATATATATATTTAGAATTAGACAGCTGGACTCAGTTTAGATGATCCCAATTTTGTTGGCAACATCCAAAGCGTCGTAATCAGGAGCTAGTCGAACATATGCCTTTTTCTCTCCATCAGGCCGAATCAGGGTGTTGACCTTGGCCACATCAATGTCATAGAGCTTCTTCACAGCCTGTTTAATCTGGTGCTTGTTGGCTTTAACATCCACAATGAACACAAGTGTGTTGTTGTCTTCTATCTTCTTCATGGCAGACTCAGTGGTCAGCGGAAACTTGATGATAGCATAGTGGTCAAGCTTGTTTCTCCTGGGGGCGCTCTTCCAAGGATATTTGGGCTGCCTCCGGAGTCGCAGTGTCTTGGGCCGCCGGAAGGTGGGTGACGTGCGGATCTTTTTTTTTGTGGCTGTGGACACCTTTCTTTTTTTTTTTTTTTTTTGATACGGAGTCTTGCTCTGTCACCCAGGCTGGAGTGCAGTAGCATGATCTCGGCTCACTGCAAGCTCCACCTCCCGGGGTTCATGCCATTCTCCTGCCTCAGCCTCCTGAGTAGCTGGGACTACAGGCGCCAGCCACCTCGCCCGGCTAGTTTTTTGTATTTTTAGTAGAGACGGGGTTTCACCGGGTTAGCCAGGATGGTCTCGATCTCCTGACGTAGTGATCCGCCCGTCTCGGCCTCCCAAAGTGCTGGGATTACAGGCTTGAGCCACCGCGTCTGGCTGGACACCTTTCAACACTGTTTTCTTGGCCTTTAAAGCCTTCGCTTTGGCTTCGGCTTTAGGAGGGGCAGGAGCTTCCTTCTTCGCTTTCGGCGCCATCTTGTGAAAAGGTGGTTTCCTTTTTTTTTGAGACGGAGTCTCGCTCTCTATTGCCCCGGTTGGAGCGCAGTGGCGCGATCTCGGCTCACTGCAAACTCTGCCTCCTGGGTTCACGCCATTCTCCTGCCTCAGCCTCCCAAGTAGCTGGGACTACAGGCACCTGCTACCACACCCGGCTAATTTTTTTTTTTGTATTTTTAGTAGAGACGGGGGTTCCACCATGTTAGCCAGGATGGTCTCGATCTCCTGACCTCGTGATCTGCCCGCCTCGGCCTCCCAAAGTGCTGGGATTATAGACGTGAGCCACCGCGCCCGGTCGACCCCAGGAGGTTTCTAAGCTCAACTATGGAGTGCCTACTCTTTACCAGGCTACTAGGCCCCTTCCCAAGGACCCCAGTAACCTTCCCAAGGTTACTCAGAGCTCAGTGCAACCTGCCCCAAGCATAACTTTAAAGGCATGTGCAGTCTCTCAATAACAAAGCAAAACAGGTCATGCTTGTCTCCTTATCGGTTTCCATCATTTTCTCACTATTGCCACATGCTGTTAAGGTACTGGATTTTCCTCCCAAACCTCAACCAGGAATGAATGTGCAGGGATTTGTGGTTCACCTCATGAGCCCTCCAGCATCCCAAGGACACCCTGTTCCTAAGGTAAGTGATTAGATGTAGGCTGTCCAGTGTAATCACCGTGTCTGCAGGAGGCCTCCAGCCACCTGAGTAGCCCCACAGCCAGCTCCTGTCCTTTTGGGTCTGGGCTTCTCTTGGGGCCCCCATACCACTGCTTTTCTGGCCCATGGGTCACTCTCCCCCATCCCCCCACCTGCCTCCCTGAGGCACCCAAGTGGGTCAGAGAGGCTGGTGATACTCAAACCCAGGCCTCCAGACCCCTCCTTCAGGGCCCACCAGCCATCACGAGCCCTGGACTAGGAGTCAGCCGACCTAGGGTTTGGGTCTCTGCTTAACATTCTACTTAGACTCTAAAAGGAAACTAATATGAGTAGTGGGGACCCCTGCCGCTAGCACCAGGCTGCACTACTGACACCACCTACCTGTGTGTCCTGGTACCAAATACACAGAACCTTTCCGACCCCGCCCCTCCAGGAGGTACATACCCACTGGAATTCGTATAAAAGAATCATGGGACCCTAAACCTGGAAACGTGGCACACAGTGTGGCCTTGCCTGCAGCCCTGTCCAGGACTCTCCTTCCCTCCACAACCTTCCGTGGCTCCCGCGACCCGCAGTCCACGGGAAGGAGCGGTCGCGCGAAGGCCTGGCTGCACCCTTTGTCCCACGGTCCCTTTCCCTTTTAAGGTTTCCGGCTCTCCGCCCAAATCCCAGCCTCAGGCCCCGCCGGAAGCGCCTGTGTGCGTCCGACCCTCAGAACGCGGCGGGTTCGGCCAGGAGGCCAGAAGCCCCGGAGGCCACCGCCGAGCGGGCGCGCAGGCGGGACGGGCGGAGGCTCCCCAGGGGCGATTCCCGCTCGCGGAGTTTCACAACTAGCGGCGTCCCAGCCTGCGGGTCTCGGAGGGTCCAGGCTCTCCACTGCCGTTATCGCGGCAGTGTCCGCACGGCACAGGCGAGGGCGCTGAGGTTCTGCGGCGGCGCCGGACTCCGAACCCAGGGTCCGGTTCCCGGCCCGATCCGGGCCAGCACCGCCTCTGGCACTGCGGGGGGGTCCTCGGCCCAACCCCGCAGCCCTGCGCGTCCCCTCCCGCCGGACCAGCGCACCCATCGCGCTCTTTGTCTGAGGCGCCCCCGCGCCCCGCCCGCGCGCCCGCCACGTCCCCCGCGCCCCGCCCGCCCGCGCACGACCGGCCAATGAGGCGCGGCGGCGAAGCGCAGTGCTCGGGGTGTTGTCCGCGCCGCGCCCGCCCATTGGCTTCGCTCGGCGCCCCTGCCCCGGCCCTGCCTGCAGGAGCGAGGGGCGGGGCGCGCGGCCCGAGGTGAGGGACCGCCGGCCGGAGGGGATCCAGCGAGTCCGCAGCCGCCGAGGGACCAGTGCGGACCCCGCCGCTGCCGCCGTCCCCACCGTCCCCGACCGCGCCTGCCCTGGCTCCGCGCCAGGAGGGGCGGCCAGGCCCAGCCTCGGCACCGTGAGCTCGGGGACCCCGACGGCGCCCAGCCCGGCAAGGGGCCTCAGGGGGAGTACGAGGAGGAAGGGCAGCCTCGCCGGGGACCCGGCCATGGCGCTGGACTTCCTGGCTGGATGCGCTGGGGGTAAGGAGACGGTGGGCCTGGCCGGGGCAAGGGGTCCGGGGAGGGAGGCCGGCCCACCAGCACGCCCTGGCCTCGCGCCTTCCCGCTGGCGAGGGTCGCCGCGTCTGTGAATGGGGACCACAGTGCTCTTGCCTCGGGCGGCTCTCGTGGGCGTAAATTGACTTCAGGCCCGGGCTATCCACGGTGGCAGGTGTCTTTATTCTCTCCGGGCACGCTCGGACGGGAGGTCTGGGGCGCCGGGGCAGCACCGTGGCTGGGCGGAGGCCAGGACTGCCGGGAGGATGCCCCACTGCCCCCCGCGCCGAGGTCCCGGGCTCATCTCCCTCCCCTCCCCCATCCCCGTCCGGCGCGCACTGGGAACAGGGTCCCCTCCCCCGGCTGTATATTTGGGGGCTGACTCCACCCCGTCCCTCGCAACCGTCCAGCGGGGTTCGGGCTACCGGGCCGACCCCTTACTCGGCTGGCCTTGGAGGGCACTGAACCGCTCTGGCCAGACCCTAGGCGCCGAGTCACGCCTTGGAACTCCGCCCCTTCCTACGCGGTTTTGTGAGCTACTGGGGGCGGAAGGGGGATGGTAGGTGGGCCGGGCGAGCCGGTGTGGGGCACCTTCTCCGAGGCCAGGCCGCGGCCCTGGGGTTTCTCCCACGCCGTTGTCCCCGGGAGGGCGTGCAGTCCAGGCTCTCCCGTGCCCCAGCCGTAGGCGTCGAGCACGGTAGTTCTCTCTTGGGCCTCTGGCTTGTCTGCTTTTACCCTGAGGGTTAATTTATTCACCAGGATTCATCGGGAGGCTAGGTTAGATATCGCGGGGGGGAAGGGTGGTTGGCGGCGGGAGTTACAGAGAGGACCGGCCGGTTGTCCTTGTTTGGTCCCACTTCTCTCCCCAGCACCTGCCCTTGTTCGCTCTTCATCTACTTGAATTTAGCTTGAATAAAGCCTCAGCTCCTGGCCAGCGCTGAGAGCCCTGGCGGGAGTGGCTAGCGTGGCCTTAAGTATTTAAACCTGTGGCGTCGGAGCCTGCTTCTTCTTGGGCGAGAGACTCGTTGAAAAGGGAATGTGTTGGGGAAGTGATGTGCGTTGAAGGGAGTTAGAACTTCCCGGTCGGTCACCCAGTCAGAAGCTGCGGGGCACAAAGCCCAGAGTTTGCTGTTAATCGCTGGGGAGTTTCTCCCTAGTGCCGGGTGCCCTGGAGACAGAGGGGGCGTGTCCTCTGCAGATTCCATTCTCACCTTCCCCTCCCGCTTCCCATCTCGCTATTTGCTCCACCCTTGCTCCCCACCCACTTCCAGCTCCAGTGGGTGGGGGATGAGGGGCTGTCCCCAGGCCAACACCTCCTTCCAGACTTTGGGGAGTGGGGATTCTTTCCCCGGAGGGGCAGAGTTCCTTCTGCAGTTGCGCTACCGTCGGTGCTGCTCTCCTGGAAACACCAGGGTTTGGGGCAGGAACACTTTCCCTGAAGGCAGGCCTGCTTGACGCCTCCAGGCACACCTGTGGTCTCCTCTGCCCTTCCTTGCCTGGCCTGCCCTTCCTCCGCCTCCTTGCCTGGAATGTCCTTCGCTGTCCATCCTCATGGGCCCACCTGGGAGACATCATATCCATGCCCCCTGCCCCAGGTTTGTGGGTGAGGTCAAGGACTGGCACTGTCTGGTGCTGTAGCACTGGGGCACAGGCCACCCCTCCGCCCCCAGGCCCTACTTTTCGTGCAGCCCCCAGGCACATAATGGCCACCCAGCTAAGGCTCTACAAGCGTAAGCCTGAGCCTCCCAGGTGGACAAGGACAGAAGTCACCTGGGGGCTCACTCCTGGTCTCATCGGAGAAACCTAGGCCCAGGGAGGTGGAGGGACTAGAGCAAAGTCACACCACGTGCTCCCCTGATGGCCAGGATAGGCCCTCAGGACAGTGAACTGACCGTGTCCCAGCCTCCAGGTCCCTGACAGCCTGCCCAGAGGCACCCCACCTTGGGACCTGCAGGCTCAGGGCAGATGATACCAGTGCTTCTCCTTGGTGGCTGGGGAGGGGGACTATCCACTCCCTACTATTCGCTTAGTGTGGGTCACGTGTTTTAACTTCTCAGGGAGGCGGGGCCAGTTCTTTGACTGACAGCATCCTTGAGGCCTTGCATGGTGGAAGGTTTGGAATGCCTCCCCCCTCTCCCCTGTTGGGGGATCAACCCAAATCTTGAGGCCACATGAACACTGGGCTCTGGATGGGGCATGGACAGAAGCAGGCACAGAGAGAAAAGCTCAGCCGGGGGTGGGAGAACCTGGGAGGAGAGGAAAACCCCGAGAAGGGAGTGTGCCTCTTCCCACCACCTCTGCTGCCAGCCATCCCCAGGACAGTGGTTCCTCCCCACCCGCCCCAGCCCTTGAGGACCATTGGGTGGGGATTGCCCCTGGAGCCAAGCTTAGGGAGGACAGTAGACAGTGGCTTTGGAGTTGGGAGACAGGGTTCTGCTTCTGGTGTGACTGGAGGCCTCGTGTGCTCCGGAAGGTGGTGAGCAGGCTGGTCCGATGGAGGCTGGCCTCACAACCCACGCCGTTCCTGAGGATGGGTTCTTCTGGGTGAAGGAGACCAAGCCCCTTGCTGAAGGGTGCTGAAACAAGTCAGAAGAGAAAGTGGGAACCAGTGCCTGTCCTGGGAGACCTGAGTGGGGCCTCCCAACAGAGACAAGTGGGGTAAGGGTCTTTCTGCTGTCTCCGTCCTTTGCCCTGTTGCTGTTGCTGTCACCTGGGCAGGTCTGGGGCCAGAGGCGTGACCATGCACCCACAGGAAGGGGACCCCACAGCTGGACCTAGCTTCAGGGGACATGGAGGGGCCTCGAGGCGTCCCCCGCTGGAAGGAGAAGTCAAGTCCAGCGGCACATCCTGGGCAAGTGTTCAGTTTCCAAAACCCAGAGAAACCCAGATATGCCCAAGAAAAGAGGTTCTGGAACTAGGATTTTCAAATTTAGAAAATTAAAAAGCTGAAGTGGGAAAGAGGATGGATTTCCTGTTTCCAGGATACAAAGGCCTAGAAAACTAGAAACCCAGATGGAAGCCACAAAAGAAAAGATAGGCTTGGTGGTTGCTTCATCCGCCTGTGAATGTTAGAGGCTCCGGAAGAAGAGGGAGCAGGTCTGGAGATGATGAATATGATGAATAAATAATAGTGGAAATTTTCCCTGATCAGAAGAGGGCATGAGTCTGCACAGTGAAAGTGTTGGTATTGTTCCAGGCAGGGTTACTTTAAAGAAAAAGACACACCTTTGGCATCTCCTGGTGATATTCTTGAAATCCACAGATAAAATCTCAGCGACCTCCCCACAGAATTGAAAAAAAAAAACACATTGGCAGCAGATTTCTCATCTGTAGCACTGAAAGCCAGAGGACCAAGGCTGGCCTGGGCCCAGGATTCTCCACCACTCCAGAATGTTCATACTGTTTCCCAGTCAGATTAAGAAATAGATTTTGAGCCGGGCTCGGTGGCTTACGCCTGTAATCCCAGCACTTTGGGAGGCTGAAACACAAAAATCACTTGAACCTGGGAGTTGGAGGTTTCAGTGAACTGAGACCACACCATTGCATTCCAGCCTGGGTGACAGAGTGAGACTCTATCTCAAAAAAAAAAGAAAAAGAAAAAAAAAAAGGCTCTAATGAAATGGCAGTTGATGAGTAGAGACCCCAAGATGGAAGGAGAGGGAATTGTGAATTGAGTCTCACGGTCTCTAGGAAAATGTCAGTGGAAGGTGGCAGGGATGGGAGCCTTCTTCAGGTAGCTCTTACTAGGGTGGGTGGGACAGAAGGAGGCAGACAGAGTCATGGGGGAGGCGGTGCTTATCCTGTTTCTATATAATGATTAGAAGTATTAGAAACAGGAAGTAACCCTTTGCTGAAATTACAAATTAACAATTAGAAAGGGAATAAATAGCTGGGCGTGGTGGCTCACACCTGTAATCCCAGCACTTTGGGAGGCCAAGGCAGGTAGATCACTGAGGTCATGAGTTTTAGACCAGCCTAGCCAACATGGCGAAACCCCTTCTCCACTAAAAATACAAACATTAGCTGGGTGTGGTGAGGCAGACCTGTACTCCCAGCTACTCGGGAGGCTGAGGTAGGAGAATCACTTGAACCTGGGAGGGAGAGGTTGCGGTCAGCCGAGGTTGCGCCACTGCACTCCAGCCTGAGTGACAGAGCAAGACTCCATCTCAAAAAAAGAAAGGGAATGAATAGTAATTTTCCCAAACCATCAAAAATACGGAAAAAGGAGTAAAATAAACCATTCACATAAAATAAAGTGGCATAAAAATGTCAGATCCCTCAGTTGTTCCAGCAAAATCAGACTGCTTTAGACAAAATCCAGTTATAGTTGCTTACAAAAAACATCTAAAACAAGATAGTAAGAAAAGGTTCAAAATTACACATTGGGCATGGTGACTCATGTCTGTAATCGCAGCACTTGGGGAGGCTTGGGTTTTCTTGAACCCAGGAGTTTGAGTTTTCTTGAACCCAGCCTGGGCAGCATGGCAAGACCCGTCTCTGCCAAAATTACAAAAATTAGCTGAGTGTGGTGGCTCATGCCTGTTGTCTCAGCTACTTGGGAGGCTTAGACAGGATGGTCACTTGAGCCCAGAGGATGGAGGTTGCAGTGAGCCGAGATTATGCCACTGCACTCCAGTCTGGGTGACAGAGTGGGATCTTGTCTCAACAAAAACACCAAAATTACAAGTTGGACAAAATCATACCAGTCACATGTAACCAAAGAGAAAGCAGAATTGGCAAAGTTAAAGTTAATATCAAGTGGATTTTAGGGTCCAAGGTTTTTTTTTTTTTTTTTTTTTTTTGACACGGAGTCTCGCTCTGTGGGTCACCTAGGCTGGAGTGCAGTAGTGCCATCTCAGCTCACTGCAATCTCTGCCTCTTGGGTTGAAGCGATTCTCCCACCTCAGCCTCCTGAGCAGCTAGGATTACAGGCATCCGCCACCACACCCAGCTAATTTTTGTATTTTTAGTAGAGATGGGGTTTCACCATGTTGGCCAGTCTGGTTTTGAACTCCTGACCTCAAGTGATCTGTCTGCCTTGGCCTCCCAAAGTGCTGGGATTACAGGTATGAGTCACCACACCTGGCCAGATCCAAAATGTTAAAGGATGAAGAGGATGTTAGGTAAAGATACAAAGTTCAATTTGTAGAGATGCATAGTAACTTCCACAGGCATTAAGTGGAAAAGTGAGAATGGGTTGTAATGTTAGTTTGTTACTCAACAGATGCTAGCTGTTTTAATTATACATAAACACTACTGGCAGTAAAGGGAGAGCTTGAACAGATGTCCAGGTGAAACTCCAGGGAGAGGAGCAAGGGAGTCAGAGTCAGTTCACTGAGCCTGTTTCTCCTGTGAAATGGATAATGAGGTTGCCTTACTCACAGTGGTGGCAAGAGTCAGAGATGGTTGCCACCTACACAGTGTTTAGGACTCTGAGAAGTGTTTGTGAGCCGTTTTGGAGGGGTGAACCTTTGTCCTTCAAGAGGGGCTGGATTTTTGGCAGGACCTGAAATAATAACCAAGGAAGACCGCACAGTCACAAGCTGTCTCCCTGGGCTCGAGGTGGCTCCCACTCAGGGAAGGGGACGGGGGTGTCAGCCACTGCATCAGGACCTGAGGTCATCACTTCCTGGGGGAGGGAGGTAAACCTTTACAGGTAAGGAAAGTGAGATCTAGAGACAGAGTCATTTGTGAGCACGCCAGGCTGATGCGTGGCAGGGGGAAAGTTCAAATCTGGGGAGGGTCTGACCCCAAAGTCCAGCATCCCTGGAGCGTCCTGCCCATGTCAGGTGTTTGGATTAATGGGACATCCCAGAAATAGTGTGTGCAGCCTCCCAGGGGACAGCTTCCACTGTCAGGCACCCAGACCAGTCCGCCGTGGAGAGCAGCAGCCTGCAGATGGGTCACCAGCGCTCAATGGGACAGATGCTGGCATGGCATTGGGATGTCACATGCATACCCCCCCACTGGACACGAGGATTCCAGGGGCTCATGGGATCTGCCTGCTGCACCCACAGGTGCGTGGGCAATGCCCCTTTCCCCTGCAGGAGCTCCTGCCAGTCCTCCTTGCCAGCACCCCCTCATGCCCAGTGCCCTGCACTGCATTTCTGAGGTATGTGGGTCACAAGTCCCCCTCTCCTCCTCCAGGTGTGGCAGGCGTGCTTGTGGGACACCCGTTTGACACAGTCAAGGTGAGTCTCATCACTGCTTTTTTTTCTCGGCGCATACATTGGAAAGAGGCTCACAGGGTTGGGGTGGCTAGAATCCCGTTTCCATGGACAGCCCCGGGTGGGCAGCTGCTTTTACACGGCGCCGGGCTGAACCTTACTCGCTGCTTCGTCCTGGCATCTCCCAGCTGGGGCTGATCCACATTCTGGGTTCATGGCCAAGTTCATCCTGGGCTTGGCCAGCTGGGACCGAGGTGCTGAGGTTTCCTCCCACCCAGAGCAAGGGCACCTACATTGTTCCCATGCGGAACTCCCCCAAACACTTCCTTGAAAGAAAGAAAAGTTCAGAGAGAAAATACAAAAAAGCCAAAACTAGAACCTCCCATGAACATGATCTTCACGGAGTGGTGATCACCCTTACGGAGAGTCCCCGTGATAGTTTCCCAGGTGCCAGAGGCGTGAGGAAGGGCTCTGTTAGCCAGTTCCTTGACAACACCCCACACCTCCATAAACCGGAGTTCCAGGTTCTCAGACCCCCCAGAACAGAAACCAAGGAAATCTATGTCCTCCAGCTGGAAATTCCCAAATAAATCCCCCACCCTCCACTTGTGGTTGGGCTGTATGTTCTGAAAGTAGCCCAGTGGGGCCCTTCCTCACCCTTTTCCCTGGGCCCCAGGGCAAACTGTGAGTGGCGGGCACTAGACCAGCCTTGTGTTTGCCGGCAGCACTACACGTGGCCCCTCTTCCCACTGAGGGAAGGAAGGCAGGATGCGCATTCTGAGCTGGGTTTGCAGGAGACTTCCGGTCTCCTTTTCTAGAGAGCCCAGGTGTTTGTTGGCAGAGACAGTGACTGCTTACCATAAGGCTGGATTGCATCCAGCACAAGAGTGAGGGCCCAGCCTTATGCATTGGCTGTGACCTTAAAAAGTGCTGTCCCTGGGCCTTGTGCAGGTCCGGGCCCTTCTGCCAGCTGGTTTTCTACATGACCTTGGGTAGGTCCCTGTATCTTTGGGCTCAAACGTTGTCATCGTGCCAGTGCTCAACAGCATGATTTATGTTGGATTAAATGCTAGCTCTGAAAAGCACAACTCTTCTATCCACTGTGGGCCCATGTGTGGAGGAGGCTGAAGGGCCAGGCTTTCTTGGCAGGCAGCGGCCCCACGTTTCCTGCACCAGCCTGCCGAGAGTGAGGCTGTGCAGAGTCGGCCCACACAGCCCCGGGCCCCAGCCGCGCCCACGCGCTGCCTGGCCAGGCCACCCGGGAGGCCTCCCCCAGGCCGCAGCAGCCCAGGACAGCCTGGCAGTGTCCACGTTGCACTGTGTTTATATCTCGTCGTCATGTGTTGTGAATGCCTCTCGCGTTCACTTCCTCTTTCCAGCTCCGCGGAGGCCTAGGCTCTCTGAGCTACGAATCGGCCAGACCTGCTGGGCTCCTGCCCGGCCCCCTCAGGCAGCCCCCAGCAGGCCGGGGAGCACTTTTGTCCTGGTGCTCCGCCGTCCTAAGCCACTGAGCCCTCAAGCAGCATCCCTGATGTGACTCAGGGACAGGAGTTTCTCCAGCCTATGAAATTTTACTCCCCAGACCCTACTTCACTGTCTGGAGGGTGGTCTTTGAGAAGATCTATTTGTGGTCCTTTTTTTTTTTTTTTTTTTTTTTGCCACTGTGTCACTCCAGCATCACATCTGGACATACCTACCTTAAAAAGCTGAACTTTTTTTTCTTTGAGACAGAGTCTGTGTCTGTCACTCAGGCTGGAGTGCAGTGGTGCGACCTTGGCTCACTGCAACTTCCTCCTCCTGGGTTCAAGTGATTCTCCTGCCTCAGACCTCCCCAACCCCCCAAGTAGCTGGGATTACAGGCACGTGCCACCACGCCTGGCTACTGTTTGTTTTTAGTTGAGGTCCAGCACATGTAGAAAGTGCACACATCCGGCCATGCGCAGTGGCTCACGCCTGTAATCCCAGCACTTCTGGAGGCCGAGGTGGGCGGATCACGAGGTCAGGAGATCAAGACCATCCTGGCTAACAGTGAAACCCTGTCTCTACTAAACATACAAAAAATTAGCTTGGCGTGGTGGCGGGCACCTGTAGTCCAGCTACTCAGGAGGCTGAGGCAGGAGAATGGCGTGAACCTGGGAGGCAGAGCTTGCAGTGAGCTGAGATCGCGCCACTGCACTCCAGCCTGGGTGACAGAACGAGAGTCCGTCTCAAAAAAAAAAAAGAAAGTGCACACATCCTAGGTATACAAGTCATCGCAAAGCACAGGTGTGGGGAGCCGCCACCCAGGAGAAACCGAACATGGCCAGCCCTCTGGAAGTCTTCACTCCTGCTCCTATCAACTCCTCCCGCCCCTTCTTCCGAGGCTTCCACTGGCCTAACTTCCTCCTTTTTTTTGAGACACAGGTCTTGCTCTGTCACCCCAGGTGGAGTGCAGTAGCCCACTGTAGCTTTGATTTCCCAGGCTCATGCAGTCCTCCCACCACAGCCTCTCAAGTAGCTGAAACTACAGGCAGATACCACCATGTCTAGCTAATTTTTTTTTTAAGTTACTAGTAGAGACGGGGTCTTGATACGTTGTCCAGCTGGTCTCAAGCTCCCGGGCTCAAGTGATCCTCCTGCCTTGGCCTCCCAAAATGCTGGGATGACAGGCCTGGCCCACTGTCCTCCCTTCCAACACCACGGGCCCCTTTTGCCTGGTTTGAACTTAATAGAATTGCAGCTGTACCCTAGAATCATCAGGGGCTACCCGAGTCCATGTCAGTCTGTACTGTCACATGGCCACAGACTATCTCACGGCTGGGACAGTCACAGTTTATTCCCCCAGACCCTTGGGACTGAAAGAATCCAAGATCTGGATCTCCTCTATAGCGCCCAGAACCACAGCCCCCGTCCTGAAGCACATGGCCTTCACACGTGGTTCTGCACGAAGGGAATTTTCTGTCCTGCTTCCTTGGACACAACAATAATCAGGAAACAGTCACTTTCATCAGGGAGCAGTCATCTTGACCTGTGATGAGGGGGTGACCGGCTATCCCGGGGCAGGGGATGGGGAGGGTGGGTGGGGGCTGGCTGTGGGGGCTCCGTGCCTGGATGTGATGTTGAAATTTTGTGTTGCTTTAACCGCCTTTACTTTCTGAGCTAGGGGCTGTCTCCATCCATAGCAAAAGTGTAACTTTGTTGTAGATGGGCGTAAGCCTCACCCTGGAGAGCGCTAGTAAGTACAGACCAGGTGAACCAGACCCCAGCCTGGACCCCACCCTGTCGTGCCCATCTCCCCAACCCCAGAGTTCCCTCCGTAGCAGGGGATAGGGAGGGTGTGAGACAAGCTTGGGCCCAGCACAGATCCTGGGGTGGGGGCTCGGGCTAGTCGAAAAAAAGCAGCCCCCTCTGGATTGGGGGTCCTCATGTGGGGGTCTCTTGGCCCTATGGGGAGCTGGGAGCTTCCTAAACTTGTGTCCAAATGACTAGTTTCCCAGGGGTGGGTCCGTTCCCATCAATCCTCAAAGGAGAGCCTGTCACCCCAAGATTTTAAGAGCCTGAGCTGTAGATGACAAGACTTGGGATGCTGGGCCACAGTTCCTCTCCCAGAGAGCGAGGGCTCGTCACAGACTGAGGGGTCAGAAACAAAGTAGGGAGAGACCTCTGCCCACATTGGTGGGAAAAGCTGAGTTGACCTGAGCCTGACGTTCCCGAGCATCTGGACTTGGGCGTTCACTAGTGTATGTGACCTGCAAAGACTTCACAACACTACCCAGGTGGCATTGAGTATCCAACCTGGGAAGGAATAGCTACACGTCACATCGGTTCTATTCACACAGCCCTCTTAGTCCCAGTGTTGGGCCTGCAGGAGGAACAGAGAGAGACCCCAGAACATTGAAGGGAAAGCAGCAAACCTCGCATCAAGGTGCTGGCCAAGAACTGGGCCTCCAGGGTGGGAGGGGTGCTTCGGGCCAATCTTAAAGCGCTGGCTTCCAGCTGTTGAGGTCCTGGGTGTACTGAGATTGTACTTGTTTCCTAACAAAACATTTTTTGTAAGTGCATTCACCAATAGAGGGCCCACCTATTCTGGTGGAGAGAATTGGAAAAGGTTCCAGAATCTGGGCAGAAGCCTGGCTGCTCCCGATGAGGGCTCTCCCTTGCCAGCACTCCCTCCCACCCTCACTCTGACCAACACAGCCACTCATGTCCCTGGAGAAGACAGCTTTGGCCAAGTTATAAAACATCTCTGAGCCTCAGTCTTCCCATCTTGGAAATGGGGGCAGTTGTCCCAATGCCAAGATAACTGAGTGTGAAGCCTTCCCCTGTCCCAGGCTGCCTAGTACCGAAGGCACTTGCTTTGTGGCCCCGGCTGTAAGAATGAGCATTTCTGAGTCAGACCTAGGGAATCAGCCCCTGAGAATGTGACTTGACCTAGTTTACTCCCACCCCCCGCTCTGCAAGTCTGAGCCTCCTATCGAGCAGAGAGAAGCTCATAGGCAACAAAGAGCGCTTTGACATGGAAGAGGTTCTGGGCCACTGGGCTCGGAGGCGGCGGGGCCTGAGCAGCATCCCAGGCCCCAGCGCTGCTGACGTGGGTCCCCAAGGAGGTTGTTGGCTGTTCTCTTGCCACTGCTCTGTTAACTCATAACTGCTGTTCTCACTAAAGGCTACTGGCAGAGACCAGGCAGGAACTCCTGGAGCCAAGGTCATTGCTTATTTATTTATTTATTTATTTAGCGTTGCTTTCTCACCCAGGCTGGAATACAGTGGCGTGACCTCACTACATCCTCTGCCTCCCCGGTTCAAACAATTCTCCCACCTGAGCCTCCTGAGTAGCTGGGATTACAGGCGTGTGCCACCACGCTAGGTTAATTTTTTTTATAGACATGGTTTCGCCATGTTGGCCAGGCTGGTCTCAAACTCCTGACCTCAAGTGATCCACCCACCTCGGCCACCCAAAGTGTTGGGATTACAGGTGCAGCCACTGCACCCGGCCAGGCTCATCACTTTTTGCACCTATTGCCTCGAAGCCAGTCTGACGGGACATTAGGGCAGGGGACCTTCAGCCTGGTCTGGGACATGGGCCGCCCACTCAGCAGTATGACAGGCATTACCTGGAGAACGGGCCGGTCTCAGGAGGTCGTTCATGCCCCACCGGCAGTGCACTGTGCAGCCATAGTGTAAACAGGAGGCTTAACCTCAACTGGTGTGAGATCTTGGGGACCCCCTACCCTGTCTCCAGCAGCCTGACCCTGTAGCTGTTTGCCCACCGGCACCCCATCCTGAAAAGGCATAGATACCCGGTCCGCCCTGCCCTGGAATTACAAAAGTCTTAGACTGTGCCTGAGTGCCCAGCCTCCTTAGGAGACCCTCCCAGGCAGCCTGAGTGCCAGACCCGGGAGCTGGGTGCTCTGGCCCTGCCTGCCTGCCTCTCTCACTGGACCCTCTCCTTCCAGGTGCGGCTTCAGGTCCAGAGCGTGGAGAAGCCTCAGTACCGCGGGACGCTGCACTGCTTCAAGTCCATCATCAAGCAAGAGAGTGTAAGTGGCCTGGGCTGGTAGGGCTCGGGAGGCACAGGATGGGGAACCAGCCTCCAGGCTGCCACCGCCCCAGACCAGAGAGCCAGGAAGGAAGGTGTCAGGATGGCCAGGAGGCCAATCAGGACCTAGGTTCCAACGAAATTCTGCTTGGTCCTCAGGAGCCCCTGAGGTGGGCTGGGGCTGCCATCCTCCGACCCCTCTCCGCGTGGAGGGCCCAGGAGGTGCGTGTTGCCGGCTCTGATGGCGTCTCTGCCCCCGCAGGTGCTGGGTCTGTACAAGGGCCTGGGCTCGCCGCTCATGGGGCTCACCTTCATCAACGCGCTGGTGTTTGGGGTACAGGGCAACACCCTCCGGGCCCTGGGCCACGACTCGCCTCTCAACCAGTTCCTGGCAGGCGCAGCGGCGGGCGCCATCCAGTGCGTCATCTGCTGCCCCATGGAGCTGGCCAAGACGCGGCTGCAGCTGCAGGATGCGGGCCCGGCACGCACCTACAAGGGCTCGCTGGACTGCCTCGTGCAGATCTACGGGCACGAGGGTCTGCGTGGCGTCAACCGGGGCATGGTGTCCACGCTGCTGCGAGAGACGCCCAGCTTTGGCGTCTACTTCCTCACCTACGACGCGCTCACGCGGGCGCTGGGCTGCGAGCCGGGCGACCGCCTGCTGGTGCCCAAGCTGCTGCTGGCAGGTGGCACGTCGGGCATCATGTCCTGGCTCTCCACCTACCCTGTGGACGTGGTCAAGTCACGGCTGCAGGCCGACGGGCTGCGGGGAGCCCCGCGCTACAGCGGCATCCTGGACTGCGTGCGCCAGAGCTACCGCGCCGAGGGCTGGCGCGTCTTCACACGGGGACTGGCGTCCACGCTGCTGCGCGCCTTCCCCGTCAACGCCGCCACCTTCGCCACGGTCACCGTGGTGCTCACCTACGCGCGCGGCGAGGAGGCCGGGCCCGAGGGCGAGGCTGTGCCCGCCGCCCCTGCGGGGCCCGCTCTGGCGCAGCCCTCCAGCCTGTGAGGCTCACCCCGCCCTCCTTCCCTAGGGCCCCTTCTCAGAAACCTGAGACATAAATTGGCCCCTGAGTCGATTGCGGTGCTCCTGCTCGGATGCCGGGGCCGTGGACTCTCAGACCTGGGCTGAATTTTGCTGATCAGCTGGGTGGCTTTGGCCGAGAACTTCACTTGCCTCAGTGTTCTCATCTGTGAAATAAGGACCCTCATACCCACATTGTAGAGTCACGAAGGTCAGAGATGATTCTGAGCGGCAGCCAGCACCTGGCCTGGCTGAGGCTGTTGCACCATTCATTATCCTGGAAACTGAGGCAGACACTCCAGTCCCTTTCTGGGATCCTGGCCATGCCACTGTGTTCCTGCCCTGCAGGCTGGCTCCCAGGGGTCTCTGATGGCCCACCAAGGGGCTGCCCAGGGACCTGACTCCACATATCCTCCACCCGGGAGGTTGGTGGGCCACCTCTGGTCTGTGTTAGGGACAGAGGAAAACTTGGTGTGCCTCCTGGTGTCGCAGAACTGGATACTCTGCATACCCCAGCTTCTCCACATGCCACTGCTAGGGGTACCCCAGCTGCTGCCACTCCTGCTGGAGGGTGAACTGGGGACCCTCCACCCTCCGGGAAGCCATGGAGTCTGCTGGAGGCACCATATCAGCCAACGGGACTAGAGTGGGGAGCAGACAGACCAGTGGGTGGAGGTCTCGACAGTTCAAGTGTGATGCAGCTGTGGCAAGGAGAAATCCTTCCACCTCTGAGCCTCAGGCTGCCTGTACGTAAAATGGGGACATGGCCAGCTGATGGACAACTGAGTCTCTGGCCCAGCCATCACCGCCAGCCAGGATCCCCCACGGTGTGCAGAGGGCTCAGCAGAAAACAATATGGGATCCCCCTCACCAGGGCTGGAACACCTCCAGCCACAAAGAAGCCAAAGGTCAGTTCCCTTGCTCCCCAGCAAACGGTGCCTCCTAGGCATTCTCAGAGCCAGGGCTTCATCCCTGTGAAGGCACAGGGTCAGCTAGTGGGCACGGGGGTGGCTAGTTGGGGCCTGGGGCAGAAGAAGGCGGTACCAGGCATCCTGGGGAATATGCTTAATGAAGACGACACTGGGCTTTGCACAGCCTGGTGTCGCTGTACAGAAACTGTCAAGCGAATAAAGTTTTCTTTGTTTTTTAAGTGGTGAGGCTGCCTTTGCATATGGTGGAGGAAAGGGCTTCATTCAACACCCTTGCCCTGGAGTCGAAGGGGCCAGCTCAGGGGTGTGTGTGCCCTCGGATCCTGACAGCGGCCTTGGCCATGTGACTTGGGCAGTTGCGGATACATCTGAGAACCTGTTTTCTCATCTGTAAGGCAAGCTAATGCAGGGCGTGAGGATTGGAATGTAAAGCTTATGAACACGCTGGTGCAGCCTGGCCATCCAGCAGAAATGCCTCTGCTATCATCCCAGCAATGAGAGGCCTGTGGTGAGGGACACTGGTGGGTGGGGCAGCAGGGATGGGGGTGTCCCAAAAACAGCTTCCTGGAGGAGGGGAGGTCTGAGTGGAGCTGACTGTTTCAGCCACCCGGGCAACTTGGGCACAACTGTACCTAACGTGACCTAGGAGGTCAGAGAGCGCTTCCTGGAGCTTTGCCAAAGGTGTGGTGTGGGGGTCTCACTGCCCACCTCACCTGCAGTTCTGTTCAGCCTCCTGGAGTTAGCCCTCAGCATCCTGAGCCTCTGCAACCACCAGCCCTGGAGGGTCTCCCTCCCAACTGCTGAACCAAGAAGCTCTGCCCACTGACAAGGGAGAGTCGGGGAGGGGCCCCAGTGCCTGTGCCTGTTTAATCCTAGTGCCTTCCAGGGAGGCAGGAGGCTGCGAGGAAGCTGGCTGTTGACCCCTGGGGTCTCCTTGCCTCTCCTCTTTACTCTGAAATAAACCAGGGGAAGCTCCCAGGGGTGAGGGACACACCCTGGCCATGGGCACAGAGAGGGGCCCCTTCCCTGGCTCCTCCATGTCCAGTTTGGCAGCCCCTTTGCCTGGGTGGCTGAATCTCTCAGGGCAGCTTTGGTCCGCCTGTGGCTGTGGTCCCCATCACCCTGGATCTCTCCACACATCTGCACTCTCTGGAAAGGCCCCAACGTGACCCTTGTCAGGAACTGATTTGAGCACAAAGCTTTCTCCAGCCCTGCTCACCCTGGGTCTTCTCCATGACCCCTGCTGCTGCCTGCCCTCTGGGGACAGCACACAGACAGGCCAGCCACTCAGAAGTGAGGGGTGGTGCGGCAAGGAGCAAGGTGAAGGGGCGGGGGCCTTCCAGCCGCCTCACGCTTCCCAGTCCAGCCGCCTCACGCTTCCCAGTCCAGCCGCCTCACACTTCCCAGTCCAGCCGCCTCACGCTTCCCAGTCCAGCCGCCTCACGCTTCCCAGTCCAGCCGCCTCACGCTTCCCAGTCCAGCCGCCTCACACGACCAACACATCTGCCAGGCAGGGAGCGGAGCCGTTGTTTTTAATGAATTTATTTTACATTTTATTTTCTCCCTGATTGGAACTTTTTTTTTTATTTTGAGATGAAGTCTCGCTCTGTTGCCCAGGCTGGAGTGCAGTGGCGCTCTCTCAGCTCACTGCAACCTCCACCTACCGGGTTCAAGTGATTCTCCTGCCTCAGCCTCCGAGTAACTGGGATTACAGGCACCCGCCACCACACCTGGCTAATTTTTGTATTTTTAGTAGAGACATGGTGTCACCATGTTGACCAGGCTGGTCTCAAACTCCTGAGCTCAAGTGATCCACCTGCCTCAGCCTCCCAAAGTGCTGGGATTACAGGTGTGAGCCACTGCGCCCGGCCTCTGATTTGAATTTATTTGAAATAAGTGATATATGAAGGTGATTAAAAATACCCCCAGAACCCAGGCTTATGCAGTGAAGAGGAAAACCTCCTTCCACCTCCCTGGGGCCAGCCTCTTCTGAGCCGAGGACAGTCTCCAGTTCCCGGAAGGCATCCAACACATCTTGGGCAAGTGCCAGCATGGAGTGGCAGGGGGACATCTGCACCCCCCACGAAGCGTGGCCGAGGTCCTGACTGTTCTGTTCTTTGCTGTCTTCACTTGACAGTGATCCTGGAGATTGCATCCGTCTCCTAGGGCTGCTGTAACAAAACACCACACACTGTGGCTAAACAATAGCCAAGTGTCCTCTGGGAGTTCTGAGGGCCACACTCTAGCTGCAGGCAGGGTTGGTTCGTCTGGGGGGCTCTGAAGGATGAACTGTTCCCTGCTTCTTCCAAGCTTCTGGTGGCGGCCGGCAATCCTTGGCTCCCTGGGCTCACAAGCGCATCACCCTGATCGCTGCCTCCATCTCTTGCCCCCTTCTCCTGTATGTCTGTGTCTCCATGTCTTCTCTTTGTATAAGGGAACCAGTCACATGGGATTAAGGGCCTACCCTACGCTAGTATGACTTCATCTTAACTAAAAACATCTGCAGAGACCAGGTTCCAAATCAGGCCAAATTCAGTTGCCTGGAGTTATGACTTCAAAGGATCTTTTTGGGGCCACAATCCAACCCTCAACAGGGCTCTGTATCAGTGTGTCTGAACTGTCCTCCTTCCTGCTGACAGCTGCATGGCATATTTCACTGGATAAACTTTGCTTGATTTGCTTTTCCAGTCAGGTTTGGGAAAGTAACTGGGAGACACGTCTGAGCAGAGTCTTAGAGGAAGAGTAGCAGCAGACGGGGCCGCAGAGGGACCACAAGGCTGTAGCTGGAAGGGCAGATGTAGCCAAGGTCCCAAGGTGGAAGGGGTCAGTGGGGGCTGGGAAGGGAGGCGAGGCAGGGCCTGGAGGACAGCAGGGCCACATGGCAGTTCCTTGAGGACAGTGGCAGATCCTCCTAAGTACCAACTGCTCTTGAAATCTCAACTTGTTCTGGGCTTCAGTATGTCCAATCAAAACACCTTCCCAGACTGTCTTTTTTTTTTAGATAGAGTTTCACTCTTTTCGCCCAGGCTGGAGTGCAATGGCATCATCTTGGCTCACTGCAACCTCCACCTCCCAGGTTCAAGCAATTCTCCTGCCTCAGCCTCCTGAGTAGCTGAGATTATAGGCGCAGCCACCAACGCCCTTCTGATTTTTTGTATTTTTAGTAGAGATGGGGTTTCACCATGTTGGCCAGGCTGGTCTCGAACTCCTGATTTCAGGTGATCCGCCCACCTTGGCCTCCCAAAGTGCTGAGATTACAGGCATGAGCCACCGCACCCGGCCCCCAGACTGTCTTGCGGCCGGAGCTGGCCATATGTCTTGACAGCTTCTGAGAAAGCTGTGAAACAGGTAAAACACACTGTGGCACACCGCTTGACCTCTGATCTCTGACCTTGCTCTCTGCCTCCCACTGAAAACGGGATAGGATGCCTGGAGGTGCAGTGGGAGAGACCACGGCCGTAAGCCACCGAGTCAGCCTGGCCTTGGAAGGCTGGTCATATCCCTCTCATTCAGCACACTGTTCCTGTCATTTGCAGCCAAATGCACCACCAGCCGCCATGCAGAACTGAGTTTATTTCATTGTATCAGCAGCTGTGAGCAGGTTTTACCCAGGGGAGTGACAAGATCCAATTTATGCTTTGGAGACCCCACAGGAGGTTAGGAGGCAATAAGAGGCAGGCCAGGGTGGCGGGCAGAGGCCATGAGGGTGTCTGAGCCAAAGGACACCTTGAGGCCAGGAATGGGGCAGGGGAGTCCAGTGGCAGGTGAGTGAGACCACTCTGGGGAATAAACGGCAGAAGAAGCCCTTGGAGGTGTCGGGGGTGCGCCCAAGGGAGGCAAAACTATGTGGCAGGAGCTAGAGTCTGAACTCCGCATGGATCTGGAGTTTATGGCTCCTTCCTTGACCCCTTAAGGGAAAGGGCTACGAAATGGCACTGCCAAGGCATTTGTCTCTGGGATGGGAAAGAGGGAGGCTTAAAGCGTGGAAGGGCAGAAAGAAGGGGACAGGCCTCGTGAGGGCTGGTTCTCAGGTCCTTGGTGCAGACTTCAGGCAAAGCAGTGGCATTTTGGAGAGTCCAAATCTGAGAAACTGATTTTCCAATCTCAGAGCCCACACCAGGTTTGCACACAGACTTCCCCTTCCCTTTTCTTTTGATCCCTTTGGACATCAGGTGTCCGGAGCAAACGGAGCGTAAACCTCCTTGTGCCCCTCTCATCACCGGCCTGAGCCTTTAGTGAGTCATTTCTCATAAAAAGCACCTGTGAGGCCACACTGACCTGGGACCTTGACCAGCCCTCCTTGTGCTGGGCACGTTCTTGTGACTCTAGGGATGGCCTAGCCCTTTGCACACCCATCCCTTCATCCTCCCAACAGCCCTACAAGGTTGGTGCTGGCACTCCCATTTTGCAGTGCAGGATACCAGTTGGGGAGGACCCCCGTCCAAGGCCACACGGCTAGCTGGTGCTGGAGCCAGTGCTGGGAGCCGGTCAGTCCATCCTTCGCCCTTCAGCAGGATCAGCTGGGGCCGGCAACCCTGGAGCGGCAGTGCAAGCACCAGAGGGGGCCTGGCTAGGGCCAGGGTCCAGGACCCCTGCTCCCGGGTCTCAGCTTCCTTGCTGCTTCTTGCTCACACACCCCTGACCTCATGGTACCCACCCATGGAGAGGCAGATGCATTGCTGGGTCCAGAGGCCACTTCCCAGGGAACTGGGAAAGGCTTGGTGGGGCCAGTGTCCACCTTGATCAGGGCACAACAGAGACAGGGCAGAGGCTGAAGGGAATGGGCCTGTGCTCCAGCGGCTCCTTGCTCAGCCTCGCTCTCCTCCAACTTGACCTCCCCCAGGCTCGTGGGGAATGCCAGCCCCCCCCCACCAGTGCCCCTCTGCAAGCAACACCCTCCCCAACCATGCTCTGCCAGGCCAGCTGACACCATGCCAGCTGTAATGATGTCCCACAAAGTTTGGGTGAACGAGTAAGTTCAGATTTGGCTTGAATGTCCTCGGGGATGGTCAGGACACAGGACAAAGAGCAGACACGGGAACATGGTGAGCTCTGTTTGTTGTGGTGACAGTACTGGCCGGTTTCTTGTTTATCTCCCCAACCTCTACCTTAGCTCCATGAGAGCCAGGGGTGCAAAGTCAGCATGCTGAATGAATGAGTGAATGAATGCGTGAGGGCAGAGGCTGCTGAGTACAGGGCCAGGTTGGGTTTTGCCAGGCAATACAGAGACGGGCCAGGGAAGACAATGTACACTGTGAGGCCAGAACACGCTTTGGGGGCAGAGGGTGAAGCGGTGATGGGCTGGAGAGGGGCTGGGGCGGCAGGAGTTGCTCCAGCACCTACAGGCAAGGTGATGGTAGGAGCCCCCGCCACATCTGTAGTATGAGGAGAGAGGAAAAGCAGCCCCAGCTTGGAGGGCTCCAGGACGTCCCTTCGGGCCGGCACCCCAAGGCCCTGTCTCACCGCTTCCCGGGCCCGCCCCCTAATCCCAAGACGGCGGCCTCGCCCACCCCGTCCTCCAGGGGGCGCTGCTCCATCAGGTTGGTGGGGGAGCGTGTCCCAGGACCTTGTTCAGCGGGGGCCTCGTAGTATGTGGCCCCTCTCTCCTCGGGCGTCGCCGCCGCACCGCCCTGCCCCGCGTCCCTGCGGCCCTGGCGGCGGGAGTGTCCTCCGCCCGAGGCCTCGGGCAGGCGGGGTGCACGCAGCCTCCTTCCGCGTCTTTCGGGCCCTGAATCTCCGCGCCCCCGTGGCGCTGAGCTCACTCCGCGCGGGGGACGCTCGTAAGCGGCGGCGGCTCGAGGGAACCCGACACTCAGGGCTGCTGGACAGCCCCCACCGCGCCTCGGGTCCCGGCGAGGTCCGGCCCCTCCGCGCTGCGCACGCGCAGCCCCTCCCCACAGCGGACGCGGCCCAGCTCCGGGGCCGACCGGAACAGCGCTCTTCTGCGGCCTGCGGCGGCGGCGCACCCTGCGGGCGGAGGCCCAGGCGCGGGTCTGAAGGCCCCCGGGGTCGCCCGCCGCCCGCCACAGCAGCGTGGCGGACAGGCCATGGAGCACTGCAGGGTGGCAGGGAAGGGCTGGGGCAAAGGCGCGGCCCAAGACCCCAGAAGGGTCTGGGGGCGGGCGGGGCTGCCCGCGCTAAGTGCTGGCAAAGGCCAGGCGTGCAGTGGCTAGGGATGGCCACCAGCGACCGGGATATTCCTAAAGTCGGGTACAGACGCACGTGGCAGGCCAAGGCAAGAAGCCATGCACACACCTGAGGAGCGTGCTCATACCCCGTCCTGCCTCTTCTCCCTCCCTAGCCCCTATTTTTATTTTTTGTTTTTTGAGACGGAGTCTCGCTCTGTTGCCCAGGCTAGAGTGCAGTGGCGCGATCTCGGCTCACTGCCATCTCCGCCTCCCGGGTTCACGCCATTCTCCTGCCTCAGCCTCCCGAGTAGCTGGGACTATAGGCGCCCGCCACCACGCCCGGCTAATTTTTTGTATTTTTAGTACAGACGGGGTTTCACCGTGTTAGCCAGGATGGTCTCGATCTCCTGACCTCGTGATCCGCCCGCCTCGGCCTCCCAAAGTGCTGGGATTACAGGCGTGAGCCACCGCGCCCGGCCTATTTTTTATTTTTTTGAGACGGAGTCTCACTCTGTCGCCCAGACTGGAGTGCAGTGGTGCGATCTCAGCTCGCGGCAACCTCCGTCTCCCTGGTTCAAGCGATTCTCCTGCCTCAGCCTCCCGAGTAGCTGGGATTAGAGGCATGTGCCACCACACCCAGCTAAGTTTGTATTTTTGGTAGGGAGGTGTTTCTCCATGTTGGTCAGGCTGGTCTCAAACTCCCGACCTCAGGTGATCTGCCCGCTTCAGCCTCCAGAAGTGCTGGGATTACAGTCATGAGCCACAGCGCCTGGCCCCTAGCCCTTATTTATCACAGCCTTACCCTACTTCCTCCAGATGTCATGCCAGTGCCAGTAGGGCAATGCCATTCCTGCCTAAAACAGGGTCTGGCACATAACTGCATTGATCGCATCAGTGCCCATGGAGGTGGAGAGGTAAGCTTTGGAAACGAAAACTCCAAGAGGGAGGGGAGGGAAAGGACAAGAGGTGATCGATTAGGAAAGGCTGAAAAATGAGATAAAGCCAGGACTGGGCTCTGAGCGTGGGTGGGATTGGATTTTTCGGTAGGAAGTGGGGAACCGCTGCAGTTCAAATCAAGTGCTGAGAGACCCCGTTAGCAGAAAGGCCCAGTGTGGGGAGGTCAGCAAGGCCCGAGGGGAACGGCCGCAATGGCAGGCAGTCGGGGAGCCCTGAGGGCCCTTCCAAGGCCAGGAGGCACCACTGCGCCAGTACAGAAAGGGCCGCACACCAGGGAGGCCGATGCACTGCTCCATAAACAAGGGCCAGGACTTTTTTGAAAGGGGACAGGAGAATTCAGGCTAAGGAGCCAGTGGCAAGCAGAGTACTCTGGAAGCCAGGCAGACTTGGGCTTTGAATTCTGGCTGCCTGGACTTTGCAAATAAATCTGAGCCTGTTCCTCTCTCACAGCATGGTGATATTGCTAGCTAATTCATCAAAGGGTGGTTTGGAGGAGGGCACTGGATCCATCTGTATTCTCAACAAATGTTACGGGCTGCGCATGGTGGCTCACTGTAATCGCAGCTACTTGAGAGGCCAAGGCAGGAGGACCAGTGGAGCCCAGGAATTCAAGGCTGCAGTGAGCTATGATCGTGCCACTGCACTCTGGACTAGATGATAGCAAGACCCTGTCTCTTACCAAGAAAAAAAACAAAAAATTACAGCCAGGCAGAGACACTGGCAAGTATAAAGGAGAGATGCTGGTTTCATCTTTATCTAGGGGTTTCTAAAGAAAGCAATTCCAGGCTGGGCGCGGTGGCTCATGCCCGTAATCCCAGCACTTTGGGAGGCTGAGGCGGGTGGATTACGAGGTCAGAAGTTCAAGACCATCCTGGCCAACATTGTGAAACCCCCATCTCCACTAAAAATACAAAATTAGCCGGGTGAGGTGGCACACACCTGTACACTTGTAATCCCAGCTACTCAGGAAGGAGGCTGAGGCAGGAGAATCGCTTGAACCCAGGAGACGGAAGTTGCAGTGAGCTGAGATCGTGCCACTGTGCTCCAGCCTGGGAGGAAAAAAAAAAAAAAAAAAGCAATTCCAAAGCCTTAGTTCCTTCCCATGTAAAATCTACAGATTTTCCACCCAGGCTCTTGCCCAGCTCAGCCCTACCTAGGGCCTTCACTCAGCAGTTCTGGGCTTGCACAGGCCTGTGACTTGCCACCTCAGCAGCATTCTGTCAGCAGCCCCTTCTGTCACTAGCAAAAAGGGAGTCACATGTATCCAAGTAATAATGAATGTCACGCCTTGCTCTGAACCTTGCTCTGCAGAACATCAGACACCAAGGCCCCGGCCGGGGCGAAGAAGCTCTGCTCTGCATTTTGCTTTTGGCTAAATCCTAAGTAGCTCTCAGTGTATTTGGACCAGTTCTTGTGAGTTCATCCCAGTTAGCTCTGGAGCTTCCAGGGCTGACATGGGCTCATAGGTCTGGCTGCATGGGCATTTCACTGGGCTGTGCTTTCTGAACAGTAGGTGAGGCTCTCTTTAAAACACCCTCTGGCTCCTGAGCCCACCTTGGAGCTGAAAGGTTACAGAAGCATTGCCTGCTGGTGAGAGACCAAATCCTGGGAGTTCCCATTCCTGTGTGAGAAAGCAAGCCACAAGAACTGCCCCAGGCAGTTCAGGCAACTCTTAAGACCAGGAAGGGTTCATGGCCTGGTTTCATGTGCAATGAAACACTAAAGAAGCAGCTTAGAGGACTGAGGAACAAACAAGAACCACAGGCATTAAAAAGCTTAACATTATGCATTTATTATATTTTATAGAGCCATATTACACATGCTTGGTGCTTCAAACTGAGTTATCAATGTTTTTCTGGATGCAAAGCCATCTGATGCTGGATGCGGATGCCTTAAATACTATATTTCTGCATCTATGACCTATGAGCTAAGGAAAAACCAAGGACAATTCCAGAAATGGCAAAGAACACTTAAGAAAAAGATGTACATGAGACGAAATGCTAAGTCCTTGAGCCAGGGCCTACAGAAGTTACCAGAAAGCGAATAAAAACAGAATTTTTCTCACCACCTGTTGATAATAGAGCCTCACATGTCGGGTATGGACATTGTAGAAAAAAGAGGTTACTCCGTTTGGTACTGATGCCTTTCTCCCCTCCATGATGTGCGTGGACATTATGCGGCCCCCAGAGATAGCAGCAGATAGAACAGAGCACAGCAAACTGCCCCCTCCTCAACACATCCCAGTGGTTTTTTTACAGCGTCTGGGTGTCTCATGAAAAGCGGTCAATTTGATCGAACTTGCCACACCTGTGGAAAATCAATCAGTGTGCTTCAGATGAATGTGACACTATCATATACACTCTCCTCTGACATCCAGAATGCTGGTGGGGAACATGGGGCTGGGTGCCTGCTCAGCCAGGACCAAGCTCTCCATGTGTCAGCTCCCACCTTACAGCACCCAGGTGGGAGGTTTGCTTTGCCTGCTGACCTGATGCTAACGCTCAACTTAAAGGCTCCGTTCCAGATTTTATAAGGGCCCTGGGTGATATGTGTCAAGTACCTGCTGCCCATACTTCCCATTAACCCTCAATACAGTCCCAGCTTAAAGATCCTCTCTGACACCACACTGATCCCTCGGGCCTGGGGTGGATGCCAGGAAGCCTCTTGGCCACAAATCTGTCCTCTTGTGGGTTAGACACCAGCCCTCTCCTGCCTGACGTGACTTGTCTGAAGGGCCTGCACTTAAACCATCTTCAGGCAACCAGGGCATCTGAGCATAACCTGAGCAGTAACAACATAAATCAAGGGTCAGTAATATGGGGTGGATGAGACCTAGCTAGCCATCCAGTCAGATGCTGCCGTGCAGGTAAGTATGATTCTGAAGGCGTAGGGTACCTTTTGTCCTGTAAAGTCAGAGAGCAGGCTAAGAAGTGCATGGCCAGAACCCCAAGAAAGTGCAGGTTGGGGTTTCGACTTCCTTCCCCACCACTTGGGTTAAAAGTTCGAGTAGAATGCACTTGCCAGGACCTGCTGGGCCTGAACTCTGAAGAAATGCTGTGATCACATTACTGTCAGCCGATCCAAGACAAAGGGCCCGGAGCCAGACAGTTGCCCCCTACAGCCTAGGGTCTAAGGCAACCCTGTGACTCAGAGTTGGCTTCAGCAAGCCAGCAGAGCAGGCATCAAGTAGGTAGGTGTCTGTGAGCAGCCTGGCTCTCACCACTGTTTTCACCTCTGGTATCCTTACTCTTGCTGGGGGTCCGATGTCAAGAAAATAGAAGAAACTTAAAGAATTAAAGATCAACAACATGAATTTCCCAAGCCAGGCTGATTTCCAGGTCACAGAAGTCAGAGACCCTGGAAGCAATCAACTCTCTCTGCCTATAGTGGGGGTGGGAGGTGGGTAGAATGATCAGGTTTCCAATTCAAAAACTTCCTTTAGGAGGTCAGGTTTTCCTGTGCCACAAACATAAACTCTGGTCTGAGACCAATCTGCAGCACGTCTCCATAGTAAGTTTTGCAAGGCAGAGTGCAAACGGACGGGGGCAGTTCTCCAATGTACGCAATCTCAAAACACTGCTCAGGCAGGCTTCCCCCGACTGGAAGTGATTCTCATCTACTTGTGAAGACACCACCAACTGGAACTCTGCTTGGAAACATGGACAGGCATAGCGCACACTATCCTGTGAAAGGGTCTTATTTAGCAAAATAAATGACATTTAGAATTTTTACATGAAAACCAAAAAGAAAAAAAAAAAAAAATCCCGATTTTCCTCAAGTCCTCAGGCCTTGAAACTAGGCAAAGCACACAAACACCATATGTAACCAATAGCATGAGTTCAGGGTCATCTTGGAAAATAAATGTCACTCTGGGGTGACAGTTCTTTATACAAATAGTATGCTCCCCCTCTCAACCCCACTACCAAAAAGGGGGAAATAATAAGAAATTCAAAAATAGAAAACAACATCTTGTTAAGTGTAAACTTATCCTCTGGAGTTTTTATATTACATATGCTAGAAACATGCATTTATTTCTGCTCAGATATACGAAAATATGTCTATCAGTATTACTTATAAATCATATTAATCCTCAAGACAATGGACTCGCTGTTAGAACACCATTTCAAACCTTAGTAAACTACATCGTTAGCAAAGTTATAAATTCTAACCACAAGCAGAATGGACTGAAGTTACACCCAGTGAGAACTACCTCTACTCTTTATATTGTTGCTCATTTGTTAGTTTCCTATTGTTGCAAAGTCAGTGCTATGTTAACAAGGAACTTGTTTTCTTGGAACCCCAGATTAAACTCCTTACAGAAGTTAACTCTGCAGACTGAGAAGACGTGAACAGAGAGAGTCAAGGGGAGTGATGACTATTTCAGAGACAGGAAAGAACAGAAGAGATGACCAAAGGCACCCCCAAGGGATCAAGGCACAGAGGAAGAGGGACTTCATCCATACAGGAGCCGGGCTCCTGCAGGCCATGGCATGGCTCTCGGGGCTGCCAGCGGGGCTCCCCATAACATAGGTATGCTCTGCGGTGGGCCCTTGGGCAAGGTCCTGAGGACAGTGCCAGGGCCAAGCTCCAGTGCATCACAATGCTGGGCAAAGGACTCCTAACACAGCCACGCTGGGGCTACTCAACCCGACAGTGGGGAGGGAAGGTGTGGGTGCTCACAAAGCAGGCATCCATAGAAGCCCCTGCTCAGGCCGAAGTCAAAGAACTACACGTTCTCATCCGAGCCCTCGGCACTGAAGACCTCCACCATGGGCTGACCTCTCTCCTGACTGCCAGATACAGCAAAGCCTGGCTTACCCAGAAAACAGCTGGGGTCTTCTGCTTAACTGAGTTCCATCAAACTACCCAAGGGGTAACAGATTCTGGATAACTTTTTAAAGGGTCTCAAGTTAAATGTTTCATTCATGATTCACAAAAGGCACTTCAAAATTCCAGAGCCACAGGGTCACTGTTATTAGGTCTCCAGTCCTCCTGTATGGGACCAATGGAGAAGCTCTAAGACATCGGGCTATGTGTTTCACCTGATGGAGTCCCTGGCCGTTTGTAAATAAATCTCGGATATTAGCTAGTTTGTCATTTGTCTTGCAGTCAAGCATACACAAAACAGAAAGACACAGTATGTTTGCACTTTGAATAAATGAGATTTTGCTGTATCATGGCAGTTTATAAAATATTCTCAAGTCTGTTATTTGACCGTAAGATCCAACATTGTAATTGTACATTTAAGAGGTTACAATGTGAGAGGTACTCATTGAGCACAATTTTCTAATAATCTAATCACCTTGCTGATTTGCACCCAGTGTCCATTTAGAAACATGAAATTATGCTACTGGTACTCAATTGCCACATTGCTAGTATTTAATAAGGACTCCACCAGATGGAGGAACAAGGGCTCTCAAACCAAATAACCAGCGACACAAGCCAAGGCCCTGCTGGAGCTGCCCCTGAAGGCGGCAGGGTGATGGACAGGCCTGGCCTTCCCTCTGTGTGCCCCACTGCCAGGTGGCACCCGACCTCACACAGGCGCTCAGGCTGCACAGTGGTAGATGCTTCACTCACACTTGCCGGGGGCTAAAATCACAGCCTATGACCAACCTGGCCTGGGGTGTTCTGAGGTAGTTCCTGAACTCGGGATGCCTGTTACCTACTCTCCTTCAGATGTCAGGACATGTAGGAAGTATTAAAATATCCATGCATCGCTTTCATCAATAATCACTGTAATTGAGTGCAAAATAAAGGAAACTTGAGTTGCTTTATTTAGCTTCCAATTTCTGGGAGGCTCAAGAATTATAAGTATTCTGGACAACAAAAGAAAATAAGACTGTGCTTACAGATCTTGTTCTGCCATATTCTTGCTTTAGGATTGCTATTTTATTGTTGCCCTTTCTGTTACATGGGATGTACACATCAGGTGTTAAAAGGTACAATACATTCTACAACTGAGCACCACTTTCTGTAACTGAACAGGCAAAGAAATTACACTGAACATCAGCATCTGGCAGTATTTTTTGGGAAAAAAAAAGTGACTAAAATGGGTTTAAATTGATTAACACTATTAAATCACATCTAATATTTGATACTACATGATTCAATACAGCTATACGATACAATTATACAAAATGTGTTAACATCAAAGAATACAACCAAAATTAAGATAGCAAACAAAACCTATATAACTTTTTTTTTTTTACAGGAAAATACTTTTGAAGTATGCATGTAACTGCCCATTCTTTTAAAGAAAATCTACTGCAAGCAAAGTTATCAACCTCCAGAAAAATCACACATAGCATTACTAAGCATATCCCCAAAAAAGTGTACAATATGCACACTTGGAAAATACAAAATTAAAAAAATTGTAAGCAACAGGTGAGCTTCATATTTATAAGAATGTGAAAAGAAGTCCCATTTTTAGCACTGTTGTATAAAGAATTGTCTTTTGATGCGAAGTTCATGAATTGTCCTCCTGTTGGGACCACACTTTACAAAAACACTGTGTTTTTGAAACGAGATTACAGAGCAAGATAGAGCATCTTAGCAATGTCATCTTAGTAAAGTTTTTTTTTTTTTATTTTTTTTATTTTTACTACTTTATCAAAACATGTCCCTTAGGTGTGTAGGATTCATTTTTAAAATTCTTCCTAGAAATAATATACAAAGGAGAGGCATATTTATTCCCAATCACACTTCTGGAAGATGCTTCCCATGGTCGAGAAGGGTCTTCTCTCTTCTTTTCACTGGTTGTTTTTGGCCTTAGCATGTGTTAAGATGTGAGATTTCAGGTTAGTTGACTGAGCAAACTTCTTATTACAACCATCGAAGGGGCACACATAGGGCCTGTCTCCGGTATGGATTCGCACATGTGTGCGCAAATTGAAGTCCAGTGAAAAGCGTTTCCCACAGCCTTCGAACGTGCACTGTCGAGGAAAGACCAGAGATGAACCCACTCAGCAACGTTGACCAGACCCTGGGAGTCAAGTAGCTCACTGCTTTGCTAGAGAACAGCCTATTTATTTTACCAAACACTTTTCATTCCTGCCCTGGGTGAACTTTGTAGATATATTTTAGAATCAGCAGGCAGGTTGGACAACCCCGAAAACCCAAGGACAGCCCTCATGAACTGTTTAAAACATTTGGCAAAATGGCAAATCTTCCTAAATGCAGGCTAGAGTTCTACTGCTGCTGTAAACATTTGCAACAGTAAAATACAAATGATTAAGGGTTCTGGTGTCAGTTGTCAAAAAAAGAACCATGTTAGATTTACTAACTGGACTGCTAGTTCTTTCACTTATTTATGGGCTAAAAACAAGACAAAATATTACCTATACTGACACTCATACAACAAAATTTTAGAAACTTTATCAATTAGTAATTGTACTATTAACTACCAAAAATACATGACTTCAATCCTGTAATGAATGAAGTAGAAATTGAGTTTCAGGTATGGTCCTGATCAATCCTGTTCTCCTCCTGCCATAAAGTGTACTCCATCAACACCAATACATTCCGTACCCAGCACCACAGAGGTTATAGACAAGGAAGTCCAGATCCCCGGCAACCCTTCCAAGCGACTCCCCAGGAGTTTCGTTTCTCACTAAGGAGTAATAAGACCCCGAATCTCTGGGCTGGCACCTCCTGCCTCATCACCACACCATCCTACACTTGCAGTGTTCAGACAGGCACGGCAGTGTGGGGAAGAGAGGGAACTGGCTCTACCTGAAAGGGCTTCTCTCCAGTATGAACCAGTTGGTGTCGTTTTAGTTTTGAACTCTCAACAAAAGCTTTGCCACATTCTGCACAGACGTGGACTCTGGGACCGTGGGTGTGCAGATGTTTTCTCATGGCCGAGTTATCCCTGAACATCTTTGTGCAGCCCTTAAAACAGAGAAAGCAGCTTAGAGGTTCACATTGCAAACTGTTAGAAAGGATTCAACCATTTAACAGCCTTTACTGACGTATTAAAACAAAACCACCTCCCCAACCTCCCATTTTAATTTTACTTAGTATTACGGTAGAACATTAATATCATTTAAGACAAAAAACAGACAGCTGAAAAAGTCATCTAATGCAAACCCTAGTTTTACAGATGAGGAAACTGAGGCTTAGAGATGTCTTTAAGTAGACTTGCCCAAGGTCACACTACTAGTAGTAGCCAAACTGGGAATAGAACCCAACACCCTGGCTTCCAGCTATACCACAGCCGCCTCACCCGACTATGTCCCCCAAAATGAAGTAACAGAAGCACTGCTAAGCAAATGGAGTTAAAATGACGGTAGTCCACCACTACCTTTGGTGGCCCCATATTCTGTGCTGCAACAATGGACTGTCATTCTCCATCGCCTACTGTTCCCTCTTCTCTCTTTGCCTCTTTCCCCTTCTTGACAGAGAAAGAAGCAAGAGGGTCTCCAAGGAATGGCAACTACAGAAGAAATTTATTTTGTGAGACACTAGGAAAAGGAAGAAGCAGGCAAATTGATACCAGTGCAGGGCGGGAAAGGCAGATGGATGTGTGGCGCTCGAGAAGCATGTCCTTAACAATTTCTTCTGCAGTTGTTGCCCAGTAATGGAGTGAATGGGGAAATGATAAGACAGCATGACAGAAGGACAGCACAAGTCACTAGACAGCTCACAGGCAGAAGGGAGAGGGAAGCCACAGTTTTTCCGCCTTGACCCCTAGGTTGAATTTCCATTTAGAAAATGGAAATTTTAAAAATTTAACTGGTACACAATGTATACATGCATTGAAACATCACATGGTACCCCATAAATATGTACAAGTATTCTGTGTCCATTATAAAGAAAACTAAGAAGTATACAGAGAAGCTAAAGGGATGGCAGGTACTTCCGGCCTAACTGTTCTCAAATGCTTGTTATTTTGGCCCTGATGGAGATAGGCTTACATTTCAAATCGCCACATGAAGAGCGCTGACAAACAACAGGAAGTGCACAGTCATTACAGGGATGAGACTATGAAACTAAATGTAGCCTGCTCCAATTGTTCATTTTTAACATTCTTTATTCCACTCAATCTCTCCTACTTTGTTCTCTGTACCTATGTGATACTTGATTTTTCTGTTAGTCTTATATCCAATTAAGTTTGAAAACAGCCCCCAACAAATACCTCGAAAGTACTTTTCAGGTTATCCTTTTATTTTAAAGACTAACTACATTTGAAAACAATTAAGTGCCTCTCTAATAACACAAAATTATTATTAAGTCTTTATTTGGCTTATTTTAGCAACATCCAAAATAATTTCCAAATTTCAGTTACAAGCCTACATTCCCATAAAGGTCAAGGGTGAGACACAACCCAGGATCTTAAGACTGACTTGTTAATATAATCCAAAAAGAAATGAAACGCTAACAGTAGAGTCAACACAGTAATCAAGCATCGGCTCCCTGCAGTCATCCCATTTAACAGTATTTAAATTTAAGTGGACTTTACTAAATAACAAAACTTCATCTCTTGGATTTAGAAACCAAAGATTCTAATTCTTTGCTTCATTTAAATTATCAAAAGCAGAAACAGAAGTGCAAATTTCTTATAAACTCTCTAAAACTTCATCAACAGTTTAATGAACACTCTCCCCCTAACATTACTTACTTTATGAGGGCAAGCTATTGTTCTTGGAGCATCATCTTCTTTAATTTTTCTTGGCTTCATTCTTATCAAAAGAAAAAGAGAGACAGACAGATTTGTAGGAGTGGGTAGACTCAACTGGCATAAATCATATAGTCCCTAAAATACTTTCCTTATAGGTACCCAAACTAAAATGATACATTTCCATGAAGGAGAAAGAATGAGACAACTCGCATTCACTAAGTACCAAAGACTGTGAAGCACTCTTCCCATCTTACAGATAAGGATGCTGAGGCTCAGAAACATCGAGTTGCTGCCTACATTCTCATAGCTAATAAGCTGGTGTAGCTTAGAATGGCACTATGATCTGTGTGATTCACATACCTGTTCTTAACTCCAACCCCTTTAAAAAAACACAAAAAATCAACTCAGACAATCACAGACGAATCTCCTCATGAGAGGCAAGGGAAGATATCCAAAAGCAGCTGCTGCAATGATGAAGTGCCTTATGAAAAAGGAGCTGTGAACACAGGAGTGTCCTAAAATATCCATCTCTATACACAGAATGGGTCCAATTAGTACTGACATAAATGATCTTTAAAATGTATCATTTTAAAGGGTACAGAAGAGTCCTTTTAAATCAAGATTTATAGACATTAAATATCAAATATCTCTGGAAGGACACACAACAAACCATTAGCACCAGTTACTTTGGGGAAAGAGTTTCTAGGGCCTGCTGGACAGATGGGAACACCACATATTCTCATACTGTTACCCTGCTTCTGGATGGGGGCTTGGAAGTTCTCGTTTGTACCAAGTGTCCTGGTAATGTGGTAACCGTCTGGCAGAGCCCTATGTGAAATTACTATCCAGAGAGCCTCCTGGTTTGGTAACTTACCTATCTGCTTTTGCCACTGAATCAGGCTTTGGACTTTTGTCAAAACGTTCTCTCCAAATACTCCCTATAGATCTGTTCGTGGCAGGGGGGTGAGAAATTAAGGGTTCCTAAAAAAACTAGAAAATATGGCCGGAGCGCGGTGGCTCAAGCCTGTAATCCCAGCACTTTGGGAGGCCGAGACGGGCGGATCACGAGGTCAGGAGATCAAGACCATCCTGGCTAACATGGTGAAACCCCGTCTCTACTAAAAAATACAAAAAACTGGCGGGCACCTGTAGTCCCAGCTACTCGGGAGGCAGAGGCAGGAGAATGGCGTGAACCCAGGAGGTGGAGCTTGCAGTGAGCTGAGATCCGGCCACTGCACTCCAGCCCAGGTGACAGAGCGAGACTCCATCTCTAAAAAAAAAAAAAAACTAGAAAATAAATTTAAATCTCAGAAACAGATTTTCTTTTTGTCCCTAGCTTTACCCATCTCACACCCCTCCATGATGGTTCATATTTAATGAATACTAAATCAGCCGGGTGTGGTGGCTCACACCTATAATCCCAGCACTTTGAGAGGCCAAAGTGGGAGAACTGCTTGAGTCCAGGAGTTCAAGACCAGCCCTAGGAAACACAGTAAGACTCTCTCTACAAAAAATAAAAAAATTAAGCCTGGGCAACATGGACAAAACCCTGTCTCTATCAAAAACAAATGAACAAACAAACCAACAAAAAAACAAAATCAGCCAGGCATAGTGGTGTGTGTCGATAGTCCCAACCACTTGGGAGGCTAAAGGCAGGAAGATCACTTGAGCCCAGAAGGTCAAGGCTGCAGTAAGCCATGACTGTGCCATTGCATTCCAGCCTAGGTGACAGAACGAGACTCTGTCTTGGATTTAAAATAGCCAAGTGTGGTGGCAGACGCCTGTAATCCCAGCTACTCAGGAAGCTGAGGGAGGAGAACTGCTTAAGCCAGGGAGGCGGAGGTTGCAATGAGCCAAGATCGTGCCATTGCACTCCAGCCTAGGAGGCAAGAATGAAATGCTGTCTCAAAACAAAAACAAAAACAAAAACAAAACCTATAAAAAACTAGCTGGGGGCCACTATTCTGAGTGAAGTAACTCAGGAATGGAAAATCAAATGGGGTATGTTCTCACTTATAAGTGGGAGCTAAGCTATGAGGATACAAAGACATACAGAGTGATACAATGGACTTTGGGGACTGAGCGGGGAAAGAATGGTGTGGGATTAAAGACTACATACTGGATACAGCGTACACTGCTCTGGTGAGGGGTGCACTCAAATCTCAGAATTCACCCATGTAACCAAAAACCACTTATACACCAAAAGCTATTGACATTTTTTAAAAAGTCAAAGTTGAAAAAAAAAAAAGCCCACTTAAGTGAATCCTTAAAAGCAAGAGCTAATTTACTACCACTCTTTTGTTACCAAAAAAAAAAAAAAACTCCTTAAAAAAAATTAATTCTGTGATCTTTTAAGTTTGTGAAGGCCCTAACAACGTCCTTCTTCACTTACAATCTGGGAAAAGGATTACCTGATCTGTAACCTGAACACATGAAATCATTGGTTCAACTTTCCATGCCCTGGAGGAGTATGTGAGGAACAACAGATCTGGTAACTATCACTTATCTCCATGGAGTTGGTTCGAGACTGTACATATTTGCTATTTTAAATTCTACGAGAACATTTTCAATTCAGTGTCCTCCCCTATCCCAACCCTGTAGATATTTGTCCTTTCTTGTAAATGGATTATAGATTGAGCATCCTTGAACATCCAAAATCCAAAATCTGAAACTATCTGAGTGCTAACATGACACACTCATGTGATGGGGTCACAGTCAAAACTTTGTTTCATGTACAGAATTATTTAAAATATTGTATAACAGCCTGGGCAACAAAGCAACACCCTGTCTCTAAAAAAATAAAAAGTTAGCCAGACGTGGTGGCATATGCCTACAGTTCCAGCTACTTGGGAGGCTGAAGAGGTAGAATCCTTTCAGCCCAGGAATTCGAGGCTGCAATCCAACTTCGGTGACAGAACAAGACCCTGTTTCAAAAAAATAAAATAAAAGTATAGAATTGCCTTCAGGCTATGTGTATAAGGTGTAATGAAACATAAATTAATTTCAAATTTTGTGTTTAAACCTGAGTCCTAGCCCTAAGATAACTCATTATGCATATGCAAAACCTCAAAATCCAAAGTGTTACTGTTCCTAAGCATTTTGGATAAAGGATGCTCAACCTGTAACACCAGTTAGCAAGTATTTCATAAGTGCCTGTTGTAAACAGGACTCTGAACTAGCCTTTCTTATTTTAAATACAAATAAATCCTGGAGTTTTGGTCTGAGTTCACAAAATCAGGTAGGACAAAATTTGGTGCCACTGCGCCACCTTGAGGTTACATCAGTTTGGAAAACAACAGTGATTGATATGAAAGGTTTCTATTCCACTCAAGTATTATTTTTTTATTATTGATTGATTGATTGAGACGGAGTCTCGCTCTGTCCCCCAGGCTGGAGTGCAATGGGGCGACCTCGGCTCACTGCAAGCTCTGCCTCCCGGGTTCACGTCATTCTCCTGCCTCAACCTCCCGAGTAGCTGGGACAACAGGTGCCCGCCACCACGACCGGCTAATTTTTTGTGTTTTTAGTAGAGACAAGGTTTTACCGTGTTAGCCAGGATGGTCTTGATCTCCTAACCTCGTGATCTGCCCGCCTTGACCTCCCAAAGTGCTAGGATTACAGGCGTGAGCCACTGCTGCCCGGCCCTTTTTTTTTTTTTTTTTTTTTAAGTTTCAATCTTCCCAATTAAGAGTATTTATTCTGTGAAAATTTTTGTTTTGTTTTTGTAGAGATCTGGTTTTGCCATGTTGCCCAGGCTAGTCTCAAACTCCTGAGCTCAAGCAATCCACCCCGCCTAGGACTCCATGGAAACATTCTATGTTGACTGTGAAGATGGCTACATGACTGTGCTTGTCCAGATTCACAAAATAGTACATACATACCTAAAAGGGAATAGACTTTACCATATGCAAATTAAATCTTAGTAAATATGGCTTAGTAAGGGTCCTCTCCCATACATTTTCTTTTTCTTGAGATGGAGTTTCACTCTTTTGCCCAGGCTGGAGTGAAGTGGTGCGATCTTGGCTCACTGCAACCTCTGCTTCCTAGGTTCAAGCGATTCTCCTGCCTCAGCCTCTCAAGTAGCTGGAATTACAGGCGTGTGCCACCATGCCTGGCTTTTTTTTTTTTTTTTTTTGTATTTTTAGTAGAGACGGGGTTTCACCATGTTGGCCAGGCTGGTCTGGAACTCTTGACCTCAGGTGATCCACCCACCTCGGCCTCCCAAAGTGCTAGGATTACAGGTGTGAGCCATGGCACCCGGTCCCCCATACATTTTCCTAGAGTTATTCTTAGTAACTTCATTTTTTAAAAGATATTTTATCATGGAAATTTTCAAATATGCCCCCAAAGTAAAGAGAAAAGTCTCAGGTACCATTTACCCAACTCTTCGTTTGTTATTATAAGTGGTATTATTTTTTCTTAAAATGTCATTTTCAAAATGTGTGCTAGTATTTAGAAACATATTTAATTTTAGAATGAGAGTTTAAAATGCATTTGGACAAATACCCTTGGATTTAAGGAGTAAGTGGAAGGTTTAAATGCAGCCACTCTTAAGCTCCTTCACAAATCATCCTCCTTCACACAGAGTGGCAAATGCAGCAGTACACGTTGGTACTTTTTACATTTTATTTGAATGCCAACAATGAAAAAGGTCATTTTCCAAAAATACACTTAGGTTAAAACAGTGTTTCATTTTACAAGTAAAGAGTAAAAATCATATACTACCACTGAGAACATCTTCTCACCCTCCTCAACTATTCAGAAGTAACTAAGATTTAAGTCTTCCATTCACCAGCTGAGCACTTTTGAACCCAGAGAGTCCTTTTGAACCCGGAGACAATGATGACAACAGCATAGACATTATGAATGAGGCAGTATGGAATGTGTGACTTGGAGCTGACTTCTACTAGCTTCATGACCTTGAGCAAACTGTAACTTCTCAGCCTCGGTTTCTTACTCTGTAAAAAGGTATAATGCTACCTACTTAAGAGATGTATGTTAAGCACTTGGGAAATGATAGCTCTTATTACCATTGGCTATGTGTTAAACGGGTCTAGCTAAAAATGAGTTCATTCTTAACCACCCTTTGATAAAGGACTGAGAAACCGGAGAAAGCATGGCACTAGGAGGAACACACCCCTCAAAGCAGTACCTGTTACATGGAGGAGTCAGGCACCCAAGGACTCAAGTTTCCTGTCAAATAAAGAGAGAGAATACACTCCTAATGACATGACTGCCCAATGTATAACAGCTCATTCTGGCATACGTGGGAAGAACGTTGTAAAGATTGGACTTCAGAACCCAAACTTCTGGCACAGTATCAGCAGAGCATTGTGTAAACCGAAGTTCTAACCAACAGATCTGCAAATATCCCAGAAAGGGAGATGAAACATTTTTGGAACAGTGACCCTTTAATGAAAATAAGCCTCTTCCATACAAAACGAGGTTAGCTGACTTCCAGACCAGAACCATCCTCTGATGTGTGCTGTTGGTACAGAAGTTTCTGTGTAATACGGCTGCCATTTGCAAGCATGATTCACCTCCCTTCTTTGTGAAAAGGTAATATTGCCTTAGATAAATAAAGTTTGTTCAATGAATTATCTCTTAAATATTAATATTCATGTGATGATACTTAAGAGTTTTGAGGTATTTTCATTTCCATTATCACATTTTATCTATATGTTAATACTGTGAAGGTCTCAGGGTAAGCAGTGAACAACAACAAAAAAACCCAGTTTGGGATTGGCCTAACCATTCTATTTTAATCTTTCTAGACCAAAGGTTTTCAAAGGTCTAACTTTATTTAGTGAAATACATACAAAGGTGGTCACTTTACAGGAAACAGAACTCACTGGACCCCACTCACTGACCACTTTTCGAAATACTGAACAGACATTTCGGGAAAAAAAGTCATCCACAGCCTGTCCACCTTCCCAATGTCAGATTTTCCAATTAAAGTCATTATTGCTTATATTTTGCCCACGTGCATATGTAACTGGTTTACTAGGCAGTCTAGGTTGAGTGTGGCATGAGCCTGAAATACTCTTTGGACAGTTTCAAGTCCAGTCCAGCACGCCATCACCCCAGTGCACAGAGGAGGCAGAAAAGCAGCTTACATTCTACCTTAAGCCAACAGCTGCAGCTCTAATGCCACTTTGTGAGTGCAGGAGGGTGAAGACTCGAGGCCAGCAGGACAAGTTCTATGGGCCGTAATTAGCGAAGATGTGGTCTGGTCCCCAAGAGTTTGTTAAAACTCTTGGTGCCTCTGTATCTTCTGCTTTCAGAGTCCCCAGCATCAATTCCTGAGCCTCCAGAAAATCCCACTCAACTGTTACACACATCCTCAAAATGTGAAGATCTAACAAAAGAGGGCACCTAGGTGCAAACAGTTCTCACCAACACAACTATGCAAATACAGAGATTTGTTTAGATGAACATGAGCTTCAAGAGCTACTATGTAGAGGCCAGGTGCAGTGGCTCATGCCTGTAATCCCAGCACTTTGGGAGGCCAAGGTGGGTGGATCACGAGGTCAAGAGATAGAGATCATCCTGGCCAATATGGTGAAACCCTGTCTCTACTAAAAATACAAAAATTAGTCGGGTGTGGTGGCATGCGCCTGTTAGTCCCAGCTATTTGGGAGGGTGAGGCAGGAGAATAGTTTGAATCCAGGAGGTAGAGAGGTTGCAGCGAGCCGAGATTGTACCACTTGCACTCCAGCCTGGCGACAGCAAGATTCCATTCCAAAAAAAAAAAAAAGAGCTACTATGTAGAATATGGATGAGAGGGAGCCCAACCCTTGACCCACCTCACAGGGCCCAAACTCTGTAACTTTACTTTTTACACTGTCAAGACGAGCAAGATTTCATTCTCTTCTATACAAAAATGAAATCTTTTAACAGGTTAATAAAAGATGCTATTTACATTCACATTGTGATTATGCAAATATTAAAACAGTGTGCTAGGATCGCACTACAAGTGCAACATAGTACAACATAGGAGCTGCAAGGAGAGAATCTTCCCAGTCAGGTCAAAGGAGCTCTCTCTTTCAATACTGTCAAAATTAGGCCCTATTTTTTAGGCTATGGCTTCTTTGCCCTACCCCCTCACCCCTTTTCATGGAGTTTCCAATTGCCTTTTCTTTTTCAGAAGACCCTTTTCCATACTACCAAGCTTCTTACTCACTCTACCCACTACTGAATGAAACTGACTTTTCCTTAAGAAATTCTTACAGCCAGCCAACTTTCTATTCTAAATGGAATACATTTTCTAGCCTGCTGCACAGCTGTCCTCTTGGTTGTTGTGCACTAGGAAATCTTCCTTCTGACGTTCATCCTCATTTCGCTGTATTGTATCTTCAACTTACCTCCTCAGAAAGGGTACATGCAACATAAATCCTTGGGACTCTAAAATTGTCATCTCTTGTTCTTGTATCTGACTTGATAGCTTTGCTGGATCAAGAACTCTATGATGTTTACAGAAATTTTTCCTCTCAAAGCCTTGTTTTATTGTCTCTAATTATCCTCTGCTACTGAAGAAAAGTCTCATTCAGGTCTATTATTCTTTCTAGTCGATGGCCTATCTCATTGAAACTTTTAGGTTCTTCAGTGTTGGTGTTTTGGATGGCTAGCTGGTACCCGGGTGCCAGTCTCTGTGGGTGGTCCCCCCCCCTTTTTTTTTTGAGACGGAGTCTCACTCTGTTGCCCAGGCTGGAGTGCAGTGGCCGGATCTCAGCTCACTGCAAGCTCCGCCTCCCGGGTTTACGCCATGCTCCTGCCTCAGCCTCCCGAGTAGCTGGGACTACAGGCGCCCGCCACCTCACCCGGCTAGTTTTTTGTATTTTTAAGTAGAGACGGGGTTTCACCGTGTTAGCCAGGATGGTCTCGATCTCCTGACCTCGTGATCCGCCCGTCTCGGCCTCCCAAAGTGCTGGGATTACAGGCTTGAGCCACCGCGCCTGGCCGGTGGTTCCCTTCTTAAGGAGTTGGTCTAAGGTAGCCATGTTACCTTCCCCGCAGTAACATGTGTCCCTGGATTTTCTGTTCAGAAGACTGGGGACAAACTTTTAGATCAGCTGCTCCAACGCTCCAAGGAGGGTAAGCAGTGCCAAGGGTCACCAACAGCTAATGGCTCACTGCTCACCACACATAGACTCCTTCTCTCTTCAAACCTTTTCCCTCAGCCCTCTGCCCCTCCACGGCAACTCCTTCACAATGTATAACCTAAAGGTTTTGTTCCCCTCTCTCGTACCTCCTGAGTCTCCTTCTACTTGTCTGAATGATGCTTTTACTCTGCCACTGGGCTCTCTTACCCTATGACATGGTTTCACTGTGTCCTCACCCAAATCTCAACTTGAATTCTATCTCCCAGGATTCCCACATGTTGTAGGTGGGACCCGGGGGGAGGTAACTGAATCATGGGGACCAGTCTTTCCCATGCTATTCTCATAGATAGTTAAGTCTCACGAGATGAGATGGGTTTATCAGGGGTTTCCACTTTTGTTTCTTCCTCATTTTTCTCGTCACCACCATGTAAGAAATGTCTTTCGCCTCCTGCCAAGATTCTGAGGCCTCCCCAGCCATGTGGAAAGAGGAGAATCACAATTGTAATTTAAAGCTTCAAAAGGCCAGGCGCGGTGGCTCACACCTGTAATCCCAGCCCTTTGGGAAGCCGAGGCAGATGGATCACGAGGTTAGGAGTTCAAGACCAGCCTGGCCAAGATGGCGAAACCTCATCTCCACTAAAAATACAAAAATTAGCCGGGTGCGGTGGCGGTGCCTGTAATCCCAGCTACTTTGGAGGCTGAGGCATGAGATCACTTGAACCCGGGCGGCAGAGGTTGCAGTGAGCCGAGATCATACCACTGGCACTCCAGCCTGGGTGACAAGAGTGAGACTCCATCTCAAAAAACTTCAGTGTTCTCGTTTGGGGCTCATAGTCGTATTTGGTTTGAGATGCTGTTAATAATAAAACATCCATGTTGGACTTGAGGTGGTTTTCAGGAAATAAGCTGGGGCTAGAGTCATCTAATGAGCAGTGGCTAAAAGCATGATGAAAATGGTAAGCATGCTCTTACTCCTCCCCCACGCGCCCCACCAAGCACACAGCCAATCTGTTTCTAAATCTTTTCCATTATCTTTTGTAGTTTCTTTCCTTCCTTCCTTCCCTCTCCCTCTTTTTTTTTTTTTTTTGGAAGGAGTTTCAACCTTGTTGCCCAGGCTGGAGTGCGATGGCGTGGTCTCGGCTCACAACCTCCACCTCCTGGGTTCAAGCGATTCTCCTGCCTCAGCCTCCCTAGTAGCTGGGATTACAGGCGCCCGCCATCAAGCCCAGCTAAGTTTTTGTATTTTCAGTAGAGACAGGGTTTCACTATATTGGCCAGCCTGGTCTCGAAAGCCTGACCTCAGGCGATCCACCCACCTCAGCCTCCCAAAGTGCTGGGATTACAGGTGTGAGCCACCATGCCTGGCTCAGTTTCTTTCTTTATTAGAGACAGTTTTGCTCTGTCACCCAAGCTGGAGTGCAATGGCATGAGCTCACTGCAGCCGTGATCTCCTAGGTTCAAATGATCCTCCCACTCAGCCTCCCAAGTAGCTAGCTGCACATCACCAAACTGAGCTTTTAGAGATGGAGTCTCGTCATTTTGCCCAGGCTGGTCTCAAATTCCTGACCTCAAGCGATCCCACCTCAGCTTCCCAAAATGTTGAGGCTACAGGCTTGAGCCACAGAGCCCAGCTGGTCTCTTGTAATTTCTATCACATTTATTCCTTTGTTATCTGACTGCCACAATTCTAACTCAGGCCTTCATTAACTCTTGTTCAACTGACCTCTCTCATTTCCCGTGCCTGTAGGAATCTAGCCTGCACAGACAGATGCAAAGGACTTCTCCCAAGTTAAAGCTCTACTCACACAGCTCCTTCTCCCTAGCTCAAAGTCTGCAGTAGCTGCCCACTGCATAGGAGAAATATCTGCACAGCTTGGCCCAGGATTCATCGACCGTAATGATCTGGTTCCAGTTTATCTCAACTCCAATCATTTCCCCGGAAGAGCCCTAACTCCCAGGAAACCTTCCATCTCTATCAAAACTCTAGGGTCAGCTGGGTGTAGTGGCTTACTTGAGGTCAGGAGTTCGAGACCAGCCTGGCCAACATGGTGAAACCCCATCTCTACTAAAAATACAAAAAGTAACCAGGCATGGTGGCGTGTACCTGTAGTCCCAGCTACTTGGGAGGCTGAGGCAGGAGAATCGCTTGAACCCAGGAGGCGGAGGTTGCAGTGAGCCGAGATCATACCACTGCACTCCAGCCTGGGGGTCGAGTGAAAATCCGTCTCAAAAAACAGAACAAACAAAAACTCTAGGGCCATGTGCAGTGGCTCACACCTGTAATCCCAACAATTTGAGAGACCGAGGCAGGAGGATCACTTGCGGCCAGGAGCTTGAGGCCAGCTTGGGCAACATAGTGAGACCCCATCTGTACCAAAAAATAAAACAAAAAAATTAAGAATGAGCCAAGCATGGTGGCGCACATCTGTAGTTCCAGCTACTTGGGAGGTGTGGCAGGAGGATTGCTTGAGGCTGCAGTGAGCTATCATCATACTACTGCACTCCAGCCTGGGCAACATAGTAAGAACCTCTCTCTCTGTTTTTAAAAAACACCAAAAAACTCCTACTTTCTTCAAGGCCCAAATCAAATTCAAATGCCACCCTTCCACATAGTTTTCCTGTTACATCTCCATATGTATCCTCAATAAGTACATAATGAAGAACTGACTAACTAACGTTAATAACATATGACAGGCCAGGCATGGTGGCTCACGCCTGTACTCCCAGCACTTTGGGAGGCCAAGGCAGGTGGATCACCTGAGGTCAGGAGTTTCAGACCAGCCTGGTCAACATGGTGAAACCCTGTCTCTACTAAAAATACAAAAAAATTAGCCGGGCATGGTGGCAGGCGGCTGTAATCCCAACTACTTGGGAGGCTGAGGCAGAATTGCTTGAACCCGGGAGGTGGAGGTTGCAGTGAGCCGAGACCGTGCCACTGCCCTCTAGCCTGGGCGACAGAGCAAGACTCCTTCTCAAAAAAGAAAAAAAACAGAACACATGACAACATTAAACACTGGCATAATACTTGACTCAATCTGTCCAAAAACTTCACAGTTGACTAAGAACCCTACAGATTCCATTTTTGTTACTTTTTTTGGGGAAAGGGTAGTTAATATTTACGTAACTGTATTTGAAATACGAATGTCAATAAAAGCTGGAATGTCATTAACAAAAGGATAGAGTCTTCACTGTTTTAAGTCACGATAAACTAGAAATAATGCATATATTATAAATTATAGCTATAGTTTCACTGGAGAGAAGAAAGGGTTGAGAACCCCCATGTATCAAATCACAATGGAATTCTTAACGCCCATTTGACAAGTGGGGAAACGAGCTCCAGGTGGCAGGAATTGCCCACCTTGTTTTCAGCAGGGCCAAGAAGGAAGCCAGGACACTGAAGGGTCTCCACCTCTACCACTCTGCTCTCACAAGAAAAAAAAGAATGCAACTCACTCTGTTCTTAGAATGTGCAAGATCAAAAGGATTTCTTTCTTCTTGATCCTGCCCTTGCCGAAATTTCCTGAGCTATTCCAGGTTCCATTCAACCTCAGGTATGGAAAGGCATTAGGCTTTCTGCTCCAGAGTTTATTAATTCATTTAATTTAAAAGTTTACATCTTTGTGGGTATTTTCAACTCCTTGTACAAACTGCCAAATAGTACTAGAAAGTAATACAAAAAGTAGGCTTCTATAAGAACCCAACCCACTTTAGGCAAAACAAACACACCCAAGCAATGGGTTCAGAGTGTCTCCACTGCTCGCCATGTCCAAGCCATAAATAACTTCATCTCCTCCTGTCATGCCAGCTTAAATTAACATACCAGGAGCTTAACTGATGACAAGACAAATACAAATTTATGAAATCCTTTCCAGTGGTCAGCTGGATGAATCTAGTACAGACTCAGGTCTCCAGCAGCATAGACGAATACAACACACCCAAATTTAAAATGTGTACTACGGGCTGGGCACAGTGGCTCACGCCTGTATCCTAGCACTCTGGGAGGCGGAAGCAGGCAGATCACTTGAGACCAGGAGTTCGAGACCAGACTGGCCAACAGGATGAAACCCTGTCTCTACTAAACATACAAAAATTGGCTGGGCGTGGCAGCACACACCCATAATCCCAGCTACTTGGGAGGCTGAGGCAGGAGAATCGCTTGAACCAGGGAGGTAGAGGTTGCAGTGAGCTGAGATCGCACCATTGCACTCCAGCCTGGGCAAGAGAGCAAGACTCTTGCCTCAAAAAATAAAAATAAAAAATAAGCTGGGCGCGGTGGCTCAGGCCTGTAATCCCAGCACTTTGGGAGGCCGAGGCGGGCGGATCACAAGGTCAGGAGATCAAGACCATCCTGGCGAACACGGTGAAACCCCGGCCTCTACTAAAAATACAAAAAAATTAGCTGGGCATGGTGGCGGGTGCCTGTAGTCCCAGGTTCTTGGGACACTGAGGCAGGAGAATGGCGTGAACCCGGGAGACGGCGGAGCTTGCAGTGAGCCGAGATCGCGCCCACTGCACTTCAGCCTGGGAGACAGAGCGAGACTCTGTCTCAATAAATAAATAAAATAAATAAATAAATAAATAAATAAATAAATAATAAAATGTGTACAAAGAAGCCATAAGGCAGTGTGGAAGATACCCATTCCAAAACAAATTACGGGCAATTTTATTTACTCACATGCAATGCCTATAAATAAAGGCTATTTGCTTCATCTTACTGCAAGGATCTAAAATGCTGCCACTTACATTAATAGCATAGCTACTACTAAAACTAAAACTGACTGTTAGAATTGCTTGAACCCGGGAGGCAGAGGTTGCAGTGAGCCGAGATCGCACCACTGCACTCCAGCCTGGGTGACAGAAGGAGGCTCCATCTCAAAAAAACAGAAACAAAAAACAAACAAACCAAGCGGACTGCTTTTGTGTTCAGGAATTGCCCTAGAGAAAGAATACAAACCACCATTTTGACTTAGGCACAGGAAAACATAGCTGGCAAGACTCAAGCACTTTCTATAATTAAAAGAAAGTAAAGTTCTTATAACTTACCTAGCAAATTCTGCCAGTTGTTTGGGATCTGAGAGGTCAATGCCAGGTATTCCTCCAGGAGGAAGTTTCTTTCCTGTCATATATTCTGAATAATCAGGAGGTGAGTTTTCGCCAATGATCTGTTCTTCAACCACTGTCTCATGGTCAATATCTTTTTTTTCATCTGAAACACATCATGAGATTGATTATCTTTAGCTGAGTAAATAGATTTTAAAAACTACAAAAACTGCTTTCACCAGTAACTTCTTAAATGGGTGATTTTTAGCCACCAGCTCAATTGTTTTTTCTTTTTTTTTTTTTTTTTTAGGGAATGGGTCTCACTGTCACCCAGCTGGAGTGCAGTGGCCCAATCATGATCACGGCTCATTCAGCCTCAAACTCCTGGGCTCAAGCAATCCCCACACCTCAGCCTCCTGAATAGCTGGGACTACAGGCATGTGCCACCACACCCAGCTAATTATTTTTATTTATTGTAGAAACAGGGTCTCAAAATGTTGTCCAGGCTGGTCTGGAACACCTGCACTCAAGTGATCCTCCTGCCTTGGCCTCCTAAAGTCCTGATATTACAGGCATGAGCCACCACACCCAGGCTAGATTTCAGCTTTTTACTCACACCACACACATTTCCTGGCAACTACCAATTCTGTGGTACTGATTCAAATATGATATCATAGACCTCTTAGCTAGACTCTTGCTACCTCTCCAGCCTCCTTCCTCTTCACTCCTCTATTTTGGCCCTTTAGCGCCTCAACTGTATCATGGTCCATCTACCCTAACCTCAAGGTGTTTATTCATGCAATTTCCATTGACTACAATTTGTAATTATAGCTGTGTGGTTTTTGTCAACTTCCCACTAGACTGTAAGTTGCATAAGGACATGGAGGTTGGTCGGTTTTGATCCCATGGATTTACAGAGCCTTGTTCAAAATCTGCAGATAGCTGGCCTTCAATAAAAATATGTTCGGCCCAGCGCCAGTGGTTCATGCCTATAATCCCAGCACTTTGGAAGGCTGAGGCGGGTGAATTGCTTGCAGTTAGGAGTTTGAGACCAGCCTGGCTAATACGGCAAAACTCCATCTGCTTAAAAATACAAAACTTAGCCCGGCATGGTGGTACATGCCTATAATCCCAGCTACTCAGGAGGCTGAGGCAGGAAATTGCCTGAACCAGGAGGCAGAGGTCGCAGTGAACTGAGATAGTGCCAATGCCCTCCAGCCTGGGTGACAGAGTGAAATTCTGTCTCAAAAAACAAAACAAAAAATAAAAATAAACAAGCATATGTTCAAACAAATGTACAACATCTCTACTTGCATGACTTACTATCATCTCAAATCCAACAGGTTACAAAAAATAGGCCACATGCAGTGGCTCAGGCCTGTAATCCCAGCACTCTGGGAGGTCAAGACAGGAGGATCACTTATGCCCAGAAGTTCCGAGACCAGCCTGGGCAACAAAGGGAGAGACCCTGTCTCCACAAAAAAATTAAAATTAGCCAGGCATGGGGTGCATGTCTGTAGTCCCAGCTACTTGGGAGGCTGAGGCAGGATAATCACTTGAGCCCAAGAAGTTGAGGCTATAGTGAGACGTGACCACATCACTGCAACTTCGGCCTAGAGGAAGATTGCCACAAAAAAAAAAAAAAAAAAAAAAAAGGTTGGGGGGGAGGGCGCCGGGTACGGTGGCTCACGCGGTCAGGAGATCAAGACCGTCCTGGCTAACACAATGAAACCCCGTCTCTACTAAAAATACAAAATATTAGCCAGGCGGGGTGGCGGGCGCCTGTAATCCCAGCTACTCATGAGGCTGAGGCAGGAGAATCGCTTGAACCTGGGAGGCGGAGCTTGCACTGAGCCAAGATTGTGCCAGTATACTCCAGCCTGGGTGACAAAGCGAGACACTGTCTCAACAACAACAACAAAACAACCATATATTTTTTTAATATATAAGTATATATATTATTTATATATATATTTATTCATATATTCAGACTCCATATAATTCATTTTCCACATCTCAGACACCAATTCCTACTGATCCCCTTTAAAAGATCTCTCGGCCAGGGCACAGTGGCTCATACCTGTAATCCCCACATTTTGGGAGTTCAAGACTAGCCTGGCCAACATGATGAAACCTCAACTCTACTGAAAATACAAAAATTAGCCAGGTGTGGTGGTGGGCGCCTGTAAGCCCAGCTACTTGGGAGGCTGAGGCAGGAGAATCGCTTAAACCCGGGTGGCGGAGGTTGCAGTGAGCCAAGATTGCGCCATTGCACTCCACCCTGGGCAACAGAGCAAGACTCCGTCTCAAAAGAAAAAAAAACACACACAAAAAAACAAAAAACAAAACCAAAAAACACCAGTCTTCTCTTTGATCCACTGCCATCAACTTATTTCCTATTATCGCAACCCAAAATGACTGTAGTAGTTTCTTAATTGATTTTCACAATTATGTTCTCTAGTGATACTGCAAAGGATAAATTGCCACAGAAAATATAGCTGATATATTCTCACCTATGGTATAATCCCTTCAATGCTGCTGTAAATATATTTCAGTCTGGCATTCTGGGTCCGATGCTGTCTGGTCCCACTTTAACAACATACCTGGTCTTACCTTCTATTTCTCCTTTGCACATGCCTTCTATATTCTAACCAGCTTTTCTCACGGGTTAAATTCACAAGTGCATGGCAGGAGGTTTTCAGTAAGTGTGAGTTTTGCTCTCTCTTACCACCTCTCTTCTCAACCCAGCCTCCCCTCCAAAGTCTAGCTCAAATTCCAGAGAATTTGAGGGTGTGCTGATTTTATCAGTCCAGTGTTGATTCCTACCTTTTCTTTGAGCTCCTAGATTATTTCCTGACTCAATCACTTTAGTTTAAATTTTTGTTGGTCTTGCCTCTTTTTTCTTGAGATGGAGTCTCACTGTGTCACCCAGGCTGGAGTGCAATGGCGCAATCTCGGCTCACTGCAACCTCCGCCTCCCGGGTACAAGCGATTCTCCTGGCTCCACCTCCTGATTAGCTGGGACCACAGGCACACACCACCATGCCCAGCTAATTGTTTGTATTTTTAGTAGAAACAGGGTTTCACCATGTTGGCCAGGATGGTCTCAATCTCTTGACTTCATGATCCACCTACCTTGGCTTCCCAAAGCGTTGGGATTCCAGGTGAGAAACTGTGCCTGGCCGGTCTTGCCTCTTAAGGTAGAGTACAAGTGCCCAAAGGCCAAAAACAAGTCTTCTTCTACCTTTGATGCCTAAATTAGAAACAGGTACTCCACAATTTTCAAGGCTAACTGCAAGTTTTTGTTTCTCAAACAAATTGTCTGTCTCACCAAAAGTAGTAAAATAAAATCGTTCAGAAGGGAAACTGGCTTCAATGCTTACCTTGAATTACCTTTCCACCAGGGTTAAAAATCAAGACCAAAAACCAAACCAAAACAAAATCTACAACCATCAAAAACTACATATAACTGCTTTAACACACAGCTTTCTGACTTCAGAGCAAAGCTGGAGTATGAGAGGAAGATCAAGATAGCACGGAGGTTCCATTTGATTCAAGTGGTCATTATCAAGTTCAATAACTCTCAGCAATCAAAAGCACTGAATACAACTGTAAACTTTAAATGCCTCTCTAAATTCCACCACCGTTCATTCTAGGAAACATAATTATACATCATTACAAGGAATCACAGATTTTTTCATTTTACTGAGGAGAATGTGCAGGCACAGAGATGTTAAGTAACCTGCTCAGGGTTAACTGGCTAGGAAGTGGCAGATGTAAACTCATGAAGTCTACCCCTAAGATTTATACACTTAACTGTTAAGCTCTGCTGCCTCTTGTTTGGAACCAGAAACACTAGTGATAATATACCCAGGGTTATCCATTCACAGATGAAGACTATCTATCCACACAGATGGATGGTGGGGCCTAGGAAAAAAATAGCTGGATGTATTTAGAAAAAGTGACAGGAAATGTGGTTACTGACCCTAAGTCACAAAGTCAGGACTCAAATTCTTTTTTTTTTTTTTTTCCCGAGATGGAGTCTCGCTCTGTCACCCAGGCTGGAGTGCAGTGGCCGGATCTCAGCTCACTGCAAGCTGCGCCTCCCAGGTTTACGCCATTCTCCTGCCTCAGCCTCCTGAGTAGCTGGGACTACAGGCGCCCCCCACCTCGCCCGGCTACTTTTTTTTTTTTTTTGTATTTTTTAGTAGAGACGGGGTTTTACTGTGTTAGCCAGGATGGTCTCCATCTCCTGACCTCGTGATCCGCCATCTCGGCCTCCCAAAGTGCTGGGATTGTAATCCACCGTGCCCGGCAGGACTCAAATTATTTAATTTCATTCCTGTTCCCAGGGCTGCCTGCTCCTACTGACACCCCTTTCATGTGCCTATCCCTCTAGCCTGGGCACATCTACTTCTACATCAAAACTTTCAAGTGGTACAAAAATACTTTGGTGGCCAAGGGAGCTATTTGTCCTCATGTTTTATATTTCTGTTGTTTTTTCTTTTCTTTTCGAGACACAGTCTCGCTCTGTTGCCCAGGCTGGAGTGCAGTGGAGCAATCATGGCTCACTGCAGCCCTGACCTCCAAGGCTCAAGCAATCCTCCCATCTCAGCCTCCCATGTAACTGGGACCACAGACAGGCACCACCATGCTGGGGTAATTTTATTTTTTGTAGAGATGTGGTCTCACTATGTTACCTAGGCTGGTTTCGAACTCCTGGGCTCAAGCAATCCGCCTTGGCCTACCAAAGTGCTGGGATTACAGGTGTGAGACATGTTTCATGTTTCTGATACAGAATGATAGCAATGTTGAGAATCAGTACTACTCTGAATAAGCTACTGATGAAAGTGTCTTAATCCATTTGGGCTGCTACAACAAAAATATAGATTGGGTGGCTTAAGCAACATTTATTTTCCACAGTTCGGAAGCTAGAAGTCCAAGATCAATGTGCCAGCATGGTAGTGTTTTTGGTGAAGGCCTACTCCCTGGTTTGCAGATAGCCATCTTCACACTGTCTTCTCACACAGTGTAGAGAGGACCAGAGAGCTAGCATTCTGGGGTCTCTTTTATAGGGCACTAATCTCATGCATTAGGGTTCCACCCTCAGACCTAAATTACCCCCCAAAGGACCTACCCTCTAATACCATCACATTGAGGGTTAAGATTTCAACACATGGCCGGGTGCGGTGGCTCAAGCCTGTAATCCCAGCACTTTGGGAGGCTGAGACGGGCGGATCATGAGGTCAGGAGATCGAGACCATCCTGGCTAACACGGTGAAACCCCGTCTCTACTTAAAAATACAAAAAACTAGCCGGGTGAGGTGGCGGGCGCCTGTAGTCCCAGCTACTCAGGAGGCTGAGGCAGGAGAATGGCGGGAACCTGGGAGGCGGAGCTTGCAGTGAGCTGAGATCCGGCCACTGCACTCCAGCCTGGGCGACAGAGCGAGACTCCGTCTCAGAAAAAAAAAAAAAAAAAAGATTTCAACACATGAATCTGGGAGAGACACAAACATGCAGTCCACCCCAGAGGGCATGTCTCAAGTGTGCTGAGACAGAAGACTGAACTCATGGCATAAAGGAATCACAGGCTAAATGATTTTCTTCATTAGTTCTACATATATTGAGGGCCTCATATGTGCCTGCATTGTTCTGGGTACTAGGAATAAAAGCTGGAAACAAAGAGTCTGCTCTCAAGGAACTTACAGTCCAGTGAGGGAAGTCAAATGAGGAAATACTTGAGTGGGTCTCAGAACCCAAATGTGGGCAATTCCAATATTGAGAGACTGAGGAAGACTTTGCAAGGGGACTGAAGAGGTATATCCGCAGGTAGGGAGACAGCTAGCTCTGTCTAAAGAGAATTTAACTCAGAGACATATCAAGTGCAAGTGGCGTACAGTATCAACACCGAAGAATATCAAGAACCCTCAGGATGGCCACTAAAATAATTCAGAATCAGAAACCAAAAAAACAAAAAAAAAACTCAAAAAAACCCAAAGAAGCCTAAAGTAGACGCTGACAAGACTTTGACCTATATCAGGAATCAGCCAGTAGAGCCAGTTGGCCAAATCCAAACTCTGTATTTCCACGGTTTTCACAAAAAAAAAAAAAAAAAAAAAAAAGGTGGTGAAATATACATTACCATAATACTTATCATTTTAACCATACGTAAGTGTACAATTTAGTGCCATTAAATACATTCAGAATGTGTAACCATCACCACTCTCTATACCCAAATGTTTTCTTCATTCCTTCCTCAACTCTATATTCATTACATAGGAACTTTCACTTCCCCTCAGCACCTGCTAATCTCAGGTCTACTTTCTGTCTCTATAAATTTGCCTATTTCAGGTACCTCATACCAGTTGAATCATACAGTATTTGCCATCCATGCCTGGTTTATTTCACTAAGCATAATGTTTTTAAGACCCACCTGTTGTAACATGTAACAACATTCAATTCCTCTTCATGGCTGAATAATATTCTGTACATACATACCATTTTGTCCATCTGTTAACGGATGGAGAAATAAACATGGCTAGATAATGAATCAGATGGGTTGGGGAGGAACAGGGATGCCAAGTATGCCACCTGAGTTTCTTGCTTGTAATTCATAGAAGATGGTGGTGTCATTTGCTGAGACGGAGGACAAGAGCGGGAAAGAGATGATGTGCAGAAGATTTAGAGTTCCTCTTTGGTTTGAGGTATCTGTGCAAAATCTAACGGGCAGACCTCAAAAAGGCAACTAGATATGCAAGTATAGGGGACAAGAAACCTAGGTTACAGAGAATTATATGGGAATCTGTGAGAATCACTGGCATATAGATTTTTTTTTTTTTTTTGACAGGGTCTGGCTCTGTTGACCAGATGAGTGTGCAATGGCATGATCACAGCTCATTGCAGCCTCAAACTCCTGGACTCAAGTGACTCTCCTGCCTCAGCGTCCCAAGTAGGTGGGACTACAGGCCCACAATACCATGCCTGACTCAGACTGCACTGAAAGCCACAGAAAGACACTGTAAGATTATCTACTGAAAAAGAACATAGTCAGAGAAGAGAAGGCTTAGAACCAAAACCTGAACAATTCTAGTATTAAGAGAATCAGGAAGACTTTGCAAAGGAGACTGAAGAGAGATGTCCACAGGTAGGGAGACAACTAGTCCTGTCTAAAGAAAATTGTACTCAGTGATGTATCAAGTGCTAAGTGGCATACAGCAAAAGCAGTCTGCCCTAAGCACAGACAAGAGAGGGCTGTATGGTCTGTACATAATTTTAAAACCGTAAGAAAACTGGCTGAAAATAAGTGTACTCTTGATCATTACCACATTCCACACTTTATCTATCTATCTATCTATCTATCTATCTATCTATCTATCTATCTATCTATCTATCTATCTATTCTGAGACGGAGTCTCCCTCTGTCCCCCAGGTTGGAGTGCAGTGGTGCGATCTTGGCCCACTGCAACCTCCGCCTCTCGGGTTCAAGCGATTCTCCTGTCTCAGCCTCCCAAGTAGCTGGGATCACAGGGGCACACCACCACGCTCAGCAATTTTTTGTATTTTTAGCAGAGATGGGGTTTCACCATGTTGGCCAGGCTGGCCTCTAACGCCTGACCTCAGGTGATCCGCCCACCTCAGCCTCCCAAAGTGCTGGGATTACAGGCATGAGCCACTATGCCTGGCCCTCCCACACTTGTAAACAATATCAGTTTCTTGCCTTAAAAAAAAAAAATCTTCCATCCTGTCTAACACAGTGAAACCCCGTCTCTACTAAAAATACAAAAACTAGCCGGGCGAGGTGGTGGGCGCCTGTAGTCCCAGCTACTCGGGAGGCTGAGGCAGGAGAATGGCAGTAAACCCGTGAGGCGGAGCTTGCAGTGAGCTGAGATCCGGCCACTGCACTCCAGTCCGGGCCACAGAGCGAGACTCCGCCTCAAAAAAAAAAAAAAAAAAAAAAAAAAAAATCTTTTGTTGGTCTAAGTTTGAAATAATTTTTGTGGTTATTGTACGTTCTCGTAAGATACAGATTTAAGACACACATTATCACGTTTATGACTTATTCCTTAAAAAACAGTGTTTCCTACAAGGAAGATAACTAGAGCAACTCTCTGAAGACCAGTGCACAGAAATTGTGAAGAGGGTCAACAAGAAAATGTAAGAAAATAGGCTGGCTGGGCACAGTGGCTCACATCTGTAATCCTAGCACTTTTGGAGGCCAAGGCGGGTGGATCACGAGGTCAGGATTGTTTGAGACCAGTCTGGCCAACATAGTGAAACCCCATCACTACTAAAAATACAAAAAAAAAAAAAAAAAAAAAAAAAAAAAAATTAGATGGGCGTGGTGGCAGGCATCTGTAATCCCAGCTACTTGGGAGGCTGAGGCAGGAGAATCGCTTGAACCCGGGAGGCGGATGTTGTAGTGATCCGAGATCACACCACTGCACTCCAGCCCAGGCGACAGTGTGAGACTTCAACTCAAAAAAAGAAAAAAAGAAAGGAAAAAAGAAAAAAGTAAAAAAGAAAATAGGCTGGGCCTGGTGGCTCGCACCTGTAATCTTAGCACTTTGGGAGGCCAAAGCGGGCTGATCACCCAAGGTCAGGAGTTCAAGACCAGTCTGGCCAACATGGCAAAAATCCATCTCTACAAAAGTTAGCAGGCATGGTGGCACACGCTTGTAATTCCAGCTACTCGGGAGACTGAAGCAAACGAATCGCTTGAACCTGGGAGGTAGAGATTACAGTAAGCTGAAAGTGTGCCACTGCACTCCAGCCTGGGTGACAGAGTAAGACTCCATCTCAAAAAAAAGGAAAGGACAGGATAGGAAAGGAAAAGAAATGAATCATACAGGAAAAAAATCAAGCTGCAAAGAAGACTTCTAGAGAAACGACAAAAGACACTAGCTTTTGTTCCCAGAAGAAACCAAAAGGACAATATTTGACCTGCCTCATTTTCAAAAGCTGGACACACAGTAAAGCAATATATTAAATAATATCAATATTTGCTATCATTTGGCCATTTTACGAATTTTTGCAAAAAGAAAATCAGAAGTTTCTACCAGATAGAATAAAAATTTATGATGCTACAAAAGCAGCTAGTAATTTTTATTTATTACATTACAGGCCATACATACACATAAATTTCTTTATTCAAAAAAATATCTCGGCCAGGTGCGGTGGCTCATGCCTATAATCCCAGCACTCTGGGAGGCCGAGGTGGGAGAATTGCTTGAACCTGAGAGGCAGAGGTTGCAGTGAGCCGAGATTACGCCACTGCATTCCAGGCTGGGTAACAGAGCGAGACTCCGTCTCAAAAAATAAAAAAGACGAGCCTGGCTAACATGGCAAAACTCCATTGCTACTAAAAATACCATTCTCCCTTCATAATTACTACTGAAAAAAATTTACTACATAGAGGAGAGTGTTTACTGATCCACTATGAATGTCAAATTATGCTATGATGTTACTGATTTCTATTGACTAGCAATGGGGTACTATCAAATGTACATCTAGGTAAAACATGTTCAGGAAGCAAATATCTAAATCTGCTTTAAAAATTGTCTGGAGACACTATAGGTCATTAAAAATTGTTGTATATCTATTCCTTGCTGAGTTTCCCTTGAGGACAGGACCTAACGATCCCTTTTATTGTTTCACAGGACATAATTAACCCTTATTAAAAGTCTCTATGGGTTTCTTTCTTTCTTTTCCTTTGAGACAGGGTCTCACTCTGTTGCCCAGGCTAGAGTGCAGTGGCACTATCACTGCTCAAAGCAGCCTCGACCTCCCTGGCTCCAGTGTTCCTCCAGCAACCCCATTCCACCAGTAGTTGAGACCACAGGTGCACCACACCACCACACCCAGTTGATTTTTTTTTTTTCCTGGTGGAGATGGGGTCTCACTATGGTGCCCAAGCTAGTCTTGAACTCCTGGGTTCAAGCGATCCTCCTGCCTTGGCTTCCCAAATCCCTGGGTTTAGAGGTGTGAGCCACCATGCCTGGCCTGAAATGGGTTTCTTTAACCAATATAACTTAAGTTTATGATTGTTAATTACCAGAACACAACTGGGCAAGGCAAATTAAAGCCAAATCTCAGAATTCCTATTTGGAAAAAGCTGAGAATACAAGTCACTGATTCAAGGGGGTAAGGTGATGTGGGCAACCATCATGTTAGGAACTTCTACCCACAACTGTCCATTAGGTGACTACAGTGCTCACTAATACTCTGGCTAAATGCAATGACCTAAAACAACTAGACCAAGACTAAATTGGCCTAAGATACAACGCGTGGAAAAACAAAATCTAGCCAACACTAGTCATATATGGGGAAGGACAATTAACTCACATTTAATAGTTTCTATTTCTGCATATGGTACTATTCAAAAGGTTGAAGGTATTATATAAATAAACCCCTGGCCCATCCCAATCTCCCAGCTGCTCAGTTTCCTTCTATGTTACCAAAGCAATAATCACTCCCAGTCTAGTTTGAGGAGCAAAGCAAAAGACTGAGTTTGTAGACTCCAATTTCCAGTCAAAAAGATATAATTAAGGAACTAAATAAATGGAAAGGTGAGAAGCACTCTACAAGTCCAGAGAAGTAAAAAGACGGAGTCTCACCTCCCCTCCAAGCTCCAAGCAAAGTGCTTTTCTCAGTGTCTAGTAAAAGGTACTCAATACAATTTACCCTCCTGCGTTCCTCTTGTGACCTATCTAAGCCCAGTCCACTCTCCAAAATCCAAATTAAGGTATCTTCCCTTCAAGAAGCCATTCGTTCCTGTCACTCCAGCCTCCACTGTTTTTTTTTTTTTTTTTTTTGAGACAGAGTCCCGCTCTGTCTCCCAGGCTGGAGTGCAGTGGCAAGATCTCGGCTCACTGCAAGCTACTCCTCCTGGGTTCACACCATTGTCCTGTAATTTTTTTGTACTTTTAGTAGAACGGGGTTTCACCCTGTTAGCCAGGATGGACCTCATGATCCGCCCGCCCCCTCCCAAAGTGCTGGGATTACAGGCCTGAGCCACCATACCCGGCCCAGCCTCCACTCTTTTTTTTTTTTTGAGACGGCGTCTCGCTCTGTCGTCCAGGCTGGAGTGCAGTGACCAGATCTCAGCTCACTGCAAGCTCCGCCTCCCGGGTTCCCGCCATTCTCCTGCCTCAGCCTCCCTAGTAACTGGGACCACAGGCGCCCGACACCTCGCCCGGCTAGTTTTTTTGTATTTTTTAGTAGAGACGGGGTTTCACCGTGTTAGCCAGGATGGTCTCGATCTCCTGACCTCGTGATCCGCCCGTCTCGGCCTCCCAAAGTGCTGGGATGACAGGCGTGAGCCACCACACCCGGCCCCAGCCTCCCCTCTTAACCTTGCCTGGTTTCCTCATTTATTAAACAATAAGGCCAGGCACAGGAGCTCACACCTATAATCCCTGCACTTTAGGAAGGCGAGGCAGGAAGATCTCTTGAGGCCAGTAATTAAGAGACCCGCCTGAGCAACAAAGAGAGACCCTGCTCTCTACAAAGAAATAAAGAAAGAGATGGCTTAAGCCTGTAATCCCAGCACTTTGGGAGGCCAAGACGGGCAGATCACGAGGTCAGGAGATCAAGACCATCCTGGCTAACATGGTGAAACCCCGTCTCTACTAAAAAATACAAAAAAAAAAGCTAGCCGGGCGAAGTGGCCGGCGCCTGTAGTCCCAGCTACTCGGGAGGCTGAGGCAGGAGAATGGCGGGAACCCGGGAGGCGGAGCTTGCAGTGAGCTGAGATCCGGCCACTGCACTCCAGCCTGGGCGACAGAGCAAGACTCCGTCTCAAAAAAAAAAAAAAAAAAAAAAAAAAAAAAGAAATAAAGAGAGGGAAAGGGGGGAGGGGAGGAAGGATACCACCAATCTTACAAGGCTGAAACAAGGTAATGTGTTAAATGTCAACCATCATGTCTGGGAAATTCAGTAGTGTGCAAAAAAAAAAAAGGCACATTTATTCCACTTCCCCTCTCTCCTAGTTTTAAGGGGGGACAGTAGGATCTTGCGCCTTGCACAGTTAATAGGGACTTGCCAAGGTCAGGGGGTGCTAGCACATGTATTAGTTTCCTAATTTGGTGGTTTGAAACAACAGGAATCTATTCTCTTCTAGTTCTAGAGGCCAGCAGTGAGAATCAGTTTCAGAGCTATAAAGTCATTGTGTGGGTTCCTTCTGGAGGCTTCAGTGGAGAACCTGGTCCCTCACATATTCTAGCTTCTGAAGGCTGCCTACATTCCTTGACCTCTTCTCTTTACCTCACTCCAACCTCTTGCACCTCTCCTATTTCCTCTTTGGCAGTCAATCTCCCACTGCCTTCCTGTGAATACAAGGACATTGTGTGATTACATTTGGTACCCACCTGGATAATCCAGGCTACTCTCCCTATTCCAAGAGCCTTGGTTTAATCACACTTGCAAATAAGGTTAACACTCACAGGTTCCAAGAATTAGGATCTGGCCATCTTGGGAGTCGTCATTCAGTCAACCACAGTATGTTAATCAGAAAAATCAAAGGCCTTATATATTATTTCTCTCTCTCTCTTTTCTTTTTGAGGCAGAATCTCACTATGTCATCATCCAGGTTGGAGTGGAGCTCACTGCAGCCTTGACCTCCGGTGCTCAGGTGATTCTCCCACGTCAGCCTCCTGGGTAGCTGGGGCCACAAGCACATGCCACCATGCTTGTTTTTTTTTTTTAATTTTCTGTGGAGACAAGGTCTCACTATGTTGCCCAGGTTGGTCTCAAACTCCTGGCCTCAGATCCTTCCACCTCAGTCTCCCAAAGTGCACCATGCCCAGTCATGTTCTATAATACATTTTTTAGGCATCTCTAAGAGAGCACTGTGAAATTTGTCACTACGTTGGCTGAAAAATGCCAGCACTACCACTCAGTGGCCCCCTTCATACACGAAGGAATTCATTCCTAAGAAATGCTTTATTTACTCAGAATTAATATCAGATAAAGGTAATATAAGTTCCTTTTTTATCTTGACTGCCAGGAACCTCATTAGAGTTGATGGTAATTTTTCCTGTGATCCCGATCTTCTATTTTCACCTTCACCAACTGACATATTTATCTACGTATGTATGTATGCATGCATGCACGTGTTTGGCTATATTTTGTTTCTCCACACCTCCTATCTTAGGCCACTCTAGGTTACTTCTGGCAAAAAAGACAAAACAGAGTCACAGCTGCCATCAGCTGACCTTTCACTGAAATAGGGGAGAGCTAAACATTTATGATTCACTGCTAGGCAATAGGTAAAAATCAGACATAGGTTGTTTCCCAGTTTTTCTACTAATAAAGACCTTAAGAAACGATACTATCCTTTATTAAGTACCTGTTTCATTCTGGCAACTATCACATTTCTCAATCCAAACACTATCTTTAAGGTATTAAACCCTATGTTTTTGGCTGAAGAAACTGACCTCAGAAATGACAAGCAATGTATCTAAAGAGCAGTAAGTAGGCCAGGCGCCGTGGCTCACGCCAGTAATCCCAGCACTTTGGGAGGCTGAGGCAGGCAGACCACCTGAGGCCAGGAGTTCAAGATCAGTCTGACCAACATGGAGAAACCCTGTCTCTACTAAAAATACAAAATTAGCCAGGTGTGGTGGTGAATGCCTGTGATCCCAACTAATCGGGAGGCTGAAGCAGGAGAATTGCTTGAACCTGGGAGGTGGAGGTTGTGGCAAGCCGAGATTGCACCACTGCACTCCAGCCTGAGCAACAAGAACAAAACTCCATCTCAAAAAAAAAAAAAAAAAAAAAAAGGCCAGGTGCGGTGGCTCGTGCCTGTATTCCCAGCACTTTGGGGGGCCAAGGTGGGCGGATCACAAGGTCGGGAGTTCGAGAGCAGCCTGGCCAAAATGGTGAAACCCCATCTCTACTAAAAATACAAAAATTAGCTGGGCGTGGTGGCAGGAGCCTGTAGTCCCAGCTACTCTGGAGGCTGAGGTAGGAGAATCGCTTGAACCTGGGAGGCGGAGATTGCAGTGAGCTGAGATCGTGCCACTGCACTCCAGTCTGGGCGACAGCAAGACTCCATCTCAGACCAAAAAAAAAAAAAAAAAAAAAAAGCGGTTAAGTAGCAAAGCTGAGATTTGAATTGAGAATTGACTCTAAAGCCCATGCTGCTTCTAAAACAGTACGCTTCTCCACCTTCTCTCGATCCCTAATACTTCTTTTCCACCAATACAGGAATAGACCAAAATAGCATTTTGGCATAAGCCCTGATTCTGCCTTACAGTACAAATTCCATCCATTCATTTACTCAATATTCAAAGTTCAATACTCTCCTGAAAAGACAGATCCTGACACCAAACAACAGCTTCTTGCACAGCAATGGCAGCCACTTTCCCTGACTCACAGATCTTCTATTTGAAGAGGGGAATTAATTTATGCAAGAAAGCTGGGCACTGTGGCTCACGCCTGTAATCCCAGAACTTTGGAGGCTGATGCACTTGAGGTCAGGAGTTCGAGACCAGCCTGGCCAACATGGTGAAACCCCATCTCTACTAAAAGTACAAAAATTAGCCGGGTGTGGTGGTGCACACCTGTAATCCCAGCTACTCAGGAGGCTGAGGCAGGAGAATCGCTTGAACCCAGGAGGTGAAGGTTGCAGGTGAGCCGAGATCGTGCCACTGCACTCCAGCCTGGGCAACAGAGCAAAACTCTTGTCTACAAAAAAAAAAAAAAAATTACACGAGAAAGAGTCCATCACAAATAACCATTTATATTGTTTTAATGCTTAACCATATCTGAAACCACTGTGTAAAACTAAAGTAACTGAACGGCTATTAAGAATTTAACGTGGCTGGGCGTGGTGGCTAATGCCTATAATCCCAGGACTTTGGGAGGCGGAGGCGGGCAGATCACAAGGTCAGGAGATCAAGACCATCCTGGCTAGCACGGTGAAATCCTGTCTCTACTAAAAATACAAAAAATTAGCCGGGAGTGGTGGCAGGCACCTGTAGTCCCAGCTACTTGGGAGGCTGAGGCAGAAGAATGGTGTGAACCCGGGAGGTGGAGCTTGCAATGAGCTGAGATCACGCCACTGCACTCCAGCCTGGGTGACAGAGTGAGACTCCGTCTCAAAAAAACAAAAAAAAAAAAAGAAAAAAAAAATTTTATTCAAGCTGGGTGGAGTGGCACACACCTCTAGTCCCAGCTACCAGGGAGGCTGAGATCGGAGAACCACTTGAGCCCAGGAGTTCAAGGATGTAGTGCACAATGATCACACCTGTGAATAACCAGTGCACTCCAGTCTGAGTAACACAGCAAGAACCTGTCTCAAAAATGTATTTTTTTGCTCAAGGGTTCCTAATATCTCATTTGCCAGGTCACCTTAAAATGGAAGACGCTTGCTTTAAGAAACTGAGTAGGCTGGGTACAGTAGCTCATGCCTGTAATCCCAGCACTTTGGGAGGCCGAAGTGGGTAGATGACTTGAGGTCAGGAGTTCAAGACCAGCCCTGGCCAACAAGGTAAAACCCGTCTCTACTAATACAAAAAATTAGCCGGGCATGGTGGTGCACACCTGTAATCCCAGCTACTCAGGAGGCTGAGGCAGGAAAATTGTTTGAACCTGGGAGGCAGAGGGTGCAGTGAGCCAGATCAAACCACTGTACTCCAGCCTGGGCGACACAGCAAAACTCTGTCCCCCAAAAAAAAAAAAAAAAAAGAAAGAAAGAAAGAAAGAAAGAAAGAAATTGAGTATATTGTTCTTTTTTTTTTTTTTTTTTTTTTTTTTTTTTTTTTTTTTTTTTTTTTTTTTTTTTTTGAGACGGAGTCTCACTCTGTCGCCCAGGCTGGAGTGCAGTGGCCGGATCTCAGCTCACTGCAAGCTCCGCCTCCCGGGTTCACGCCATTCTCCTGCCTCAGCCTCCCGAGTAGCTGGGACTACAGGCGCCCGCCAGGTCGCCCGGCTAGTTTTTTGTATTTTTAGTAGAGACGGGGTTTCACCATGTTAGCCAGGATGGTCTCGATCTCCTGACCTCGTGATCCGCCCGTCTCGGCCTCCCAAAGTGCTGGGATTACAGGCTTGAGCCACCGCGCCCGGCCTGAGTATATTGTTCTGTTCATAAAGGAATAGAATAAGGATACTGCTACCCCAACTCATTTTACAAAGATCCCAAGGTCAGTCCCCTCTAGAGAGGAAATATGATGCTGCTGGCTTTCTGTTCTTGATAATTATTCATGAAGTTAAACAGAACAGAACCTACTGAGAAGATACGTAGAACTAGGAAATGGCTTGGCTCCCCTTATGTGCTGTTATTAAAGTCCATCACACATGAAAAGGTGCAAGCCCATCCAACAGTCAGCTAACTTCTAAGATCTCCCTTGGCTCTTCCTAATACTCTACAGTAATTACATTAATGTTATTTTCTACATCCAAGCCATGATTCTGATAACCCTGTCTCTACAAAAAATTAGCCTGTGCCTGGTGGTGTCTGCCTACAGTCCCAGCTCTTGCGGGACTGAGGCAGGACTGCTTGAGCCCAGGAGGCTGAGGCTGCAATGAGCTGAGACTGTGCCACTGTACTCCAGACTGGGTGAGAAAGTGAGACCCTGTCTCAAAAACAAAAACAAAAAAAAAAAGGAAAATTCACTTTTGCTTACTCTTTCTATTGTAAGTAGTAACAGCACAAAGAGAATAAAAATGGTCACCTGAGCAGATCAAGAGTTAAACAAAAGAATGCAAATATTAAGTAATATCCATTGCAATAACTGTTTTGCTAATATAAGTTTCCCAGCCTTAAAACAGACTGACCTTGTTAAGCAGGTTTCAAAAACAAAATAGAATGCCTTTTGTAAATATCCACCTAGGAGCCCGACATGGATGTTTTAAAAAATTTACCCTCTTCCAAAAGCCTAAAATTCTAACTGTAGATAGGACAGGAACCCTGACCTTTTCCTGATATGAATTTTTCTTTGCCCAGTAGGGGGAGTCAGTTGTTGATAGTGGCAGGGAAAAGGCAAGGTTAACCTGGAGTAGAGTCTGACAGCACAAGAGGTTTTATTAGGAAGCTAAACTTTTCAGAGCTACCAGATCAGGATTCGAGATCTATGACTTAGGCTGCCCTATGTAGGTCATGAGGTTGAAGTGATTACTTTGGAGGGCTTTTTGAGCTTGGCTCCATGGAAGTTCATGTTTATTCCATCTCTACTTAGTGATAAATAGCACAGTTTTTACCGGGGAGGGAGGGTGTGAAAAACCCAGAGGAATGGCAAACGGTCATGACTAGTGATTTTTGGCAAACCTGCATCTTCCGAACCTATAAAATTGAGAAAAATTCAATGCATTTCAACTGCCTTGCATTAACTGATTTTATATTAATCGCTTTCTGGTCTTAAAGATTTTGCTTAATCCAGCACAAGCCGCTTCTCTATTCAGTGTAACAGAATAATAATAATTATTTTTGCCTCTCCTTCAGCAGTTTAATTTGTCTGCTCTCAGAAGGTCACAGCTCAGGTGAGGTCTCACCACCCCATATCCCAACAAGGTCCAAGCAAGAGTTCTCCACCCGGAACATGAGGCCGACCTGGGCACACCAGGGGAGGGACTTGACTCCCAGGCGTGAAGGAGGTGCCACTCAGCTGCCAGCACTTTGAGAAGGCACAGGTGCCCCTGCAACCCAAGCTGTACTGACTGGCAGGGGACAGAATGGGAGGAATACTGTCCCCACACCTGTGCTATCCTCATTAGCCACTGGGCAGGCAGTATGCACATGCTGGCCTCGCCTCACAAAACCCATGTATGGAAATGGAAACGGGGTGGGGGTGACCATGGACATGCTGGCTTGTTCCCAGGATTCCAGACATCTATGTAGCAGTTTATACACATGGCAGTGCAACTTATGCTCTGAATTAAAATATCAACAGCCTTAGAGAGGGTCAGTTTCTCACCACCTGAAATCTCAAGATTTTAAAATCACCTAGATTTATCTCTGAACTAAACGTTTTAAATTTCAGTTTTTATCATTATCTTCCCTATTAAATGCAATGGTTAAGTGGCTTAGTCTATAATTAACTAAGTTATAAAACAGTTGTTCCTGGGTGGGTGCGGTAGCTCACATCTGTAATCCCAGCACTTTGGGAGGCTGGGGTGGGAGGATCGCCTGAGGTCAGGAGTTCGAGACCAGCCTGGTCAACATGGAGAAACCCAGTCTCTACTAAAAATACAACAATTAGCCAGGTGTGGTGGCACATCCCAGCTACTTGGGAGGCTGAGGGAGGAGAATTGCTTGAATCTTGGAGGCAGAAGTTGCAGTGAGCCGAGATTGTGTCATTGCACTCCAGCCTGGGCGACAGAGCGACACTTCGCCTCAAACAAACAAACAAAAAACCCCACAACAACTGTTACTCCTATGTAATAGCATTAATATCTACGGAAAAAATATATAGTACTGTGCCCAAATCTGTCAACACTGAAATGTTTAATTATATATAGTGAAAAAGGCCAAAGTAAACACTGGCATTAAAGCAACTGATTAAGATTATTCAAAACATAGTTGAAGCTGAGTGTCTGTAGTCCCAGCTACTCAGGAATTTGAGGCGAGAAGATAGTCTGAGCCCAGGAATTTAAGGCCAGCTTAGGCAACAAGGCAAGACCCCATCTCTAATTTAAAAAGCAACAACTAAAAAACTCCCAGATGCACAGAGTTCTCTTGACACATTAAACAGCTAAGCATATTCATTCAGGTTAAATATAGAAGAAACTGGCCAGTGCAGTGGCTCACGCCTGTAATCCCAGCACTTTTGGGAGGCTGAGGCAAGCGGATCACCAGGTCAGGAGATGGAGACCATCCTGGCTAACACGGCGAAACCCTGTCTCTACTAAAAATACAAAAAAATTAGCCGGGCATGGCCGCAGGCGCCTATAGTCCCAGCTACTCTGGAAGTTGAGGCAGGAGAATGGTGTGAACCTGGGAGGCAGAGCTTGCAGTGAACCACTGCACTCCAGCCTGGGTGACAGAGCGAGACTCCGTCTCAAAAATAAACAAATAAAGAAGAAACTAAACATTTGTGTGAGAATTAAAAATTTAGGAAAAAAATAAAGAGGTCAGGCGCAGTAGCTCACACCCATAATCCCATCACTCTGGAAGGCTGAGGCAAGAGTATTGCTGGAGCCCAGGAGTTTGAGACCAATCTGGGCAACATAAGGAGACCCCATGCCTGAAAAAAATTAAAATATTAGCCTGTGGTCCCAGCTGCTTGGAAGGCTGAGGTGGGAGGATTGCTTCAGCCTGGGAGGTTGAGGCCCACTGCACTCTAGCCTGGGTGAAAGAATGAGACCCTGTCTCAAAAAAAAAAAGCGGGAGATGTCGAGGGGCAGGTAGGTGGGTAATCCCAACACTTTGGGAGGCTGAGGTGGGTGAATCGCCTGAGATCAGGAATTCAAGACCAGCTTGGCCAACATGGCGAAACCTCGTCTCTACCAAAAATACAAAAATATTAGGTGGGCATGGTGGCACGTGCTACTTGGAAGGCGGAGGTTGCAGTGAGCCAAGATCTCTCCACTGCACTCAAACCTGGGTGACAGGGTGAGACACTCATCTCAAAAAAAAAAAAAAAAAAAGCCAATCTCTTAAGGATCCCGTAAGGCCTAAAACTACTAAAAAACTATTAGATTCCTATGCTGATATTACATTCAAAAGATGCCTGCCAGAGTGTTGTTACTGTGGGAAATTAAAGGAAGATGGCATTCAAGCAAAAGAAACCCATTTGGTTTCCAGAAATATGCTGACTCCCACTTTTTTTTTTTTTTGACACAGTGTCTCACTCTCATCCAGGCTGGATGGAGTACAGTGGTGTAATCACCGCTGACTTGCAGCCTCGATTTCCCAGGCTCAGGTGATCCTCCCACCTCAACCTACCAAGTAGCTGGGACTGACTACAGGAATGTGCCACCATGACTGGCTAATTTTTTTTTTTCTGTTTATTTTTTATTTTTTTTTCTTCCCAAAGCGGAGTCTCACTATATTGTCGAGGTTCGTCTAGAACTCCTGGGCTCAAGTGATCCTCCTGCCTTGGCCTCCCAGAGTTCTGGGACTACAGGTGTGAGCCACTGCACCCAGCCTGATTTTTTTGTTTTTTAAACCAAGAGGGTCTAAGAAGTAACTAGACCCTCAGGGAATACCCTGTATGTACAACTGTTTTTATAAGTACTTCAAGTAACTCAGCTTGGGGCTTATGCAAAACTGTTACTTCACGGTTCATTCCAAACTAAGGGGCTATTTTAGTGAAACTATAGTGTAGTTAAAACCTTCATGCCTAGGATCAAATGAGATCATACATGAAAGCAGTAATGCTGCCCACCATGCTCAACCCGTATGTACACACACATACAGATTTATCCAACAATTAACCCACTTTCACATTTCTCCACGTTATGGAATTATACTGACTATATCATGTCATTTCAGTTCTGAAGATGAAATCATTTTCAGAATTTGAACTTGGGAAATGCAGAGTTATCCATAAGCTCTTTAGCTTCTCTTTAGTAATAATTCCAAATCACAAGGAAAAGGGGGATAGTTTACCACAAAACACATGTCTGACAAACAGACAATCCTATGTTACTGCCATCAAATATTTATAACCACCTTTATGCACAGCATACTCTACCACACTAACTAGACAACCAACGCTTTAAAGAAATGGACATTATAGCCAGGGGTGGTGGTGGACACCTGTAATCCCAGCTACTTGGGAGGCTGAGACATGAGAATCGCTTGAACCTGGGAGGTGAAGATTGCAGTAAGCCAAGATCATAACACTGCACTCCAGCCTGGGTGACAGAGCAAGACTCTGTATCAAATTAAAAAAAAAAAAAAAGAAAAGAAATGGATGTGAAAACAACCCCAAACTGTGCCACCTTAAAAGCAGCCACTTGGCCAAGGGGCGGTGGCTCACGCCTGTAATCCCAGCACTTTGGGAGGCCAAGGCAGGCGGATCACGAATTCAGGAGATTGAGACCATCCTGGCTAACACAGTGAAACGCTGTCTCTACTAAAAATACAAAAAATTAGCCGGGCATGGTGGCGGGCGCCTGTAGTTCCATCTACTCCGGAGGCTGAGGCAGGAGAATGGCATGAACCTGGGAGGCGGAGCTTGCAGTGAGCAGAGATCTCGCCACTGCACTCCAGCCCCTGGGCAACAGAGCGAGACTCCCTCCAAAAAAAACAAAAAACAAAAAACAAAAATAAACAAACAAACAAAAAAAAAAACTTGCACAGGGGAAGTAATGACTTTTAAAATGCTCACTTAATTGTAAATTGACTTCCATCAGTCAAGCCCCTCAGACTTTCTCCCCTAACTGGCTGACCTAACACATAGCACTTCAGCACGCAAAGCCACACATTACCAAGTTCTCTGGATGTGGAAAAGTGGACCAGTAATTTGTTAAAATGCAGAACATGTAAAAGTATGCTGGTTTTCTAAATTACTCTAATTCCACACACTATGAGAAGAAAATCAGTTTATTTTTAAGTGGTTAATGTATCTTTATCTAAATATCTAATTTCAAATCATATTCTGAATTCTGCAAATTAATCAGTAACTAAAACCCCCATCCCTTACTCACTGTTAATAACAAAAAAAAAAATGCCCCCCCTTTTTCTTTTCTTTTTTTTTTTTTTGAGACAGTCTCGTTCTGTCGCCCAGGCTGGAGTGTAGTGGTGCAATCTCGGCTCACTGTTAACCTCTGCTTCCTGGGTTCAACCGATTCTCCTGCCTCAGCCTCCCAAGAAGCTGAGATTACAGGCGTCCACCACCAAGCCCGGCTAATTTTTGTATTTTTAGTAGAGACGGGGTTTCACTATGATGGCCAGCTCGTCTCGAACTTCTGACATCAAGTGATCCGCCAGCCTCAGCCTCCCAAGTACAGGCGTGAGCCACCGCGCCCTGCCAAAACCATTGACTTTCAGTTCCAACATGATCAGTGTGTAATCTCTTGAGCTACCAAAATACATGGAAGTTATCTTTTCATAACCATTAAGTACTAAAGTATTCATGCTTCATTTAAACACAGTTTCTGCTAAACTCAAACTACTATGAATTCTACAACGCACCCACTGGATGCAGGACAGCGCCTGTTAGCACTTCCTATTAGATTTTGACAGCTCCTAAGTCCCTTTGCTCAGGCCTCTTTCAATCACAGATCCTTCCAGCTGTAGTTGTCTCACCTTGAGGCTTTCACCAGATACATACAATCTAGCTTTTTCAGTCCAGCGTTTTCATTTGTTTCATTCATTCCTCTGAATTTTAACGATCTTTTAATACTCAAAGGTCACCATATTTTGAGTCTCCATTCAGTTCTGAGAATTTATGAAATAGCTTTAAAGTAATTATAGGGGAAGGGACTCCACCGCTTATATGGAGTACTAAACGTAACCATCACAGGCGTTAGATTAACTACGATGGCAGGATTATTCTCAGTCTATTTAGTATCTCAGCAATTTAGCTAGGTAGCATATGAATATACTAATAGAACACCCTAAAAAACAGCATTGAATAATTGCCTTTGTTAAGTAAAAACAAAGATTTTACACATGCAGATAGGATCCTTTTGCCGTAGATGGGTTTTCCGGCCTTCGTTAAAAGTAGTATTAAAACAGTAAAACAAAACCCAAAAAAAACTCGTTTTCTAGAATCTTTCTTTTCGTGGGGAAAATAGATACCTTTCTACAAAGTAAAAAGCATAGAGGCTTAAAATTAAACTACCCGATTTTATTTACGGGCAAATGTCCACAGTTGAGTAAACTAACCCAATCTACTCACAAAGAGCTAAATACTTGAGGGGAAAAAAAAAAGCTTTCCCAAAACGTAAGTGACTAAGAATTATCCGCTAAGATTCACAGGCCCTTCCCACTAGGTACCGCAGGAAGACTAAAGGGCCAGGAATTCGCTGGCAACGGCGGTGACAGGCTACGACTGACGCTCGGAGCCCGCACACGCGAGCCCTACGTGCAGCCCCAAGTCCCGCCCCGCAGCAAACGACGCCTCGGGCCAGCGTGACCGCCGGGGCAGGGTCCAGCCCGGCGCTGGGTGGGCGGGGAAAAAGGAGGCCGGAGGCGCCCACGCGTGGCACGACCCCCCTTCTGGAAGGTGCCTCCCGGGAGCAGTTGGGAGTCCGGGGAAGTTGGGGCCGGGCGGGGCAAGAGCCCGCGGCGCCCTCCAGCGGCCGGCGGGCTAACGGCAGCGCCGGGAGGGGGCGCGCGTCCCGGAGGCAGCAATCCCTGGCCCGCGAGGCCGCGGCGCAGCCCCGCCAACGCCCGCCCGCCTCCCGCCCGGGCCGGGGGCGCGCGGCTGCCACCACAACGGGCCGGCGGGCGCGCCCGTTGATGCGGGCGCCGGGGAGCGAGCGCGCCGGCCCCTCCCCCAGCCGTCCCCGCCCCGCGCGGCGCTTCCCCCTCTCGGAGAAACTACGCCATTGCGGCCTAGCCGGGCGGCGCCGGCCCCTCCCCCCGCGGCCCGCCGCCATCTTCGCGGCCCGCCGCCGGCCGCCGCCGCCGCCGCGCCCCCGCCGCCGCACGGCCCGCCATCTTTTGGGGCCGCCATACTTGCCCTGGCGAAGAAGATGGCGGCGCCCATCACACACATAAAACATGGCTTCCCTTCAAAACAAAAACATCCCGGGGCCGGGGCGCGCGGCCGGCGCTCACCTGAGGACCACATGGTGACCGAGAACTCGCCCTCCAGGGTCTTGATCTGCACCTGCTTCTGCTCCCACTTCTTGTTGCCCGGGTCGGCGCCGCCGCCGCCCGCCGCGCCGGCCCCGCCGCTGAGGTAACTCTTCTTGCCGCTCTTCTTGCCGCCGCCCTTCTTGACGCGGCCGCCGCCCGACGACGAGGAGCCGCCGCCACCGCTCTTGCCGGCCGCCGCCACGGTGACCAGCGTCTGCTCAATGTAGTCGTCGTCGCCGCCGGCCGGCGCGGGCACCGGGATGAGGATCTGATCCTCGAAGCCGTCCTCGGCGCGCAGCCCGTCCGAGTCGTCGCCGCCCACCACCTCCTCGCGCGTCTGCACCAGGATCACCTCCTGGTGGTGGTGCACCTGGGTCGGGTCGTCGGTGACCAGCGGCTGCAGCGCGATCATGGGCGGGTGGTGGTGGTGGTGATGGTGGTGGTGGTGGTGGCCGGCGTGCCCGTGGCCGCCCCCGCCGCCGTGGTCGCCGCCGCCGCCGTCCTCGTCGTCTTCGTCCTCCTCCTCCTCCTCGCCCACCACTGTGGTCTCGATGGTCTCCACCGGGATGGTCTCCACCTCGATCTCGTGCAGCTCCACGATCTCGGCCGGCATCTCCGAGCCGTCCGTGGCGATGTAGAGGGTGTCGCCCGAGGCCATGGCTGAGAGCTCCGCCGCCACGGCCGCGGCGGCCTCGGCTCCTCGGCTGCGGGCGGGCGGGCGAGGAGGCGGCCGGCCGTGGGGAAGGAAGGCAGAGGGAGGAAGGCGGCGAGCGGGCGGGGGGAGAGGGGGCGGGCGGCGGGGGAAGGGGCGGGCGCGGCGGCCGCGGCGGCGGCGGGGCTTCCCCGCCTCCCTCGCCTCGGTGCGCCCCGCGCTCGCTCGGCCGCTGCTCGTCCCAGCTCCCCGCCTCGCCTCGCCGCAACCGCCCGCCCTGGCCGCGCCTCCTCCCGCCCTCCGGGCCGGCGCTCCGCTTCCCCCTTCCTCCTGCGCCTCCGCCTCCTTCCACACAAATACCAACTCCTCAACCCGAGCCCAGATCTCGCCGCCGCCGCCGCCGCCACACTCTGCTTGGGCCCGGCCTCGCGAGACTTCCGCGCTGGCCTCAGCCCGCCCCGCCTGGCTGCCACTCGCCCGCTCGCCCTCTCGATTCTCCCTCTCGGCCAATCGATCTATCCGCTGGCCTCCGCGGCCCCGCCTACTCGCCGGGCTCCTCCCGGATTGGGGCCGGTGGGACCGGGGGCGGGGCGGCTCGCACGCGCGCAGGCTGGCCCGCGGCGCGTGACGTCAGCGCGCCGCCGCCGCAGCCGCCGCCCGGAGTCGCGCGGCTCCCGCCCTTCACGGTGCTACAGCCACAAAACACGCCGCCTCGGGCCGGGGCCGCACTCGGGAGCGGGGCGTCGCCGCTGCAGCCGCCGCCTTGGGAGCCGGTGAGCGGTCCGCGCGGCCCCGGGCACCAGGGGGGCGGGAGCCTGAGGAGAAGGGAGGGAGGGGCCGACCGGGCGCCGGGTTGAGGCAGGTGGGCGGCCCGGGGGCCGAGCGGGGAGCGGCCGGCGCGTGCAGGGCGGCCCAGTCGCCCCAATAAAGTCTGCTTTGACGAGAAACGCCTGTGCTTCCTTTTTCGCGTCGGGCGGCGTTTGCTCTTGGCGCCTGTCTTCGGGCGAGCGATGGCCGCGGGGTGAGTGTGGAGGGCCGAACGGACAAAGACGGGCGACGCGGGCAGCGTCCCGCATCTCGCCGCGAGCGCCTGGCTGGGTGCGGGGTCGGCGCGAGCTCGGCGGAAGCGCCCGCGGAGCCCCTGGGCCACCGTTGGGAGGATGTCCGTTATTCTTTTGTGACCCGCGGAAACCTGAGACGCAGCCGTTGGGTGCCTGTTTCCCCGTAGATCTTAGAACTACAGGGTCCTGGCGGCTTTCTAAAATTTCCTCCTGAGCTTCCCCTTTTTCGCTCTCCAACCAGCCATTGTTTTCCTTGCCCACCGTTTCCCCTATTTGTCACTTTCATATGTGCTCCTTCTTACGCCCACCAGGTTTTGCATTTGTCTGGTTGAAAAGTGCAAAGTGCTTCGGCCGTGTCCTCCATTATACCTGCAACAGAGCATAGATTTATTTATTTATTTTTTTTGTGGCACGGATTAGCAGCAAGTTAAACCTTCCTGAATGAGGTATACTGCAGCGAAGTGTTTTTGCTTTTATCTGTCCTTTTGGTCGACCTGACAGTTTGCCTTAAAGCAAAACAAAGATTTCCTGATTTTTAAGGAAACTATGACAATTGAAGATTTGGCCAGGTGTGTCTTTGTTGTACTCGTTTGGCCGATTTAACGCCTCTGTGAATTTGTTCAACTTGAATATTCTCAACATTTACTGTTTTGTAATAGTGTTCATGCAGTTGAGGCCCATGATTATTCTGAATTGTACGCAATACATTAATCTTAGGCTCAACTTCTTAAAACAAGTAGACTATACATTCTCATTAAAAGGCGACTTTGTAAATCCTAGCCCCTTCTTATTGCTAAATGGCATAGGACTTGATTCTTGAGAATATTAGTGGAAGGAGTGACAAATTAGATCGTTTTCTCTTTGAATCTGAGCTTTGAAACCTGAGTAATTCTCCTTGGAGTACTGCACCCACACAGTTTGGAAAAGTCAAATCTGTTGAATTAAGTCATTTCTGGCTTTATAGCTTATAAACTCTGCATAAATATTTCATGAATGAAAACCAGTTGTGGGAGAACTTTTACATGTCTTAATGCTTTTTAAATTTCACTTTCCCTACTCTCTAGTAATTGATGGGAAAATGGCATTGCAAGTAGTTGATACATCCCCATAAACACCAATTGTCAGAGCAAGAGAAATGAGGGAATTACCCTTTAAGCATCCTGGCTTCTGAGCTGTAGATCTGTAGATGTTCACATTCAAGTGGAGAAAGCGGAAAAGGATTCAAAGCTGTGAGGAACGCTGGTAGGTCAGAAAGCACTAAGATGCTCCTGAAGGCCATCCTAGTACCTGCTCCAGTAAATAGCTTTTTAAACTTGCCCCATAGGAGGTTACCTGTTAGGCCTTAAGTTTTCTCTAGTGGGAGATATTCTTGTCTTCCATGCAAAGATAATGTGTTGTGTGACTCTCGCCTGCTTGCACTTGCTAAAGGTAAAAATTATTTTAAAAGGACAGGTCAAATTGCGGTTTCAGAATCATGAAATTCTAAAAGTGAGGATAGGCTGGGCGTGGTGGCTCACGCCTGTATTCCCAACACTTTGGGAGGCTGATGTGGGTGGATCACCTGAGGTCGGGAGTTCCAGGCCAGCCTGGCCAACATGGTGAAACACCGTCTCTACTAAAAATACAAAAATAAGCTGGGCGTGGTGGTGCACACCTGTAGTCTCAGCTGCTTAGGAGGCTGAGGCAGGAGAATTGCTTGAAACCAGGAGGCCGAGGTTGCAATAAGCCGAGATTGCTCCACTGCACTCCAGCCTGGGTGACAGAGTGAGACTCTGTCTCAAAAAAAAAATAGTAATAAAAGGCCGGGCGTGGTGACTCAAGCCTGTAATCTCAGCACTTTGGGAGGCCGAAGTGGGTGGATCACGAGATCAGGAGATCAAGACCATCCTGGATAACACGTTGAATACTAAAAATTAGTCGGGCGTGGTGGCGGGCACCTGTAGTCCCAGCTACTGGGGAGGCTGAGGCAGGAGAATGGCGTCAAACCGGGAGGCGGAGCTTGCAGTGAGCCGAGATCCCGCCACTGCACTCCAGCCTGGGCAACAGTGAGACTCCGCCTCAAAAAAACAAAAGAAAAGTAATAAAAGTGAGGATAATTTAACTGCTGTGTTTTTTTGTTTTTGTTTTTCTGAGGCAGGGTCTAGCTTTGTCTCCCAGGCTAGAGTACAGTGGCACAGTCATAGCTTACTGCAGCCTTGAATTCCTGGATTCAAACAATCCTCCCACTTCAGACTCCCAAAGAACTAAGGACTACAGGTGCACCACAGCATGCCCAGCTAATTAAAAAAATATTTTTTTGATTATTAATTTTTTTTGGATATCAGGTCTTAAGGGCTCTGTTGCCCAGTCTGGTCTCCTGCCTTGACCTCCCAAAGTGCTGGAGTGCACCTAGCCTCCCTACTTTTATTCTGTTCTGTTTGTACAAAATGCATTGGGATTCCCTCTGAACTCCTAGAGTCCTTTTATTTTGGCAATAATTATTGTCTCTCAACACCTATTTGAGCAAAGGCCATGGTTGTGTCTGTCAGCTCAATGCCTTGTACATGAAGTGATGCCTTGTATATGAAGCTTGCTTTTTTTTTTTTTTTTTTGGGAGATGGAGCCTCACTCTGTCGCCCAGACTGGAGTGCAGTGGTGCGATCTCGGCTCATTGCAACCTCCGCCTCCAGTGTTGAAGCGATTCTCCTGCCTCAGTCTCCCAAGTAGCCAGGACCATAGGCCCGCGCCACCACACCTGGCTAATTTTTGCATTTTTATTGGAGATGGGGTCTTGCCATGGGTGGCCAGACTGGTCTTGAACTCCTGACCTCAAATGATCTGCCCACCTCAGCCTCCCAAAAATGCTGGGATTACGGGAGTAAGCCACCATGCCTGCTGATTGCTTGCTTTTTGATTCATGCAAGAAGATGAAGTTTAAAGCACCACGTGCTTTAACTTTTAGAGGGGAATTCTGTGTGATACTGCTTGACCTTCACCTCTCCCCCCAGACGGAGTCTTGCTCTGTCACCCAGACTGGAGTGCGGTGGTGCGATCTCAGCTCACTGGAAGTTCTGCCTCCCAGGTTCACGCCATTCTCCTGCCTCAGCCTCCCGAATAGCTGGGACTACAGGCGCCTGCCACCACGTCCAGCTAATTTTTTGTATTTTTAGTAGAGACAGGGTCTCACCGTGTTAGCCAGGATGGTATCTATCTCCTGACCTCATGATCTGCCTGCCTCGGCCTCCCAAAGTGCTGGGATTACAGGTGTGAGCCACCACACCCAGCCTGCTTGACCATTTCTTGGTCACTGCAACCTGCATCTTCTGGGCCCAAGCGATTCCCAGTGCGGTGAGCTGAGATCACACCATTGCACTGCACTCCAGCCTGGGCAACAAAAGCAAAACTCCGTCTCAAAAAAAAAAAAAAAAGAAAAAGAAATTGAACATCAACAACTATGGAAGAAATGATAGTAGATATATCACAACAGTTGTGCAAAGCTTTCTAGAATCTCCAAGAAATCAGAGCTCACTAATGGCTGAGGAGATGCAGTGACAAATATTCTACAAGGAATATTCTGTTGACTATCTTCTCAGCACAGCAGCAGGACAAAGATGTGGACTGTTAGCTGACAACTCCTTTGCCATCTCCTCACCTCCCTCATTTCCCATTCATTCATTTTCTGACACTTTCATTAAATACTCAAACTTGGGTTCAAGGAAGGAGGGTGAGGGTTGAGAGTAAGCAGAAGAATAAAGGCTATTAAGAGATGCTGATACCGCTCCTTCCTTGCCTACTCCAGACAGTGTCTTCTCCTTTATTGATTACAGGGAGGCTATTAAATCTGATTCAGCTATATCTCTAACAGATTGGGATTGATTCAAGTCAGGAACTCATGCTAAATAATTTTCCTTATCACAACTAATTTGGCTGCCTCATAAAATTGCTTTTTGGTTCTAATGTTTAGTTCTTTTGCAGTTCCTTCAAGTAGGAAGGAAATAGGTGCTCTGCATCAGTTACAGTATTGAGACTGTTAGAGCCAGATGGGGCATCTAGTCCAGACTTCATTTTGCAGACAAGGAAACCACCTAAGAGAGGAGACGCTCTCAAGGTCACATGGCAGTGTGGTAAAAAGGTAGTGATTGAGGTGAAAAGCGAGAGCTTGACTTTCCTGCCTTTTGTGAGACTGCAAAACCTATGTAAGTTTCAGTAGTGTGATCCTGTTCCAATTCACATCCATGCCCAGTTTTCAATGAAATGTTTACAAAAATCAGAATGAAAATTTTTGTGCATGCATCTAAATTAGTTACCCCTAGTTTGGATCCAAGTTAAATGAAAAACTAGGTATGTACATGTTCTTAACTGTCTAAACTACAGATATCCTTCTTGGTTGTGGAATCTTTGAAACCTGAGCTATTAAAGGGATACTTTTCCCACCAAATCAATTCATATATTAGATTTGGAGTTTAAATTATGGTGAAATACCCTGTGTTTGTTCTTTTTTTTTTAGACAGGGTCTCGCTGTGTCACCCATGCTGGAATGCAGTGGTATGATCTCTGCTTGCTGCAGCCTCTGTCTTCTGGGCTCAAGTGATTCTCCCAACTCAGCCTCCTGAGTAGCTGGGACTATAGGTGCATACCACCATGCCCTGATAATTTTTTTATTTTTAGTAGAGACGGGGTTTCACCATGTTGCCCAGGCTGGTCTCGAACTCCTAAACTCAAGCAATCCACCTGCCTTGGCCTCCCAAAGTGCTGGGATTACAGGCATGAGCCACTGTGCCCGACCCCTGACTATATACTATGTATGTTTATATGGGGGTTTTTGGTTTGTTTTTTTGAGATGAAGTTTCGCTCTGCCACCCAGGCTGGAGTACAGTGGCACAATCTTGGTTCACTGCAACCTCCGCCTCCCGGGTTCAAGCAATTCTCCTGCCTCAGCCTCCCAAGTAGCTGGGATTACAGGCGCGCACCACCACACCCTGCTATTTCGTTTTTATTTTTAGTAGAGACAGGGTTTCATCATGTTGGCCAGACTGGTCTTGAACTCCTGACATCAAATGATCCACCGGCCTTGGCCTCCCAAAGTGCTGGGATTACAGGCGCCAGCCACGGCACCCAGCCTCCTAACTATATGTTAATAGGTGAATTCTCACGTCTATAAAGCTGATACCCTTCATGTAGTATTTTATGTCCTTTTATAAGATCTTAGCCAAATTCTTTTTCTTAGGCCAAGTGGTTTGTTACAATGATTGAACCTGATTATTGCCCATAAATGTAAAGAAAGTTGAAATCTTTAGTAACAGATTAGCCTCTGCTTTTCTCTGCTTTGCTAGTATAACGTCCCTCCAGAGAAGAAGCTAAATCAACTTACTTGTACTGCAGTTGCTCCTACTGCCTGCCCATCCCAACAAATACGGAATACACAATTAAACAGAATGAGTTGAACTTTTTTTTTTTTTTTTGAGACAGTCTCACTCATTGCCCAGGCTGGAGTGCAGCGGCAGGATCTCAGTTCACTGTAGCCTTGACCTCCCCAGCTTAAGCGATCCTCCCTCCTCAGCCCCCCTGTAGCTTGGACTACAGGCATGAACCATCATGCCCAGCTCATTTTTGTAGAGACAGGGTTTTGCCAAGTTGTCCAGGCTGGTCTTGAACTCCTGAGCTCAAGGGATCTGCTCGTATGAGCCTCCCAGAGTGCTGGGATTACAGGCATGAGCCTGGCCAATCTTTAATCCATGGTAGCTTTGATAGCCACACTTGTTTTCACAGAAGCAGATTTACTGCAGTGTGGAAAATGCAGGAAGTTGATTCAGGTATTTGTGTGTGTGAGGCAGGTGAGCATGGTGGAGTGGGAAGAGCTTATGTGATTTGGGAGTTAACTTGTCCTCTCTATGAAACTGGGCAGTAACCTTTCTGATAGGAATTTTTTTCTGTTTGTCAGAAAGGAGTGACGCCCCACAGGGAATTAGGTGAGACCAGCTGTTCAGTCACCATTTCTTGCACTTGCAGTGTATCCTCTAGTATCCGAAGGATAGATAGAACTGTGAACAAGAACAAGACAAGCACGCCTGTCTTCACCAAGTCTACAGGCCAGAGGGAGTTCAGCTGTGAACAGGGAGTTCACAAATACATATCTACAATTTTTTTTTTTTTTTTGAGACAGTGTCACTCTGTTGCCCAGGCTGGAGTGCTGTGGCACAATCTCAGCTCACTGCAACCTCTGCCTCCTGGGTTCAAGCAATTCTTCTGCCTCAGCCTCCAGAGTAGCTGGAACTACAGGCACACACCATCATACCCGGCTGATTTTTTTGTGTTTTTAGTAGAGACGGGGTTTCACCATGTTGGCCAGGTCGGTCTCGAACTCCTGACCTCAAGTGATCCACCTGCCTCGGCCTCCCAAAGTGCTGGAATTACAGGCATGATCCACCACGCCCAGCCCACACCTAATACTCATTTATAGAAGTCCTACAAAGAAGTGAGAGTTTAGAGACAGAGAATCTAGCCTAGCCTAGCAAGGTAAAGGCCTTTATGAGAAAGGGACATTTCAACTGTGACTTGAAAGTTGAACAGAACATGAAGTGCCCATCCCAATGTTTGGCTTTTTTTTTTTTTTAGTGTTAATATCTGTGTGAAACAGGAGTAGGTAAAATAAATCAGGTGATAGATCTGTAAATATCTGGAATAAACCCAGAGCGCTCAGTATAAAAGGGCTATATTTAGCCTTGGAAAATCAACAAATTAGTTCAGTGAAACTGCTACTGAGGATGGCTGAGGTTTTCTCAGCACTTGATTAACATTAGGTCCTACTTGTTTTTTATAAGCCATTTCTTCTTCCAAGTTCCCATTGAATTTGGGGGTCGATAGTGGAAATTGTTTTGGAGTTCTGGGCCTTGGAAGGTAGACCAGCTGCCAAGGAAATTAGAAAGGTACTTAGCTGCAAAACTGGTAAATGGGAAGAACAGAACGTGGAGTCATACAAATTTGGGTTCAGGTCCTGGTTCTGCCATTTATTGTCTGTATAACTATCAGAAAAACTTATAACTAATCAACTCGTCATTTTTTCAGCTGTAAAAGAGGAATAAACTGTGCAGTGGCTCACATCTGTAATCCCAGCTCTTTAGGAGACTGAGGTGGGCAGATCACTTGAGGCCAGGAGATTGAGACAAGTCTGGCCAACATGGCGAAACCCCGTCTATACTAAAAATACAAAAAAATTAGCTGGGCATGGTGGCACATGCCTGTAGTCCCAGCTACTTGGGAGGCTGAGGCAGGAGAATCATTCATACCCAAGAGGTTGCAGTGAGCCAAAATCACGCCCCCGCATTCCAGCCTGGGCGACAGAATGAGACCCTGTCTCAAAAAATAAATAAACAAATAAAACAGGAATAATAATACCAGTCTTCAGGGGGTTATAGAAATCTGTAAGGGTAAGTAAAATACCTGAATCAGGTGTGCAAATTAAGGAAGAGGGCATAGTGTTTGTACTCCCCAGGACTGGTTCTGTTTCCTTACCCTTGTTCCTAGGTGAACTGGCCTGCCCACTCACATCTCAGCATCTGTGTTTGTTCTTTGCATTCAGGCACTGCTGACTTCAAGACTAATGCTTATAGAGAGGACCCAGTGTTCACTTAGTTTGTTTTTTTTTTTTTTTTTTTTTTTTTGAGACGGAGTCTTGCTCTGTTGCGCGCCCGCTACTGCGCCCAGCTAATTTTTTTAATGTATTTTTAGTAGAGACGGGGTTTCACCGTGTTAGCCAGGATGGTCTCGATCTCCTGACCTTGTGATCCGCCCGTCTCAGCCTCCCAAAGTGCTGGGATTACAGGCGTGAGCCACTGCGCCCGGCCCACTTAGTTTCTTAAGGTAGATGAGGACACATTGCTAGCCAGACCCCCCCTTTTTTTAAGAGATTTGCTGTATTAGTGATAAGTTTTTAATGTCTGAGCAAGGTGAATTACTATTAAAAATGGAACAAATGATCTGTTTTAGTGTGTTCTGTGACAGTCAATTTCTCAACGTTGGAGTTCGTTTTGGAAGTGTTTCTATGTCTATGATCCAGCTGTTGGGGTCTGACTGGTATTTTTTCCTTTGTGACGCAGAGGTGCTTTGGCTAGAGAGGGTAAACCCAAGAAGACTTCACAAGGGCATTTTCATGATGGGGGTTCATCAGCTGCCCTCAGGCACAGAGCAGCCTAGAAGTGGTGAGACAAGGAAAGAGGAAGACACCTCAGTCTTTTCTACATTCCAGCAAACCGCATTCCTTTCTTTGCACTTCATATTATCTGTTGCTCCATCCCTGGGGCTCCTGCCTTGGCTATCTTAACTGCTTTTTCATTTTTCTCCATTTTCTCGCTTCTAGCTTTTCCTCCTCTTGCCACTCACCTTGTTCTGCATGATCTCCTGGGTTGTCTGATCCATTTTTGTGGCATTAACTGCCACTTACATGCTGACCGTTTTTGTTTTTTTTTTTTTTTTTACTTTTTTTACTTATGTTTTGTTTGTATTGATGAGGTCTCACTATGTTGCCCAGGTTGGTCTCCAACTCCTAAGCTCAAACAGTCCTCCCACCTCAGCCTCCCAGAATACTGGGATTACAGGTGTGAGCCTCCGTGTCTGGTCATGCTGACCATTCTTAAACCTCTCTGTCTAGTCTGGAGTATTTCCAGAGCTCTCAATCCATGTCCCACTGTTCTAGTTCACCAGACTCAGTGTCCCACAGACATCTCACACTTGCTGAATCTAGCTGACCTGAGCTTTCCCGTCCCCTCTGCAGGAGACCGGCTTCCGCTCCAGCACTTGCTTTCACCAGTCACATCCAGTTGCTCAGGACTGAACTCTGGAGATCATGCTCCAGCACTTGCTCTCACCAGTCGCATCCAATTGCTCGGGACTGAACTCTGGAAATTATGCTCCAGCACTTGCTCTCACCAGTCACATCCAGTTGCTCAGGACTGAACTCTGGAAATCATCTTGACTCCTTTTGCTCACTAATTCTCCATATGTAGCCACCAAATCCTGATGTGTTTACCTCCTAGGTATCTCTCAAACCCAACTCTTCTCCATGCCTGTGACTGCTGTGCTCACACGGGCTCTGGCTGTCTCCCCTCACCTCTGCTGACCAGCTGCTCTACCGGCCTCCAGTCTTCCTTCCCCAAGGCACCCCTGGCTTTTCCTAGCATTAACATGTAGCCATATCACTGCCCTGGTCAAAATCTTCAGGGGCTTCCCAGGGCTTCAGCTTCTTAGCAAGGCATTCCCAAGCCTTCCAGCCTTATTCCCTATCCTTCCTATTACCTCGAGGTGTGTGGACCATTACAGTTCCTATCTTTGTTTTCAGACCGATCTTTTCCTCTGCCTAAAATATCCTTTCCCACCTTCTTCAACTTCCAAGACAGCCCGGATGACCTCTCTAGGACACTTTCCTTGAAAGGGTGTTTCCATAGCACTCTCCCCAAATTGTTGTCATTTTACATTATAATACATGTGTACTTACATTGTAATACTTGTGTCCGTTAATGTTTCTGTTTTCCCACAAAAGCGCAGGAGGTTCTTCAGGTTCTTCAAGGGCAGGGATGGTGTCTCATTTGCCGCTTATGTCCAGAGGGAAAAGTCAGCCCAGTCTGGACACACACGGTGAGCGCCACCTGAACAGAGATACCTGCTGATGCTACTGCCTCTGCCCCCCTTCACCACCTATTGCCTGTAGGGTAGTCCAGAATCCTTAGCTGGGCTTTAAGCAAACATGGTATGGCAAAAAAAAAAAAAAAACCTGATCTGAATATTTGTTGACTGTTTAGTCCATTGACTAGCTAAATGATCTTAGAGGAGTTTCTGAATCTCTCTGGGCCAATTTCTTCATCTGTAAAAAAGGAATATATACTGTTCAATATTGTTATAAAGTGTGATTGAAATAACATGTACAACACTCCTGACATGTAATAGGTGCTAAATACATTTCCTCATCTCTTACTCTTTTTCTCCCTCCCTCCTGCACTATTCTGAGCAGTCTCCACCACCCGCCACACACACACACACACACACACACACACACACACACACTGAAGTCACAGATACTCCGTTGTTGGTGAATATATCCCTCCATTTTTCATCCCTCCATTAAGGGATGCCTTCTTCACATCCACCTACCTCTACTCTGTTCAGATCCTGCCTGAACTAAAGGCTTGCCCAGATCCTGCAGTTAAAAGGAATTTCTTCTCCTTCCTTTCCTGGTCTTATTTCCCTATAGCATGTAATATTTCTAATTTATTAGTCAGCTGTATTATTTTAATCACTTGATAGTTAACTGGGCTGGAAGGTTCTGGGGGAAAAGGATATTTCTTCTGCATTTTTGTAGCTCACTGTGGTTCTGAGCACTCTGGGCCTGGAACATGTGAAGTGTTACATAAATGGTTGTTCACTTAAGGCCAGGGAGTTGGGGGATGATAGGAAAATGCTTCTCAACCTGGCTAAACAGTGTCTTCAGAGTCTTAAAGGAATCAGACTCTCTGGGGACTCAGTTTTAGCTTACTGCTCCTTAAGACTTTTTTTTTTTTTTTTTTTTTTTGAGACGGAGTCTCGCTCTGTCGCCTGGGCTGGAGTGCAGTGGCCGGATCTCAGCTCACGGCAAGCTCTGCCTCCCGGGTTCCCGCCATTCTCCTGCCTCAGCCTCCCGAGTAGCTGGGACTACAGGCGCCCGCCTCGTCGCCCGGCTAGTTTTTTGTATTTTTAGTAGAGACGGGGTTTCACCGTATTAGCCAGGATGGTCTCGATCTCCTGACCTCGTGATCCGCCTGCCTCGGCCTCCCAAAGTGCTGGGATTACAGGCTTGAGCCACCGCGCCCGGCCCGAGTGGTATTAATCTCTACAATTTCTGGAAATTAGACATAATTCTAGAAAATCTGTTATTGCAAACACAATGAAAAATCAGTCTTGGAATTCGTTTATAATGTGATGAAGGTAAAGAAAATTGCTTGCCCCAAACTACATGAAAGTGATACATATTTCTAATTATGTTCTTAAAGGGATATTCCAGAAGGAGTTAGTGCTACGGAAATCCGTAAAGTAGATTGTGTTTTGGGAAAATCATTTCGACCTGCTCAGATTCAGCTGGCACAACCTTCCGTACAGCCCCCTGAAAGCAAATGGTATTACAAGTACCACAACAAAGAAGGAGCCAGTCATTAGCAGGGAACAGTGTGCAATTTGTGTTGCAGGTAGTTAGGGATGTTTTATAGATCTGCTCACACATACCTCTTCTAGCCATTAAGTAGTAATTTCCCTTGGACTCTGCTCATCCCTTTTTTTCTTCACACCTTTAAACTCTAGATGCAAAGCTTCCTAGATGGAGAATAGAACTGTTCCACTTCTGGCTTCTACCTGGAGTAAGTAGCCGTGTCCAGCAGTGAGTTCATGCTGTCAAGATTCATTAGTACCCATCTCTTCCAGTCTTCAGAGTCACAAACTAGCCACTGCTTGCCCTCACACATGTGTAACTCTTAAATCACATTTCCTCATCCTGTGTTTGGACTGTTGTTCTTTTAGGGTCCAAATTTAGTAGCTTATGTATTACATAATAAATGTAATGTGTATATTTTCATCTTATTGGATATATCTGTCATATGAACTTAATTGATGTTGGGGGGAGGTGTCTTGACTCTTTTTTTTTTTTTTTTTGAGACGGAGTCTCGCTCTGCCGCCCAGGCTGGAGTGCAGTGGCCGGATCTCAGCTCACTGCAAGCTCCGCCTCCCGGGTTCACGCCATTCTCCTGCCTCAGCCTCCCGAGTAGCTGGGACTACACGCGCCCGCCACCTCGCCCGGCTAGTTTTTTTGTATTTTTTAGTAGAGACGGGGTTTCACCGTGTTAGCCAGGATGGTCTCGATCTCCTGACCTCGTGATCCTCCCGCCTCGGCCTCCCAAAGTGCTGGGATTACAGGCATGAGCCACCGTGCCCAACCCCAACTACTCTTTCAACAACCAATGTTCCTTCCTTACAGAGCCTCCGTTTTTTTCTTTTCAGATATGGAGTAGAAATCTTCTGATCCCTTGAGGAGAGGGAAAGAATCTACCTTAGCTTGAGAGATGAATCCTGATTGGTTAAACAACCAAGGCAATCTTATTCCCTTCGGCCAGTGATGGATCTGCAGAGTGGGGGAGAATGTGACCCATTTCTGGCCAGTGAAATGTAAAGGGAAATGTGTTATTAGAGAAGCTTCTCTTCCCTAATAAAAAGATAGAACGTCAGAATACAGCCCTCTTTTTGCCTGCCTGAAAACCTGTGTGATGGCCAGGGTGATGGCCGCCACCTAAAGAAAAGGCTAAGAAAATGACAGTCATTGCTCAGGCACTGTCAATCATGAACTCACTACCACTGGGCTGCACATGTGAGCCACTGTACAGAGGTGTTGGAAACTCAAAATGGACCTATTCCCAACTGATAGTGATGCACATCAGACTGTCAGTAGTTCCCTGTGGAACTACTGTGGAAATGGGGGATGGGGCATTGTAAGGGAAGCTAACTCTTCTGTATGGCAAAAGTGTTTTGTCTTGGGAGTTTTATGGGCTACCTATGTGCAATCCACCGGATATAAATAACCATAGATTTTATAAATGGTTTTAACATGAAAAGGGACTATGATAAAATGAGCAATAATGTAATGTAGTTTGCTTCTGCAAACTAGGATTTCGGTAATTGGGTTTATTTGTTATTTTTATTTTTTTGAGATAGGGTCTCGCACTGTTGCCCAGGCTGGCTTGAACATAGCTCTGTGCAGCCTTGACTTCCCAGGCTCATGTGATCCTCCTGTCTCAAGCAATGCAGCCTCCTGAGTAGCTGGAACCACAGGAACACACCACCTTGCCCAGCTTTTTTTTTTTTGAGATTGGGGTATCACTCTGTCAGCCAAGCTGGAGTGCAGTCATGTTTTTTTGTTGTGTTTTATTTTATTTATTTATTTAGAGATGGATTCTCGCTCTGTTATCCAGGCTGGAATGCAGTGGCGCAATCTCAGCTCACAGCAAACTCCACCTCCCGGGTTCACACCATTCTCCTGCCTCAGCCTCCTGAGTAGCTGAGACTACAGGAGTCTGCCACCATGCCCGGCTAATTTTTTTTTTTTTTTGTATTTTTAGTGGAGATGCGGTTTCACCGTGTTAGCCAGGATGGTCTTGATCTCCTGACCTCATGATCTGCCCACCTCAGCCTCCCAAAGTGCTGGGATTACAGGTGTGAGCCACCGCGCCCGGCCGCAGTCGCATTTTCATAACTCACTGCAGCATTGACCTTCCTTGCTCAAGCGATCCTCCCACCTCAGCCCCCTGAGTTGCTGGAACCACAGGTACACACCACCATGCCCGGCTAATTTTTTGTTTTTTTTCTAGAGACAGGGTCTCACTATGTTGCCAGGGCTGGTCTTGGACTCCTGGGCTCAAGAGATCCTCACGCCTCACCCTCCCAGAGTCCTGGGATTCAAGGCATAAGCTACCGTGCCCAGCCAATTTTTAAATTTCTTTTGTAGAAACGGGGTCTCCCTATGTTGCCCAGGCTGGCGGGCTCAAGCAGTCCTCCTGCCTCGGCCTCCCAGAGTGCTAAGATTACAGATATGAGACACTGCACTTATTGGTTTTTACTTCGTATGTGTGCAGTAATCAAACATGCATTTAAAAAATTTTATTATAAAGTGAACATAACAAAATTTACCATCTTAACCATTTTATGTATTTTTTTTTTTTTTTTTTTTGAGACGAAGTCTTGCTCTGTTGCCCAGGCTGGAGTGCAGTGGCACAATCTTGGCTCACTGCAACTTCCTCCTCCTGGGATTCAAACGATTCTCCTGCCTCAGCTTCCCAAGTAGCTGGGACAGGCACACACCACCACACCCAGCTCATTTTTGTATTTTTAGTAGAGACGGGGTTTCACTATGTTGGCCAGGCTGGTCTCGAACTCCTGATGTCAGGTGGTCCACCCGCTTCGGCCTCCCAATGTGCTGGGATTACAGGCATGAGCTGTTGTGCCCAGCCTATTTTTTTTTTATACAGAGTCTCTGTCGCCCAAGCTGCAGTGCAGTGGCACAATCTCGGCTCACCACAACCTCCACCTCCTGGGTTCAAGCAATTCTTGTGCCTCAGCCTCCCAAGTAGCTGGGATTATAAGCATACACCATCATGTCCAACTAATTTTTGTATTTTTAGTAGAGATGGGGTTTCACCATGTTGGCCAGGCTGGTCTCGAACTCCTGACCTCAAGTGATCCGCCCACCTTGGCCTCCCAAAGTGCTGGGAGATTACAGGTGTGAGCCACCAGGCCTGGCCATCTTAACCATTTTTAAAATGTACAGTTCAGGCTGGGCACGGTGGCTCAACCCTGTAATCCCAGCACTTTGGGAGGCCGAGACGGGCAGATCACAAGGTCAGGAGATCGAGACCATCCTGGCTAACCTGGTGAAACCCCGCCAATACTAAAAAAAAAAAAAAATACAAAAAACTAGCCGGGCGAGCTGGCAGGCGCCTGTAGTCCCAGCTACTCGGGAGGCTGAGGCAGGAGAATGGCATAAACCCGGGAGGCGGAGCTTGCAGTGAGCTGAGATCTGGCCACTGCACTCCAGCCTGGGTGACAGAGCGAGACTCCGTCTCAAAAAATAAAAATAAAAATAAAAAATGTACAGTTCAGTACAACATGACTTGAGTACATTCATATTGTTGTGTAGCCATCACCACCATCCATCTCCAGAACTCTTTTCATCTTGCAAAACTGAAACTGTATACCCATTAGATAAGAACTCCCCATTCCCTCCTTCTCCCAGCCCTGGTAACCACCATTCTAACTTTTATCTGTATGATTTTTACTACCCTGGGTACCTCATTTATAGTGGTAAACTCATACAGTATTTGTCTTTTTGCGACTGTCTTTTTTTTTTTTTTTTTTTTTTGCGACTGTCTTATTAGGACTTAAGCCTAATGTCCTAAAGGTCATCCATGTTGTAGCATGTGTCAGAATTTCCTTCCTTTTTAATATTTCATTGTATGTATATACCACATTTTGCTTATTCATCTGTCATTGGACACTTGGGTTGCTTATATGTTTTAGCTATTGTGAATCATGCTGTTACGAATGTGGGTCTATATGTATACAGTTTTTATATGTTTTATATTCAGAAAAAAAAAATTAAGCTCTGAAAGCCAGTTGTGCACAGTGGTTCATGCCTGTAATCACAGCACTTTGGGAGGCTGAGGCAAGAGAATCACTTTAAGTCCAGGAGTTCAAGACCAGCCTGGGCAACATAATGAGACCCCATGTCTCCAAAAAACACAAAAATCGGACAGACATGGTAGCATGTGCCTATGGTCCCAGCTACTTGGGAGGCTGAGGTAGGGATCCCTTGAGCCCAAGAGGTCAAGGTTGCAGTGAGCTGTGATTGTGCTACTGCACTCTAGTCTAGGGCAGAGTGAGACCCTGTCTCTCAAAAAAAAAAAAAAATTAAAAAAATAAAAGCGGCCGGGCGCGGTGGCTCAAGCCTATAATCCCAGCACTTTGGGAGGCCGAGATGGGTGGATCACGAGGTCAGGAGATTGAGACCATCCTGGCTAGCACGGTGAGACCCCATCTCTACTAAAAAATAAAAAAAATTAGCCGGGCATGGTGGCGGGCGCCTGTAGTCCCAGCTACTTGGGAGGCTGAGGCAGGAGAATTCCTTGAACCTGGGAGGCAGAGCTTGCAGTGAGCCACTGCACTCCAGCCTGGGCGACAGAGCGAGACTCCGTCTCAAAAAAAAAAAACAATAAAAAATAAAAGCTTGTTGAAGCCAAATCATCTATTTTGAGTTTATGCTTTTTCCCTGATTTCTCATTTTGGAGCTGATCTTTCAGCTACTTTAGCCAACTGTAACATTTCCCTGCCAGAAGGAAAAATTACAGCAGAAAGCTGGTCTCCTTGTTTGAAACCTAATAGTGTAGTGACATGGTTAACTGTGTTTTGTGGTTAACTGAATTCAAGAGCTCTACCTGCTTCCTACTTCCTTCCCTCCCTCCCTCCCTCCCTCATAGCTAAAAAGTTTAACTTCTCACCGCCTTTATAATTCTCTAAAAAATGTTGGCCTTCTTTGCCTCTTTGTCTGTGAAACTGTTCCCCGGAGAGTCACTGTGTGCCCATAGTCTGGGCATTCCTTCATTGTACTGACTATGTTGTAACGGAATCATCAGTCTGTTTCCCCAGTGAACTATATAGGAGACCAAAAAAGCAACCAATTCAGTTCACTGAATATCAAGTGCTCCCATGTGGCAGCCACCACTGGGCACCCAGAGCTCAGTGATGATGAGCCAACTGGGTACCAAGACACTCTTAATGGAACCTCTCTTTTTTAAGGTGGGAAGAGGTGGTATTTAGATTTACTGATTTGGTGGGCATCATAGAATTTGAGTGAAAAGAGACCCTGGGCCGGGCGCGGTGGCTCAAGCCTGAAATCCCAGAACTTTGGGAGGCCGAGATGGGCGGATCACGAGGTCAGGAGATCGAGACCATCCTGGCGAACACTGGTGAAACCCCGTCTCTACTAAAAAAATACAAAAAACTAGCCGGGCGCGGTGGCGGGCGCCTGTAGTCCCAGCTACTCGGGAGGCTGAGGCAGGAGAATGGCGGGAACCTGGGAGGTGGAGCTTGCAGTGAGCTGAGATCCGGCCACTGCACTCCAGTCTGGGCGACAGAGCAAGACTCCATGTCAAAAAAAGGAAAGAAAAGAAAAAAGACCCTGGAGCTGATTTAGTCCAGTTACTTGATCTGTAAGCACGGTCCTGAGATCCACTGTTGAACTGCAAGGGCTTTTTCTGCTTTCATCCTGGTTGCTCAGTGCGCCGTAATGAACGCTGGTTTTCTTAAGTTGGCTCTCTGGCCCTGATCTTCCTCTACTCAAAAGCTACCACCCTTCTGTATATATTTTCCTGGCAGTTACACCATGTTATCTGCCATGTCCCAGCTGTCTCCTTGCCTTGCCTTCTACCTGGAATGTCTTCTTCCCCACACTCTGCCTCTGGACACTTAATCCTTCAGCTTCCGCCTGAGATCCCACTTTCCCAGCATTCCAGCCCGACATAAGCCCTCCCTCTTGAGCGACCGTATTTCCCTGATCAGCATGGTATGTGTGTTACACATGGCTTTGGGCTTTGAACTGTACTTGTATGTCTCTATTGAAACCTGCCACTCCTATCAGTCCAGCTAGCTGTGTTGATATGTTACGTGAGCACAAAGAAAGGAATGGGAGATACACACTCATTAGTTAATAATGGTTAACTTAGGCAAGGCAGGGGAGAGAATAAAGAATTAAAGATGAAACTCATCCACTGACCTCCCAGTAAGTGTGTGCAATAAGAGCTCAGCCTTCAAAGCTAGGAGACGTGGCCACATTTGGGTCACTGGGAAGCGGATTGAGAAGTGCATGTAGGCTGTTCCAGCTGGTATAGGTCACGTCAGCAACTCAGCTGAGGATTTAGACTGCTTCCAGAAGCATGGGATAGCCTTTACAGTGAATCAAACAGAGCTCCTACTTAGGGGACAAAGAGCAAAATCACTCCTCGCACCTCCTTGCATCTCTGTGTCTTTGACTGCAGCTGCCTCTTCACTAGTTCTCATCCTGTCTGTGACCCAGCTCTCCCGTCTTCCCCTGTAGGTCTCTTGCAGTCTCTTCCTGTCCTCCTCATGGTGTGTCAGTTTTTTCTTTTCCTGTCCCTGGTATGTCTGTCTGCCCACCCTGCTTCACCCCCTCCTCCCTTTTAATAGAGGCACTGTGTGTATTTCACACTTACTCTGTTTTTTGGCGGTGCCTTTATGTGTTATTAATAGAGCCAGTGGCCAGTAGATGCATTGTGCTTTGGGGCTTTGTTTTCCCCCTTGAAAAATTCCAGCCTAAGTTATTTTTCAGTGAGTAAACAGGCTCTAATTGATTTCTCTCCCCGTGGGTCAGTGATCTATAGAGAAGCACTGCGTCCCAGTCCCCTTGAACCACAGGGCTGGAAAAGGCCAGAGCCTCTGAAGCTCTGCATGGGCCCCCACAGCTGAACCCCTAGCCTGCCCTCACACTCTGTCATCTTTCCTTCCTTCCCTCCCCCCATCCACCCACTGTACAAATCAGAGCCTTGGGGGCCGGACTGCATCTCCACACCTACTCCACAGACAAGCCAGGTCTCTGCGGTGTTTCTCCTTCTCCCCTCTTGGGTGCTGGGAATGGGATGGGCTGGGCCTCCTCTTCAGCATTTCCTCTGGGTCTGCAGACTGGCAAGGTAAAAACTGTTTCCCAAACTCTCTGGGAACTGGGGTCCCAGGAGAAAACTGGGCTCCTTCAATCAGATGTCCAATTTTGGAAGGCTGAAGTCAGCTGGATTAATAGTCTTCCACCTATCTTGTTTTCTGGCAAGTTCATGGAGACATGGAGCTCATTCCGTGTCTGTGCCTCGGTTTTGTGGGCGCCAGGAGGAAGTTGTTGCAGGAGTGGTCACAGTGTTTTCTGACCCCCTGGTCACCCCGCAGCTGCACACCCTTGAACTCAGTAATGCCAGTGGAGGGCCCCTGATCCCACCTTCCTGACTTGGGCTCTTTTTGGTAGGTCAGCTATTCCTGGATCCCCAGCCCATTGTTTTCAGCCTACCCCATAAGCTCCTAATTCCCTGTATTAACCTTTGTCAGTTTAAATACTGAGAGTAATTTCCTACATTTCCCACATCAGATCTGCACCCCAAGCCCCACCCCCGGAGCTCCCCTGTGGCCTCCCAGCTTCCGCTCATCACTCACCCCCTCAGCCCATGGCATTTTAAAGACAAATCTAATCATGGAATTCCCTTGCTGAGAACCCTTCAAAAGACAGTTTTACTGAAAAGGAAATGGAACCCCCTGACCAAGGCTTAAGGTGTAACTCCTCCCCTGCCTGCTTCAACTCCTGTCGTATGCCCCTCACGCAGGCCAGATTCCTCGAACACACCACACTCCTCCTTCCTCATTGCTTTAGCACATGTGGTTCCCTCTGCTTGGAATGCTCTTCCCTTGCTCTCCTGTTTCTTTGCTCTGCTAGTTCCTCTTCTCCAGGTCTCAGCTTAAATATCTCCGTTGCAAAGAGCCTCTGCTTACCGCGAGCTGGGCAGCTCCACCCTCACCAATGTTCCTTCTCCCTCACCCCATCTGTGTTTTCATAGCAGCGCAGTTTGCAGTTCTGTGCTGGTTTGGGTGCTTGGTTATCTCTCCCTGTTGGTTGTGTCGGTTGCTACTTGATTCCACTGTTGCTTACAAAGAGCGGCTCAATCAATGCTCCTGAAGTGAAAGCCTGCCAAGGCAGTGAGGCCACGCCCAGTTAAAAGCAGCCTTTGGGGCTGTGGTTGTTAGCAAACAGCTAGTATCGCAAGCCTTGCACAGAGAGGTGCTCAATGTCTGAACTGGATTGAAAGTCACTTCCCCTCTGGGAGCCTCTGTTTTTCCAGTTCCCAAAACTCAAGGGCCCTGGTTCTCCCGGGAGGAGAACCAACTTCCTGCTGTAAATTCAGCCTGTATTTTACACATTGCGTATGCTTGGGCTTAGTTTAAACTGTCCAGCCTGCTTTAAACCAAGTTACAAGGGTCAGATCCTACAAACAACCAAAAGAACTCCTTAGCAGAGTGGGGCCTGGGTCATGGATGTAACTCTGTCCTAAGGGCAGATTTATGGGCCTACCTTGGGGGCAAAGTAACAACTCAGCCTTAAATCATAAAAGTTATGAAAGCAGTAAGGCTGCTGCTGGAGTGGGCAACTGTCTCGGAAGCTCCGTGGTGATGGAGAGCCTCCTGGACGAGCTGGAAGAGGTGAGGGCAGATGTGGGGGAGCCCACTTCCTGGGGCACCTACTGGGCAGCTGCCTCCAGTGTCAGCTATTCTGTGTCTGCCTGTATTTTATTTTTTATTTTCCAACAGTCATGGTGTCACTCTGTCTCCCAGGCTGGAGTGCAGTGGCACAGTCGTGGCTCACTGCAGCCTGGCACTCCTGGGTTCAAGTGATCCTCCCACCTCAGCCTCTTTAGCAGCTGGGACAACAGGTGCACACCACCACCATGCCTGGCTAATTTTTAAAATATATATATTTTGGCCGGGCACGGTGGCTCAAGCCTGTAATCCCAGCACTTTGGGAGACCGAGACGGGTGGATCGCAAGGTCAGGAGATCGAGACCATCCTGGCTAACACAGCGAAACCCCGTCTCTACTAAAAAAATACAAAAAACTAGCCGGGCGAGTTGGCGGGCGCCTGTAGTCCCAGCTACTCTGGAGGCTGAGGCAGGAGAATGGCGTAAACCCGGGAGGCGGAGCTTGCAGTGAGCTGAGATCCTGCCACTGCACTCCAGCCTGGGCGACAGAGCGAGATTCCATCTCAAAAAAAAAAATATATATATATATATAATATATATTTTGTATATATATATATATATATATATATATATATTTTTTTTTTTTTTTTTTTTTGGTAGGCTGGGCATGGTGGCTCACATCTGTAATCCCAGCACTTTGGGAAGCCGAGGTGGCTGGATCACTTGAGGTCAGGAGTTTGAGACCATCCTGGCCAACACAGCGAAAACTCTTCTCTATTAAAAGTACAAAAATTAGCCAGGAGTGGTGATACATGCCTATGATTCCAGCTACTTGGGAGGCTGAGGCATGAGAATCACTTGAACCTGGGAGGTGGAGGTTGCAGTCAGCCGAGATTACGCCACCACTCCAGCCTGGGCAACAGAGCAAGACTCTTTCTCCAAATAAATAAATAAATAAATAGAGATATGCCATGATCGTGCCATTGCTTTCCAGCCTGGGTATCAGAGTGAGACCATGACTTGAATACACACACACACACACACACACACACACACACACACACATATATTTTTTTTAAGAAGCAGGATCCTGGCCGGACACGGTGGCTCACGCCTGTAATCCCAGCACTTTGGGAGGCCGAGGCGGGTGAATCACAAGGTCAGGAGTTTGAGACCAGCCTGGCCAACATGGTGAAACCCTGTCTCTACTAAAAATACAAAAATTAACTGGGCATGGTGGTGGGCGCCTGTAGTCCCAGCTACTCCAGAGGCTGAAGCAGGAGAATCGCTTGAACCCGGGAGGCCGAGGTTGCAGTGAGCCGAGATCACACCGCTGCACACCAGCCTGGGCGACAGAGCGAGACTCCATCTCAAAAAAAAAAAAAAAAAAGAGGCAGGATCCTGCTGTGTTGCCCAGGCTAGTCTCAAACTCCTGGGCTCAAGGGATCCTCCCACTTAGGCCTCCCAAAGTGCTTGGATAACAGGAGTGAGCTATCACACCCAGCCCTGTGTCTGCCTTTAAAATGACCTTAGACTTTGCAACGAAAACACAGGAGTTAACTGGGACAAAGAGGTATGAAGAAAAGGAAACTGACACCACCAGGCAAAAAGAACACAAGGCCCGGCAGCCTAGGCTTGTACTAGCTCATGGCCTTGTATACCATTGGGCCTTGGGCCTAGAGCCTCAGATGGCTTCACCTTTTGGGGAGTGAGAGCTCCGAGTCTGGTGGTGCTTTGACATTTGAACAAACTGGCAACATAACATTGGTGCTCCTTGTGTCTTCCCAGCACCTGCCCCCTTCAGCTCAAATTCCTTGCTTCTATTGCTGCATCTGAAATGGTGTCTGGGCTAGAAATGAATAGAAAGAACACAGAACTGCTCCTGCTTCAGTCCTCACTCTTACTAGCTGTGTGACCTAGGACAATTGACCTAACCTCTCAGCCCCAGCAGAGAAGCAGGCCTGGCTTTCAAGGCGATTGTGAGAATTAAGTTAGATGGTACATATAAAACACCTTAGCTTGGTGCCTTCTTCCTGGTATATCCTAAGTGTGTTTCCATGAAAAGCAGTGGGACGTTGCTGTGGAAGCACAGAGCAGAGCATAGGAGGGGTGAGCACTGGCCAACAATCAGGAGACCCGAATTCTACTCACCACTGCTGCCAATGCAGTGTGACCTTGGGTGCGTCCCCTCTGGGTTGAAATAGATTTATATGTATGAAAAGTGCCCTAAAAAGTCACAACTGGGCTGGGTGTGGCGGCTCACACCTGTAATCCCAATACTTTGGAAGGCCAAAGTGGACAGATCACTTGAGGTCAGGAGTTCAAGACCAGCCTGACCATTCCCATTCCAATGAGGCATCGAAGCTGGCACAGGGGACTTTGCTGGGCTGCAACGGGTGTTCAGGATGGGGCTCAGAGGTTGGCACTTGGCAAGCAGAAGGGTCACGGGCTGGCCAGTAGAACAGCGCTGGGGTGCAGGAGGCAAGAAGCAGAGATGAGTCACTGAGAAGGGCAGAAGTGGGGGGACCTGTTTCCAAAGCACTAAGGCTGGTGGCCAGAGCCCTGCTGGCTGTATCAAATCAGGAGAGTGCACTCCTGGAAGCATGGGCAAGCAGGGGGAATTCAACCTTAGTTCTGAGTCCAGAAATAAAATGGCCCTTTATTATACAGTTATCTTTGACTCCTCAAGCCCCTCTTGCGTTCACATTGAGTCACCAAATCTGTTCTTTTTTTGGTCGTCTCTACATTTTATTCCTTTGCTTTCAATTTGGTGAGAAAGGTATACAGAAGTGTATACATAAACTGTGCAAAGAAGTTAGAGAATAATTGTATCATGAATCAGCACCCAGGTAAAGATATAAACACAGCCAGCATCCCAGAGGCTGTGCCCCAGCCTGACCATGACCTTTTCTTCTCCCTGCAGGTCCTAGTGCAGTTCTGTGATACTCACAGCCTTGCATTTCTTTATAGCTTTGCACCATTGGAGTTTTAATTGGGATTGCATTGATCTTATAAATCACATGGAGAAAGTGGACTTTTAATGTTAATCCATGAACGCGGTAGTATATCTCTCTAGTTACAATGTCCTCTTTAGCTCACAATCAAGGTTTCTGATTTTCTCCATAGAGATTTTGTACTTTAGCAAAAATTATTTTCTTGGCTAGGTGTGCTGGCTCACGCCTGTAATCCCAGCGCTTTGGGAGGCCAACGCAGGCAGATTACTTGAGGTCAGGAGTTTGAGACCAGCCTGGCCAACATGGTGAAACCCCGACTCTAGAAAAATACAAAAATTGGCTGGGCATCATGGCGGATGCCTGTAATCCCAGCTACTTGGGAGGCTGAGGCAGGAGAATTACTTGAACCTGGGAGGCAGAGGTTACAGTGAGCCAAGATCGTGCCATTGCACTCCAGCCTGGGTAACAGAGCGAGACTCTGTCTCAAAAAAAGAAAAAAAAAATTGTTTTATTTCTTTCCTGAGATCTTTGCATGTACTTGTTTTATTAAGAGGTCTAGGCCGGGCGCGGTGGCTCAAGCCTGTAATCCCAGCACTTTGGGAGGCCGAGACGGGCGGATCACGAGGTCAGGAGTTCGAGACCATCCTGGCTAACACGGTGAAACTCCGTCTCTACTAAAAAATACAAAAAGCTAGCCGGGCGAGGTGGCTGGCGCCTGTAGTCCCAGCTACTCGGGAGGCTGAGGCAGGAGAATGGCGTAAACCCGGGAGGCGGAGCTTGCAGTGAGCTGAGATCCGGCCACTGCACTCCAGCCCGGGCCACAGAGCGAGACTCCATCTCAAAAAAAAAAAAAAAAAAAAAAAAAAAAAAGAGTTCTGTGATGTTATTAAAAATGATTTTTTTTTTTTTTTTTTGAGATGGAGTCTCACCCTGTCGACCAGGCTGGAGTGCAGTGGTGCAGTCTCGGCTCACTGCAACTCTGTCTCCTGGGTTCAAGCGATTCTCATGCCTCAGCCTCCTGAGTAGCTGGGACTACAGGCACCCGCCACCATGCCTGGCTAATTTTTTGTATTTTTTAGAGGAGATGGGGTTTCGCCATGTTAGCCAGGATGGTTTGATCTCCTGATCTCGTGATCTGCCCACCTCGGCCTCCCAAAGTGCTGGGAGTGTGAGACACTGCATCCGGCCTATAAATGATTTTTCTTGCTGGATGTTTTAACTGTTAACAGCTAGAACTTAAAAATGCAGCTGAGAGTGCCTGTAGTCCCAGGTACTCAGGAGGCTGAGGTGGGAGTATTGCTTGGGCCCAAGAGGCTGCACTCCAGCCTGGGCAACAGAGCAAGACCCCATCTCAAAAGACAAAAATTTTAAAATGAAAATGCAGTAAATTTGTGTGCATTTTTATATCTAGCAAGCTCACGAAACTCTCATGGTAACTTACCTTGTGATTCTTTGGCTTTTATATCATCTCTAAATAATGACAGCTTTTTTTTTTTTCTTTCATATCTTTATATCCTTTTTTTATCCTTGCCTTTCTTCCCTGGCCTGGACTTCCAGTACAATTTGCACCCTACTGGAAGTGGTGACAATGGGCATCGTTGTCACGTTTCCATTCTCACAGGGAAAGCTATCATTGTTCCTCCACTATCTGTGATGTTTGTTATGGGGTTTTACAGCTACCCTTTGTCAGGGCAAGGGAGTCCCTTCCATTCTTAGGTTGCTAAGAGTTTTTCTCATGAGTGGATCTTTTAGTTTTCTCTACGAGCCTAGACAGGATGGTGTGACTTTTCCTTTTTTCCATTAAAGTGATAGATGATGCTGAGTTTTCCAATGCTGAACGGACCCTGTGCTCCTGGGAGAAAACAGACTTGACTGTGTTGTATTGTCTTTTTTAGAAGCTGCCAGATTCAGTTTGTTACTCATGTAGGATTTTTGTGTCTATTTTTCATGAATGAGTTGCCCTGTCCTTTTTTTTTTTTTTTTCATGTTTCCCTTATCAGGTGTTGGTGTCAAAGTTATAATTGCCTCACAGAACCAGTTGGGCAGTCCCCTTTTTCTTGTTCTGAGTTTGTGTAAAAGTGGAACTCTTTGTTCCATACATGTATATTAAAACTCACGGGGGATGCCGTCTGGGCCTGGAGTTTGCTCTGCAGGAAGGTCAACTCCTGATGAGCTTGTTCTTTCATGAACCTCCCATCCTCCCAGACCAGACCACCTCACCAGTGGAACATGGTGGCACCCTAAGGGGCACTGCCCCAGGCCTCCTCCCCAGCCTGTCATCCTGATCCTAGCTCTCTCTACCGGTCCCCACTGTCCCCTGATAAAATCTAGATTTACCGTCAGACTCAGGGCCCTCACCTGTGGCCAAACCACTTGACTATCCCACCCTTCTGCTGTGTCCTGCTGAACTGGAGGCATGCCTGGGCCTCCTGTGCTGGAGCCTCCGCCCATATGTGGCCCATCCAGACTCCTCCTGCCTCTAGGGCCACCTCTTCCGGGAAGCCTGCCCCCTTCCCTTTAACTGCAGGGCCCTGTCTCCTATAGTTCCCAGTTTCCACGTATGATCAAAACCGCTGTGAGGTAGAATTAGAATCACTCCCTGAGTACTCAAGTAAGTGATCCGAGAGGATGGGTATATGATTCCAATCATTTGCTTATTCTGTCAACAAAACATAGGAAACTCCAGGCACCATGTGGAGCTGGAATACATCAATAACCAAGACTCCCAGCTTCCAGTCTCCAGAGCTCTCCAGTGAGTGGACATAAGACAGCTTTCACTCTACAGGTGAGCACTGAAAAACGAGTTTTAATCACCCAGAATCCCACTGCTAACGGATCACAGCATTTCTTCTCTGCTTTTAAAAAGGCGTGTAATTATCTACCTGAGTAGGTACAAGCTACACACTACCCTAATTTACTGATAAGGAAACCGAGGCGTGGGGCACTGAGGCTGAAGCCGGCCCGACTTAGGAATGCTTGGGGTCTCGATTTTGACTCAGCAGCCTGACTCGGAGCCTCCCTGCCTTCTTGAAAAAATATGTGTTGGGCTGTGTCCTCATTTGGGGCCCCGAGTTTCACTTACCTTACTATAGACACCACCTTGGGAACACGAAATGTGCATCTCGCCCCTATCTGGGTGTCACCCTCACCGGCTCCCTTGCTTTCTTTTCGGGTTGTGGGGGCAGAACCCAGTCCGGGAGTCCGGAGCCTGGGCTCTCCCGGCGCTGCCACCAACTCCCTGCGGTTCCAGCTCATCACTCCGCCTCTCTGCGCCTGTTTCCACCTGTGTTAGGCGGGTTTGGGATTCCCGCGCGATGGGCGTCGAGGATCCGGCACAGCGGGGGCAGGGCTGGGCGGGCGCGGGGGGCGGGAGGCAAGGGGCCCGGGGAGGAGGGCGGGGCGGGGCACGGCACGGGGGCTCTGAGAGCCGGAAGAGCGGGGCGGGGCCTGTGCCGGGTGCACCCTGCGAGCTCGTCGCCGCTACGCTTCTGCCACGGTCGCACCCTCCGCCCTCCGCGCCGAGAGCCGCCGCCGCCCGGGGCCTTCGAGGGCTTCTCGCCCCTGCTTCCTGGGAGACCCTCTCCGCTGGGAGAGTCGCAGTCACGGAGCTGGGGACACCCGTACAGGCAGCGGCCGGCGAAGGCCCGGCCCGAGAGGAAGCGGGCCCCGAACTCCGCAACTGCCTGGGAAGGGGCTTTGCCGCTTGTGCGCGGCGGGAGTAGCGGGGCCATTGCCAGGCCGTCTCAGGCGCTCGGGGCACCTCCGTCCTTCTTTCTGCCGCGGCTTCCTCGTGGGCACGGGGAAGGGCGGCGGGAACGCAAGCGCTGTTCCGGGCGAAGGCCGTGGCCCTCGTCTCATTGTCGGCAGCTGGGACTCTGGGGCTGGGCTACACCGACCCAAGCGGGGGCCGGGCGCGGGCCAGGCTCCTCCCTCTCCGGCTCCGTGGGCCGCTTGGCCGCCCCTTGGCAGGCTCTGCGGGGTCCCCGTCCCTGCCTGGGTAGTGTGCGCCCTTGCCCTCTCGCCCCGCTTCAGGCCCTGCGGTTAGGAACACGCCGTCCCCCGCCCCAGCCTGGTCCTCGCCCTAGATCCCGACCCTGACGCAGTTTGGGGAAGCCTACAAAGCCCTTTTCAAAATATTTTTAAGTGAATAAAATAACAAGATTAGGAAGGAAGCCTACTATGGTAAATAGTTGACCAGGCGCGGGGCTCAGGCCCGTAATCCGAACACTTTGGGAGGCCGAGGCTGGAGGATCGCTTGAGACTAGGAGTTGGAGAGCAGCCTGGCCAACATAGTAAGACCATCTCTACAAAAACTTTTTTTTTTTTTTTTTTTTTAATTTGCCGGGCGTGGTGGAGCACATCTGTGGGCCCAGCTAGTCAGGAGCTGAGGCAGGAGGATCCCTTAAGCCAGAGAGGTCAAGGCTGCAGTGAGCCAAGATCGGTGCCACTTCACTCCAGCCTAAGCGACGGAGTGAGAATTGCAGAAAGAAAGAGAGAAAAAGAAATACAGTAACACAGTTAATAAAATTCTTAACACACATGTAATAATGTATTTTATTCACACATTAAATAACAAGACTAAAGTTGCAAGTCTAATATTCACCATGATTTTGAAATACCAGTGAGTATAAATGATATTTAGAGATTTCTGCAACAGCTGAAATGTGATATGAATATATCTGGGTTTCTCTTGGTGACAAAAGTCACAGGGACAGCTAACACCTACTACGGTGGGAATTTAATATCAGTTAGAGGTGGGTGAAAATGAGATCGCATACATTCCTTCAGCCCAACTTCAGAACCTCCCTGGCTTCTATCCTCTGACCTCCCTTCCCCTCCCCTCTCTCTGTGGATCCCAGGTTAAGAACCTCCACCCAGGTGACAGGGTGTGAAGAGCTCAGTGGGAGGGGCAGAGAGGAAGAGCCTCCCCGACCCAGGTGTTTGCCTAAAGACAAGCACAAAGCCAGTTTTCATACTCTGGGCCTTTGCACATGCTCTTCCCTCTGCTGGGCCTTCCCAGCCCCCTGCCCCCTCTGCGACCCCAACCTCCTGTCTCCTTGAAAATACCCTACCTCACACCACCCCCAGCATGGGGTTTCCTCTCTTCTCTTGCTGTCTAGTATCTTCCCAGCTCCACTCAGAGCCTGTGTGTTGATCTCAGGGGTTTGTGTTCACGCCTGGCCTCCTGCTGGGCTGAGCTAGGCAAGGCCTGGGCTGGGGCTGCTCCATCACTAGGGCCCATTTCAATACTGGTGCTCAATGCATGTTTATTGAATGGATGGAAAAGGTCATGCCCACCATGTTCTCTAAGCTCCTTGCAGTCAGCAGCCGCCTGACTCATCTTTGCGCTCCCCTGCCTGACTCATCTTTGGGCTCCCTCCCCTGGCAACAGCAAAGGCTGTGTCACCAATCCCTCTAACCATGCTCCCAAGGGGGGTCTTGCATACTTTCTCACAGGTCGTGTCCCAAGAGCCCATTTCACCAGTGGGGAACCTGACCCTGGGAAAGGTCGAGGCTGAGCTCCCTTGGTCTGGGAGCTGGCAAGTGGTGCATGAGGTTCTCTGGGTTCCACCCAGCCGGCCCTGGCCACACTGCTATCCGGTACATCAGCTCAAAGGGCCTCTGCAGAGGCCAAGGTGATGGGAGAGTTGGCCACATGTGAGAATAAGCCCATGCCCTCTGGAGGGGACTCTACTTTGAGTGATAACACTTCTTAAAATGGTTAAGTCATCATTAAGACAAAAAACAAATACACTTCTGATTTCATTCACCCTGTGCACTCGTGGTCACCCCAGCCAAAGGAGACTCGGTGATGCAGGGGATTGAGAACAGCCACTGTCTTGATGCTCCCAGCATGGTGGGGGCGTCAGGGGTGTGAGCTGGAGTGGGAAGGGGAGGGCGGGGTTCACTGGGGCAGGCTGAAAGGGCTTCACAGAGGAGGTGCTGCTTGGGTGAGGCCTAAAGGTCAGTAGGAATTACCTGTATGCAGGAGAGGATGGAAGGGAGGAGGACGACACAGTGGTCCAAAGGCCGGAGGGGTGAACCTGTAAGTCCCATTTGGACAACTGAGCTCAGCTTGGGGAGCTCGGCCCTCAGGAGCCTCCAGCATAGCACACAAAACCAGTCGGCCACAAAACCAGGAAGTGGGTGTTAAGCTGCTTCTACCCATGCAGGTAAAGTTGAGAGAACCATGAGGCGGTTTCCTGCGGAGAGAATCCTGGAGCAGAGTCCATGGTTGTGAGCCTCCAGACCTCGGGTGTGAAAGGTAGTGATGGGAGAGGGAAGGGCACCCCAGGTAGAGGACACAACCTGGACACAGGAGTGGAGACTGGATTGGGAGTAAAGGAGTGAGGCTGCCTGGTGCCTCAGAGCTGGAGGAAGAATGACAACTGAGGCCGGACAGCTGGGCTGGGGCAGGATACCTGGGGCTGGCGGGCAGGAGGGCACGTGTACAGGGAGAGCTGCAGAGGCCTTTGGATACTCTAGCACTGTGTGGAGGATGGCTGAGAAGAGCTCCTGCTGCCCCCAGAGCCCAGCATGGGGATCCTGGGTAATAACCATACCCACCAACCTACCCAATGGGTACAGACCTTTTATCTCATTGGATTCACCCAACATCTTATGAAGAAGGCAGAAAGTTTATTCATTTTTCAAAAAAACATGATGCATTTAGATCTGAGCTGGAATAACAGAATTTTCTTTTTCTTTTTACTTTTCCCTCCCTCCCTCCTTCCCTCCCTTCCTTCTCTCTTTCTTTTTTGATAGGGTCTCATTCTGTCACCCAGACTGGAGTGCAGTAGCACAATCAGGGATTGCTGAAGCCTCAACTTACTGAGCTCAAGTGATGCTCCCACCTGAGCCTCCTTAGTAGCTGGGACTACAGGTGTGCACACGACACCCAGCTAATTTTTGTATTTTTTTGTAGCAACAGGGTCTTGCCATGTTGCCCAGAATGGACAGAGAACTTTCACATTCTGTATTATATATTTCTGAATTATTGTAAAATTTGATAATGAGCATATATTACCTTTGAAAAAAGACAATAAAGACTTTTTAAAAATAATGATCCAGACCGGGCACAGTGGCTTAAGCCTGTAATCCCAGCACTTTGGGAGGCTGAGGCGGGTGGATCACGAGTTCAGGAGATCGAGACCATCCTGGCTAACACGGTGAAACCTCGTCTCTACTAAAAATACAAAATATTAGCTGGGTGTAGTGGCATGCACCTGTAGTTAGTTCCAGCTACTCGGGAGGCTGAGGCAGGAGAATGGCGTGAACCCGGGAGGTGGAGCTTGCAGTGAACAGAGATCGTGCCACTGCACTCCAGCCTGGGTGACAGAGCGAGACTCTGTCTCAAAAAAAAAAAACAGGCCAGGCGCGGTGGCTCAAGCCTGTAATCCCAGCACTTTGGGAGGCCGAGACGGGCGGATCATGAGGTCAGGAGATCGAGACCATCCTGGCTAATACGGTGAAACCCCGTCTCTACTAAAAAATACAAAAAACTAGCCGGGCGATGAGGCGGGCGCCTGTAGTCCCAGCTACTCGGGAGGCTGAGACAGGAGAATGGCGTGAACCCGGGAGGCGGAGCTTGCAGTGAGCTGAGATCCGGCCACTGCACTCCAGCCTGGGCGGCAGAGCGAGACTCCGTCTCAAAAAAAAAAAAAAAAAAAAAAAAAGAAACATACGTAATATTCTACACTTTGCTTTTCATAACACTGGAGTGGAGATCTTCCCATATTACAGCACAGAGCTTCCTCACTTTTCCTGGCTGTGTCATTGGCCATTGGGGTACACTAGGGTGCTAGGAGGGTGGTGCACCCCAACTCCAAGGGACAGAAGCTCTTGCACTTGGGACCCTTCCAGACCTTGCCCTATGCACCTCTTCATAGGGTGTTCACCTTTATAATCTCAACCTTAAATAATGACATTCAGAAATTATGATTGGACCAGGCGCAGTGGCTCATGCCTGTAATCCCAGCACTTTGGGAGGCTGAGGCAGGCAGATCACCTGAGGTCAGGAGTTCGAGACTAGCCTGACCAACATAGTGAAACCTCGTCTCTACTAAAAACGCAAATATTAGCCGGGTGTGGTCGCACATGCCTGTAATTCCAGCTACTGGGGAGGCTGAGGCATGAGAATTGCTTGAACCTGGGAGGTGGAGGTTGCAGTGAGCTGAGATTACACCATTGCACTCCAGCCTGGGTGATTGAATGAGACTCTGTCTCAAAAAAAATTATGATTGAATTAAGACTTTACTTCAGGCTAGGCATGGTGGCTCACACCTGTAATTCCAGCACTTTGGGAGACCAAGGCAGGCGGATCACGACAGTCAGGAGTTCGAGACCAGCCTGGCCAACATGGTGAAACCCTGTCTTTACTAAAAATACAAACATTAGGCAGACATGGTGGCATGCGTCTGTAGTCCCAGCTCCTCGGGAACCTGAGGCAGAAGAATCGCTTGAACCCGGGAGGTGGAGGTTGCAGTAAGCCAAGATCACACCACTGCACTCCAGCCTGGGCGACAGAGTGAGATACTGTCTCAAAAGAAAAAAGAAAAAAGAGTTTACTCCAGCTCAAAGCTTGAGGCTGTCCGCCTGGGGAACACTGACTTCAGAAGAATGAATGGGTCAGGTCAGCTTCCAAAGGGGAGAAGGGAAGGTTTTGTTTACATAGGCAGTTAACAGGATTGCAACATTTTCCATGCAAGGTCAGTACATATGTTATGGCAATTTGATTGGTTATAGCTTGTCACATTCCAAGGAAGATTGCTTTAATATTCCGTGAGGAGGGGTGCTGATTTGAGGGGATCTATTTCTGGAGCCACAGTGCTTTTTCTAATCATTTATAGGAAAAGGCAGAAGCTGTAGAAGCTGCTACCTGACTCAGGCCACATAGCCACATTCCTTTCAAGGCTCAAAATCGTTTTGGCTGGGTGCCGTGCCTCACCCTGTAATCCCAATGCTTTTGGAGGCCAAGGCAGGAGGATAGCTTGAGCCCAGGAGTTCAAGGTCACAGTGACTATGATCACACCTCTGCACTCCAGCCTGGGCAACAGAGTGAGACCCTGTCTCTATAATAATAATAACTTAAAGTTCCAATAGCTTTAGGTTTGAATTATTTAATTTCATAATAATAAACCAGCATATATAAACTGTTTCCTTGAGTTTGTTTGTTTTAGAGATGGGGTCTCACTATGTTGCCCAGGTTGGAGTACAGTGGTTATTCACAGGCATGGTCATGCACAATGACTGCAGTCTCAAACTCCTGGGCTCCAGTGATCCTCCCACAGCTTCTCTGTTACCTGTGACTACAGGCAGGTGCCCCCATGCCTGCCTGGCTCTATTTCCTTAAGTTTTTTTTTTTTCTTTTTGAGAAGGAGTCTTGCTCTGTCACCCAGGCTGGAGTGCAGTGCTGCAATCTCAGCTACTGCGGCTTCCACCTCCTGGATTCAAGCGATTCTCGTGCCTCAGCCTCTCAAGTAGCTGGGATTACAGGTGTGCACCACCATGCCTGGATGATTGTTGTATTTTTTGTAGAGACGGGGTTTTGCCACGTTGGCCAGGCTGGTCTTGAACTCCTGATCTCAAGTGGTCCTCCTGCCTCAGCCTCCCAAAGTGCTGAGATTATAGGCATGAGCCACCGCACCTGGTCCTATTTCCTTAAGTTCTGTGAGTCATTCTAGCCAATAATTGAACCAGAGGAAGTGGTCTTGGAAACCTCCAGCTTACAGTCGCTCAGTCAGAAATACATGAGGATGGATTTACATTTGGCTTCTGAAATGGGGGCAGTTTTGTGGGACTGAATCCTTAACTTGTGGAGTCTGATGTTAATTCCAGGTACATAGTGTCAGAATTGGATTGAATTCTAGGACACTCAGTGTTGGTCAGAGTGGGGAAAATTCACACACGTGGTATCAGAAGTACTCTGTGTGAGTGTAGACCAACTGTTTTCACAATGTGTGACCCAGGGATGCTTCTGAAACTTCATCACCCATGGGTGTCTTTCATTTATAGAGCTTCCTTGGCACAGAATTTAGGTATGGGATGCTGATTGGTGATTGACTTGTGACTCTGAACAATGGCCATGTTGAATTCATACTCTGAAATCCGCGATACTGAAGTCTACGATTCATCCTTTCAACTTCCCATAGTAAAAACTCAGGAGAAAAACAGCCTGATTCTAAATGGAGCAGCTCCACTGGGAGTTGGTAGATAGGACACCCAAACTGCAGAGAAAACCCAGAATAAAGTGAAGCTCATTTTAAGAACTCTTGAGTCCAAAACCTTAAAAACACATGCACTTTTCGGCCCAGCAATTCCACTTCTAGGACTTTCCCAGGGTCATAAACCAGAGACTCAGATGCTCCCCCAGGGTTGTTTCCACTCAAATTGGAAAAAAACTCAGTGTCCACAGAAGGGGGGCACAGAACTGGGGCAGTGGGGTTGTGGTTAAGTAAATGGAGATGTAGCCCTGGGACTGGGTCCCCTAGGCCGAGGGAAACATGAGCAGGAAATGGATAAATAGAAAGATAATCAAGTTTTAAGTCCCCAGAGAGAAGGCTGGTTACGAAATAGTATATGCAATGTGATTTTTTTTTTTTTTTTTTTTTTTTTTTTTTTTTTTTTTTTTTTTTTTGAGGAGTCTCTCTCTGTCACCTGGGCTGGAGTACAGTGGTATGATCCCGGCTCACTGCAACCTCCACCTCCCGGGTTCAAGTGATTCTCCTGCCTCAGCCTCCCGAGTACCTGGGACCACAGGGATGCGCCACCATACCCGGCTCATTTTTGTATTTTTAGTAGAGACGGGGGTTTCACCATGTTGGCCAGGCTGGTCTCGAACTCCTGACCTCAAGTGATCCACCCACCTCGGCCTCCCAAAGTGCTGGGATTACAAGCATGCGCTACTGCGCCCGGCCTACAATGTGATTCTAATGTAAGATAACAAGTACTCTGAAGGGGTGGCCTGCCCCTCCACACCTGTGGGCGTTTCTCGTTAGGTGGAACAAGAGACTTGAGAAAAGAAATGAGACAGAGACAAAGTAAAGAGAAAGAAAAAGTGGGCCCAGGGGACCAGCGCTCAGCATACAGAAGACCCATGCCGGTCTCTGAGTTCCCTCAGTATTTATTGATCATTATCTTTACCATCTTAGAAAAAAGGAAGTGGCAGGATAATAGGATCATTGTAGGGAGGTCAGCAGTAAGACACATGAATAAAGATCCCTGTGACATGAATGAGTTTAAGGAAAAGTGCTATGCCTTGATATGCATATACAAACATCTCCATAAACCTTTTTAGTGCATAAAGAGCAGCACTGTGCTAGCAAGTCCCACCTTCAGCCCTAAGGCGGTTTTCTCCTTTCTCAGTAAACAGAACATACAACATATGACATACAAACAGAACATACTCGGGTTTTACACCGAGATGTTCCATTGCCCAGGGACAAGCAGGAGACAGATGCTTTTTTCTATCTCAACTGCCAAGAGGCCTTCTTTCCTCTTATACTAGTCCTCCTCAGCACAGACCCTTCACGGGTGTCAGGCTGGGGGACGATCAGGTCTCTCCCTTCCCACGAGGCCTTATTTCAGACTATCACATGGGGAGAAACCTTGGACAATACCTAGCTTTCCTAGGCAGAGGTCCCTGCGACCTTTGGCAGTGTACGTGTCCCTGGGTACTTGAGATTAAGTGAATGGGGATGACTTTTAACCAGCAAGCTGCCTTCAGGCACTTGTTTAACAAAGCACACCCTGCACAGCCCAAAATCCTTTAAACCTTGAGTCACCACAGCACATGTCTCTTGCAAGGACAAGATTGGGGGTAGGGTCACAGATTAACAGCATCTCAAGTACAGAACAAAATGGAGTCTCTTAGTCTACTTCTTTCTGTACAGACACAGTAACAGTCTGATCTCTCTTTCTTTTCCCCACAGTACTCATAGAAAAGAACAGATCGAGGCCAGGTGCGGTGGCTCATGCCTGTAATCCTAGCACTTTCGGAGGCCAAGGCGGGCGGATCACCTGAGGTCAGGAGTTCGAGATCAGCCTGGTCAACATGGTGAAACCCTATCTTTGTTAAAAATACAAAAAAATGAGCCGGATATGGTGGCAGGCACCTGTAATCCCAGCCACTCGGGAGGCAGGAGAACCCAGGAGGCGGAGGTTGCAGTGAGCTGAAATCACGCCATTACAGTCCAGCCCCGGCAACAAAAGCGAGACTCCGTCTCCAAAAAAACAAACAAAAAAAGATTGAAAAGATGTACCAGAAAGTATTAATGGTGATTCTATTTGGGAGGGGTTTTCGTTTGTTGTTTTTCTTTTCTAACTTTCATGCATTCGACAGGTCATCACTGAGCAGATACTATGTGCCTGACACTGTGCTGGGCAGGTTCTGGAGACACAGCACGGAACAAAACAAAGGTCCTACTTCCCTGGGCTCACATTGCAGGGAGTGCTGCCTGCAATAACATATGCATGTCACCTTCCTACTATGGGTTTGTTTGTTTTTTGAAACTGGGTCTCGATCTGTCACCCAGGCTGGAGTGCAATGTGACAATTGTAGCTTACTGCAGCCTCGAACTCCAGGGCTCAAGCTATCCTCCCCTGTCAGTATCCCAAGTAGCTGGGATTACAGGTGTGTGGCACCATGCTCGGGCCTCTTTTTAGATTTTTCTTTTTTCTTTTTTTTTTTTTTCGGTAGAGACAGGTTTTCACTATGTTGCCCAGACTAACTATATATATATATATATATATATATATATATATTTTTTTTTTTGAGACGGACTCTTGCTCTGTCGCCCGGGCTGGAGTGCAGTGGCCGGATCTCGGCTCACTGCCATCTCCACCTCCCGGGTTCACGCCATTATCCTGCCTCAGCCTCCGGAGTAGCTGGGACTACAAGCGCCTGCCACCTCGCCCAGCTAGTTTTTTGTATTTTTAGTAGAGACGGGGTTTCACCATGTTAGCCAGGATGGTCTCGATCTCCTGACCTCGTGATCCGCCCGTCTCGGCCTCCCAAAGTGCTGGGATTACAGGCTTGAGCCACCGCGCCCGGCCAATATATTTTTTTTAAAAAGTTATTTTTTGCATTCTGAGTTAGGAATTAGTAAAAATAATATTAATTAATTAATTAATTTAAAAAATAAAGACTTGAACCTCCTATCTCCCTCTCCTCTCCCTGTGAAGAAACAAATAAATTTTTTTTTGGTAAAACTTACCTTTTTGTTTTTTTTTTTTGAGACAGATTCTCATTCTTTCACCCAGGCTTGAGTGCAGTGGTGCAATCTCTGCTCACTGCAACCTCCACCTCCCGGGTAGACGGATTTCTCCTGCCTCAGCCTCTCAAACAGCTGAGATTATGGGTGCACACCACCACGTCTGGCTATTTTTGTTTTGTTTTGTTTGTATATATATTTTTTGAATATAATTTTTGAGATAGAGTATTGCTCTGACACCCAGGCTGGAGTGCAGTGGTGCAATCTCGGCTCACTGCAGCATCTGTCTCCCGGATTCAAGCAATTCTCCTGCCACACCCTCCCGAGTAGCTGGGATTACAGGTGTGGGTCACCACGCCCGGCTAATTTTTGTATTTTTAGTAGAGACGGGGTTTCACCATGTTGGCCAGGCTGGTATCGAACTCCTGACCTCAAGTGATCCACCCACCTCAGTCTCCCAAAGTGTTGGGATTACAGACGTGAGTAAAAAAGGAAGAAAATGAAGGATCAAAGAGGTGAAGTGATTTCCCCAAGGTAACACAGGATTCAGAGCTAGGTGTGTCTGAGTTCATACTTGGGATAGCCACAACCCTGCAGCCTCGCCCAGCCCTTGGCCTGTTGCTGGAGTTGGGGTCTACGGACCAGCCTCCAACCTTGAAGACAGATCACCTTCTGCTATGAGATGTTGCTGATGTAAGAGCCTGTTGGAGACATTAACCTGATGAGCCTTTATGAAACAGAAAGCCCTTTTCACTTGTCTGAACCCAGGGTCTGGGTTTGAATTCAGGTCTCAGTACCTGATGATCCTCAGCACAGTGGTGGGGCCAGTGCTGAGAAGTACACGGAGTCTGGAAAGTGCGGCCTGGTGTTGGCAATGTGGTGGAGGTGGGGCTGGATGGACCCTGGAGAGAGCAGCATGTGAAAGGCTCAGGTGCATGGCCTGGGAGCTGACATGGGACAGTGTAGCTAGAGAATAGAGCACAGGGTGGGAGAACCAGGGGGTTGCAGCGAGAGATGGGCAGAGACGGAAGCAGGGCTTTGAAGGGCCTTGCAGATTGCCATTGGTCCCTTTGGCCCTGGTATCAGGGTAGCAGCGAAGGCTTGTGGCCATCACAAATGCCTGTCTATGCTCACCTCTCCTCTCCACTTTCCTTCCCACCCCCACCCCCGCCCCCACAAGCCCTGACTCTCCCTTCCAGAGGCCTGCCCATCAGTTTTCACCAGCAGAGCTTCAGGCCCCAGGCTGCCTGGTATGAGGGTGCCCTCAGCTCCCCAGGCCTGTCCCCAGACAGTCCAGCTGGGGGACCCAGGCAGTCATTCAGCCTCTGGGGCCTCCACTGACTCCCCAGGAACAAACGAGCCTTTGTGCCTCCCTCCCAGGGCTGCCATGGGCCTGAACATCAAGAAGCCTCTAAAGTGCCTGGCAGAGGCCTGGTACTCAGATGATGCCCAGGGATGTTAGTTCCTTAGACATCGTCCCGCTCCTTGGTTTATATCAACACACAGGTATTAACGTGCCTTCTGTGAGCCACTCTGCTCACTGGGGAGATACAGAGATGAAAAGTCAGTGGGTGTAGGTAGACAAGCAGATGGCAGCACAGGGTGGGGTGATCGGTCCCAGTAGGAGGAAGGTGCACAGGGTATGAAGAAGCCCCAAAAGGCCCTTAACCCAACCCCAGCGGGGATTGCAAAGAACAGTCCGAGCAAGCGAGGGGGAGGGAAAGGGGGAAGGGCGTTCTGAGCAGAGGGCACAGTCTGGGTGAATCTAGGCCGGCAAGGGGCACGTGGCAGGCCAGGGGGTCTGGCGGGAGGCCTGGAAAGGATTTGTGTCTTTATCCCCAAAAAGCTACTCCGGGGTGTGAGGCACCGCCGCTAGGTAGGGAAGGGAGGCAACAGCAGCGGCTCCAGAGCACCTGAGCGCAAGTCCGAGGGCCCGGAAGAGCGGAAGCGGCGCCGCTCAGGTCTCCGGCCCCGCCCTCTGGCCGAGGTGTCAGGCCTGACGCCCCGCCCACAGCTCGCTGAAGGGCTACGGGACGCGTGGGTTAAGACTTTGCCTCCCGGAGCTTGCAGTGAGCTGAGAGCTGACCACTGCACTCCAGCCTGGGCGGCAGAGCAAGACTCCGTCTCAAAAAAAAAAAAAGACTTTGCCTCCCTCTCTGGTTGGCCCGAGCAGAGGACACATGACCCAGAGCGGCCAATCCCCGCGCCTCAGGGACCCATGACCACTATTCCGGAGCCTGGCCCGCCTGTTTGTCCCGCGCGGGAGCCTTCGGAAGACTGGCCGGCAGGGGGCGACAAAGGGCAACTTGAGCCGCCGGGACGCGGTTGGGGAGGCTTCGCGGCTACCGGGCAGTAGCGATTTCCGGGACGGCCGGACGACCAAGTTAAGTGACCTTTTTATGGTGTCGTGGTCGCCGAGGCTGCCCCGCGTCTGACATCCCCGGGGCAGTGGGCCCTCCTTGTGTGGCCTGGCGCGTGGTTGCTGGCCCACCCCGCTCTGCCAGGCCTCAGTTCCTAGTCTCTTGAGGGTCTGGGCTTCTGCAGGGACGTAGGAGTTACAAAACGCCCCTTCCGCCCATGTCCCCCCGTGTTTTGAGGTCTTGACCTCTACCTCCCAGAGCTCACGCTGCTTCCTCCAGGAAGCTTGTCCCACTCGAGCCCCACCCCTGACCCCCGTGCTCTTGGGCCCACAAACAGGCCCCTGGGCCTTGACGCATGGTCATCTGGGGACGACTGTCCCAGAACGCAGAGCCTGGGCAGAGCCCCCTCCTCAGCCAAGGCCCCAGGTTCGTTGGGGGTCCTGAGGCTGGTAAAGGCCGCCTTTCGTCAGGCTGAGGCCATGAACTTGGCACCGGCCATCACCATCCACAGCCGACTAGGAGATGCAAAGGGAGAGGCCCCTGCCCAGGCCTGGGGTCCCCGCGAGGCGCGGGAGTTGGGGAGCCGAGAAGTGTCCCCTGACTTCTCCCACCGCGCCCTGAGCCTGTCCCCATCTGAACTTAAGCTCTCCACCACTTCGGAAGTGGGTGGGTGGGGGGGTGATAATTTGCCAAGACATGCACAAAATAAAGCTTCTGGAAACAGGCTCTTCCAGAATGCAGCAGAGCCTGCTGGGAAGGCCACTCACCCCCGCGGGCGCAGCAAGGGTTTTGCCGAAAACACTGGACATGAAATTAAGCCTTACCTATTTATCTTGGTGATAGCTTCTCCCAGAGAAGGTCAGCTCTAAAAGGGAAGAAAAGTCTATCCCTTGTTATAAATAAATAAATAAATAAATAAATATACACACACGCGCGCACACACACACACACACACATATATATATATATATATATTTTTTTTTTTTTTTTTTTTTTTTTTTTGAGACAGAATCTCACTGGTTGCCCAGGCTCCAGTGCAGTGGCGCAGTCTCGGCTCACTGCAAGCTCCGCCTTCCGAGTTCAAGCGATTCTGCCTCAGCCTTCCCAGTAGCTGGGATTACAGGTAATGGCCACCATGCCCAGCTAATTTTTTTGTATTTTTAGTACACACGGTGTTTCACCATGTTGGTCAGGCTGGTCTCAAACTCCTGACCTCAGGTGATCCGCCCACTTCAGCCTCCCAAAGTGCTGGGATTAGAGGCATGAGCCACCGCGCCCGGCCTGTTACCATTTTATCGAGTGTCGTATTTTATATTTTACTCATTTTTTTTCTTGACTAGTTACATTAACTATTGATTTATACACACACATATACATATTTTGCATGAATAGTTCTGTTGGCCAGGCGTGGTGGCTCACACCTGTAATCCCAGCCTTTTTTTTTTTTTTTTTTTTTCTGAGACGGAGTTTTGCTCTTATTGCCCAGGCAGGAGTGCAATGGTGCAATCTCGGCTCACTGCAACCTCCTCTGCCCGGGTTCTAGTGATTCTCCTGCCTCAGCCTCCTGAGTAGCTGGGATTACAGGCATGTGCCACCACGCCCGCCTAATTTTTTGTATTTTTAGTAGAAGTGGTTTCTCTATGTTGGTCAGACTGGTCTCAAACTCCGGACCTTAGGTGATCCGCCCACCTCAGCCTCCCAAAGTGCTGGGATTACAGGTGTGAGCCGCCACGCCCAATCCCAGCACTTTGAGAGGTCGAGGTGGCCGCATCACCTGAGGTCAGAAGTCCGAGACCAGCCTGGCCAACATGGTGAAACCCCATCTCTACTAAAAATACAAAAATTAGTTGGGCGTGGTGGTGGGCGCCTGTAGTCTTAGCTAGTCAGGAAGCTGGGGCAGGAGAATCGCTTGAACCCAGGAGGCAGTGGTTGCAGTGAGCAGAGATTGCACCATTGCACTCTAGCCTTGGCAAGAAAGCAAGACTCAGTCTCAAATTAAAAAAAAAAAAAAAAAAAAAAAAAGCCGGGCGTGGCCTTTTTTGTTAGCCTGTAGTCCCAGCTACTCGGGAGGCTGAGGCAGGAGAATGGCGTGAACCTGGGAGGCGGAGGTTGCAGTGAGCTGAGCTTACGCCACTGTACTCCAGCCGGGGCGATAAGAGCAAAACTCTGCCTCGCGGGGGGCGGGGAAGTTATGTTGTTTACCTCTTTTCTAAATCATCATTTTACACTTTTTATTATTTCTTTCCTTTTGTCTCCATTGATTTTTTTTTTGTTTTTTTTTATCCCTAACTTGTTGAGTTAGATGCATCGTTCATTAATTTTCTTTTCTTTTCTTTTCTTTTCTTTTTTTTTTTTTGAGACGGAGTCTTGCTCTGTCACCCAGGCTGGAGTGCAGTGGCCGGATCTCAGCTCACTGCAACCTTCGCCTCCCGGGTTCTCGCCATTCTCCTGTCTCAGCCTCCCGAGTAGCTGGGACTACAGGCGCCCGCCACCTCGCCTGGCTAGTTTTTTGTATTTTTTAGTAGAGACGGGGTTTCACCGTGTTAGCCAGGATGGTCTCGATCTCCTGACCTTGTGATCCACCCATCTCGGCCTCCCAAAGTGCTAGGATTACAGGCTTGAACCACCGCGCCCGGCCTAGAGACGATTCTTAAACTTACAGGTAGTTAGGTCATTTTGTTTTCTAGTTTCATTATTAATTTCCAGTTTGATTTGCATTGTGATTAATGCAATCTGTTCTACATATATTTAGAATATATTGATTTTTAAACAATAGTTTAATATGTAGTTGATCTTTCTGAATGTTGAACTGTCCATCTGCAAAGGTGTAGTCTGTTTTTAGAGTAGAGGGTTTGATATAAATAAATCTATCACAATAATTATATTATTAGGTCTTCCCTAAACTTACTTAACTTTTTGTACACATACTCTGTGAGAGGTGAATTAAAATTTCTTACCACTGGTGTTTTTATTCTTTCTCTTTGTATTTCTTTTGGTGTATAAATGCAGATACTGTGTTATTGGTGCATATTAGTGCATGTTGTTTGGAATATAGTAGATGATGGTACATAGTAGATGATGAATGCAAGTCACTGTGACTTACATTCATTATTATTAAAAGCGCTCTTCTTGGTCTCATGTTTTGTCCTGAATTTGATCCCTGCTTTCTGTTTGTGCACATTTGCCTGTTACCTCTTGTGCCATCTTTTTATTTGCATTCTTTTTGAGTTGACTCGCTTGGGGAGTGTCTTTTGCTTCCTGCTTAGGGTTGAATGTCAGCAGGCATTTCCCTTTAAAGATTAGTTTAATCCAGCTGGGCACGGTGGCTGATGCCTGTAATCCCAACACTTTAGGAGGCTGAGGTGGGCAGATCACCTGAGATCAGGAGTTCGAGACCAGCCTGGTCAACATAGTGAAACCCCGTCTCTACTAAAAATACGAAAATTAGCTGGGCATGGTGCTGCGTGCCTGTAGTCCCAGCTACTCAGGAGGCTGAGGCAGGAGAATTGCTTGAATCCAGGAGGCGGAGGTTTTGGTAAGCCACAGTTACGCCACTGCACTCCAGCCTGGGCAACAGAATGAGACTCCATCTCCAAAAAAAAAAAAAAAAAGACAGAAAGACAGGCCAGGCACGGTGGCTCACGCCTGTAATCCCAGCACTTTGGGAGGCTGAGGCAGGTGGATCATGAGGTCAGGAGATTGAGACCATCCTGGCTAACATGGTGAAATCCTGTCTCTACTAAAAATACAAAAAATTAGCCGGGTGTGGTGGCGCATACCTGTCGTCCCAGCTACTTGGGAAGCTGAGGCAGAATTGCTTGAACCTGGGAGGTGGAGGTTGCAGTGAGCCAAGATCGTGCCACTGCACTTCAGCTTGGGCGACAGAGCCAGACTCCCTCTCAAATAAATAAATAAACAAACAAACAAATAAATAAATAAATAAAAGACTAGATTAATCCATTCATGGATTAATAAATTAATGGGTTAGCATGTGAGTAGAACTACATAGATGCCGGAGGGCTTGATGGAAGGCCAACCTTGAGAGTAATTAATTTAGGTATCTGGCAGAAGAAATTTCTTTCTCCTTTTTTCTTTTCTTTTTCTTTTTCTTTTTTTTTTTTTTTGAGACAGGGTCTAGCTCTGTTGCCCAGGTGGAGTGCAGTGGCACAATCTCAGCTCACTGCAACCTCCACCTCCTGGGCTCAAGTGATCCTCCCACTTCAGCCTCCCAGTAGCTGGGATTACAGGTCCACGCCACCATGGCTGGCTAATTTTTTATATTTTTAGTAGAGACGGGGTCTTGCCATGTTGCCCAAGCTAGTATGGAACTCCTGGGTTCAAGTGTTCTTCCCACCTCGGCCTCCCAAAGTACTGGGATTATAGGCTTGAGCCACCTTGCTTGGCCAGAAGAAATTTCTAAGTGTGAAGTGAAATAAAATATGGAGACAAATCTCTAAATTGAAAACATTTTGGCCTGGCGCAGTGGCTCAAGCCTGTAATCCCAGCACTTTGGGAGGCCGAGACAGGCAGATCACGAGGTCAGGAGATTGAGACCATCCTGGCTAACACAGCGAAACCCCATCTCTACAAAAAAAATACAAAAATCTAGCCGGGCGAGTTGGCGGGTGCCTGTAGTCCCAGCTACTCTGGAGGCTGAGGCAGGAGAATGGCGTGAACCCGGGAGGCGGAGCTTGCAGTGAGCTGAGATCTGGCCACTGCACTCCAGCCTGGGCGACAGAGCGAGACTCCGTCTCAAAAAAAAAAAGAAAACATTTTATTTGAGAAGCAAGAATGGCAATTTGGGGCATATAAGCAGACCAGGTAGTTTTCAGTATGTCTGAAGAACAAAGAGAAGGTTGGAGGTTTTAGAAAAAAGAAATGCTAGGCCGGGCGCGGTGGCTCAAGCCTGTAATCCCAGCACTTTGGGAGGCCGAGACGGGCGGATCACGAGGTCAGGAGATCGAGACCATCCTGGCTAACACGGTGAAACCCCGTCTCTACTAAAAATACAAAAACTAGCCGGGCGAGGTGGCGGGCGCCTGTAGTCCCAGCTACTCGGGAGGCTGAGACAGGAGAATGGCGTAAACCCGGGAGGCGGAGCTTGCAGTGAGCTGAGATCTGGCCACTGCACTCCAGTCTGGGCGACAGAGCAAGACTCCGCCTCAAAAAAAAAAAAAAAAAAAAAAAAAGAAATGCTACACGTTGTTTTAAAAGGAAGGTCATGGCTATTAGTCAAGTTTTGAGGAGCTGACAAAACTGGTCTTAAGCGCTGCACCAAGTTGTTCCAGTGAGCAGTAGGTAAACTGGTGTCAGGTTACAGCAGGCAGTTTCAGCAGCCAGGTTTGCAGAGAATGACGTTCTTGCAGCAATGTTATGTGACCCCAGTGCTTTTACCTCCTGGCCTCTCAACTCTGTTTTAGTTGGGTCTAGCAACAGTAACCTGGTTGTATGATCAACTTTCACATTAGCAAAATGGAGATGGAGCTGCATGGTGACTTATACTAATTATTCTTTTTTGTTGTTTGAGATGAAGTTTCACACTTGTCACCCAGGCTGGAGTACAGTGTTGTGAATTCAGCTGGTGCCACCACACCTGGCTAATTTTTGTGTTTTTAGTAGAGATAGGGCCTCACCATGGTGGCCAGGCTGGTCTTGAACTCCTAGGCTCAAGTGATCCACCTGCCTCAGCCTCTCAAAATGCTGGGACTACAGGCTGGGCCACTGTGCCCAGCCCTGCCTAATTTATTTTAAAAAGGAATTTATTTCTTACAGTTACAGAGGCTGAGAAGTCCCAGGTCGAGGGGCCACATCTGTTGAGGGCCTTCGTGTTGGTGGGGCTCTCTGCAGAGTCCTAAGGCAGTGCAGGGCATCACATGGTGAGGGCTGAGCATGCTAGCCCACTCTCATGATAACCTGTCAATCCAATAGCACACTAAGCCCTCATGACCCAGTCACACCCTAAATGCCCTACCTCTCACTATTGCTACATTGGGAATTAAATTCGAACATACATTTTGTTTGTTCATTTGTTTTGGTTTGTTTTGGTTTGTTTTGAGACAGAGTCTCATTCTGTCACTCAGGCTGGAGTGCAGTGGCACGATCTTGGCTCACTGGAACCTCCACCTCCCTGGCTCAAGTGATTCGCCTGCCTCAGGCTCCCGAGTAGCTGGGATTACAGGTGCCCACCACCACTCCTGGTTAATTTTTGTATTTTTAGTAGAGATGGGGTTTCACCGTGTTCACCAGGCTGGTTTTGAACTTCTGACCTCAAATGATCCACCCGCCTCGGGCTCCCAAAGTGCTGGGATTCTAGGCGTGAGCCATCACGCCCAGTCTGAACATGCATTTTGGAGGGGACAAATATTCAAACCATAGCATTCTGCCCCTAAGTTCCCCAAAATCATGTCTTTCTCACATACAAATATAGTTATTCCATCCTTGTAGCCCCAATGCCATAACTAATTCCAGCACCAACTCGAAAGTCCAAAGTCCAGAGTCTCATCTGTAATCCCATGAAATCAAAACAAGTTATCTACTCTCCAGATACAATGGTGGCACAGGCATAAGGCAGACACTCCCATTCCAAAGGTAGGAAGAGGCTACATGAAAGGAGGAACAGGTCCCACGCAGCTCTGCAACCCAGCGGGGCAGACATTAAAGGTTAAAGCTGGAGAATGATCTCTTTTGACTCCATGTCCTGCACCCTGGACACACTAGGACAGGTTGGGCCCCAAGGCCCAGGCAGCCCATTCCTATGGCTTTGCTGGAAGCATGTCTGGCTGTCTGGGTTGGAGTGCAGTGCCTGAGGTTTTCCCAGGTGGATGTGGCATGCTGCTGGGGCTCTGTAGTTCTGGGGGCCTACAGTGGTCCCACTCCCATGGCCACACTAGCCATTAGCCTGGTGGGGACTCTGTGCTGCAGCTCAGACCCCACATTTCCTCTGGACATTGCTCTACGGGGGGTTGTCTATGGTGGCTCTGCCTTTATGACAAGTCTCTTCCTGGGTTCCCAGGCTTTCTTTTGCAATCTGGGTGGAGGCTGCCAAGCTTCATAGCTCTTGTGTTTTGCAAGTCTGCAGAATGAAGCTGGGCACGGTGGCTCATGCCTGTAATCCCAGCACTTTGGGAGGCCAAGGTGGGAGGATCACGAGGTCAGGAGATCGAGACCATCCTGGCTAACACAGTGAAATCCCGTCTCTACTAAAAATACAAAAAAAATTAGCCAGAGGTGGTGGCAGGTGCCTGTAGTCCCAGCTACTTGGGAGGCTGAGGCAGGATAATGGCGTGAACCTGGGCAGAAGAGGTTGCTGTGAGCCAAGATTGCGCCACTGCACTCCAGCCTGGGTGACAAGAGCAAGACTCCATCTCAAAAACAAAAAAAAAGAAAAAGAAAAATTAGCTGAGCGTGGTGGTGGGCACATGAAGTTCCAGCTACTTGGGAGGCTGAAGCAGTGAAACAGGAGACTCGCTTGAACCTGGGAGGCAGAGGTTGCAGCCGAGATCACTTCATTGCACTCAGACTGGGCAACAAGAGCTGAACCCATCTCCAAAAAAAAAAAAAAAAAAAAAAGTCTGCAGAATGAGTGCCGTGTGAACCTCTGCCAAGGTTTTCGACCTGTACCTTCTGATACTGCAACAGGAGCCGCACCTGGGGCCCTCTGGAGCCACAGGTGAACCAAGCATGGAGCGCTGTGCAGGGGTGTGGGGAACAGAGTCCCAAGGCAACCCTGGGCAGCAAGCCTCTGGAGAGCCACCCCCACCCCCAGGCTTGTCCCCTGACACCACTCTGCCTCCTTGGTCTCTGGGCCTGTGACAGGAGGGGCAGCCTCTATGCCCCAGGGCTCTGTGCGTGCCTTTGGCAGTGTCTTTCTTTTGTCGTCTCGAGGCATGGCACCTGGCTTCCTTCTACGTGCTAATCTCTTTAGCAAATATTCACTGGGCTACACCCATGGTTTCCTCTCCTGAATGCACTTTTCTACCCTCTATATGGCCAGGCTGAGAGTACTCCAAATCCTCCTGCTCTGCTTGCTTTTTTTTTTTTTTTTTTGAGACAGGATCTCACTGTGGTGTCCCAGGCTGGCATGCGGTGGCGTGATCTCAGGCCACTACAGCCTCAACCTTCTGGGCTCAAGCGATCCTCCCACCTCAGTCTCCAGAATAGCTGAGACTATATAGGTGCACACCACCACACCCGGCTAATTTTTTGTATTTTTAGTAGAGATGAGGCTTTGCCATGTTGCCCAGGCTGGTCTCAAACTCCTAGATTCAAGGGTTCTACCCACCTCCCCCTCCCAAAGTGTTGGGATTACAGGTGTGAGCCACCAGGCCCTGCCTCTGCTTTCCTTTTAATGATTAAATTCTGTCTTTAGATTATTCCTCTGCTCCTGAATCTTTTTTCTTTTTTCTTTTTCTTTTTTTTTTTTTTTGAGACAGAGTCTCCCTCTGTCGCCCAGGCTGGAGTACAGTGGTGCAATCTTGGCTCCTGCAACCTCCGCCTCCCGCGTTCAAGGGATTCTTCTACCTTAGCCTCTTGAGTAGCTGCAACTACAGGCACATGCCACCACGCCCGGCTAATTTTTGTATTTTTAGTAGAGACGGGGTTTCACCATATTGGCCAGGCTGGCCTCGAACTCCTGACCTTGTGATCCACCCGTGTCAGCCTCCCAAAGTGCTGGGATTACAGGCATGAGACACTGCACCCGGCCTCCTGAATCTTTTTTTTTTTTTTTTTTTGAGACAGAGTCTCGCTCTGCCGCCCAGGCTGGAGTGCAGTGGCCGGATCTCAGCTCACTGCAAGCTTCGCCTCCCGGGTTTACGCCATTCTCCTGCCTCAGCCTCCCCAGTAGCTGGGACTACAGGTGCCCGCCACATCACCCGGCTAGTTTTTTGTATTTTTTAGTAGAGACGGGGTTTCACCGTGTTAGCCAGGATGGTCTCGATCTCCTGACCTCGTGATCCGCCCGTCTCGGCCTCCCAAAGTGCTGGGATTACAGGCTTGAGCCACCGCTCCAGGCCTCCTGAATCTTATACTAAGAATAATTAGTGGCCAGGTGCGGTGACTCACATCTGTAATCCCAGCACTTTGTGAAGCTGAGGTGGGTGGATCACTTGAGCCCAGGAATTCGAGACCAGCCTGGCTACCCATGGCAAGACCCCGTCTCTACTAAAAATACAAAAATTAGCCAGGTGTGGTGGCGTGGGGCTATGGTCCCAGCTACTTGGGAGGCTGAGGCACGAGAATTGCTTGAACCAGGGAGGCAGAGGTTGCAGTGAGTCAAGCACTGCATTCCAACCTGGGCAACAGAGCGAGACTCTGTCTCAAATAATAAAATAAAATAATTTAGCCAGTTTTAGATGTTCTATTGTAAGCAACAGAAAGAAGACTAAGACATCACATATTATATATATGTGCACTCCAGCCTATATATATATATATTATATATATTATTTATATATATTATATATATTATATATATATTATATATATTATATATATATTATATATATATATATATATATATTATATATATATATATATATTATATATATATATACTATATATATATATATATATATATTATATATATACTAATATTATATATTCTATTATATATATAATATAATATAATATAATATATATATTATATATTCATATTATATATATAATATATATATATTATATATATATAATATCCTTGTGTCAGAGGTGTTTGAACCAGAGTGATTCCATCTTGAATAGGAGCCGGGTAAAATGAGACTGACACCTGCTGGCCTCATCCCAGGAGGTTAGGCATTCTAAGTCACAGGGTGAGATAAGAGATCATAAGAGAGACAGGTCACAAAGGCCCAGCTGATAAAACAGGATGCAGTCCGGGCGCGGTGGCTCACGCCTGTAATCCCAGCACTTTGGGAGGCTGAGGTGGGCAGATAACCAGGTTGGGAGCTCGAGACCATCCTGGCTAACACGGTGAAACCCTGTCTCTACTAAAAATACAAAAAATTAGGTGGACTTGGTGGCAGGCGCCTGTAGTCCCAGCTACTTGGGAGGCTGAGGCAGGAGAATGGCGTGTATCCGGGAGGCGGAGCTTGCAGTGAGCTGAGATCATGCCACTGCACTCCAGCCTGGGCGACAGAGCGAGACTCTGCTTCAAAAACAAAGAAATAAATGAATAAACCAGGATGCAATAAAGAAGCCAGCGAAAACCTACCCAAACCAAGATGGCGATGAAAGTGACCTGGTCATCCTCACTGCTCATTATACAGTAATTATAATACATTAGCATTAGGATTAGCATGCTAAAACGCACTCCAACCAGTGCCATGACAGTTTACAAATGCTATGGCAACGCCCAGAAATTACCCTATATGGTTTAAAAAGTGAAGGAACCCTCAGCTCCAGGAATTCTCTGCCCCTTTCCTAGAAAATTCATGAATAATCCATCCCTTGTTTAGCATCTAATCAAGAAATAACCATAAGTATGCTCAGTAGAGCAGCCCGTGCCACTGCTCTGCCTGTGGAGTAGCCATTCTTTTATTCCCCCTCTTCAGCCTCCCAAAGTGCTGGAATTACAGGCGTGAGCCACCGCATCTGGCCTATTCCTTTACTTTTTAAAGAAACTTGCTTTCATTTTACTCTGTAGGCTTGCCCAAATTCTTTCTTGCATGAGATCCAAGAACCCTCTCTTAGGGTCTGGATCAGACCCCTTTCCGGCAACACTTGTGTGTAAAATGTCATTGATTTTAAGATGATCCACTGATGATCCAGGCATGGTGGCTCACACCTGTACTCCCAGCATACTGGGAGGCTGAGGCAGGAGGATTGCTTAAGCCCAGGAGTGTGAGACCAGCCTGGGCAACATAGTGAGACTCCATCTCTACAAATAATTTTTTAAAAATTACCTGGGTGTGAGGCCGGGCGTGGTGACTCATACCTGTAATCCTAGCACTTTGGGAGGCCAAGGCAGGGGGATCACCTGAGGTCAGGAGTTCAAGACCAGCCTGGCCAACATAGTGAAACCCCGTCTCTACTAAAAATACAAAAATTAGCCAGGCGTGTTGGCTATAATCCCAGAGCCTATTATCCCAGCTACTCAGGAGGCTGAGGCAGGAGAATCGCTTGAACCAGGCAAGGCAAAAGTTGCAATGAGCCAAGATCACGCCACTTCACTCCAGGTTGGGTGAAAGAGCGAAACTCCGTCTCAAAAAATAAAAAAATAAAAATAAAAATAAAAAATTAGCTGGGTATGGTAGCATATGCCTGTGGTCCTAGTTACTAGATCATCTCTTTTTTTTTTTGACACAGGATTTTGTTCTGTCACCCAGGCTGGAGTGCAGTGGCGTGATCTCAGCTCACTGCAACCTCTGCCCCCTGGGCTCAACTGATCCTCCTGCCTCAGCCTCCTGAGTTGTTGAGACTACAGGTGTGTACCACTATGCCCAGCTATTTTTTTGTACTTTTACTAGCGACAGGGTCGTGCCATTTTGTCCAGGCTGGTCTCAAACTTCTAAGCTCAAGGGATCCACCCATCTCAGCCTCCCAAAGTGCTGGGACTACAGGCATGAGCCACCATGCCTGGCCTGAACAACTTTTTTTTTTTTTTTTGAGATGAAGTCTCACTCTGTTGCCCAGGTTGGAGTGCAGTGGTGCGATCTCGGCTCACTGCAACCTCCGCTTCCCAGGTTCAAGCGATTCTCCTGCCTCAGCCTCCCGAGTAGCTGGGACTACAGGCGCCACGCCCAGCTAATTTTTATATTTTTAGTAGAAACGGGGCTTCACCTTGTCGGCCAGGATGGTCTCGATCTCTTGATCTCATGATCTGCCCACCTAGGCCTCCCAAAGTGCTGGGATTACAGGCATGAGCCACCAATCCAGGCCCTGAACAACCTTTTAAATGAAAATGAAACTGTCCCTCAGACAATCTCTGCAGAGGTTCACCAGTAGTCATACTGTAACAGTGGAAAAGAATGGACGCAGCTAACTCCATTTTTGTTTGTTTGTTTTGTTTTTGAAATGGAGTCTCGCTCTGTCTCCCAGGCTGGAGTGCAGTGGCGCCATCTCGGCTCACTGCAACCTCCGTCTCCCAAGTTCAAGTGATTCTCTTGTCTCAGCCTCCCAAGTAACTGGGATTACAGGCTCACACCACCATGGCCAGGTAATTTTTGTATTTTTAGTAGAGACGGGGTTTCACCATGTTGGCCAGGCTGGTCTCAAACTCCTGACCTCAAGTGATCCACCCGCCTCAGCCTCCCAAAGTGCTGGGAATACAGGCGTGAGCCACCGTGCCCAGTCCTCTTTTTTTTTTCTTTTTTTTTTGAGACAGAGTCTCGCTCTGTCCCCTAGGCTGGAGTGCAGTGGCGCAATCTTGGCTCACTGCAAGCTCCGCCTCCTGGGTTCACGCCATTCTCCTGCCTCAGTCTCTCGAGTAGCTGGTACTACAGGTGTCCACCACCATGCCTGGCTAATTTTTTGTATTTTTAATAGAGATGGGGTTTCACCATGTTAGCCAGGATGGTCTCAATCTCCTGACCTCGTGATGCGCCCGCCTCGGCCTCCCAAAGTGCTGGGATTACAGGCATGAGCCACCGTGTCCGGACAGTCTTTTTTTTTTTTTTTTTTTTTTTTTTTTTTTAAGGCCTTTACAACTCGGCTCGCTGCAACCTCCACTTCCAAGGTTCAAGTGATTCTCCTGCCTTAGCCTCCCGAGTAGCTGGAATTACAGGCATGCACCACCATGACCAGCTAATCATGTAAAACTAACTCTGGGATTAGAGGGGAAGTAGGTAAGCCAGGAACTATGTTTTGTTAAGGATTTATAGGAGCATCGTGACCCTTGTCTAAGGACAAAGAAGTTCCCAGCCTCCTCAGACCCTCGCTGGCTCCCAGATGTCTGTGGTCCTCCAACACCTCCTGATCGCAAGCCCTGCTCATGGTTTCCCTATACCCCCTCCCACAAAAAGCCTCTGATCAGCCAGAAAAAACTGAATATGGGACTTTATTTTTTATTTATTTATTTTTTGAGACAGAGTCTCACTCTGTTGCTCAGGCTAGAGTGCAGTGGCACCATCTCGGCTCACTGCAACCTCCACCTCCCAGGTTCAAGCAATTCTCTTGCCTCAACCTCCCAAGTAGCTAGGATTACAGGCACCTACCACCACACCCAGCTAATTTTGTATTTTTAGTAGAAACGGGATTTCACCATGTTGGTCAGGCTGGTCTGGAACTCCTGACCTCAGGTGATCCACCTGCTTCAACCTCCCAAAGTTCTGGGATTACAGGCATGAGCAACCATGCCCAGCCATGCCTGGCTAATTTTTGTATTTTTAGTAGAGATGGGGTTTCACCATGTTGGCCAGGCTGGTCTTGAACTCCTGACTTCAAGTGATCCACCCACTTTGGCCTCCCAAAGTGCTGGGATTACAGGCATGAGCCACCGCCCCAGGCCTTAAGATGGTATGTTACAACATGAGTTCCCCATCTCAGTTTTGCGGGCTCTTTGAATAAGCCTGCTTTTCCTCCCACCAACCCTCATCTCTTGTGTCTGGCTTTTGAGGGTTGAGCAGCCAAACCTAGGTTCAGTTACAGTGTCTAGGATGGAATTGAATGGCATCTTGATTTTCTTCCCTCTGGACCCTATATGCCTGCCTGGACTGCCCTGGCCACCCAGCAGAGTTCTGCCCTCCTTCCCTTGGCTTGTTTGGAGAAAATGTCTGGTGTCTTTGGCAATGATCACAGTGTGGGTATCTCAGTGGGAGCCACCTGGGTGGGGAGGCTAAGGCTGTGTCATCCCAGATTCCAGATAGCACAAGGCTCCATGCTTAGTGGATGACATCAGATCTATCCTGCCAGAATCTCCTTTCTCCAGCCTCTTTTGTGAATCTTGGCATGGCTGACATTAGCTCAAAAGCAAATCATGTTTGATATTAATTTATTAAAGCATTCCGGAAGTTCCTCAGCTGCCTTAGTTTCAGGACCCCAGAGTTCCCAGAAGAACCCTGCATTGGCTAGTGCCAGCCAGTGGCTGTGGTGGTCCCACCTGCCGTGCTGAGCCTCCTCCAGCATCCTCTGCTCCAGCCCAACTATCCAGACCACACCTTGTACATTCCTCCCTCCCAGCCTTTGATTCTGCTGTTTCTTCAACCTGGGATACCATCCACTGTCCAGTTTTTTTTTTTTTTCTTTTGAGATGGAGTCTCACTCTGTCATACAGGCTGGTGTGTAGTGGTGTGATCTCGGCTCACTGCAACCTCCACTTCCAGGGTTCAAGCAATTCTCCTGCCTTAGCCTCCTGAGTAGCTGGAATTATAGGCATGCACCACCATGACCAGCTAATTTTTGTATTTTTAGTAGAGACAGGGTTTCGCCATGTTGGCCAGGCTGGTCTCGAACTCCTGACCTCAGGTGATCCACCTGCCTTGGCCTCCCAAAGTGCTAGGATTACAAGTGTGAGCCACTGCGGCTGGCTCACTGTCCAGTTTTTGCAGCTCTAGACCTCACCTATTCTCTGAGACTCAGCCTGACATCACTTCCTTCTAGAGAGCACCTGTGCTCCTCCCAAGGCCCTATCACAGCCTGACCGTGGTAACTGGCCATGGAAGCCCTGGCTTCCCTCCATCCTCTGACTCTTGTCTTTGCTTCCTCTCCAAGACGTGAGTGTCCCTGGACAGAGCTAGAACAGCCACAGAGCTTTCTGGGATGAGTTTTGGAGTCAGACAAGACATTGGTTCCTTGGTTCCCCTGAACTGCAATTTCTATTGTCATAAAATGGGGCTATTGATAGTTGTTCACCACTGTGAGGATAGATGGCTGCCCTGGGCTGGGCGCTGGGGACACAGCATCAGAAATACCTAGCCTACCTGCATGAAGGGCTTGGACGTGGGGGAACAATAATTAGTAATAGTGTGGTGTTATTATTATATGCATTTATTGATGTATTTATAGTAAAGTACAAAATCTTAACTGAGCAACCAGATGATTTTTTTTCTATGTCCACGCTACGGCTCTTTCCAGATTGCGTTACAGCAAATTTCCAGCTCTCAGCAGCCTCCAAAGGCAACTACTATTTACACTTTTACCAAGATAGATTAATTTTACCTTTGTTTTGTACTTTATATAAATGAAATCCTGTGGCGTGAATGTGGTCAAGGACCAGGGACCAGGCTGCCTAAGCTAAGGAGGGGATTCAGGAGAGGCCAGGTCTAAGCTGGGTCCCAGCACCGGGCAGGGGCAGGACCCTGGCTCTAGGCCCTCCCCTCCACCCTGTGTGACTCCACACTAGTCTCCCCACAGCAGCGCTGGGCCTAGGCACTCAGTATGTTTCTCCCTGTTGCAGGGAGGTGGGGTACAGTGAGTCAGGAGTGGGGTTTGAAGGCTATGGGTCAGGGCCAAAAAGGCAGTTGGGTGAATTGAGCCAGGCCCGTACATCTGCACACTGGGGGATGAAGTCAGTGCCGTGAGTAGTCCTGGTGGCCTAGTCATGCGCTTTGTTCTCACCTCCTGGAGCAGACCATTCCTGCACCCCACTCTCCAGGGGCCCAACCTCAGTTTCCCTGGTGGGACCTTCGAGAGGCTTGGCTCAGCCAGTGATGGATTTGTTCACTTGTCTCTTTCAAGGCCTCACCCCCACACACTCTTGCTCTTTGTCCTGCCCCAGCCTCTTCAGAGCTGGGACCCAGCCAGGGACCCAAGGATTCCGCTTAAAAGGCTCTCCCTTGTGCGGACACCTCATCCACATCCTCCCCACCCCACCTCCCAACTCCCTGAGGCCCTCCCAGGCCTCAACACTCCCAGGCTCCCCAGGGCACTAGGCCTCTGAGCCCCGCTCGACTCCCTTTCCCCAGCCACAGTGGTCCTTGCTCCTTCCCACCACCAGGCCTGTGTCCCAGCCGTGCCTGCTGCTGGGAATCTCTGCTCTCCCTGGTCAGGGACTATCTCTGTCCTTCAAGGCCCTCAAGGCCTGAACTCACACCTCCTGGATGCCCTGTGGCCCTTCTGTCTGGGCACTCCCAGCCTTGGCACCAGGCCATCGAACTCTATGGCATCATGCAGCCTTTGCACCGAGTCCTGAGCTCAACCAGGAAGGGGCCTGTTGCTCTCCCTCCTCCCAGGTGGGGCCAGATGGGTCTACAGAAAAGAGGTTAAAGTAAGAACGTCGTGCCCCCCGAGACGCTAGGCCCGCAACTCCCCTGGCCCTCTGGGACCCCCTTATCTTGGGCCCTGCTCTATGGGAGGTAGGGCGGGATCCCGCAGCCCACGCCTCGGTTCCACAGTAGCACGCGGGTCTCTGCTGGCTGGGCTGGGCTGGGCTGGGCGGCAGTGGGAGCAGCCTGGGCTGGTCTGGGCTCCGGGATGCGGTGGGCAGGGGGATCGATGCTCCCAGGGGCGGGAACCGCGAGTGCAAAGCCCAACCCCCACCACCACCCCCACCGCTGCAGACGGCAGAGGATTGGGAGGCCTGGGGACCTGGCGGGGGCAATGCGCAGGGAATGGGTGGTGAAGGAGGATGAGCCTGGGAGGAGTCCACTAATTTAAAAAAAATTAAATTAGATATCTTTTTATACCGGCCAGGTGGCTCACACCTGTAATCCCAGCACTTCGGGAGGCTAAGTTGGGAGGATCTCTTGAGTTCAGGAGTTTGAGACCAGCCTGGGCAACACAGCAAGACCTCAAGACCCCATCTCTAAAAAAGAAAAAGATAGATTTCTTCTTTTTTTTTTTTTAATTAGCTGTGCGTGGTGGCACATACCTGTATTCCTGGCTACTGGGAAGGCTGAGGAGGGAGGATTAGTTGAACCCAGGGCTTAGAAGGCTATAGTGAGCTATGATCACACCACTGCAATCCAGCCTAGGCAACAGAGCAAGACCCTGTACCCAAACAAAATACAAAACCCCAGAACCCCCAAAGATATCTTTTCTGCCTTTAAATGACTGACATTTGTAAAACTCAAACTGGGCAGATGCATTAAAAGAAAAATCTTCATCCCGCAGCCCCCCTCCAGTTTGAGAGGATCCTTCCAGACCTCCAGAACCTTCGCTCACACACAAACACACACAGATACCCCTGCAGACAGACAGATGCATACAGGCACACCTTTGCACAGACACATGCTGCCACCCACACAGCCGCAACGACACACGGTAATTATATTAAAAAGTGGGTCAGAACAGTTTTTGGCATGAGAGTATTTATGCAGACACATTTCTAGTGACAAACCTACGTATATTTTATTTTTACAGGTCTTGCTGTAAGAGCAGATGCTACGCACGGGCCACCTCCCTGTTCCCGCCCCTCCCAGCAAGCCCTGGAGACATTTCACTGTGTCTGTCCCGCCTTCCACACCGCCGCTGTGGGCATGGTCCCACTGTAGGGGCTCGGTGCCAGGTTGTGCACATCTGAACTTCATGCCTGATGACTCCATTGCCAAGGCTGAGGGATGGTGGCAATGGGGTGCCCTGGGGTTGTGGACGTGGAGTTTCGCTCACCTCTGGGATTCGGGAGGTACCCTGGGCATGAGGGTAGATATAGTGGGAGTGGGAGACATATAGTGGGAGATGAGGAGAGAAGTCAGATGCGAGCAGCTGGACTGGGGACAGACTCGACTTTCTTCTTGTTGTGTTGTGTTTTACAGAGACTGGGTCTTGCTGTGTTGCTCAGGCCTCCAGGCTGGCCTTGAACTCCTGAGCTCAAGCGATAGCCTCCCAAATTTTAGGATTACAGGCCTGAGCCACCTTACCTGGCCCTCCTTGACATTTTTTTAAATTTAATTTTTGTGGGTACCGGTGGCTCAAGCCTGTAATCCCAGCACTTTGGGAGGCCGAGACGGGTGGATCATGAGGTCAGGAGATCGAGACCATCCTGGCTAACATGGTGAAACCCCATCTCTACTGAAAAATATAAAAAAACTAGCTGGGCATGGTGGCGGGCGCCTGTAATCCCAGCTACTTGGGAGACTGAGGCAGGAGAATGGCGTAAACCCGGAAGGCGCAGCTTGCAGTGAGCTGAGACCTGGCCACTGCAGTCCAACCTGGGTAACAGAGCGAGACTCCGTCTCAAAAAAAAAAAAAGAAAAAATTTTTGTGGGTACGTAGTAGGTATATATATTTATGGTATACATGAGATTACATGAGATATCTTGATATAGGCGTGCAATGTGTAATAATCACATCAGGGTAAATAGGAATACGGTACCCAGCAGCTCAAGCTTTTTTTTTTTTTTTTTTTTTTTTTTGAGATGGAGTCTTTTTCTGCTGCCCAGGCTGGAGTGCAATGGTGCAATCTATGCTCACTGCAACCTCCGCCTTCTGGGTTCAAGTGATTCTCCTGCCTCAGCCTCCCAAGTAGCTGGGATTATAGGCGTGTGGCACTACACCCAGCCAATTTTTGTATTTTTAGTAGAGAAAGGGTTTCACCATGCTGGCCAGGCTGGTCTCAAATTCCTGACCTCAAAGTGATCCACCCGCCTCAGCCTCCCAAAGTGCTGGGATTACAGACGTGAGTCACTGCGCCCAGCCAATTCAAGCATTTATCTTCTGCATCCTTAACATTCTCGAGGGACGTGTTTGAGGTCTTTGGGGCTCTCCAGATTTGTGTCCACAACAAACATTGATTATCCACTGAAAATGCAATCATATTCAACCGGAAATAGCCCCTTGGAGGACCCTTAGGTCAGTGGGGGCAGCTGAGTGGGCTCCTGCCTGTCTGTCGGCATTTCATCCCCAGCATCCTGTGTCCATGGGCTGCACCGGTATGGAGGGTTTCCCACTGGGTGGCACCAGCAGCAGAAGCAGCCTCACCTCACACACTAGCCGATCTTCAGAATGCGTCTCTGTACGCCAGTGGGGCCGGGAGCTGGGCTGCCTCTCTGCCTGGCTGCCGTGCTCAGTCTTTCTTGGGCCTGGGCTGGGGGCTTGGCTGGGGAAACCAAGACTATTTCAGAGCTGTGGTTTGGGACGTGGATACCCCATGGAGCGCCCGAGCCAAATGTGCCAGGGCCAGAGCGCACCTCCACTCCTGAGGAGTCCCTTTGCCCTCCACTGTAAAGCGCTAAAATGTGGTAGCCTGGGCTCCCAGCGGATGGGGTGGGAAGCACTGTGTTTGTTGGCCCAGGGATGAAGGTGGCACAATTCAGAGTAGAGCCCGGTTCTGCCTTGGTGTTGGCTCCTGCCTATGGGGCTGGCACTACGTCCTCTGCTCCGAATGCCCACACCTGCTTGGGTGTGTTTGTGTGTAGTGTGCAATTGGAATTCCGCACTCCCAGCCCCACCCACCAGTTTTTATTTTATCTTTAAGACGCGTATTTGAAAGTGACCTAATCAACGAAGTGTCATAAATGAAATAGTGACAAGAGTGCTCAGGGGATGGCACAAGGCTGAGGGCCCCAAGAGGGAGGTTCCCAGAAACCCCGTGGAGATCACCCAGCAGCCCATGGCCCCCGAACCAGTTGTCACCTGGGCCTCCCAAAGTGCTGGGATTACAGGTGTGAGCCACTGTGCCCAGTCTATGCTCACTTTTCAATTAAACTGCACACATCTTAAGATTATACCTGTTTAACAAGTATAGTAGCTATGAGATCCATCATGTTTTAAAATGGGCTTTATTGTGATTCTGGCATGGTGTGGCCGACAGAGCAGGACTCAACTGCCATGGGAAAGAATTTGTTACTTACAGTTCCTAAGAGCAGAGGGCACACCTTGCCACACAAGGCCACCTGGGGGCGCACCAGGGCAAGCTGGGGGGCAGGGGAGTGAGGGGAAATGTGGGAAAGCCCTTCCTGTGGTTTCCATGGGAAGGAACGGGCAAGGCAGGGTGAGCAGGCTTGGGATTGGTGGGTTTGAATCATTTCAGGAGGCTGGGGGTGTGGAGCTGTCTAGACTTCCTGGTACTGACCCTCCAGTGATTAGGGCAGGGGAATACCGGACCTGAGTGTGATAGCCCAATGGAGGGGGTAGTGGGGTATGGGCTAGGATTGGCTAGCTTGCATCTGAAAGGCTCGCTCCTAAACTGGTGATTTGCAATCTCTAGGAATTGGCTAGCCCTGGGAGAGGCAGTCCCTCCAGGGCCAGCAAAGCCCCAAGATGTCACAGCATCAGAACTGCAGAAAAGAAAAAGGCATGGCGAATACAACCGGCCCTGTGATGCGCTGACATTGTATTAAGGAAACCTTGGGGTGATGATAGCGGAGACTGGTAGCGAGTAAGGTGTAGGTTGGCCTCAACAGCGTGGAACATTTCATTGTGAGAGTAGGAAGGGGTGGCAGAAGGAGACGTATGAGGTGTCCTCGTGGTCTGGCTCGTAACAAGTTTCCCATTTACATAGCATAACCCAAGAAGAGATATCTGAAATTTCCAAGGTCTCTAACAATATCTTGGTGGAGTTGTAAAGTGTGTTAAAAGCATAAGATACTTTGTTTCAACAATGTATTTTAGAGATTAGACAAATCCCCCTTTAAACATAGGAAAGGGTAATGGGAAAGTTATTATTTTTTTTTTTGACGGAGTCTCGCTCTGTTGCCCAGACTGGAGTGCACTGGCATGATCTTGGCTCACTGCAGCCTCTGCCTCCCAGGTTCAAGCAATTCTGCCTCAGCCTCCCAAGTAGCTGGGACTACAGGCATATGCCACCATGCCCGGACAATTTTTTGTATTTTAGTAGAGACAGAATTTCGTCATGTTGGCCAGGCTGGTCTCAATCTCCTGAGCTCAGGCAATCTACCTGCCTCAGCCTCCCAAAGTGCTAGGATTACAGGTGTGAGCCACTGCGCCCGGCCAGTAATGGGAAAGTTTTTAAAAAATTTTAAAAAAATTCTTTTTTTTTTTTTGAGACGGAGTCTCGCTCTGTCGCCCAGGCTGGAGTGCAGTGGCGCGATCTCGGCTCACTGCAAGCTCCGCCTCCTGGGTTTACGCCATTCTCCTGCCTCAGCCTCCCAAGTAGCTGGGACCACAGGCGCCCGCCATCTCGCCCGGCTAGTTTTTTGTATTTTTTAGTAGAGACGGGGTTTCACCGTGTAGACCAGGATGGTCTCGATCTCCTGACCTCGTGATCCACCCGTCTTGGCCTCCCAAAGTGCTGGGATTACAGGCTTGAGCCACCACGCCCGGCCAAATTTTTTTGTTTTGTAGGGATGGGGTCTTGCTATGTTGCTGTGGCTGGTCTCAAACTCCTGAGCTCAAGTGATCCTCCTGTCTCAGCTTCCCAAAGTGCTGGGATCCTATCAGGGAGATGAATGGTTCATTGAACGCCTTTTCCCTGAGCTCTGTGTTGTGTATTCTGAGGCGTGAAACGTGTGCCTTGGTCTATGAGTAACATCTGTAACTCTGGAAGGGATAGGGAGTGTCCTGGGGTGAGGCCTCAGGCTATGTAGAGCTGCTCTGAGTTTTTTTTTTTTTTTTTTTTTTTGACAGAGTCTTGCTCTGTCACCCAGGCTGGAGTGCAATGGTGCGATTTCCACTTACTGCAACCTCTGCGTCCTGGGTTCAAGCAGTTTTCCTGCCTCAGCCTCCCAAATAGCTGAAATTACAGGCGCCTGCCACCATGCCTGGCTAATTTTTTTTTTTTTTTTTTGCAGACGGAGTCTTGCTCTGTCACCCAGGCTGGAATGCAGTGGCATGATCTCAGCTCACTGCAACCTCTGCCTCCCAGGTTCAAGCAATTCTCCTGCCTCAGCCTCCTGAGTAGCTGGGACTACAGGCACATGCTGCCACACCTGATTAAATTTTTGTATTTTAGTGGAGACGGGGTTTCACCATGTTGCCCAGGCTGGTCTCGAACTTCTGAGCTCAGATGATCCACCCACCTCGGCCTCCCAAAGTGCTGGGATTACAGGCGTGAGGCACCATGCCCTGCATTTTTTTTTTTTTTTTTTTTTTGTATTTTTAGTAGAGACGGGGTTTCACCATGTTGGCCAGGCTGGTCTTGAACTCTTGACCTTAGGCGACCCACCCACCTCGGCCTCCCAAAATGCTGGAATTACAGGCATGAGCACTGCACCCAGCCCTTTGGTTTTGATGTAAGTTTGGGTCTCTGTGAGGCAAGAGTACCAGAGTCCTTGACCCTGAAAGGGACAACTCAGCCAGTGGCACCGTAGTTTGTAACAGATGTGAAGACTGGGCCCTGTGTCAGTCAGGCAGCTGGTACTAAGGTGACTGTCTGGAGTCTGGCCAGTTGTGTTGACCTTTGGGTCCTGTCCTTCATTAGGGACATTCTGACTGAGAGATGGAAAGCAGCCACCATCCACTGAGCTCCCTCATTCTTACAATGGTTGGCAGTGCGGTTCTTATCATCTGTGTTCACTCAGCTAATCCCAGGGGCTCTCCAGGTAGCTGCGAGGTCTGAGAGCGGGTGAGCTCCTTCAATACCTGCAAGGGAGTTGGGAGGATTTCCTCCTGCAGGTGGAATACGCCAGAGGGCCCAGGTTCAGTTCCTTTGCGTCTTATAAAGGCCTTGGTAGCCGCACCAAGTTTATGGGGTGCTGCTGCCATGACCCAAAGCAAAATGGGCAGCTGGGTATAGTGCAGTGGTGTGACCACGGCTCACTGCAGCCTCAACCTCTCAGGCTCAAGCAATCTTCCCACCTCAGCTTCCCCAGCAGCTGGTACTGCAGGCACGTGCCATAGCGCTTAGCCCAGCAATTTTGTTAAGAGAAGCTGTGTCTTGCATCATCAATCCTTGAGCAACTAATGGCCATGCTAGGTGGCCCAGAGACTGCAGGGGGCCTGCGAGGGGTTGCCAAAGCCCATCCACAGTGCAGGAGTCTCTGAGGGCTCTCACAGGGGTACCTGCTGATTTTAACTTGAACAGATTTAGAGCCTTTTGTGGGAGGAAGTCCTGCTTCAGGTGGGCCACTGTATAAGTAGCAGCATCAGTAGCATAAGGAAAATTTTGTAAATGATGAATATATTGCCATCAGAACCCAAAGAGAACTAACAGGTATTGGACTTGGATGTCCAACGTGTTTTGCCATCAATATCATGCCAACATCTTCTTCCCGTCAATGTCATACCAACATCTTTTCCCATCAATGTCATGCCAACATCTCTTCCCATCAATGTCATGCCAACATCTTCTTCCCAACAGTGTCATGCCAACATCTCTTCCCATCAGTGTCATGCCAACATCTCTTCCCATCAGTGTCATGCCAACATCTTTTGCCACGTCCAACGTCTTTTGCTATCAGTGTCATGCCAGGCCAGTGCCCCTGGAGCAGGTGGATGTAGGGAAGGTATTGTCTGCATAACAGTGTGCCCTGGCAGAGCACAGGGGGGTCCCCCAGGGCAGCTTGGTCCAGCTGCAGTGTGTCCCTTTGGAGGCAGAGGCAAACTGTGGCTGAAAGCCTGTTGAAATAGGCATCAAATACAATGTAGTAGCCAAATCTGTCAGTGCAGAATACTTCGTGGTTGTTGATTGGGGCGGAGTTAATAATTTTAGTGCATTTGGGCTGGGTGCAGTGGCTCCTGCCTGTAATCCCAGAACTTTGGGAGGCTGAGGCGGGCAGATCATGAGGTCAGCAGATCGAGATCATCCTGGCTAACACGGTGAAACCCCGTCTCTACTAAATGTACAAAAAATTAGCCAGGTGTGGTGGCGGGTGCCTGTAGTCCCAGCTACTTGGGAGGCTGAGACAGGAGAATGGTGTGAACCCAGGAGACGGAGCTTGCAGTGAGCGGAGATTGTGCCACTGCACTCCAGCCTGGGCGACAGAGCAAGACTCCATCTCAAAATAATAATAATAATAATTTTAATTTTAATGCTTTTGGCTGTTGGGTGTGGGGGCCTCGGCGGGTGGGACCACAGCATGAAGACTGTAGAAACCTACCACTGGGAGCCCTTTGTTTGTCCTGGGTTTAAGAACACGTAAAACTGGACCGTTAAACAGAGCAGCAATAGGAATAGTCACTGCCTTATTAGTTAGGCTTTACGTAATAAGCATGATTCCCTGAGTGCCTGTTTTAACTTATTTTGAACCAAATTAACTATTTAATTTAATTAACTTATTTTTTGAGAAAAGACCTTGCTCTGTCTCCCATGTTGAGTGCAGTGGCATGATCTTGGCTCACTGCAGCCTCAACCTCCTAGGCGCAAGTGATTTTCCCTTCTCAGCTTCCCAAGCAGCTGGGACCACAGGTGTGTACCACCATGCGTGGCTAATTTAAAAAATTTTTTTGTAGAGACGAGGTCTTACTATGTTGCCCAGGCTGGTCTTGAACTCCTGGGCTCAAGCAATCCTCCCGCCTCGGCCTCTCAAAGTGCTGGGATTACAGGTGTAAGCCACCTCACCCGGACCAAATTACATTTCAACTGGAGGTCCATGGGGTCCCATTTTATTGAGCCAATCTGTAAGCACTTACTTCAATTACTGTAAGCATCTATACCCAGTGTGTGATATTTTAAGGTGATGGGTACTGTAACTACAGGAAGTTTAGGCAGGGCTGCCGTTACAGTTAAGCATATGTATTTTCCCTCTATTTTATATTAAGTTACCTCCTTAAGATTGTAAGGGGGTACAATGTTTATTTATTTTAATTATTTGTTTTTTATTTATTTATTTATTTTTGAGACGGAGTCTCGCTCTGTCCCCCAGGCTGGAGTGCAATGGCACAATCTCAGCTCACTGCAAGCTCCGCCTCCCAGGTTCACGCCATTCTCCTGCCTCAGGAGTAGCTGAGACTACAGGCGCCTGACACCACGTCTGGCTAATTTTTTGTTTTTAGTAGAGATAGGGTTTCACCATGTTAGCCAGAATGGTCTCCATCTCCTGACCTCGTGATCTGCCCGCCTTGGCCTCCCAAAGTGCTGGGATTACAGGCTTGAGCCACCGTGCCTGGCCGGGGGTCCAATGTTTAAATTGAGTTGGGGGCTAGGTGCACTGGCTTATATAGTATCAGGGCTTTATAGGTATCATATAATCTCGGTGCTTTGGGAGGCTGAGGTAGGAGGATTGCTTGAGGCCAGGAGTTTGAGACCAGCCTGGATGACATAATGAGATCCTATGTCTACTAAATAAATAAATAAATAAAATAAAATTTGCCTAGCTGTGGTGGTGCACACCTGTAGTCCTAGCTGCTTGGGAGACTGAGTGGAAGCATCACTTGAGCCCAAGAGTTCAAGGCTTCAGTGAGCTATGATCATGCCACTACATTGTAGCCTGGGCAACAGAGTGAGGCTTCATCTCAAAAGAATTAAAACACTAACAAATAAATAAATAAACTAAATTTAGTAGGACCCTCAGGCATAACTATAATTTGAACCACAGTATGGATTAAGTCCATGAAGATTTGTTAATTGGTGCATTTTAGCAAATGCTAAAGTTAATTTAGAGCCTATTTTGTTTAGAGACACAAAAGCCAGTCAATGCCCTTTTAATCCTTGTATGTGAATCCGTTTGGTATATGCATTTTGTCATACATTTGTTATATATATCATTTGTCATATACATTTTTAGATATACATTTTGGATTTCTAATTGAGTTGAATTATGGACGCTTGTTTTAATTTATATAATATATAATTTATTTATTGTATATTTTATAAATGTATTTATTTATATATATTTTATTGGTTCCTCTTTTCTCCCCTTCCTATATCTTGGGTGTTTTTTTCCTTCTTCTTCTCCCCCTTTTGTTCCATTTTAGGCTTTTGGTCACCTAAAGTTTTTGGGTTTTGTCTCAGGCCGATAAGAGGAAAGTGGTGGTGGCAGGGGTGTGTGTGTGTTGGGGGTGGGGGTGGGTGTGTGTTGGGTGTGTGTGTGTTGAGGCAGGGCTGTGTATGTGTTGGGGGTGTGTATGTGTGTTCGGGTGTGTGTGTGTTGGGGGCAGGGGTGTGTGTCTTGGGGTATGTGTGTGTGGGCGGGGCTGTGTGTGTGTTGGGGATATGTGTGGGGATGGGGCTGTGTGTTTGGGGTGTGTGTGTGTTGGGGTGTGTGTGTATTGTGTGTATGTTGTGATGTGTATGTGTTGGGGTAAGAGTGTGTGTTGGGGTTGAGTATGTCTGTGTTGGGGGACGTGTGTGTGTGTTGGGGCAGCGGTGTGTGTGTGTTGGGGTTTGGTGTGCGTTGGGGGGCGGGGGCGTGTGTTGGGGCTGGGGAGTGTGTGTTGGAGCGGACTGTGTGTTGGGGGTGGGTGTGTTGGGGCAGGTGTGTGTGTTGGGGGCATGTGTATGTGTGTTGAGGTGGGGGTGTGTGTGTTGGGGTGGGGGTGTGTGTGTTGGTATGTGTGTGTTGGGGTGGGGGTGTGTGTTGGGGTGGGGGTGTGTATTGGGGTGGGTGTGTGTGTGTTGGGGCAGGTGTGTGTGTTGGGGTGGGCATGTGTGTGTTGGGGTGAGTGTGTGTGTTGGGGCGGGGGTGTGTGTGTTGGGGCATGTGTATGTGTGTTGGGGTGTGTGTGTGTTGGGTGGAGGTGTGTGTGTTGGCATGTGTGTGTGTGTTGTGGTGTGTGTGTTGGGGCAGGTGTGTGTGTGTTGGGGTGGGTGTGTGTGTATGTTGGGGTGGGGGTGTGTGTGTTGGGACAGGTTGTGTGTTGGGGTGTGTGTGTTGGGGGCGGGTGTGTGGGGGCTGGTGTGTGTGTTGGGGCGGGTTGTGTGTTGGGGTGTGTGTGTGTTGGGGCTGGTGTATGTGTGTTGGGGCGGGTGTGTGTCTTGGGGTGGGGTTGTGTGAGTGTTGGGGCGGGTGTGTGTTGGGGTGTGTGTGTTGGGGTGTGTGTGTGTTGGGGCGGGTGTGTGTTGGGGTGGGGGTGTGTGTGTTGGAGTGGGGGTGTGTGTGTTGGGGTGGGTGTGTTTGTGTGTTGGGGCGGGTGTGTTGGGGCAGGTGTCTGTGTGTCTGTTGGGGTGGGGGTGTGTGTGTTGGAGTGGGGGTGTGTGTATTGGGGCGGGTGTGTTGGGGAAGGTGTGTGTGTGTCTGTTGGGGCGGGGGTGTGTGTGGGTGGGTGTGTTTGTGTGTTGGGGCGGGTGTGTTGGGGCAAGTGTATGTGTGTCTGTTGGGGTGGGTGTGTGTGTGTTGGGGCAGGTGCGTGTGAGTGTTGGGGTGGGGGTATGTGTGTTGGGGTGTGTGTGTTGGGGTGTGTGAGTGTTGGGGCAGGTGCATGTGAGTGTTGGGGCAGGTATGTGTGTTGGGGTGGGTGTTTGTTGGGGCGGGATTGTGTGAGTGTTGGGGCAGGGGCGTGTGTGTGTTGGGGGGGTGTGTGTTTTGGGGCAGGTGTTTGTGTGTTGGGGCGGATGTGTGTGTGGGGGTGGGTGGGTGTGTGTTGGGGCGGGTTGTGTGTTGGGGTGTGTGTGTTGGGGTGTGTGTGTTGGGGCGGGTTGTGTGGGTGTGTGTGTTGGGGTGTGTGAGTGTTGGGGCGGGTGTGTGTTGGGGTGCATGAGTGTTGGGGCAGCTGTGTGTTGGGGCAGGTGTGTGTGTGTGTTGGGGCAGGTTGTGTGTTGCGGTGTGTGTGTTGGGGTGTGTGTGTTGGGGCGGGTTGTGTGTTGGGGTGTGTGTGTGTTGGGGTGTGTGTGTGTTAGGGTGCCTGAGTGTTGGGGCCAGTGTGTGTTGGGGCAGGTGTGTGTGTGTGTTGGGGCAGGTTGTGTGTTGGGGTGTGTGTGTTGGGGTGTGTGTTGGGGCGGGTTGTGTGTTGGGGTGTGTGTGTGTTGGGGTGAGTGTTGGGGCAGGTGTGTGTGTGTTGGGGCGGGTGTGTGTGTGTTGGGGCGGGTTGTGTGTTGGGGTGTGTGTGTTAGGGCGGGTTGTGTATTGGGGTATGTGTGTGTTGGGGTGTGAGTGTTGGGGTGGGTGCGTGTGAGTGGGGGCGGGTATGTGTGTTGGGGTGTGTTGGGGCTGGTGTATGTGTTGGGGTGGGGGTGTGTGTGTTGGGGCGGGTTGTGTGTTGGGGTGTTTGTGTTGGGGCGGGTGTGTGTGTGTGTTGGGGTGTGTTGGGGCTGGTGTATGTGTGTTGGGGTGGGATTGTGTGTGTGTTGGGGCGGGGGCGTGTGTGTTGGGGTGGGGGCATGTGTGTTGGGGCGGGTTGTGTGTTGGGGTGTGTGTGTGTTGGGGTGTGTGTTGGCACGGGTGTGTGTGAGTGTTGGGGCGGGTGTGTGTGTTGGAGCGGGGTTGTGTGATGTTGGGGGTGGGCGTGTGTGTGTGTTGGGGTGTGTGTGTGTTGGGGCGGGTGTGTGTGTGTTGGGGCGGGTGTGAGTGTTGGGGTTGGCGTGTGTGTGTTGGGGTGTGTGTTGGGGTGTGTGTGTTTCTTGGGGCGGGGTTGTGTGAGTGTTGGGGCAGGGCTATGTGTGTTGGGGTGGGGGCATGCATGTTGGGGTAGGGGCATGTGTATTGGGGTGGGTGTGATTTGGGGCGGGTGTGAGTGTTGGGGTGGGCGTGTATGTGTTGGGGTGTGTGTTGGGGTGGGTGTGTGTGTCTTGGGGCGGGGTTGTGTGAGTGTTGGGGCGGGGGTGTGTGTGTTGGGGCGGGAGCGTGTGTGTTGGGGTGGGGACATGTGTATTGGGGTGGGTGTGTGTGTGTTGGGGCGGAGGCGTGTGTGTTGAGGTGGGGATGTGTGTGTTAGGGCAGGAGTGTGAGTGTTGGGGCGGGTGTGTGTGTGTTGGGGACATGTGTGTGTGTGGGTGGGGTGTGTTGGGGTGGGGGTGTGTGTGTTGGGGCACGTGTGTGGGAAGGATTAGGTGTGGGTGTGTTGGATGTGTTGGGGCGGGTGTGTGTGTGGGGGTGTGTGTGTGTGTTGAGGTGTGCGTTTGTTGGGGGCATGTGTGGGGGCAGGGTGTGTATTGGGGTGTATGTGTGTTGGGGGCAGGTTGTGTGGGGGGGGCAGGTGTGTCGGGGGCGGGTGTGTGTGTAGGGGCGAGTGTGTGTGTGTTGGGGGCATGTGTGGGGGCGGGGTGTGTGTTGGGGGTGTATGTATTGGGAGTGTGTTGGGGGCAGGTGTGTGTGTGTAGGCGGGTATGTGTGTGTGGGCGAGTGTGTGTGTGTTGGGGGCATGTGTGGGGGCAGGGTGTGTGTTGGGGGGTGTATGTATTGGGAGTGTGTGTGTTGGGGGCAGGTGTGTGTGTGTGGGCGGGTGTGTGTGTGTTGGGGGCATGTGTGGGGGTGGGGTGTGTGTTGGGGGTGTATGTATTGGGAGTGTGTGTGTTGGGGGCAGGTTGTGTGTGGGCGGGTGTGTGTGTGTGGGCGGGGGTGTGTGTGTTGGGGGCATGTGTGGGGGCGGGGTGTGTGTTGGGGGTGTATGTATTGGGAGTGTGTGTGTTGGGGGCAGGTGTGTGTGTGTGGGCGGGTGTGTGTGTGTTGGGGGCATGTGTGGGGTCGGGGTGTGTGGGGGGTGTATGTATTGGGAGTGTGTGTGTTGGGGGCAGGTGTGTGTGTGTGTGTTGGGGGCATGTGTGGGGACGGGGTGTATGTGTTGGGGGCAGGTGTGTGTAGGGGGAGACTGCCCTGTCTGCAGCCAGTGTTTGCCTTCCCCTTTCCTTTTTCTTTTTCTTCTTCCTTTTTTTTTTTTTTTTTTTTTTTTTTTTTTTTTTTTGAGACGGAGTCTTGCTCTGCCACCCAGGCTGGAGTGCAGTGGCCGGATCTCAGCTCACTGCAAGCTCCGCCTCCCGGGTTCACGCCATTCTCCTGTCTCAGCCTCCCGAGTAGCTGGGACTACAGGCGCCCGCCTCATCGCCCGGCTAGTTTTTTGTATTTTTTAGTAGAGACGGGGTTTCACCGTATTAGCCAGGATGGTCTCGATCTCCTGACCTCATGATCCGCCCGTCTCGGCCTCCCAAAGTGCTGGGATTACAGGCTTGAGCCACCGCGCCCGGCCTTTTTTTTTTTTTTTTAAGACGGAGTCTTGCTCTGTCGCCCAGGCTGGAGTGCAGTGGCGCGATCTCGGCTCACCGCAACCTCTGCCTCCCAGGTTCAGGCCATTCTCCTGCCTCAGACTCCCGAGCAGCTGGGTACAGGCCCCCGCGGCCACGCCCGGCTAATTTTGTGTATTTTTAGTAGAGACGGGGTTTCATCGTGTTAGCCAGGATGGTCTTGATCTCCTGACCTCGTGATCCACCTGCCCGCCTTGGCCTCTCAAAGTGCTGGGATTACAGGCGTGAGCCACCGCGCCCGGCCTTCCTTCTTTTTTAAGCAAAGTCTGTTAGAATGGCTTGGATCTCGAGATGGGTAACATTTTTCCTTTTGATTTTTGTTCCCCACTCTATCTTTTCAGTGTTTATCAGATAAAGTCCTGCTGACACCTCATGGCCCTGTCCTTAGGTGGCGTCTTACCTGACCTCCGAGGGCTCTGGAGCTACTGCGGGAGAATGACCCTGTCGGTATTTTTGAGGCTGCGTTGAGTGCGGCCCCCGTGGTAAGCTCTGGCGCTCAGGGAGACCCATCACCGGAGCATTTCACGCTCCCGAATCCACTGGCGGCCTCCCCGGGGCCTCAGGCAGGGCAGGGAGAAAGTGCTTTGTCCTTCTTCTATTCAACACTGTGCCCCTGGTCCCGAGGGTAGGGAGCCTCCTGCCCACTAGGTCCCTATGGGGGCCGGGGTCCTCACACAGCTCCTGAGAGTGAAGGGCAGCCTCCCTCACTCCCCTGGGCGCGCTCCCCCAACTCCCCCAGACAGGCTCCCCCCACTCTCCCGGGCAGGCTCCCCCGACTCTCCCGGGCAGGCTCCCCTGATTCCCCTCTGGGGCAGCCTCCCCCCGCCCCACTTCGGGGGGCCTCCTCCGTCCTGCAGCGTCCTCCCATTACGCCAGGCAGCCTCCCCCTACTCTTTGAGGCAGTCTCCCCCAATTCCCCCAGGCAGCCTGAAAAGCCCCCCAAACAGCAGCTCTGTTTGCCCCCACTTAGCAGGGTCTCCTGCGGGGCACCCCCAAACACTAGGAGGAAGTCCCTCCCGTGGCTCCCTTTGGAGGAGCCTTGGGGAACCTGGCCAGCCAGCCAGGAAGCGAGGCAGGCACAGTTCAGATCAGAGCTCAGACGACCCAGGTCCTGAGTTCGGAGCGGAGAGGCGCCCACAGCAGCAGCACCAGGCGGCGCAGGCGGCGGCACCGCACGTCCACGGCCGCCCGGTGGAACCAGTTACTGACAGCAGCGCAGTGGCGCCTCACTCCACCCTCCTTGCTGCACCGACTGCTTGAAATGCGGGTTTTATTATCAGGTGTAGTGAGGCCCATAAATCAGGGGATGCTGCCCTTGAAAAGATGGTTTGCTACAGTTCCCAAGAGCAGGGGCAGCACCACACAGCGCGGGTCGGGGACACACGGGAGAGCGCTGGGGTCTGCTGGAGTCAGGGGGAGGAGAGGGAAACGTGAGCAAGAGCCTTTATTGGGGTTTCTGTGGGAAGAAACAGTCAAGGCAGGGTGAGCAGGCTTTGGACTGGCTGGTTTGAGTAATTTCAGGGCTCTGGAACAGAGGAGCTGTCTGGAGTTTTCTGGTACCTGGCCCTGGTATGATCGGGGCAGGGAAATATTGGCCCTGAGTGTGAGAGACAGAGGAGGTGGTGGGCTGTGGGCTCTGGGGTGGCCATTGGCATCTGAGAAGGAATCTCTAGTCCTGGGAGGGGCAGCCTCTCTAGGGTCAGCTAGGCCCCAGGACGTCAAAGCATCAGACACAGAAAATAAAAATGTTGCTGTGGGTAGCAGTAATTCATTTTTTATTGCCACCCACCACTGCAGTATAAGGAGCTCGCATATGCGGGTTATCCATTCTTCGTTCTTGTTGTTGTTGTTGTTGTTGGACATTGGAGTTACCTCCAGCTTTGGCTTTTACCAATAAAGCTGCCAGGATTATTCTCGCACATAGATTTGGTGGCCACACATGTTCACTACTCTTGGTATAGGCCCTGGCATGCGCAGCTTTCATAGATATTACTGGAGAGTTTTTCAAAGTGAGTAAGCCAAATTTTAATGTTGTTGACACCCTTAAGCTTTTCGGTCTGAAGACTCATGCCTGCCTTCTGTCATTCATTCAGCAAATCATTATTGTTTTATTATTATTATTAGTTTTTTTTTTTTGAGATGGAGTCTCGCTCTGTCGCCCGGGCTGGAGTGCAGTGGCCAGATCTCAGCTCACTGCAAGCTCCGCCTCCTGGGTTTACGCCATTCTCCTGCCTCAGCCTCCCGAGTAGCTGGGACTACAGGCGCCCACCACCTTGCCCGGCTAGATTTTTTTTTTTTATTTTTTAGTAGAGACGGGGTTTCACCATGTTAGCCAGGATGGTCTCGATCTCCTGACCTTGTGATCCGCCCGTCTTGGCCTCCCAAAGTGCTGGGATTACAGGCTTGAGCCACTGCGGCCTTATTATTAGTTTTTGAGACGGAGTTTCGCTCTTGTTGCCCAGACTGGAGTGCAATGGCGCCATCTTGGCTCACCGCAAACTCTGCCTCCCGGGTACAAGTGATTCTCCTTCCTCAGTCTCCTGAGTAGGTGGGATTACAGGTGCCCAGCACCATGCCCAGCTAATTTTTTGTATTTTTAGTAGAGACAGGGTTTCACTGTGCTGGCCAGGCTGGTTTTGAACTCCTGGCCTCAAGCAATCCACCCACCTCGGTCTCCCAATGTGCTAGGATTACAGGGATTAGGCATCGCGCCTGGTCCAGCAAATCATTATTAAGAACAACTCCTTTGCCAGAAGATGTTCTAGGCATTGGTGATACCAGGGGTGATCCTCAGAAACCAGGGCATTCTAGAGGAGCCCTATTATAATAGACAAGGACAGCTGGGTGCAGGGGCTCACACCTGGAATCCCAGCACTTTGGGAGGTCGAGGCAGGAAGAGTGCTTGAGCCAGGAGTTCCAGACCAGCCTGGGGAACATGGAGGCTCAAGCCATCCTCCCACATTGCACCTGGAACTACAGGCACAAGCCATCACACCTGGCTAATTTTTGTATTTTTTGTGAAGACAGGGTTTTGCCATGTTGCCCAGGCTGGTCTCAAACCCTTGGGTTCAAGTTAATCTGCCCACCTCAGCCTTCCAAAGTGTTGGGATTACAGGCATGAGACACCTCGCCGGGCCACAAAACCCGGTCTCTACAAAAAAAAAAAAAAAAAAAAAAAACCCCAAAAGAACAAAAATAAACTGGGTGTGGTGGGCGCACCTATAGTCCCAGCTACTCAGGAGGCTGAGGTAGGAGGATCACCCGAGCCCGGGAGGCAGAGGTTGCAGTGGGCTGAGACTGCACCACTGCACTTCAGCCTGGATGACAGAGTGAGATCCTATTTCAAAAAAGTAATAATAAGTAAACAAGTAAATAAGTACATGCTATAATAATTTACTTCCGATAGGGATAACCCCTAATTACATATAATTATAGTCACAATTTCAGTAAGATGACTTCTATGAAGGAAACAAGACTGAGTGGGGACCAACGTTGCCTCTCCTGCATCCTTTCCTAGAATTCTGTCTGGCTATGAGGCTGCTTGGATCCTGAAACTGTCCTCGTATCTCGATTCCTCCATGGGCTCCATTTCAATAGAGGGGTGTGGTTTTTATTTTTTCATTTTTATTTTATTTTTTTGAGACGGAGTTTGGCTCTTGTCGCCCAGGCTGGAGTGCAGTGGTGAAATCTCAGCTCACTGCAACCTCTGCCTCCCGGGTTCAAGCAATTCTCCTGCCTCAGCCTCCCGACTAGCTGGGATTACAGGCGTGTGCCAACACGCCTGGCTAATTTTCGTATTTTCAGTAGAGACAGGGTTTCATCATGTTGGCCAGGCTGCTTTCGAAGTCTTGACTTCAGATGATCCACCCGCCTCGGCATTCCAAAGTGCTGGGATTACAGGCGTGAGCCACCTCATCCCGCTCGGGTGTGGTTTTTAAACAAGCACTTTTTAAATGTCTATCTCTAGTTTAGTCTTGGGAGCACTGCTCCCACTCCTCCATCGGGTCTGCTTTCCTCAACATCTGTTTGTCAGGCTCTGCTCCTTCTTATGTCCGTTGCCCCTTTCATGCTGTGTGTGCCGTCTCTGGGTCATGGGCTGTCTGACTCCTTGCCGGCTCCTGGGAGGTGTGGGAGGGCAGTGTGGAATGTCTTCTGGCCTGTTTTCTGCACACACAGGGCAGTGGAGGCCTTTCTGCAGGGGGCAGCCAACACTGTGGTTGAGGCTTTTGGGTGGAGGCCCACCCTGCTCCTGGCAAAGCACTCTGGCCGGGGGTTTACAATCGGAGCCCTCTTGAGAGGTAACCAGCACCCCACCCCTGCTGCTGCCTCGCCCAGGGGAAATGGGGGTGTGGAGGGAGACCAAGGGGCCACTGAAGAGTAGCTGGCCATGGCAGCCTTCCTTTCAGTTTCCAGTCCACAAGAGTCCCTGCTTTCCAATGCTGTGTGTGTGTGTGTGTGTGTGTGTGTGTGTGTGTGTGTGTGTATACACTCCCAAACTTTATGTTTAAAATAAATTGTATTTTGGCCGAGTGGGGTGGCTCATGCCTGTAATCCCAGCACTTTGGGAGGCCAAGGTGGGTGGATTCCTTAATTCCAGGGGTTCAAGACCAGCCTGGTGATCTGCCTGCCTTGACTTCCCAAAGTGCTGGGATTACAGGAGTGAGCCACTGCACCTGGCCTAATAAACTTCATTTTATTTTATTTTATTATTTTATTTTTATTTTTATTATTTATTTATTTATTTTGAGACGGAGTCTCGCTCTGTCACCCAGGCTGGAGTGCAGTGGCCAGATCTCAGCTCACTGCATGCTCCGCCTCCCGGGTTCACGCAATTCTCCTGCCTCAGCCTCCCGAGTAGCTGGGACTACAGGCGCCCGCCACCTCGCCCGGCTAATTTTTTGTATTTTTTTAGTAGAGACGGGGTTTCACCGTGTAGGCCAGGATGGTCTCGATCTCCTGACCTCGTGATCCGCCCGTCTCGGCCTCCCAAAGTGCTGGGATTACAGGCTTGAGCCACCACGCCCGGCCTTTTTATTTTTTTTGAGATGCAGTCTTGCTCTGTCGCCTAGGCTGGAGTGCAATGGTGCAATCTCAGCTCACTGCAACCTCTGCCTCCCGAGTTCAAGCAATTCTCCTGCCTCAGTCTCCTGACTAGCTGGGATTACAGGTGCCCACCACCACGCCCAGCTAATTTTTGTATTTTTAGTACAAATGGGGTTTCACTATGTTGGCCAGGCTGGTCTTGAACTCCTGAGCTCAGATGATCCGCCCGCCTCGGCCTCCCAAAGTGCTGGGATTACAGGCGTAAGCCACCGTGCCCAGCCATAAACTTTAAGAACAACTTTATATTTACAGAAAAACTGTAATGATAGTTTAGAAAGTTCACCTATATGCCACACCCAGTGTCCTTTATTTTAATATAATAGTGTGCGTTTGTTGCCTTTGATGGACCAATATTGATACACTATGATTAACGATGGTCCAGCTTTACTAGGCTTTCCTCAGTTTTACCTAATGTCCTTTTTCTGCTCCAGGATCCTATTCAAGACACCACATTACAAATGAAAATGTACTTTCTGTCATTTCTGGGACCAGGGACAGGTTGGGGAGGCAACACAGTGAAGCTGGGTTTCTGGCTCCCCAGGGACTTGGGGAGCACTTGGCAAGGGCATCAGATTGGATTTCATGCATCCTGAGTGTCTGTTCCACTCCCAGGTCTCCTTCAGTGTGTCCTCTGACTCATCCCCTCTCTGGCATCGGTTTCCTCATCTGGAAAATGAGGGCCTGGGTGAGTTTCCTCTGGATAGGCGGTGGCCTGGGGCAGAGGGAACTGGCAGGCTTGGTGTTGTCCTGAGGGTGGAGCTGGGGCTCAGGGCAGTACGGGTCTCACGGAGTTCAACACAGGGGCGAAGGCTCTGATTTTGGAAGCTTTTTAACTCAAAGGTCAGGGGCCAGAGTCCTGCCCCAGCCTGGCTGTTAATTCCTCTGTGCCTCAGGCAAGGCGCTCCTCATCTCTGGGCCTCAGTCTCCTGATCTGGAAAGTGATGGCTGGTGGGATGGCTTCTGAGGACCCTTCTGGCTGGGAACAGAGCAGGCTGCCCTGGAGCAATGAGTCTTCTCCCAAGGGTGCAAACTGGGCCGGGGGGCCTGCTGAGTGTGGCAAGGGGTGATGGCCATGATGGCACTGTGGGTCCTCCTGCTGATGGAAAATCCGGCCTCTGTGCCCACCTTTCCCGTGGCTATTTCAGGGGATGGTGGCTGGCGGCCGCAGGACACCCATGCCCTCCTTCTTGGCCCATTCCGGACTGCCTTTGGCCCTGAGTTAAAGGAGGCCTGCCAAGTGTACCAAACCCTGGGCCATGGACTTCCACAGGATGCACAGAAGCGCGCCCTCACTATGTGCGAACCTGTGGCAGCTCTGGCTGCTGTGTCAGTCAGCTCCCAGGCAGCTGCCAGCAGAGGCCAGGCTCTGGCCCACAGGCACAGCAGGCCCACCCTCCAAAGATCCAAGGGAGTGAGAGAAGGAACAGAGGCATCACTGAGAAGGTGAAGATGAGGGGCCCTGTGCCCTCACCCCCCAAAAACCAGACTCTCCATTTGAGAACATTCAGGTTCTTCCTTGTTTCCAAGCCTTTGCATCTGTTGTTCCCTCTACCATCAATGCCTTTCCCTTTCCTAGTTGTTTAACTCCTACCCACCCCTCAAGGCCCAATGCAAAAGTCCCTTCTACTGGATCCTAGCTGCTTCAGGGCCTACCTGTGTCATGGCACGTATCACCCTGAATCGTAACAGCCACTTCTGTACCTGTGTCCCCATCCAGACCTCAAGTTCCCTGAAGGCAGGAGTGGGTCTGACTCACGCTGTGAGGTTGCTGCATGCGCATTATCTCCCCTTTGCATTATTGGTTAAACGGGCGGGTGCAGGAAGGGAGGATTGCTGCACGAACCTTTCCTAAGCTCCTGTTTACTGGCGCATCCATTCCACGCCGATCCTCCCCTAGTCCCTCTATCCTGCCAGCGGCTCCTCCGTGGGGCAGGGGCGGCGGGAGCCACAGGGGCGTGCCCGAGAGCGGGTCGGGGCTGCGGATAGGACGGGGCCGGGGGAGGTGGGGGGGGAAACCCGACGGCTGCCTGCGGGAGAGCGGGGCGCGCAGAGCCGGTGGGCGGCCGCGACAGCAGCAGTGGCACCCGCGCATCGAGGAACCCAGGGACTCGCGCAGATCGCGCGCGGCCACCTTGGTCCTGCCAGGGAGCTTTATTTCCAACCGAGGCAGCTGAGGTTCCCAAAACCCCAGCGACCCGTCGGGGTCTGGAGGGCGCCGGGACCCGGCCGCCCAGCCCGGCCAGAGGTGCCCCGCCCCAAGCCTGGCGCACCTGGCCCCGCCCCGCTGGGACCCCGCCCCCGCCCCCGCCCTCGCCCCCGCCCTGATGAGAGTCGATTCCGCGCCACGGCTGCCGCGACAGGTGCAGCAGAGCCGAGCCGGCCGCGCTCCCAACGGCGCCTCCCGCCCCACCATGGGCAACAGCGCGAGTCGCAGCGACTTCGAGTGGGTCTACACCGACCAGCCGCACACGCAGCGGCGCAAGGAGATACTGGGTGAGCGCGGCGCGGGGCTCCCGCCGGGTGGTGACCACCCCGTTGGCCTGTCTGGAGTCGCATCGGGGAGTCGAGCCCAGATGGGCCGCTCCAGCTCTGGCCCAAATGCCGGCGGGCGCTCCGCCATTGCTGCTCCCCTCCCCGGGGTCCCCGGCCGGCTCCCCGAGGGTCCCCCACCCTCGCCGGCTCTGAAACTCCCCGGGACCTGAGGATTCCGAGGACCCGAGTACGGGTCCGTGCGCCAGGGAGTGCGTCTCAATTGCTCCTCGCGGGTCGCGGGACACGAGCCACTCCCGGCCGGGGCCGGGGCCGGGGCGCAGGAACGGCCCCGGGACGCGCTACGAGGCGCACGCGCTCCGGGCCTGGAGGCACCTTGCGCGCTGCGGCGCCTCCACCCGCAGTCAGTGGGCGCCTGCTGCGCTCAGATCCCCTGGGTCCCGCGGCCACGGGCGCCCCAGCCTGGAGTTCAGGGCGGATGATCGCCAGGAAGGGAGCAAACGCGAATGAGAGGCGCGCGTTTTTCTTTGAAAAGAAGGAAAGATTGTACTAAGGAATCCGTCTATTCTGGCATGTCGCTTATTACGTGGCGGCTGTTTTCCTTGTCGCTTCGTGTCCTCTGCGAGGAGGTCATCTTTACCCACTCGGAGTCACTCTCGTTCATGTCAGAGGCCCCATCCAGCCCACAAGCAAGGTGGCCGCAGTGAGTCGTCCTTGGCCAGGGCTACGGGGTCAAAGGGTCAGCGTCTGGAGAGTGGCTTTGGCCAGATGCCACCAAATCGCCGCAGGCTGAGACAGGCCCGCCCCTCCCGCTCCCACGCGGGAGGCACCCCTGCCTAAGTCAGCACCGCGCGTTGGCACACCTTGTAATCTTCAGTCAGATCGGGGAAACAATACTATTTAATTGTGGCTTTAATTTGCACTTATTTGATGGATGGTTTCACATTTTAATTGGGTGTTTTGTTTTATTTTATTTTATTTTATTTTAATTTATTTATTTAGCGACAGAGTCTCCCTATCTCGGTTCACTACGACCTCCGCCTCCCAGGTTCAAGCGATTCTCCTGCCTTAGCCTCCCAAGTAGCCGGGATTACAGGTGTGTGCCACCACACCCGGCTAATTTTTGTATTTTTAGTAGAGATGGGGGTTTCACCATGTTGGCCAGGCTGGTCTCGAACTCCTGACCTCAAGTGATCCACCCGCCTCTGCCTCCCAAAGTGTTGGGATTACAGGCATGAGCCACTGTGCCCAGCCAACTTTTTCTTTCTTCCTCTTTTTTTAATCCCATGGCAGCATACTGAGAAACCATCACTTTTAAATGTTTGAAACCCAAGATATATTGGGTGGCTAGCCTGTGACTGCATCCCGAGGTAGCTGGGGCCTCAGGAGCTGGAAGCCTCTGTGTGGGTTTGTGACTGCTGTGGTTTCTCCTGGGAGGTGAGCTGCAGCCCAGCATCGTCTGGTCCCAGCAGCGGTAGCTGCCTCCCCTATGCTGTGGAGCTCCTGAGGAGGGCGGGGAGGAACCTTGGGGGTCATCTGACCCTCCCTCCCTGCTCATGATGTGAACAGGGCAGGTGTCCTGGCTACTACCCCTCAGCAGGTCTGAGGTGGGGCTGAGGTTGAAGCAGGGGTCTCCTTGGCCCTGTTTGAGTTTCTGTCCCCTCCCCTGGTTGTCCCCAGCTTCCCCTCACAGGACTCATTGGCTATCTGGCCCCATGTGGAAAAGGCAAGAGGCACATGGCAGCCAGTGTCCTGGTCCCTAGGAACTCATACCCATAGAATAGGAGCTGGGCCTACCCAGGGCCACCTGGAGGGACCGAGACACTCTGGGCTGCGGCCTCACTTTCCCAATCTGCAAAACAGGTAGGACTGCCAGGCAGAGCAGGTGTGAGGACGAGATGAGACCTCAGCTGGGAAGGTGCCCGGGATGGTACCTCGGCCTCCAGGACAAGGGGAAGGAGCTCTCTCTAAAGAGGGAAGCCACAGGCCCTGGAACCAATCCAGGAGGCTTTCTGGAGTGGGTGACTAGGAAGGTTGAAAGACTTGGAAGAGGGAGAGGCACCTGGGGCCAGGGCTTGGGGATCACAAGTCCTCAGGGCCGGCTCTCCAGCTTGACCCACGCTTCTTTTCCTGCGGGGAGGAGGCAGGGGCTTCCTTTCCAGCTAATAAACTTGGAACGTGCCATTCCCTCCCTCCCTGGCACTGGCACAAGCTGTTTCCCGGGTGAATGTCCCTCCTCTCTGCTCTGCCAGGCTCTCTCTTGGTTAGCTTTGCTTGCTTAGTTCAGTCCCACCTCCTGCAGAAAGCCCTCCACTGCTCCCAGGCCTGGCCCAGCTGGATGAGGACCCCTCCTCTGGGTTCCCCTCCATGGCTCCAAGCCCTCTGGGCTCTGGGCTCTTTGGGGGCACAGTTCAGGAGCTTGCATGTGGAGCTGAACTCCTGGCAAGGACCCTGACACCCACTCATTAGCCACGGGTGTTTGTAAACAGAGGAAGGAGTTGAGGCCTGGGCAAATTAAAAGGGGTTAATAAATCATACCTTCCTACTGGGGCTGTTGTGCAGATTAAATGAGGTGATACGTAAAGTGCTTTTTCCCGGACTCGATGAGTATCAGCTGCGATAATAGTTAATGTCTCAGAGATAGACCTGGCAAGGCCTGTCGTTTCCCTAAGGACAGGGAATACTCTGCTTCCCCCATGCCTGTGCTATTCCCAGTCCTCGGAGAAATGCTCTGTAACTGCCAGCATCTCTTTATAGAAGAGGCAGGAGTGAGGCTCAGTGAGGGGAAGCAACTTGCCTGGGAACACACGGGCCAGGCTGGTGCTCAGGCAGCCTCCTGCCCCACCCAGTTGGCTCCTGCAGCCTATGCCAAGCTCCTGGGTGCCCAGGGATGTTCAATAAAGATCGTAATCTCAGAGTCAGAATCCAGGAAGTCCTTGCAAAGAGCTGGCTCCAGGAGCTCTGGGGTTGCGGCCAAAGTCCGTCTCCAGCTCCTGCCTGGGAGGGAGACATGCTCCCCAGGACATAACTTCCTAAGAAAGTGGGGTCTCCTAGGCCAGGGCTGAGGCTCCCTGGCCTGAAAGGGCAGGACCGGAGCCAGCAAAACTGGTCCCATCAGAGATCCAGCCAGGCGTGGCTGGTGGAGTAAAAGGCAAGCTCTGGGTTTGTTTTTTTTTTTTTTTTTTGAAAATGAATAGCTTTGTAATTTTGTTTGTTTTTAAATTATGAAAGCACGGCACACATGGTAATACAAAAATTCAAATAAAGAAAAACAAAAGAGGAAAACCCGGAAGCGAGACTGCTGGCCGTTGCTAGATTATTTGCTTCAGAAAGGCCGGGACTGGGGCTCTGTCAGTGGTAACTGGTAAAATCCAGAACCAAACTGCCAGAGCCATGAGAGGAACGTGGGGCTCCATCTCCCAGCCACGGAGCTGCATGGCTGCAGGGCAGCCCCATCTCTGTAATGTACAGGGGCCTGGCTGCTCCCAGACCTTCAGTATATATTTGTCACTGGAAATGAAAGGCAGGTTTAGTGAGCGGCCGGTGAGAAGGTGGGCACTTTCCACAATTGCCAGATCCAATTAGGTCCCAGGGTGCCTTCCACAATGGACAGGGTCAGGCTTGTCTCTTGGCACAAAACCTCAGGTGGCAGGGATGGAAGCTGTGGTAGGTGGCTTCCCGGAGCATTAGGCCAGGGCTGCGGAGGAAGAAGTTTAGGAAGGAGGGGATTAGGAGGACTTTGCTGCCTTTGTGAGGACAGACTTGTCCCAGGTCGGGTTACTCAGCCGTGGATGGGTGGGGGAAAGGCCACGTTGTATGGAAGCATTTCCTGCTGCGGCCACCAGGTGACATTGTCAACCCTGAGCAGCTTTGTGGTGGAACAGGGAGCTGGGAAGCAGGTGGCGGCAGAGGTGGAAAGTTGGCGCAATGACAGGCAGTGACAAGGGGCACCTCCCACGTGGCCAATGAGTGACTGTCATGTGATGGCATTTGGCCTCCCTGGGAAGGTGGTAGAACAGGTCTCCCTAGATGTTGCCAGAGCCAGGGCTTGGGGGCGCAGAGGGGTCCAGTGTGGAGGTAGTAAGAGGCCCCTTTGCTTTTGGGAGCCCTGCTGGGGACAAGACAAAAGTGACTTTATTGCCAGCCAGTCAGGAGGGGCAGGGGTGGAGTGGCCTGTGACTGAGAGGAGGAGTCTGACATGGGGTGGGCCCTGTCTCTGCCACTCTTGGAGGCAAGGGCACAGCAGCTTCTCTGGCCTGGCTGCCTGTTTCCGATGCAGTCCCTCTGCTCAGTGGCTCAGTGGATTTGTCAGGAGAATTTCTGGGCAAAAGCTGTAACTCATCAGAGTTGCACCAGGGTGATGCAACTGTCCTGCGGGTGCAGGGGGCTTTGGGCTGGCCTCCCCTCAGCAGGCCCTGCCTCCGACTCTGCCCTCTGGAATTTTATGAGCGAGCCTGCTAACTGATATAAGTGTGCAGATCTGTGGGTGCCAGACGTTTCATACCTTTGCACCTGCTGCCCCTTCTTCCCCATGGGCCCCTAGGGAAGACCCCATCTCCATGTGCTCACAGCCATAGAGGCTGTCAGAGCAGATGCCTTACAGATGGAGACTGAGGAGACAGGTCCAGAGAGGGATAGGGGCTTGCCCAAGGGCACACAGGAGTCTGATTGGGCCTGATCCATGATTTTTTTTTTTTTTTTTTTGAGACGTTTTGTTGCCAGGCTGGAGTCCAGTGGTGGGATCTTGGCTCACCGCAATCTCTGCCTCTTAGGTTCAAGCAATTTTCCTGCCTCAGCCTCCCAAGTAGCTGGGACTACAGGCGCATGCCACCTTGTCCAGCTAATTTTTGTATTTTTAGTAGAGATGAGGTTTCGCCATGTTGGCCAGGCTGGTCTTGAACTCCTGACCTCAGGTGATCTGCCCGTCTTGGCCTCCCAAAGTGCTGGGATTACAGGTGTGAGCCACTGCACCCAGCCCTGATCCAGGATTTTCTCTGGGTGCTTTGTGGCAGTGTAGCCAAGCACTGCATCACTGCTGATGGAGTCCGAGTCCATATCAGGGCCCTGCTCAGCACTGTGCAGGCCTGGAGTCGGGGGTCCTGAGTTCAGGTCTTGGCTCTGTCAGCCTTGCTGCACCTTCATGGGCCCTTCTTTGCACCTCCCTGGACCTCAGACCCTTCATTTCTGTGTCCTGCCTGGACAGGGTGACTTCTAGCAACAGCTGTCGTTCATGGCCACCTGCCCAGAAGCCTCGTGCCTCACCTGGGGCCAGTGCTGGAAACTGTCTGTGTGGGTCTGTGTATCTTGGTTCCAGGTGGCTGTGCACGTCGGGTTCTGTGCTACCCCATGGAGCAGAGAGCCCTCAAGGCACATGTGTCACCCAGCTACTCCTGCCATCCAGGCTGGAGGTCTGGGAGGGCAGCGTCCCTCCTGAGGTCAGTTGAGTGCCCACAGCAGGACAGAGCTCCCCAGCTGGGCCAGGTTTGGGTGTCTAGCTAGGAAGTGCAGGTCTGCAGTTCCTCGCGGGGCTGCCAGGGAGCTGTGTTTCTCCCTGTCCTTCTCTGCCTTGGGCTTTCCCCATCTCTTGTGACCCGGAGAAGATGGAGCCCAAGGCCATGGAACCCACTGACTCCCACTCCCCAGTCCCACCCATTCTCCCTGTCCCCCTTTCCTTGAGCCCCTGGAAGAGGCCCCGAATTGGTCAGTGTTCTCCAGAGAGACAGAACTGATAGGATCTATTTATCTATATATGTATGTGTGTATCTCTCTCTCTCTCTCTCATCTATTATCTATCATCTATCTATCTATCTATCTATCTATCTATCTATCTATCTATCTATCTATCTATCTATTTATTTTTGCCATTACTGGCACCCAGGCTGGAGCGCAGTGGTGTAATCATGGCTTACGGCAGCCCCGAACTCCTGGGCTCAAGCGATCTTCCCACCTCAGCCTCCCAAGTAACTGGGACCATAGGCACACACCACCACACCTGGCTAATTTTTAAACTTTTTGCATAATAAGGTCTTGGTCTTGCTGTATTGCCCACTCATCCTGACCTCCTGGGCTCAAGCAAACCTCCTGTCTCAGCCTCCCAAAGTGCTGGGATTACAGTGTAAGCCACCATGCCTGGATCAATCGATCTATCATCTATCTATCTATCTATCTATCTATCTATCTATCTATCTATCTATCTATCTATCTATCTACCTACCTACCTACCTACCTACCTACCTACCTACCTACCTACCATCTATCCATTCAAAGAGGGGATTTATTAGGGGAATTGGCTCATGTGATTATGGAGGCTGTAAAGTCCCATGACAGACTGTCTGCAAGCTGGAGACCCAGGGATGGCAGTAGGGGTAGCATGGTTCAGTCTGAGTCTGAGGGCCTCAGAACCAGGGAACTCGATGGTGGAACCCTCAGTATGGTATTGAAGGCCTGAAAGCAGATGGAGGGTAGGGGGTGCTGGGGTGGTTCCTGGAGTCCAAAGGCTGGATTTTGATATCCAAGGACTAGAGAAGCATGTGTTACAGCTCCAAGAGAGGAAAGCAGGGGGAGAAGGAGAGAGGGATGGGAGGAGAGAGGGAGGGAAAGACAGGAGGGAGACCCTTGCCTCTGCCTTTTTGTTCTGTCGGGGTCCCAGCTGATTGGATGGTGCTGGCCCACACTGTGGGCAGGCCTTCCCCACTCAGTCCACTTACCCTCTGCCAGTCTGGAAACACCTTGACAGACACACCCAGAAATAACACTCCATAGCTCTCGAGGAGTTCCTGAGTCCCCTTGGCACTTAGCTCTGGCGCCCCTTGCCTTCTCCATGACGCTCACCCTGGCATCTCCTTCCCGTCCTGCCGTCCTCTGGTGCCTTCCTGTTGCCCTCCCTGCCCGATGCCCTCCACGGACCCATCCTCGCCACCTCATCTCACCCTCGCCTTGCCTCGGGCTGCACCGCAACGGCTCCTGCTGAGATACCATGACCTGGCTAAGTCCAGGGACGCCTGCCCTCTCTTCTTGTCCCTGAACCTCTGTGACCCCTAGCAGCTGACTGCTTCCAAGCTCTGGGTTCAGTTACTACCCCATCCTGACTGCACCCAGGGCGACCTCAGCCACAGCCCTCTCCTGCACATCCAATTTGCATGGCGTGGTCCCGAGTGTTCCTGGCATGTCCCCATTCCCACTCCCCCAGGGACCTGGGCGCTCTGGAGCTGAAGATGGTAGATCTTTGCAATCTTTGCAAAGAGCGTGGGTTGTTTTCTCCTGGCAAGGAGTTAGTCAACTGACCTTCTTGGGTGGGTGCAGAGTAGACCGACTCCTAAGACAAGGCTTCTGGGGGGCCCACTGGAGGCTGGGGTATTCAGTGAGGCCTCTCTGCCTCAGTGGGTTGGGACTCCCAGCCTACGCCACCTCTGGAACTCCTTGGTGCAAAGCTCCAGGAGCTACTGTTTCCAGAACTCTCAAGGGGCTCTGGCTCTAGCAAAGCTTCTCTGGGCCCCGGGCCTTTGGCAGGAGCCCCTGGACCAGCAGCATGGGCGTCTCGGGCCCCCTGAGTGCCATTCTCTGCTCGTTCAGCTCCTTGGGGGTCCCTCAGCCCCTCGCTGCAGTCCAGCAGGTGCCTGCAGGCAGGTGAGGTGACCTGGGGCTGCCTGCATGTTTCCTCCTTGAGTCACGCCCTGTGCTGCCCATGCTCAGCTACCTCGTGCACTGCCCAGTTTTTAGTTACTTCCAGTTGGCGGCTCCCGGGCCTGTAAGCTTTGGGCCTGCTCTTGTTAAAACAAGCCAGGGCCAGGTCATTGCCCCAAGACCAGCTTTTGCTCTCAGAGCACCTTTAATGACAACAGCACCAGCTCGTACCTACTGAGCGCTGGCACCCCCAGGGCTCAGACTATCGTGCTGGCCTCCCCACAGCCTGATGGACATAGAGGAACGGCATCCCCGTTTCCCAGATGGGAAGACATAGGCTGGTGGGGCCCCTGCTGTTGGCCAGGTGGTGGCTGGGGATGGGCCGCTGAGGCTTGTTGGGACCTGCCTGCACTAGGCCTCCTGCCAGATGCGCCAAGTTAGAAACAGCCCCGAGTTCACGCAGAGGGGACTTAGGGGCATGCTTGTTGGATGGGCTAGCCCAGTGGCTGTTTCTGGGCTCCCAGCGGCTCTGGAGGCCCCGGCACACCCATGGGAGATAGGACCAGCCCATAACTGGGGCTGGGTGAGGGGCTGGCAGGGTGGGCACTGGCGTCCTTCTGTGTGCAGGTTTCTCCTCTCTCTGGTGGTCCAAAGTGGAGCCCCTGAAGGAAGGCTGGGGCTTGGAGGGGCAGCTGAGTCCTAGGAGGTGCTGAGGAAAGCAGGAAGGGCACGAGGCTCCCTGAAGGTGGGCTGCACAGGGCGTGGGGAGGGACCCTGAGGCCGCACCACACAGGGAGAACTTAGTATCTTTGTTTAGCAGATGGGCAAAGTGAGGCCCACTCTCCAAGGTCAGGGCTGCCAGGCTCTGTCGTGGCTCTCGCTTCTGAAGGGTGCAGGAGTGGCTGATGCTTGTCTGCACCCAAGAGCTGGAGGCCTGGGCTGGCCCTCCCCAGAGCTGCTCGCTTGTGGCTCATCTGGCACAGGTGTGGCCTGCCCCTCCCTCTTGCCCCAAGGCTTGGCCTCCTTCCAAGGGGAAGCAGCAGCTGGTTGCCTGTGGAACAGGGACTGGGAGGGGGGCCGGGGTTAGGGTGGGAGGGGGCTGGAGCTGGCCAGCCCCCAGGTAGGCTGGCTACTGCCCTGGGGGCAGGGGCGTCCCTGGGTAAGAGGGAGGCAGTAAGCAGTGGTGCCCTTGGACCTGCAGTCTCAGCCTACATCCAGGCACACAAAGGGGACTTCGCATGCGACTCCTTAGCCCTGTGCCTGGGCCAGAGCCTTCCTGAGTGGGAGCTGCCAGTAGGTCCTCCTTGCTTTGCCTGACAGGAGACATTGCTTCCCTGCCTGGGACCACTTTGCTTTGGGCGCTGGGCCCCGACCTCTGGGCGGAGGCCCCCAGTGTGCCTGAACACACAGGCAGCACTGAGGCATGGCCTCTGAATCGTCCCCGCTGGCCCGGACCTACTAGGTGGGAACAAGCTAGGACGAGGCCTGGCTCAGGGAGCAGCAGGGCCTGTCTGCCAGCGTGGGCTGTATGTGTCTCTGCTGGAGTCCTGCCTTCTGAGTCTGGCGGGATGAGGCTCGGTCGGGGGAGGGGGGCAGCAGGCCCTCTAGGGACAGGGCCTGTGTGCAGGGGCAAAGGGACCAGTGAGGTTTGCTGGCCACTCCTGCCTTCTCACCCCTCGGCCACCGCAGTGGGAAGGAGCGTGAGGAGGAGGGTGGGGTGCAACCCCACTGAGCAGGGCCTCACACCTCCCTGTCTTCCTTGCAGCCAAGTACCCGGCCATCAAGGCCCTGATGCGGCCCGACCCGCGCCTCAAGTGGGCAGTGCTGGCGCTGGTGCTGATGCAGCTGCTGGCCTGCTGGCTGGTGCGCAGCCTGGCCTGGCGCTGGCTGCTCTTCTGGGCCTACGCCTTCGGAGGCTGCGTGAACCACTCGCTGACGCTGGCCATCCACGACATCTCGCACAATGCGGCCTTTGGCACGGGCTGCGCAGCGCGCAACCGCTGGCTGGCCGTGTTTGCCAATTTGCCTGTGGGTGTGCCCTATGCCGCCTCCTTCAAGAAGTACCACGTGGACCACCACCGCTACCTGGGCGGTGATGGGCTGGACGTGGATGTGCCCACGCGCCTGGAGGGCTGGTTCTTCTGCACGCCCGCCCGCAAGCTGCTCTGGCTGGCGCTGCAGCCCTTCTTCTACTCGCTGCGGCCGCTCTGCGTCCACCCCAAGGCCGTGACCCGCATGGAGGTGCTCAACACGCTGGTGCAGCTGGCGGCCGATGTGGCCATCTTTGCCCTCTGGGGGCTCAAGCCCATGGTCTACCTGCTGGCCAGCTCCCTCCTGGGCCTGGGCCTGCACCCCATCTCGGGCCACTTCGTGGCCGAGCACTACATGTTCCTCAAGGGCCACGAGACCTACTCCTACTATGGACCCCTCAACTGGATCACCTTCAACGTGGGCTACCACGTGGAGCACCACGACTTCCCCAGCATCCCGGGCTGCAGCCTGCCCCTGGTATGTGGCTGGGGAGGCAGGGCTGTGGCAGGGCAGGACTGCATGGCCATCTGAGGAGGTGGAGGCCCTGGAAGGGCCTTGGGTCATACCCAGCAGCCTCTCCCTTTTTGTGCTGGTCATGGCAGGGCCACTTGCACTTGTCCCCAGGGCAGGAGGAAAGGCCACACAACAACAGGCGAGTCCTCTGCTGGAGGCTGAAGCCAATTCAGGGAAGTAGAGTCTGAGAGACATTTCACAGCTCAGGCTGCCTGAAGCCGCCATGATACTGACAGGGTGTCTTCCATGAAGCGGGGTGCATAGCAACACTGCATGGGGAGCACCACCCTTCCCCTCTGCAGGCTCTTTCCCTGCCCATTCCTTGTCATTGCCCTGCGACCCTCCAGGGGCCAGAGAGGACAGGGTGGGCCTTGCTCTTTGCAGCCCAAGGAGCTTGGCCAGAGCTGATGGGGAGTGGAAGTCCCAGGTATGGGTACCTCTGCCCCGGGAGACCGGGAGCTGGAGAATTTCTGAATGAGAAAGGAGGAAGGGGAAGCGGGAGGAGGAGCCGTCCCTCAGCCATTGCCAGCCTGCGCCTTGGTAGCCTCTGGCTGCCTGGAAAGAGCTGGAGTGACCTGCGGGCAAAGGGGGCGGGAGGAGGTGGCACTGGGGAGGTGTTCGAGCGCCTGAGTGCGCGCCTCTGTGTGCACCGGGGTGTGCCTGTGTCTGTGTGTGAGCATGTCTGCCCTGCGATGGTGTGTGGATGCCTGCCCGCGTGTGCAGGTATTCGCATGTGTGCTTGAGCGTGCGCGCCCGTCTCTGTGTGTGGTTATGTGTGAGCGCTTACCGGGGTGTGCAGGTGTTTGTGCACACGTCCCTGTGTGTGTGCACCCTGGCTTGTGAGCAGGTGTTTGTGCACACGTCCCTGTATGTGTGTGTGCACCCTGGCTTGTGGGCAGGTGTTTGTGCACACGTCCCTGTATGTGTGTGTGCACCCTGGCTTGTGGGCAGGTGTTTGTGCACACGTCCCTGTATGTGTGTGTGCACCCTGGCTTGTGGGCAGGTGTTTGTGCACACGTCCCTGTATGTGTGTGTGCACCCTGGCTTGTGGGCAGGTGTTTGTGCACACGTCCCTGTATGTGTGTGTGCACCCTGGCTTGTGGGCAGGTGTTTGTGCACACGTCCCTGTATGTGTGTGTGCACCCTGGCTTGTGGGCAGGTGTTTGTGCACACGTCCCTGTATGTGTGTGTGCACCCTGGCTTGTGGGCAGGTGTTTGTGCACACGTCCCTGTATGTGTGTGTGCACCCTGGCTTGTGAGACTCTGGAATCCCTCAGACTGAATTCCAAGCTTGGGCCATGGCCTGTGCCCTCCATTCCGGCTGGCAGTACAAAGGCGGTGCTCTGCACCAGGGATCATCTCACTTGAACCTCACCACAGCCCAGGAAGCAGCTGCCTCCTCATCCGTTGTCCCTGTTGTATACATAAGAAGGCACAGGTGCAGGGAGAGGTGCCCGCCTCAGGAGGTGACGGGGCGGAGGGGAGAGGTGCCCGCTTCAGGAGGTGATGAGGCGCAGGGAGAGAGGTGCCCGCCTCAGGAGGTGACAGGGTGCAGAGGGGAGAGGTGCCCATCTCAGGAGGTGGCAGAGCAAGAATCCGGACCCAAGTTGGCACGAGTGCCTGCTGTTAGCCACGAGCCTTTACCTCTCCCGAGCAAAGTGAGAGGCTCTGGGTACCTGGTGCTGGCCCTGCCTCCTGTGGCCCTGCTGCCCTGGCTTTGCGGCCGGGCTCCCTGCATCCTGACAGCATCCTTAGGAGGTGACGGGGCGCAGAAGGGGCAGGAAGGGCATCCCTGTGGTGGAAGCTGGGCCAAGGCTGCATGCTGTTGAGCAATGGGCGGCGTGGTGGTGGTGCAATTGTGGGCGCTGAAGCTGGGAGCACTTCCTGGAGGAGGTGGGTGGGGGTGTGTGTGTAGAACAAAGGCTGGAGGAGACAGCAGGTGCTCAAGAGGCCCTTGGAACGTGACAAGCAGTGAGGCTGGCTGAGGCCGAGGTTGGCGGGTCACAGGGCTGAGATGCATGGGCGTGACACTGTGGCTTGGCAGGACTCAGGTGGGCACTCAGCACTGTGCAGGCACTGTGGGGAGAACCCCCCGGGGGCCCACCACCCCAGCAGTGGGGTCTGCCAGATCAGAAGGTGAGGAGGGGCCAAGTGGAGTGGGGCACTGAATTCTGCAACTACCACTTGGGGCAGGGCGCTCTGAGCCGAGCCGGTGGGTGCCTCTGCCATAGCGTCCTGGGCTCAGCTAAGGCCACCAGGCCCCCCAGCAGCCAGCACCAGCCTTCTGGGCACCCAGGGAGTGGCGGGTGGCAGGGAGGGCCAGAAGGGTGGCCTTGTGTTTGGCTGAGCTGGACGTGGGCACCCCAGAGGGGACAATGTGTGTGCATTATGTACACCCGTGTGTGTGTGCGCGCGGAAACATGTCTGTACATGAGTATGTGTGTGCATGCCCACCACGTGTGCTCAGGTGTCTGAGTGTGCTCACGGGTGCGGCCCCGAGGAGAACCAGCCACTCAGCCCCGCCCTCCTCTCTACAGGTGCGGCAGATGGCGCCCGAGTACTACGACCACCTGCCGCAGCACCACTCGTGGGTGAAGGTGCTCTGGGATTTTGTGTTTGAGGACTCCCTGGGGCCCTACGCCAGGGTGAAGCGGGTGTACAGGCTGGCAAAGGACGGCCTGTGAGCCCGGGCTGCCTCCTGGTGGCGGTCATCGTCCCCCACCAGCCCCTTGGCTTCACGCCCCAGCACTGAGGGGCTGCATTTCCTTCCTGTACCCTAGACTGCTGCCCTTGTCTCCGAGGAGTGTCCTGGGCAGAGACACCTGGCGACAGCAGTGTGGGCTTCAGGGCTCCATCTGCACGCGGAGTTGCCCTGGACCTTCAGCATGGCCCTCCCTGTCTGGGCCTCACCGGGTGAGACCTGGCCCTGCCCCACCGTGACCTGCGTGCTCTGAGCCCACGGTCCCCACGGAGCTGACTTCTCTGGGGTGCCTGTGCCCTACATTAAACCCAGCCTTTGTTTCACAGCCCGTGGACTGTGCTCTGAGGGGTGGTCTGGGCTTGAGCCTGGCCATAGGGAATGGGGCGCGAGGCCGCCCCAATGGCTGGAGCTTGAGGCCTGAGTGCCGCTTCCTCCAGGCCAGGCCCAGGTCCTGCCGTGCACTCCTGGCTCTTTGTGGGATGGTGGCTGTTGCTGGGCAGTGCTCCCTGAAGCCTGCCACTGTGGTGTGCACACGCACTGAGGTGTGGACAGCAGAAAGCTCACTTTGGTCATCTGTGTGGCCCAGAATCCCCTCCTAGCAGCCCGGGGACCCCACTGCTCCCTTGCCTGGCTAAGCCCTGCAGAGGCTGGCTCCCCCATCCCCCTGAGCCCACACCACCTGCCTCGCCCACACCCCTCGGGCCTGCTCACCTCCTGCTCTCCCTATCCCCTCCTGCAGCGGTGAGCATCCCTGAGCCCAGAGAGGGTCTGTACCCCATACCAGCTCGGAAAAGGGGCTGGGGTGGGGTGGGTCCTGATGTCCCAGAGGTGGGCAGGCAGCAGGAGGGGTCCCTGGGTGAGGCCCTCCCTGCCAGAGAGGGATGGAGTGGGCCCAGCCCTGCAGCTCCCACCACAGCCCTGGGGAAAGGTGGCGTCAGCCTCCACGACTTAGGAAGGGAGACTGAAGCTATAGTCAGGGCTTGAAGGCCTCTCCATGAGTGGGGTGCCAGGGGCTGTCCCTGCTGACCTGGGAGATACAGGCCTCCCCCTATACCTGGGAGTGGCCCCCACATGGTGCTGGGCTCCCGTGTCCCTGAGTGGGCAGCTTGCTGAGTGGCGCAGGGAAGGGGCCTGAGCCCAGGACTTGTTCTGTGAAGGAAGTGCCGCTGGCCCCAGCACCAGGACTTTGAGCCGGGCGGCTCCTCCCTGTGCACACAGGCCGAGGGGAGCCCCAGAGCACCCACTCCTCCTGCTGTGCCTGATGGGCGCCTCATCCAGCACACTTCTGCAGACAGTGCAAAGGGACATGTCCTGGCCTCACCCACAAGCTGAAGGCTGGGCCCAGGGTCGGAGGGTGGCTCTGAAGACAGTCCTTAGAGCTCTCCTGGGGAGCCTACAGGACTCCTGGCCTGGGGGGCAGCAGGGAAGTAGGAGAGAGCAGCTCTGAGCTGTGGTCTGCAGGCCGTGGGTTAAAAGTGCCACCAGACCTAAGCGAAGCCACTCAGAGAGCTGAGCCTCCTAAGGAGCAGAGCAGTCATATTCCTGTTGCTAGGGCTGCCAGGAAGCCCAAAGACATGCAGTGTGCTAGGAGCTGGCCCTTGAAATCAGCCACCGGGTCCCAGCAGGCCAGTGCTGGCTCCCTCCCCTGCCATGGCCCTCGGGCGCTGGGCACACTGCTCTGTGGCCGCAGGAGGTCATGTGGGGGAACTAGGGGCATGAATGGTCACAGGATCTCAAGGCCTGCCTGTTGGTGACCCTGGGTCCTTGAAGCTGAGGGTCAGAGCTTCTGTCTCTGGCTGCTGCCAGAGGGCAGGGGCCTGGGACAGCCCATCACAGGCCAGGTGGTCCTCCCAGGGGACTTTGTGGGGCCGAGAAGGCAAAGCTGCCTTGCATTTGCCTGGTGCCTGCTGAGCCCCAAGTCCATCCCCGCCCTGAACAGGTTGCTCGCGGGGCCCTGCCCATCAGAATGCACACAGAGTCCTGTGAGGTTTGGGGTGTGGGCTGCACTTAAGAGCCATCTTTCTGGGGGGTCCCGTAGGGAGTTCCCTACAGACAGGACCTGAAGCCCAGCCCCAGGACACCAGCCCATCCTCCCGGGGCTTGGGAATGTTTGAGCCCAGGTTCCTGTTGAAGACTACCACCTTGCTCCTACCTACGATCCCTGGTCACCGTGGTCCCGGGCGATTCCCTGAAAAGGGGCACCCCCAGCCTGCAGTGTGAAGGATCAATGCGAAGGCCTGAGCCCGAGAGTGCGGACAGTAAACTGTTTATTACTGTGTGGACACAGACACCGTGGTGCATGACAGACAGTTTCAACACCATGAGCGCTGGGGACAGAGCTGCGCCTGGACAGCTCTGCGGTGTGCAGTGGTGCCACGCCGGGCCGGCGGTCACTGCCAGCTGAGGTGCTAACAGCGCCACCTGGGAGAAAACCTGGAAACCGTCTAATGAAGCAGGTGACTTAGGGGCATCTCTCTAGAAACCCAAAGAAATGTACCTTAAATAAGCAAATATAAAACACAAAAAAGATGAGCAGACCTGGTGTTCTGTGTCAGGTAGAATCTAAAAAACCCAGGAGTTGCACTTGGTTTCCTCACTGTAACGTGTGGTCACAGGTCAGGACGTTTCACGGCAGCGCGCCCAGGCTCCTGTGCGTGCTCCGGTGCACTGGAGTCTGGGGCTGGCTGGGCTCCTGGCTGTACTCTGTCGCCGGATGGACTCGACGTCTCAGCGCTGCGAGGCAGGCCCCTTACGTGGTGCTGATCCCGCTCAGCTCCTGCCTGATGGCTGCGGGACAGGGGGCGGCAGCTCAGGTGCAGCCAGGACCGTGCAGCCTGGCTCCTCATCAGGGCCCTGCACCCCTGGTGTGGACCTGTCTGGTATCTGCCCCGCTCCATCTCCACGGAGCCACACCCAGGCTATGGTGCAGACCTCTGGGGTGACGACAAAAGGCTTTGGGTCTCATCTGCCATTCCTCCTGCGGTGGACCCTGCTGTCACTGCCCTTTTAGGGGAGGACCTGGCATGGAGACAGAGGCTGATGCCCTGCCTGTGGCCTCATTGCTGCTGAGGAGTGGTGGGCACTGGAACCCTGGTGTGAGGAGCTGCTTTGTGTGGGGACGCAGGGTCTTTGTAGGCTCTGGACAGGTGGGTGTCCTTCCCCCAACATAGTGGAGGCTGAGGCTCTGCCCTTCCAGCTCCTGCAAGGGTCAGCAGGAAATCTTGGCCCTGGACCCCAGGGACCACCCTGGCTCTGCTCACTCCTCGGGAGAGGCGGGGCCCCTCTTGTCTTCTTGTCTCCTCCCGGCTTCCTCACCACCCCAAGCTAGTGCACCAACCCCCTGCCTCCCCAGATTTGGGCCTTTCCCTCCTTTCTCTGGTATCCATCCCCTCCCGGACTCCCCCTCCTCTGTGTCAGCTCAGGCCTCTCCCTGGATGGACCTTGTTGGGCCAAGCGCCAACAGCCAGGAGAAGGGGAGGGGTGGTGGGGGCAGGCATCCCCCAGCCACAGGGAGTGGCTTCTCAGAGCCCCTGGCTCAGCCCATGCCCCCTCCCCGGGCTCTCGGCCAGGGTGGCTTCCACCGGAGCTGCACCCACGGCAGGTGGAGGGACTGTGGTGGGCCCTGAGTTTCTGACCCAGCTAGGCCTGGGGCTGGATGGCGCCCAGCAGTAAGGTGGTGTGACCAGTTGGCTGGGTGCCTGCCTATCGCCCAGGCTGCCTCTTCCCCTCGTTTGTTAACTCCTTATCTCCCCAGCCCAGGCCTTTGGGGGAACTGGACAAACAGGAACTGAGTGCTCTCTGCTCAAACAAGGGTGGGTTGGCTGCGGGAGGAGGCCCGGGTCTTCGGACTCCCACCTGCCTCTTACCTCTGCCATCAGCCTCCACCCCTGTGTGCTTGTGGGACCCTTTTGCCCAGGTCACTGTGATGCCCTGGGGGCCAGACCCAGCTACACACCCAGGTGTCAGCCTTCGTCACCCTGGTTGGGGAGGCAGGTGGGGGAGCTGGCACAGGCTGTGCTGCACAGCTCTGTCCCTAGGCCGAGTCTGCCCTGCCCAGACTCCCCCTTTTCCTCTGGCTGCAGATCTGAGCCAGTGCGCTCAAAGGCTCTGGTGGAAACCAGAAGGACGGATGTGATGCATTGAGACCCGCCCTGCTCTGGAGCCAGAGGCTGCTCCCCGCCTGCTCCTCAGTCCAGGGCCAGGCAGACTGTGAACGACCTCAGGCCTGGAAAGTGCTTCTGTAGTGCTTGGTCTCCCTGTACCCTCAGGAAGGCAGAGTGGTCTCCCCAGAACCCCAACACCGGTGACTGGAGGTGGCAGTATCAAGAAGGCAACATAAACCACCCGGGGGTGAAACGACAGAAGCTCAGGTGGCTTCCTCCAGACCTGGCTCTGGAATGATGCTGGGGTCTCCCCTCCATGCACTTCCCACGTGGGTCTTCCAGGAAGGTGCACAGGGATGTGGAAGGTCAGATTCAGGTGTCATACTGCCAGGGCGCTACACATTCTTAGGCAAAGCCACTTAGCTTTCCTTAGCCTGTTTCCTCAACTAGAGATTGTAAATGAAATCTCTCACAGGGCCCAGTGCAGCATGGGCTCCAGCTCAAAACTGCAGGTCCCCAGCCTGGGTGACAGGGACCCTCATCCTGTGGCCCCGCCTGGGGCTCCACTCACCGTCAATGATCTCTTCCTTCACCTTGTGGAGCTCTCTGACCACCTCCTCTAGGATCTCCTGTTGGGAGAGGAGCGTCCAGGTGAAGGGACAGGCAGTGAAGACAGAAAAGCTGGGCTATGTCCAAAGGGTTCGGGGCCTCCTGGGCCTCTCCAGAGTTGCATCTGTCACCCTCGTCTCCTCGTGGCCCCCTTCCCACACAGAGGGGGGACGGTGTGGGAGCCCTGGGAAAATCCTGCCGCCACCTCCCGCAGGTAGACACCACTGAAACTAAGGCCTGCCTCGGGGCAGAAAGCCCCAGAGGCTGGCCTGAGGGAGGTGCCCAGAAAGGTTGAGGGACATCCTAATTCTGGTGATGGCAGGGGCTGGGGACGAAGGACAGGCTTGGGCACCCCCTTTCCTCCATGGCTGTTCCTTGACTGGCCTTTTGGGAGCCACGTGTGGGCCCCCAGGGCCTGCCTGGCTGTGCTGGTCAGAGATGGTCCCCAGCCTACTGGCTGCCCTCAGCCTCTGAGGGAAGGGCACAGGGCACGCTCACCTGCTTCATCCGGTCCAAGTCGAAGGCATCCAGGGCCATGTCATTCACGCTCCCAGCAGGCTTCATCCTGGGAAAGGGTGGGTGCGGTAAGTGGGAGCAGGGCCTGTGGGTGCCCTGGCTGGAGATGGGTGTGGGGGAAAGCTGGCTGTGCAGAGGCCCCGCTCAGGCTGGGCCCACCTGCTCCCCTCGCTCCACAGAGGCTGCTTGCTTCAGACTCTGGCCACCTCAGACCCAGTCTCTACCTGGAGAGGTCTCCATGGATACTGTGACCATATTTCCCAACCCGAGAGCCAAGGCTGGCTGGGGTCAACCAAGAAACCGCTTTCTGATCAGAGAGCTCTTACACAGAGGTGGCAACTTAAGCGACAACATCGCACCCACCTGCTGCCTCCCTGGAAAGACAAACAGTATCGACAGCCTCCTCCTCAGGCTGGGAGCTCATGCTCCAGGTTGAGCTGGGGCTCGGCGAAGCAGCAGCGGAGGCAGGAGGTACAAGGTGAAGTTGCACAGTTGACACCAGCCTGGAGGCGCGCTCCTGACACACACCAGCACCCCCGGTGCTGGAGCTGGCGTGCAATCTATGCTCACTGCAACCTCTGCCTCCCAAGTTCAAGCGATTCTCCTACCTCAGCCTCCCAAGTAGCTGGGATTACAGGCATGTGCCACCAAGCCCAGCTAACTTGTATTTTTAGTAGAGACGGCGTTTCACCATGTTGGCCAAGCTGGTCTCGAATTCCCGACCTCACGTGATCCACCCACCTGGGCCTCCCAAAGTGCTGGGATTATGGGTGTGAGCCACTGCACCTGGCTGGTTTTGCTCTTTTGAGGTAGTTTGCATGGACTACTTCTTTGAAAAGTTTCTGAACTAAGGTAACTGATTTGAATTTTATTTTTATTTATCTGAGACAGGGTCTCACTCGATCACCCAGGATGGAGTGTAGAGGCGTATCATGCCTCACTGCAGCCTCAACCTCCCAGGCTCAAGTGATCCTCCCACCTTAGCCTCCCAAGTAGCTAGGACTACAGACATGTGCCCTACTTTTTAAAAATTTTATTTGTAGAGTCTCACTGTATTGCCCAGGCTGGTCTCAAAGTCCTGGGCTCAAGTGATCCTCCCGCCTCGGCCTCCCAAACTGCTGGGATGACAGGCATGAGCTGCAGTGCCGGCCTGATTTGAATGTTAATGCGTCACATATGCATCTTCCCTGGAAGATCTTGGCAAAATGCTTGTCTATCTGGTCTTTTCAACGTGACTTGGTGCTGCAAGACACACTGCTGGGACCCAAGTTCCCTCGCACATGGACAGGATGGAGGCTGGAGCCCATGGTTTCAGGGAAACGTAGGTGGCATGAGCCCCTGGGTGTGACCATGGGCACACACACATCTATCTGGCAGGGCCAGCCTTGGCTGCTGAGGGGTCACGGGCACAGATGAGGACCATCTGGTGACTCTGAGGACCACTGTTGCCCACAGCCAGGGAGAATAAGGATGAAGAATGCGTGTTCCCACACCCTCCAGATGAGCTCAAGAAAGAGGCCAAGCCTAGCCCTAAACAGGTCTGTAATTCTGGGTCCTGAGAGTCAAACGCATCCAGCCAGAGGCCCCTGGGTCCTTCAAGCCTCTCCTGTGGGTTCCAGACCCTATTCCAGCAACAACTGCTGGGACACCTGGGCCAACTGCTCCACCTCGCCAGGCCCTGGCCCTCTCCATCTGCAGCCCTGATAGCCACCCAGTGAGAAACACAGCAGGCTTCCTAAGCAATGCAACACACCAGAGGGGTGGTGGTACACGTTCCCCTTAGAGCCATCTGGAAATTAGAGAACAGATTTGTCTCAGAGCTGAAAAGAGACCCTATTCCAAGCATGAATGGCCTTGACAATGTTCCTGCCCAGTGAGCGACCCTTGGCCACTCACAACATGGCAGCCTGCCTTGCTGCACCAGCAGGACATGGCGGGGTCTGCTGGGAGCGCTGCAGGCTCCCCCTGCTGCTCTATCTGCTCCAGGGCCCTCGCTTTGCCCACTCTGGTTGCCTTCCCCTCCCCAGCCACCATCATGGCACCCTGTGCCTCAAGCTCCCTGACGGCCCTGCAATAAATACAATGTAAACTTCTAACTCCTTGCTCCCTCACACCCTGCACATGAATACAATCTAAACTTCTAACTCCACGCTCCCTCACACCCTCTTCCTCACCCTTCCCGTTCCCCCGCCCCATGGCCTGCTGTCTACTCCGAGGTGTGGGAGAGCTCGCGGGTGGCTGCAGGCTCAGGGCCCTGGCACTTACCCTTCCTTCTGCTTGGAAGGCTGTCCCCATGATCTCCGTACAGCAGACTCCTCCTCGTCCGGGTCAACGAAAATGCCAGCTCCCGGCAGAGGCCTGCCCCACCCCACTCCCCAAAGCACCCTGTCCCTTCCACCATGTGACCCGCGCCCTCTCCAGAGCACTCCTCAGGACCACAGTGGCCTCGATCACGCGGTGCTCTTTGCAGGCAGGGACTGTCCCCAGCACACGGCCCGGCTGACCATAAGCCTTCGACAAACCCCAGCTGACCGCTAAGACCGCCTCATCTCTGTCCACCTGCACTGGTCTTGGCATTGCTGCCAGGGCCAGGCCAGGCTCTGCTCTGCTCGCCACCTGCTTTAGCTCTGCAAGGCCAGTTTCAATGCCTCCTGCTCTGTGACAAGGGTGGTTTCCCTTCAATTTGTGGTGGCAATGGAGACATTCTTGATGCAGGTTCTAGAGGCCTTCAAATTCAGGCCACATGTGCCTCCAGATACTATGTGGCTGGCTGCCTCTGCCTTTTTGGGCAACCAGAGTTCCAAATATTCTATCATGCTGTCATGCCAGCTTTTGACTCGGGAAATATGGTCAGCATGTCTGCGGGGAAACTGGCTGTGTGTGCTGGACGCAGAGGAAGGACTCTGGGCTGGAGGAAAGGGGTGGGGCTCAGGGCCAGAGATAGGACTAGTTGAACTGCAGTGTGCAGCCCTGGCTAGTGACCACACTCCATGTCCAGCTGTTGTTTGCACAGCTGTCCCCACCACTGCCCTGTGCAGCAGGGGTTAACACACCTCACTTTGTGGGGGGAAAAGAGAGGCTTGGAGAGGTCCCCTAACTTGCCCACTGTCACACGTAGTGAGTCCAGAGCTGGGACTCCAGGTTGGCCCCCCTGCACTACCTCTGTGGACAGGTCACTGCCCTCCTTGGTCACTGCCCTCAGAGGGAGGAGGAGGAGCTGTCAGGACCCAAGGTCCTGGGTCTGAAAGAACAGATCACCTTCCCAGAGCAAGCTGTTAAATGCCAGGATGTGAGACAGGGTGCAAAGGTGTTAGTCACGGAATGAGGGACAGAGGAGCCCCAAACCCTGGGGAACATGTGAGCAGGAGGGTTGTTCGGTACCTAGAGTGAGGCTGCGACTGAAGGGGGCTCTTAGCTTCGGGACTCTTTGCCACAGACGGGGTTCTACGGCAATGGAATGAAACAGACATGTGAATCGGCGCCAGCGCCCACCTCTGCCCCACCAGCCTCACCAGTCAGGCCTTCCCGGGGCAGCTCACCTGGCCAGAATCGAGGACACAGGTTTCTCCACCGAGTTGCTCCGCTCCCAGGGCTTCCGGCCAGCCTCTGTTAATTCATTTCATGGATGAAGAACCTCACAGCTGAGAGGACTCAGTAGCCACTCCAATCCCCTAAACATCCCAACAGGAAGCCCTCACCCATGCCGAGGGTGCAGAGCCCCGTGGCAGGAAGATCTGATTTGAGTCGAGCCAAAACCTGGCTCCTTGTTCTCAGTCCCCCATGGCCTAGGTCAGGTTGACCCTGACCTGTGACCTGGTTCTGAGCCCTTCACTGTGCCAGGTCTCTCTGGAACGTGAGCCTGCTGGTAAGGGACCCAGTGACCAGAGCCACAGGGTGAGCAAACAGGACCTCCCTGGACATCGCAGCACAGCCTTGCTCCCACATGTGGGGTGGCGGCCAGGCCCCTTAGCCTGGCACCTGCTACTGAGGGGCTCCCTAGTCTGTCCCTAATGCTGCGCGTGGCTCTGTCCCATTCTGGCTGGCTTGTCTTTTCTTTTTTAAGGTAAGTGGTATTGGGTTATATTTTGTTCTACTCCAAAAGATTTGTTGCATTTGTTGCATTAAAAAGATTTGTTGACTTTGCAGGATGAGCAGAGGCAGAAGACAAAATCTCTAAGGGTAGTGGGGCAGCTGCCTGGCCCCGAGCTGAGCCTTGGCACCCTGCAGACCAACTGTGGGATTGAGGCAGTTTTCCACAAAGCCACCTTCCGGGACAGGCGCTGGGCCTGCAGGCAGTAGACCTGGGGCTACAGACATGTCCCAGGTGTGTGGCCTTGAGCAAACCACTTTCCACACAGATGGTAACCAGGGAGCCCACTCACTGGACTATTGGAAGAAGCAAACAGGGCGGGGCATTGATCATGTTCATCAACCAGAGGAGGCAGATCAACATGCCAGGCAAAGTCTTAGGAGGAGAGGACATGGGGTGCAGTCTCACAGGGAGGCGACACCCAACCCGAGCATGCCCCAGAGACACACACGAACAGCTGGCAAGAGCCTCCTCTGCCCAGCTAGGGCAGCCTGATGCCCCTGCCTCTCCTCGCTATGCTCACGAACACAGGCCTGGCACAGAGCAGGTGCTGCAAAAATAGTTGTCAAATGAACAACCCTGGGGTCTTTCTCCCACTGCGAAGCCTCATCATACTCGCCTAATTACCTCCCATCTGCCACAGCTTAGACAGAGAGAAACCTGAGCCAGGAAAGGGGCTGCGTTTCGGGTGGAGCAAGATCTACTACCATCTCTGTAATGTCAGTCATCAGCTGGTGTTTCACCGGGAGACGTGAGTGCTGACACTGACACTGCTTAAGAGCACTGGCCCCGGCCAGCCTCAGGAGCCCTGGACACAAACTCCCACCCTGGGTATGTGCTGTCAGGCAAGTGCCTTCCCTCATGCGGGACTCAGGGTCCTGGTGGGAAAGTGACATGCAGGTCACCCTGGGGACCCCTCACAGTGGGTCTGCTCTAACACTTCCTGTGCTCCCGCATAGGCTCCTGGGGGAGGCTCTGGAGGCCCCTTCAGAACTGGGCCTCCCAGCGGCCTGGCCCTCTGCTCAGGCATACTAAAGAGGCTGGATCAGAGGGTCCTCTCAGAAGGGTCCCCCCCTCCCACTCTGAGACCTCATGCCTCAGTGGGGTCAGCGGGGGGCACCCTCTCACCTGAGGAGTTAGGTGGCTGGCTGGCTCCTCGGGTCCCCGGAGAGGGGGAGGTACTAGGATCTTCCTAAAATGGAGAAGAAGGAAGTCTGTTTAGGAAGGCCACCTGGGGCCAGGACAGGACATCACTGGACACTTCATAAAACCTCAGTTTTCCAAATGTCCCCAATGAACACACATGACTTTTATAATTAGCGAAACATTAAATATTGAAAAGTGAAAACTCAAAATCTCAGTGGGGAGTGCATCGAGCCAGTGGACAAACCTGGGGAAGGAAGGCTGCAGGGAGCTTTAGGTTCTCTGCAGGGTGATGCAGAACTTCCTTCTGCCCCTCAGCAGCCCCAAGCCCCGAGCCCCCGTGGGCCAGATGCCTCCCGTGTGTCATCTGACTTCTCGTGAGCACCCCGTGGAGTGGCCTGCTCCCCCTGTGCAGCACACACACCTGCCCGTGTCATAGGTCTGTGGCAATGCTCAAACAGTGGACGTGTTCACCCAGCAGTGGAACACCTAACACTCATCATGCACGGCATGTGCGTCAGGATGATTTTTCAGTATCAAGTACGCGCCACTGATTAAGTATTAAGAGAAACCCTTCCACTTGATGGAGCAGGATGCACAGCATTCAAGCTGCTGACAGGCGGCCTCCCAGCCTGCCGTGTCATTCCACTCCGAAGCAAAGAACCTCTGTCACCGTGGCAGAGGTCTTTGCTTTGTCTCCTCTGCTCACTACGTCCCCACACGAGAAGAGGCCTGGCACCTATCAGGAACACCCTGCGTATCTGTGTGGTGAATGAGTAAGTCCTGGGGGGCTCTGGTTGAGAGGCAAAAGCAGGTGCCAGGCTGCAGGTGTTGGGATGAGGTCCTTAGGCCTCCTCATTTTAAAGACAGCTGAATAACAGATTATGTCAATCAACACACACGTGTAGGGGCCACGATGAAAGCTATATAGGGTGACATCAGAGTCACTAAAAAATTATCATCTTTTCTCGTATGTTTCTTTTTTAAACCCTCCCTGCTTAAAAGGGAAGTTATGCTTCGACTCTAGGCTGGGAAAGAGGTGGCCACAGCACTCCCCGGCCCTGGGCACAGAGGCTCGCATCCCTCCTCTGGCAGTCGCAGTCTGTGAGGCAGCTGTGCCCGGCGTGCCTGGGTGCAGGTTTTCAGGTGGTAGAACTGGTCCTTGGAGCAGTAACTCCACTGGCCCACGGCCAGCTCTGCCATGGCAGAGTGCCTGCCCAAGTCACCGGACTCCACATCTGGGGCTCTTTTCGTCTTTCAGATAAGCCTTCTTTCTTCTCTGTTAATGATAAACGCAGTGCATGTTCACTGCAGAGAACTGGTGAAATGCCGGGAAGCATAAACAAGAAAATGAGCGCCGGCCATCAGCCTCTCTCCCTCCCACTGTACTTGTTTGGTGTGTGGATCTTCTGAAGGCCCTGCTCTCTTTAGAGGCTAGTCCCGGGTGTGAGAAGGGACCATGGCAAACAAGAACCAGCTGTAGCCAGGGGCCTATCGACAACAAGAGAGAAAAGACAGGGGTCTGAGGAGGAGAGTGCCATCCTTGGGGTTGAAGGTTTCAAGAATGTTCCTCTTCTGGCCGGGCGTGGTGGCTCAAGCCTGTAATCCCAGCACTTTGGGAGGCCGAGATGGGCGGATCACGAGGTCAGGAGATCGAGACCATCCTGGCTAACACGGTGAAACCCCGTCTCTACTAAAAATACAAAAAAAAAAAAACTAGCCGGGCGAGGTGGCGGGCGCCTGTAGTCCCAGCTACTCTGGAGGCTGAGGCAGGAGAATGGTGTAAACCCAGGAGGCGGAGCTTGCAGTGAGCTGAGATCCGGCCACTGCACTCCAGCCCGGGCGACAGAGCAAGGCTCCGTCTCAAAAAAAAAAAAAAAAAAAAAAAGAATGTTCCTCTTCTAGAAGCCCCTGGGCTTTGAAATCCATTCTTAGAGCTAGAGGAGTGAGAGTTTTAGTTTTCAGGGGCTGGGACTGCAACATACTGGCACCTGATTAAGAAAGGCCAGCAATGTCTTCAGAGCCCCAGGCCTGTGGCTGGAACAAGGCCACAGTATTTTGATGTCTGTGATTAACCTGTGGCCTGCAATTTCAGAAATTAATGGCAAGTCAGTTGGCTAAACTCCACAGCATGTGCAAGGTACGGGAATGGTGGACGTGTGAGAAGCCCAGGCCTGGCCCTCCAAGGGCCTAAGATCTGGCAGGAGACAGTGAGTCTGCACAAGCAATCGTGCCTGTGCGGAGGGCTTGGGGAGAAGCCCAGGGCTGGGATCAAGTAGTGAAGAGCTTGTGAGGCCTGCGGGTCGGGAGGCTGTTTGTTGTGGTTGTTGTTGTTGGTTTTGGAGACGGAGTCTTACTCTTGCTGCCCAGGCTGGAGTGCAATGGTGCAATCTCCACTCACTGCAACCTCCGCCTCCCAGGTTCAAGCCATTCTCCTGCCTCAGTCTCCCAAGTGGCTGGGACTACAGGCGCGCGCCACCACGCCCGGCTCATTTTGTATGTTTACTAGAGATGGCGTTTCACCATGTTGGCCAGGCTGGTCTCAAACTCCTGATCTCAGGTGATCCATCTGCCTCAGCCTCCCAAAGTGCTGGGATTATAGGTGTGAAGTGTTGCGCCGGCCGGGAGGCTGTTTTTTAAGGAGTAAGGTTTATGCAGAGAAGTACAGGCTGAATGGCAGCTGGCTAGTGGGGCAAAGGGACCCATATGTGCCCAGGACGGGGCTGAGAGGTGCGGATCAGCTGGGAGGGCTATAGCCTCAGGGTAACACCAGCATGACCCTAATGGGAGGACAGCGCAGGAAGCCTACTCTGGTCCCTGGCAGTTGTATTTCCTCTCTCATTCTGCACTGAGGTGGAACCTTTAAGGCATTTGCAGTTAAGGCTAAACTTAGCCCTGTCAGTAGCAGTCTTTTTATAGGAAAAGCTTAACACAGAGGAAAAGAGAATTAGCTGCCCTAAGTGGAAGCAGATGTTGGGAGTTCTGGCAGCCAGGCTGGCTCTGGGCTGCCTGCTAAGGACAAGAGCTAGGGGTCCAGGGCTCCTTTGCCACAGCTCACCTGAAGCTCCTGCTGGAAGAGGGGTCTTTAGAAACATAAATAATTTGAAAATAAAAACCTCTCTGGGCTTCTGGCAGACGTGCCCCACTGCAGTGTACTCTTGGAGTCCCAGCCCCGACGAGACCCTGGCTGGTCTGTGCTCCCCAGGGCTCCTGGGCAGGCAAAGTAGCCCTGCGGTGCAGTGCCAGGGCCCCAGGTTTCTCCCCTGTTGGGCTGCAGCTCCAAGGGTGGAGCAGTGTCTGGTCGGTGGTGCTCAGTGAGGGCAGGCCTGTCGGTGGGGCCAGGGTGGTGCAGGGGCAAGTGCTGCAGAGACCCTCCGCCCTCCTGTGAATCACCTGAAGAAGTGCCCATCCCACGCAGGTCCCAAAGGCCTTGCCTGAGACCAGAGAGCCTCCCTGGCGATGCACTGATCTCAGTGGGAAGCCTGAGGATGGGGCAGGCTGCTTGCTCACCATTTGGCTTTCATCTTCCTTCTTCTCAGCTGGCTTGTCTGACTGGGAAGCTGCTTTTCTCCTAGGCACAGAGAAGGGGAAGATACAGATCAGCTCCTCACGTTCTCACACTGTCCCAGAACTCTTCTGCCTCCTCCCTGCCAGACCCACCCCAGTCCTCAGATAAACCTGTGGGGGAAAATGATGATGTGAAGGAGGCGGCTTGTCCAGGCCCAGTCTGGTGAGGAGCCAGGCCCAGGCAGATGTCCAGGCCCTCTGTGTGCTCATGGCCTGGGACACAAAACTGGTTTAGGCAGAGGGCGAGATGCCTCTGTGTCTGTTTAGCTCTACTGGCGGCAGCTGCAGTGTCTGAGGGGTGGAGGGGAGGCGGGCGTGCTCTGTTCCCAGGACACCGAAGACCTGGCCACATGGGACAGAGAGGCACTTCCCTGGGCTGCAGTCTGTCACACAGGTCAGGACATTGGCCACTTTCACCCTAAGGCCCTCGTGTCTCGGAACTCAGTTAACCCAGCCATGCCCTCCCCAATCTAGAATGCCACTCAGAGCCTGGAAATGCTCAGAAGAGGAGCCCTGGAATAGGTCCACGTGACACCCTTGAGTCGGTTTGCACACCTCCCCAGTATGAATCCCCGTTTCATGTACTCTAAAACCTCACCCATATTTTTTGGCCCCAGTGGTATCTGTTGACCTCCCAGATCTACACAGGCAGACCCTCAGTGTTCCCCAGAGATAGGCTTCTGTGGCTCTTCAACTTGAGATGAACTGCCCATCAAGCATGGAGCTGGTCTGAGGTGTGGCGAGGGGCCATGGCCTCTGTCTGTGATGGGCCCACCTGGCAGCCTCCTCAGCTACAGCAGGGGCCCCTTCTTTAGCTCTCATCTCAGGACAGGTCTGCCCACCTCGTCCCTCAGCCCAGAAACCAGGGAACCACCCCTGACACCAGCTTCTTATAACAGTCAGCCTGGTCAGTTCTACCTCTAAATCTGCGTACCCGCCTGTCCTTTTTGTCTTTACTTTTGACATCTTCCTGCATGCCCCCATCATCTCTTCCTGGACTGTCAGAGTCTCCTAACTGGCCCAGCCACAATCATTTTCACCTCACCAGCTGCCCCCCAGCAGCCGGCGTCCCATCTCCTAGAAACAGAACGCTGATCAAGCCACCCGCTCGCAGGGGGTGTCGGCGGGAGGAGTGTCTGTGAAAGTGCTGCTAAACAGGGGCTTTCCGTCCATGTTTATTTCCCTCCTGTCCTCCACTACTGGCAGAGAGACTCAATTGCATGCCCTCAGAGGCAGGAGACAACCAACATGAAAAGAAACCTGGCAAGGGCATTGTCATCGTCAGCTCCACCCAGGAGCCATCACTAAGGTGGATTTCAAAGAGCAACCTGATGGATCCCTGCTGAGCTATGCAAAGCATGTGTGTTCTCGGGAGGGCCTTGGCTCTCCCATCAGCATCTGGCATCTCACTGGCTCCTGGCAATACTGGCCTTTTCCTGTTCTTAGACAGAAAGGCGCTTCCCCTCAGCTTGGTCTAGGACTCAGGGAGAGCATTCATATTTTCTTTTCCAAAACAATTTCTATTTCTCTGTGGCCCATCCTCCCCTCTGAGTGCTCTGGGGTGGAACTGGATGCCCTGCACCAGGAGGCTCCCTCTTCCAGCCGGACTTTTGGTCCATTTCCTCCACACCTAGCTCTCCAGGCACAGGGGGTGTCGGCCTTCCCAGCTTTACCTTAACTCTGCCCACTGTCCCCCTTACAGCACAGGACATCCTCATCCTTCTGTGAGCCCTCCCGGCCTCTCCCTCATGGAGCCCTTCGCCTCTGTGTGACCGCTGTCAGCCCCACACACCTGGACTCACTCACAGGAAACTGCTCAGGAGCCTGCCTCCTGTCTTGGCGATTTACACACGCCGAGGCCCGTGCTGCGGATCCACCTTGCTGTTCCCTGAAACACGCGGAGCCTCCCCTCCCTGCCATCTGTGATGCACGCAAAGAGGCCCTTGGCAGGAAACCCAGGCTGTGCCCCCGCCATGAAGTGCCACACCAGCTGCCTGCACCTGTGGGCCTCTGTCATCTCGCGTCATCCTCATGGAGCCACGGGAAGGTAATGAGAGGAACTAGGACTGCAGTATGAAGACCCTGGGCATACCCAAAGTTCTTACTTGCGTCAGCCAATTGGAAGGCAGCTGGGAGGGCCAGGAGAAGGCAACAAAGTGGCAGGGGGTGGAGGTGGGGTTACCAAGGGAACAAGGTCCTTGCTGTAGCTTCCTCTATTCTGGCAGGAGAGGCTTGCTCCTGTGCCCTCTGGTGCCTAGGTGAGCCACGATATTGGTAGTCCAAGGTGAGCACATTCCTGATGCCAAGTCATATTTTAAAATAAAATCCAAGCTTTGCATCCCTTTTGAGAAAGACTTGGATGATCTCCCCACCTGCTCGGGTTTCATCTGGGGAAGAGCAGAGAGCCACAATGGCAGGCTGCAGCCACACCTGCTGCAGCGAGCAGACACACATGGCCAGGTCTCAGGCCCTAGAGTCCAGCCGGGATGTAGATGGAACTGCTCTCTCTCTGTCGCTCAGGGAAATGCCCTCTGGGCTCCTACCCTTCATAACTCCTCCTGAGTCCTCCATAATGAACCCTAGAGGATGGGGCGCCTTCACTACACATTCACCAGAGTGTCCTCTGCAAACTCGACCACTGTGGCCACATCTTATTTCTGTTAGGATCTTAAGAGCAAGGACTGTTCTTTTTCCTGTGTTTATCTCTGAAATTGTCTCCAAATTTATCTCTGCTCAGGACAGGGCTAGTACATGATAGATGCTTCAGGAAATACTTGCTGAGCTAAAATGAAGGATTTGGAGTTTAGAGGACTCCTGTGGGCTTGCTGCTTCACACTAACCCCTTGGGAAGGGCAAACTTAAGTAACAGTTTCCCCTGCTTGGCTAAACCCAGGGAACAAAGATTCTGGGGTCAAGCAAGGATTCTCTGTGCAGCACTGGGGCCAGGAGCTTCCCACTAGGCACAACAAGTCTCGGGAGGTGTAGAGACCTACCTCTTGGCCAGCAGTTTGTTCATTTCCTCCATGAGGCCTCCTCCGCCACCCCCACTGCTTGCCCGGTTGGCATCGGACTTTGAGGTCCCACTGGGACTGGAGCCTCCAGATGCATCTTCTGGCTGAGAAAAAAGGAGGCCACGTTTTAGATTCTGCTGCTGATGGCAGAACAGGGAGCAGCAACTATGTGAGGGGATGCAGGGGACTGTGTGCGTGTGAATCCTATGGCAGCAGCACTGCAAGGGGCCTCAGGGACCATCTAGTCCATTATTCCCCAACCCCACGGGGGAGAAAACCAGAATCAACAGAGGGACAAGGACCAGCCCAGGTCACACAGGTCGCAGACATGCCCCAGGCCTGCAGCTCATGGTCAGTATCTTTGCCAAGACCAGCCATGACACATGGCGGGAGGGAGGGAGGGAGGGGAGAAGAGACTGTTCTGTGGGAAGGAACACAATGTAGGCCAAAGGTCTGTATCACAGCTATTCTTACAAGCACAGTTCCAGAACATATGAGCAAGGGTTAGGGAAGAAACAGCCAGGTGGACCTAGTTGCCAGGATACAGCTTTGTACAGTGGAAAGGGCAATGGACTTAGATTCAGGAGACCCAGGCTTGAGTCCAAAATCTGCTATTTATAAACGGTGTGACTTGAGCAAATTATTCAAGCTCTTTGTGCTTCCACTTCCTCATCTCTAAAGCGGGACATATTTCTTGCCCCACGCATGAAGGTCAATGTGAGGCTCAATGGCTAACTAAAGCACCTCATAATTTCAAATTGCTGTCCCATGCGATTTATTTGAGAAAAAGGGGCCAAGGGCCAGCTAGCTGGGGCAGGGAAGCAGCTTGCTCAGCGCCTCACAGACGGGGGAAGGCACACAATCGCTTTGCAGATGGCATAAGCGTCCCTCGGTCCCATTCCCGCCCCACGCACAGGAGGTCTTACCCGTTGGACTCTTCTCAGCTTGGCCCCAGCTATGGCAGCGGCCAGTCCTGACATGGAGCTCTCGTCGTGGCTGGACCCCTGGGCTCCTCCAGCTGGCAGTGGGGGTGGGGGAGGTGGGGTAGCCCCTGTGGGTGGAGGTGGGACTGGGGGTGGGGGTGGCGGTGGAGGCCCACTACATGAGATGGGGGCGCTGGCTGCAGATGAGGGATGCCCTGGTGGGAGGATGGGTCCTGAAACGCAACAGTGAGGCTCAGCCAGCTCCAGCACTCAGCCGGGGCTAAGCCTGCTGCTCTCAGCTCAGGTTCCCCAGAGGAAGGACAGAGGGCAGGCTGCTCCTCAGAGGGATGAGGAACAGCTCCAGGCCTGCTTCATCCAGGAAGCCCCCATGGGATGAACTTGGCTCTGGCACAATTATTCCCTATTCTGGTGTCCTCAGTACTCCGGGGCCTGGCTGGACCCACAGTGTCCTCTATTTGCTTAACATTCCTTGAGCCCAGGCAATTTCCTCTTGCTCCAATCATGTTTTTCCAGGGGGAGAGGAAGCTGTCTGGTTACAGTTTGTGCCTCTTCTCTTCTCTGCTCCTTCTAAGAACCTAGCATCCCCTAGGCAGAAGCTAGTCACCAAGATCCAACTGTGACTGACACTTGGTCTTTGGAGGCTGTGGCAGGTACTGTGGGTCCCAGGGCCAACTGGGGGTGTGGGTCAGGGCGCAATGCTGAGTGCTGGGCTCCAGCATCATCCATCCATCCTCTGCCAGTGCGGCCTGAACCTGTTTTGTGCCAGGCAATGTGCTAGGTGCTGGGTATGGTGCTGGGGAAAACCAGCCACAAGCTCTCTGCTCAGGGTGCTCACAGCCTGTGAGGAACAGTCAACAAATTGCACCGGTGAATGCAGATGGAGGACTGTGGCAAGCTGACAAGTGTTACCAAGGGCAGGCACACAGCGCCATGCTGGCATACAAAGAGGCGCTCCAGCCTGGCCAGAAGTTCACGGAAGACTTCCTCACAGAAGTAACTGTGTGCCGGGCGTGGTGGCTCAAGCCTGTAATCCCAGCACTTTGGGAGGCCGAGACGGGTGGATCACGAGGTCAGGAGATCGAGACCATCCTGGCTAACACAGTGAAACCCAGTCTCTACTAAAAAAATATGAAAAACTAGCCGGGCGAGGTGGCGGGCGCCTGTAGTCCCAGCTACTCGGGAGGCTGAGGCAGGAGAACAGCGTAAACCCGGGAGGCGGAGCTTGCAGTGAGCTGAGATCCGTCCACTGCACTCCACCCTGGGCGACAGAGCGAGACTCCGTGTCAAAAAAAAAAAAAAAAAAAGAAGTAACTGTAGAGCTGGGACATGACTGGAGAGCAGGGGTTCAGTTAGGTGAAGAGGGGGAGGCAAAGAGTGAGGAAGGAGGAAAAGGATGGAAAGTGCTTGAGGCACCAGAGGGAGAGAGGGCGGGCACAGGCTGTTCCAAGAGTGATGGGGAAGGCATGACATGATGACAGCGTCAGACCTGCATCAGAAATGCAGAGTGGCCGGTGGGGGGCGGGCAGGAAACCTGCAGCAGTTAGGTGGGGGTGATGGGGTCAGTTAGCATCTCACGAGCAGGGCGCTCCTGGAACCAGTAGGGGCTCGGGTTTCTCATCAGTAAACAGGATAATAGTTACCTGCTCACTTCATAGGGTGTTTGAGAAAATGAAACAAGACAAGGAGCATGAAAGCACTTGGTAAATTATCCAGGCCTTTGCCTATCCGTGAACACGGCAATTTCTGGAGAACCCTTGTCCTTGTCCTTTAACGTGCTAAGCTCCACCAAACGTCCAAGACGGACGTGTGGCAGCACCTCCTGTGGGAAGTCTTCCCTGACCCAGGGTGGGCCTTCAGCACCTGCTCGTCACTTGCCACAGTGTGCGCTATGTGACACGGCAAGGGTGGGTTCGCTGTCTCCTTGACTGGACAGTGGGCTCCCTGAGGGCAGGAACTGCATCTGCAGTCGTAGTCATGTCCCCAGCCCTTAGCACGGTGCCTGAGACACGGGAAGTGCTGGCTGAATGTCCACTCTGGAGGAGGTTGGTGGGCAGTGGCCAGACCCAGCTGAGCAGACTCCCCAAGCCTCTGCTCTGTTCTCTTTGCTACCCTCACCATCTGAAGTGGCGGTCGCACTTTGAGACCTAGGCTCCCCGTAGCTACTCACACAGCGCCCTGTGTGTCCCTGGGCCTCATCTACGTGGAGGGGCTACCACCCAGCACCAGCATGGGAGTCGGCCCTAGGGGAGGAGGGCTCTCACCTGTGGCCGAGGTTCTTCTTTCTAGAGATTCCTGACGCTGCTGCTGGTGCTGCTCCATCACTTGTCTGAAAAGCAACCACAGCGGGGCAGTCTGACTTCTCCACACTGGAGAGCACACTCTGTGCCTGCGCTGCGCCCGCAGGCCCCGGCTTCAGAGTCAGGTTTCGCTAGTGCTCCACAAGCACCACTGTGTGCCACAGCTGCCTCTACTTAACAGGAGGGGGATGTGACTGGGTCCAGCTCCCGAAATGGGAGCACCGGCTGTCTCCTGAGTCTCAGGCACACTGAACACAGAGCTCCTCATGGAAGGCCAATGTGATTCCACTCCCTAGAGTGACCAAGCTCTTCCCTGGGCTAGATAAGCACATCTGGCTTTTGGGGGCCTGTGGCCTCAACAGACCCAGTCTCAGGAACGCCTGTTCTTAGGACCTGGTCCAAGCTTTTCCTGGCACAGTTCTCAGGTGTGTTTTAGTTGCCAGCAGAAATGGACACAAAGGCTACACTTCTCCTTTTCTTTACCACAGACTGGCCACAGGCCCGCCTTCGTCTAGGGGGCCGTTTGGTACTGCTGTGGCACACTGCTACGTGCACCACAGTGGGAACTCACATCCCAGCTCCTTATGGCAGGGTGGCCTCAGGGTGCTCTTAAACGCAAGCTGAATGAGGACACTGAGCCCCAGATACATCCACAGAATCCAGGGACCGAGTTCTGGAGTGGGAGGCACCTTAAGAAATCATGCAGGCCACAGACAGCATCAAGAGCTCAGCTGGTGTGGTACAAACTGAACACCTGCTATGGAAACACAGGGTTAAGGATTGCTCTGAAGGCAGCTCTGGGCTTGGTGGGAGGGAGTGCCAGAAACATCTATTTCATGGGGTTCTTGTAGGGTGTATGCCTTAACTAAAACATTATGGAATGCCCGGGTGCAGTGGCTCACGCCTATAATCACAGCACTTTGGGAGGGTGAGGCGGGTGGATCAGGTCAGGAATTTGAGACCAGCCTGACCAACATGGTGAAACCCCGTCTCTACTAAAAATACAAAAATGAGCTGGGTGTGGTGGTGTGCGCCTGTAATCCCAGATACTCAGGGGGCTGAGGCAGGAGAATCTCTTGAACCCAGGAGGCAGAGGTTGCAGTGAGCCAAGATCGCGCCACTGCACTCCAGCCTAGGTGACAGAGCAAGACCCCGTCTCAAAAAAAAAAAAAAAAAAAGGAAAAGCCCCTTTTAGCATTAAGGTCTGAAAGGCTCCCAGCAGCATCTATATTAGTGTCTCAAACTGCTGAAACCTCCCCAGCAGGAGCCACACACCTGGAAAACCATGGTAAAATGACAATGTGTGAAAAATACTCAAGTCACGTCTGAACCTATGATACTGTTTGGATGCTTGGAGTCTCTGCCTCACTAAGTCTTGCCCCTGCCTGCCTCCAATAAAGTGGCATGGGAAAAGCGAGAGTCTCCCCTGCCACGTGTGTGTTCCTGTCTTGAGGCAGGTGTGTGTGTGTGTGTCTTTGTGTGTGATCCCGTCTTGGGGCAGGTGTGTGTGTGTGTGTGTGTTTATGTGTGTGTCTGTATGCGGTCCCATCTTGGGGCAGGTGTGTGTGTGTGTGTTTATGTGTGTGTCTGTATGTGGTCCCATCTTGGGGCAGGTGTGTGTGTGTGTGTGTGTTTATGTGTGTGTCTGTATGCGGTCCTGTCTTGGGGCAGGTGTGTGTGTGTGTGTGTGTTTATGTGTGTGTCTGTATGCGGTCCCATCTTGGGGCAGGTGTGTGTGTGTGTGTGTGTGTTTATGTGTGTGTCTGTATGCGGTCCCATCTTGGGGCAGGTGTGTGTGTGTGTGTTTATGTGTGTGTCTGTATGTGGTCCCATCTTGGGGCAGGTGTGTGTGTGTGTGTGTGTTTATGTGTGTGTCTGTATGCGGTCCTGTCTTGGGGCAGGTGTGTGTGTGTGTGTGTGTTTATGTGTGTGTCTGTATGCGGTCCCATCTTGGGGCAGGTGTGTGTGTGTGTGTGTGTGTTTATGTGTGTGTCTGTATGCGGTCCCGTCTTGAGGCAGGTGTTTATGTGTGTGTCTTTGTGTGTGATCCCATCTTGGGGCAGGTGTGTGTGTGTGTGTTTCTACCTTGGGCAGGTGTGCATCTGTGTGTGTGGTCCCGCCTTGGGGCAGGTATGTGTGTGTGGTCCTGCCTTGGGGCAGATGTGTGCTTGTCTGTGTGTGGTCTTGGGGCAGGTGTGTGTGTGTGTGTCTGTGTTTGGTCCTGCCTTGGGGCAAGTGTATGTGTTTGTGGGTATGTCCCCTGCTGTTCACACCTCGACCGCCAGGCGGTGCTCCCATTCCCGGCCGGCCAGTGACCCCACACAGCTTGGTTTGGGCCCTGGGGTACAGAATTCAGCACTGCGGGTGTTGAAGCAGTTTCAAGAGAAATGAAGGACCCATTTAGCGGCCATTCACTTCTGTACGCTTACACCTGGCATCTGGTGGCTCACTCCTTCACGCCTTTTTGTGGGTAGGGCCGGCCTTGGGTCCTGGCAGGGAGCTGCAGCTGGAGTGAGACTTGACTGCCAGTCTGGGTTCTGCCTGACTCCCTGGTTACTCTGGGCAAGTCACTTCCATTCTCTGGGCTTCAGCCAGCTCATGGGGACAACAGTAAGAAAAGCCCTGAGGGTGAGTGGATGAGACAGGCAGAGCAAAGCCAACACTATCTTCAAATCGGGAAACTGAGGCTTGGAGCAGGAACTTGCCCAAGGTTGCAAGGCATTCATTTCTCAGTCTAAGGAAAGGGCCAGAGGAGAGGAGGTCTTGGGATAAGTCCCATGCCATTTGGTGAGAGGGGTAGGTGGGGGCACACACCGGCTTTCCTGACTCCTAGTCCAGGACCGGACTTGAGTGTAGCCACAGAGAGTTGCAGCTTGACTCCCTATCTGACAAAGCTGAGAGAGGAAGGCCCGGGCCGGGCCCTACCTCCCTTGACACAGAAGAGGCAGAGGACCCATCCCTGAGAGGGCAGACAGGTTCAAGTCCTGACTCTGCCATTTCAGGGCAATGTGACCTCGGGAGGCTGCTCCATGGGGACCCGCCATGACTGTGATTTCAGGACAACAGCCTTGGCCCTCCCTCTTCCCCTCATGCTAACACTTTAGAAGCTCCATGGGGTGAGCGGGTTCATTCCTATGGTCCCTAGCCCCATCCATGGGAGCGACTGCCCCCCAGGCTGAATCCCTCATGCCTGGACTGTCTCCTGCTACATTGGGGAAGAGGAAGTGAGGCGACAATGGAGAGCACTTGGGCTCTGCTGGGTCACCCTGAGAGCCGTCCCGCTGGAGGTCAGTAGCACTCTCTGTAGAATGCCAGACTCCCACAGTCATTCCTGGTCTTGGTGTCCAGGACTAGCGGCTGTGCAGTGGCCCCCTCTTTCTTCCTGGTCTGGCCTGCACCCTGCACCCTCCTGCAGTGTATGCCTCTAGGAGTCCTGGCCCTGGCTGCTGGTGCATCCTCACCCGCTGAAGGCACCCCTGGCCACCCAGCCTGATAGGGAGATGATCAGCCTGGCCCCTGTGGGTGCTGGGTTACCTTCTCTGGATGTCCATCTCATCAGGAGAGGGGCCATTCTGCACCTGACGCTGGCTGGAGGGGCCTGTGGGCAGAGAAGCACAGAAACAGAGTGGTTAGAGAAAGAAAGACCCCAACAAACCCACCTGGAGCGCTCTCCATCTGTGCCTACCTCCTGGCTGCAGAAGGGACATCCTTAAGAATCTTTTTAAATGTTGGCCTCACTCACACCTGTGCACCACTCACCCCACCTCACTCTCTCAATCACCCTCTCTCTCTCTCTCTCACTCATGGCTCTTCATTCTGAACCAATAAATGAGACCCACTTGGGTCTCATTCTTTCACATGGTTAAAAATTACCCCTTTCAGTTACTGACCCTGCTCACCTTCTCTCTCAAACTATCTTCTTATTGCTTCAACCTTCTTGCTGGCCACCATCCCCTCAGCCCTTTAACACTGAGTCTGGCCTCTTTACATCCCACCAGGTTGTTCTAATTAAAATCACCAGAGAATCTGGGGATTGCCAAACCTAACAAATCCACTTGATTCCACTTCCTTTTTTTTTTTTCTTTTTTGAGACGGAGTCTCACTGATGCCCAGACTGGAGTGCAGTGGCGCTATCTCGGCTCACTGAAAGCTCCGCCTCCCGGGTTGACACCATTCTCCTGCCTCAGCCTCCCGAGAATCTGGGACTACAGGCGCCCGCCACCACGCCCGGCTAATTTTTTTTTTTTGTATTTTTAGTAGAGACGGGGTTTTCACTGTGTTAGTTAGGATGGTCTCGATCTCCTGACCTTGTGATCCACCCGCCTCAGCCTCCCAAAGTGCTGGGATTACAGGCGTGGGCCACCGTGCCCGGCTGATTCCACTTTCTGAGCAAAGGACAGACACTGACCGCTGGCAGATGTTGCGGTCAGAGTTAAAACCTGGGTGTGTCTGAGCTGAGGCCCATGCTTCTAGCCCTGGGGTGACCCCTGCTGTCTGCAAAGGGTGTCTGGAGCTGCAGGTGGGAAGGAGCCAGGCCCTGCCCTTGCTCCCCTTGTTCTGGACTGGTGCGGAACTTTCTGGCCACACCCCTGCCCTGGACCCTGAAGGAAGGACCTCCTGCTGTGCAGACCTCCTGTTCAGAGGAGTCTGTGCAGGGCTTCCTGTGCTGTGCCACAGCTAAGCTTCTGCCCCCACCTAAGAAAAAGCTGACTGTTCCTTCTCTGCCAGCTCAGGTGTCACTAGGGAGTTACAGAGTCACAGTGACCGGGGGAGGGACTCTGGGCAGGCTGCTCTCATACTTCCCTGACTAGATGGGGAAGTGGCTTTGTTTCTGCCCCAGGATGTCCCCACATCGATGATGTGGGGACACCCCTGCTCCCTCCTACTTCATAGAGGACCAAGGTCTTACTGGTTCTTCCCTCCTTGTTCTCAAGAAACAGAAGGAATGAATACGTGAATATTACGAGAGCAATGTCCAGGCACTTTTCTTAATTTAATGTTAAATCTAACTCTAATTCTCACAACCCTATAAGAAGGCTCCCATAAGGACTTGTAACAGCTGGGAAGCCAGGCCCAGAAAGGCTAAATGGCTTGCCCAAGGTCTTATATACAGCAAGTGGCAGATGCAAACCACGTGCAAATGCCACTTTCTTTCTTAAACTCAATCAGACAGTGGTGTCAGATTGAGACCAGCTTGAAGAACGAAGAATGAATGTGGCAGACTCATATGCTGCCAAAAGAGCTGCAAGCTGCCCTCGGACGGTGTGCAAGGTGCTGTGGACACGTGTTCCCGCCACCCCCCGACTGCCACTCATCCTGGCTGAGGCGGGAGGAATTCCTGGCATTTCCGCTCCATGTCCTGGGACTTGTGCCTGAGCTGCTCTGCTGTGAGTTTGGCACAGGCCTTGGGCTCTGCCTTGGACAACTGGACATCCGCCTTGTTCTAAGACTGGGTCTCGAGGGCTGAGTTCACTCTTGGATCTGGATTTTGTCCTTCTGGGGGCTGAGTCCCTGTCTCAGTGACCCTGTCTAGCATTTGGTCTGAGGGTTGGCCCTGCCCTAGGATGGAGGCCTTTCCACGCTTGGGCTCCACCAGCTGCCGCAAGATCCTTCTGTGTCTGTGGCCTGGCCTTGGCCAGGTCACCGTAACTGTCTTCCACCCTTGTCAGGACCCCAGATGGCAGCCAGCTGCCCGCACAGAGGCCTGTGTGGTTTTGTGCTTTGGATTCCCCATTTTGCCTACCGGGCTGGTGTCCTCCCAGCACCCTCCCAACCTGTTTCTTCAGAGGGTGGGGAAGTCCAACAGGAGCCCTGGCCCTTTGAGGGGGCTCTGGCCCCTGCATCTAAGACCTAATTAAAAATTGGCTGGAGTTTTAGACACGACAGAGCAGGAAAGGATAACACTTGATTGCATTGATTGCATAAAGCTTGCCATTCTTCTTAAACTAAGAAAGTGTTCAATTGTTTCGAGCCATCATGGCCCCGAACATCATGAAGTACAGTCCCTTTGTTTTAGGGGTAGGAGCTAAGGCACAGGGGTCTGTCCCATGTCACCCAGGGTAACTGTGACAGACCTGAGGTTCCCATCGTCTCCTTACTCCTGGCCTCCTCTGCCCCCAGCACAGCTTCCCTGTGGCAGTCAGCAGGAGGGACAGGGATGAAGGTCATTGCTGCAGATTGCTGGTGGCCCTTGGGAAGCTCCAAGCAGCAGCCCCTCAGCAAGTGATTCTTCAGTGGGAGGAGTAGCTAAGGAAGGCTCCTAGCTGCTGGTAATCAGACTGGCTCGTGTCTAGTGGTGAGGCACTACACGACTTCCCTGGGTGATGCACACCGAAGCCGAGGCGGAGGATGTGGCACCTGTCCCATGCTGCAGACGAGTACCTTAGAGCCACTTCTAGCTGAGCTGAGCTTGGATCCCACAGGAGCCAGGGTGATGGGGATGGTGGGGGTCCCAGCTCTTCCCTCTCTGCCTCCCACAGCTTGTTAGGTAATGGAGTCTCACTGGTGCTGTGTGGGCTGCCCCACAGAATGCCCCGCTTCTCTGCCGCCACCTGGCAGCCTTGGCGTCTCTCTCTCTCGGACCCTCACCTCCACTCTCATTCTGACAGTGCGGCCTAAATGATGTCTGGAAAACACAGACATGACCTGCACTAGGTTGGGCCCAGGCTCCACTGAGTAAGATTCAAGGCTTTCAGGCTAGGCCCCAGCCCACCTTGTGGCTGCGCCTCCCCGACAGCCCTCCATAGCTGACCTGCACCTGCACACTGGGCCTGGCTGCACTATGCTTCCCGTCTCTGTTTTGTGCGCTACTCAACCCATGTGGGTCACCTTTTTCTGCCGTCTCCACCAAGCAAGGCTTCCAGGCCCAGCTTGGTGGTCACCTCTTCCATGAAGTCCTCCGCAGGTCCTCATGCTCCTTCTCACCAACCGGTGCCTATGCGCCTCTCTTAAAAACTCACAGCTTTCTTACCCACATTCTAGTAATTTGGGAGCTGCCTTCTCTTCCGTACTAGACCCTGGGCTTCTCACGGGCAGAGAGCACGTCTCACTCCGCACTCCACCCTCACAGCCTGGCTCGCATCAGACACTCGGTATATTCTACTGAACTGAGTCGGGAAAGGGAGACGGGGCTCAAGCTCACTTACCCTGGGGGAAAGGTTCAGGTGAAGAAGTCATGGTGAACTGACCTGAGTGAAAACAAAAACCTAGGAAGTAAGCCACAGAGATACAGGGCTTAGAAGGGATCCCCCAAGTTCATGCTTGTCCAGAGAGGAGGCAGCAGTGTAATGATGCCCTGCCAGCACCAGGTACCCTCTGCTGACCAGAGGCATTAGGGACAAATTAAAGCCACGGGGCTGCTGACCCAGCCTTTGTCGCAGGGCTGTGAGTTTCAGACGCCTTTCTGCTACAGGACCTGTGGCTCTGCACACAGTGGCAGAACGCAGAGTCACCTTCTGTGGCCATGAGGTGCGCTCCTTTGTACAGTAAATGTACAGCAATGACGGTCTGCGGATCACATCTTGTCTTGTTCCCATGAGGTACTAACCTGGGCAGGCAGTGGGCACGAGAGGACCTGGCCTGCGTTCTGCCTCACACCTGCCTAGCCATGCACCCCCAGGCAAGCTACTGTGCCCTCATCTATGAAATGGGAGTCCTAATACACTAATGCTAATAGCGGTACCTCACCAAGCTGCTGTGAGGAATAAACAAACTCTAGGAGTAAAAAGCATATGGTAAGCCATAAAGTGCTGGAAATGTTTGTTTGCATTACTGTTGAAAGCACACCGTTGATCTTTCTGCTGAGTCGGACAGGAATCTGCCTGTGTGCTGGCTTAAGTGGCCCTCTGCCTCCGCGGCCTTGCTGGTGCGGTCCCCTCGGCGGAGCACCTTCTTCTCTACAGGCTGCACGCACTCATTGCCCAGCTGGTCCCACCATGGCCCCCTAAAGTACACAGGATGAGTGGTGGTGGTTCTCAGGGGTGAGGGGAGTTGCCCAAAGTCACAGGGTTTGTGACGCTGGCCCCAGTGTCCCAAGCTTGTAGAGTCTAAGAGCCGATCTTGCCGAGGCAGGGGCCTGGCCCATTGACTTGGGACTCCAACTAAGAAAACTCTCATCCTCTTCTCACTCATCTCAGATAAATTTTGTTAAGTCAAAATAAAGAGGATGAGATAGGAAACAAGCATGAGAAAAAATTCAAAAATTAAAAAGGGAAAAATAAAAGGACCCATCACGCTACAGACAAATGAAAATCAGAAAGGGAAATTTTAGGTCCAACATCAAACAAGAGCAGGGTGGCTGGGCATTCCTGGTGTCATGTGGGTCCAGCCCTTGGTGGCAGGGTCACACCTGGTAGCAGGCCAGGCCATAGGTTCCCTGGCTGACCTCTTCTCTGAACACAAAGAGCTGCAGGAGGACAGAGGCTGAGACCCAGCCAAGGCTCAAGTCCAGGCTGGTCTGCTCCAGGGCCCGCTGGACCACGATGATTCTCAGGAAGGAGCTGACTTCCTGCTGTCCTGGAGGCCCACTTTCCAGCTTCAAGTCTAACTTCCATCAAACACCCACTCCTCCCAAACACAGCAGTGACTCAGAGGAGCCCTTTCACTCTTAGGAGCCATGAGGTGGGGAGAAACACACAAGAGGGGAGGGAAGGCTGGGCCAGACTCAGTCATGAGCCCTCCTGAAAGGGAGGGGGTGGTGAGTTGGGGTGAGGGGGCCAGTCACAGGGGACAGGAGCTGATAGACTCAGGGCAGTCTATATCACTGACAGGGAGTGGGGCCAGGAGGTCTGAGTCCCTTCTCACTGGGGAGAGTGAGCACTGGAAGAGGCCGGCTCCCGTCTGGTGGCATCTCTACTGGGACACACTGCAGGTGTTTGGCAGGTCACTCTCCTTTGTTGCTATTCTGCAAGCAGGGACATGAAGAATTGCCATGTGCCCTTCACAGGCTGCTCCAAGGAGGAGATGAGCTTATACCTGGTCTTTGTATTATACCTTTTTAAAAGGCTTTTATAGCATCTGTCACTAACATAAAGATTTGACAAAAGATTCCAAAGAAAGGTACTGCCATCTTCAAGAAAGCTGTCCTGGTGTAGTGGAAAGGGGTAGGGAGGGCACAGAAGAGAGGAAAAATCTGGGCACGGCCAGGCACGGTGGCTCACGCCTATAATCCCAGCACTTTGGGAGGCCGAGGAGGGCAGATCATGAGGTCAGGAGATCGAGACCATCCTGGTTAACATGGTGAAACCCCATCTCTACTAAAAATAAAAAAAATTAGCCGGGTGTGGTGGCAGGCACCTGTAGTCCCAGTTGCTCGGGAGGCTGAGGCAGGAGAATGGTGTGAACCCAGGAGGCAGAGCTTGCAGTGAGCCAAGATTGCACCACTGCACTCCAGCCTGAGCGACAGAGCGAGACTCCATCTCAAAAAAAAAAAAAAAAAATCTGGGCGCACATTATGGGATTCACAGAGAATGAGCCAGATGCAGGTGACACTCCTCCCCTCCCACTTCCTCATAGCCTGGCTGAGGTGCTGAGACTCAGGCGGGTCACAGGACAGAACCAGGTCAGGCGTGGCCCAAGTGTAGGAGAGCACCTGCTCATGGGACTCTGAATGTGAGTCCCTGAGTTCACCAGGATCCATGACACATGCTTGCACATACCAGGAAGGGCAGGAGGAAGAGCATGGCCAACAGAACAGCCTGACTAACTCCACGGACATAACTGTTTTGCTCACCTCTGTATTCCCAGTACTTACCATAGTTTTTGACCTATAGTCAATGCAATACATATTTGTTAAGTATGTGGATGACTGGCCCTGGGCAAACTGTCTGAGCATCGTCAGCTACTGGGCGAGACTAGAGTGAGTGACACAGTCTTAGAGAAAATAGCCGAAGTCTAATGGTTCATAAGCTCCCAGAGCGGGAAATAGTGGCTGAGCCGAGGACTGGGTCTCACGAGCTATCAGTGAGTGAGATATCACAGGCCACCAATGGCAGTGCCACTTAGAAAATACAATGAGTTGGCCAGGCGCGGTGGCTCAAGCCTGTAATCCCAGCACTTTGGGAGGCCGAGACGGGCGGATCACGAGGTCAGGAGATCCAGACCATCCTGGCTAACACGGTGAAACCCCATCTCTACTAAAAATACGAAAAAAAAAAAAAACTAGCCGGGCGAGGTGGCGGGCGCCTGTAGTCCCAGCTACTCGGGAGGCTGAGACAGGAGAATGGCATGAACCCGGGAGGCGGAGCTTGCAGTGAGCTGAGATCCGGCCACTGCACTCCAGCCTGGGTGACAGAGTGAGACTCCGTCTCAAAAAAAAAAAAAAAAAGAAAATACAATGAGTTGGGGTAAGGAAAGAGCTCAAGTTTATTCAGTGTCTATTACACTGTGTACTAGATCCTGTGCCAGAGACTCAGATGCCACCTTGTTTAGCCTCCCTGGTCCTAGGAATCCTGCTGTGAGCTCCACTTTACCCATAAGAAAGCTGGAGAGCTGGAGAACTGAAGTAGCATCTTTGTGGCCTCTGAACAGTCAACAGTTAAGCCAGGCTCCAACCCTAAAACAGAGGACTCTAAAGCCCTCCACAGAGTCACCAAGACTGCAGGGGGATAGGACACACGGAGGAAGAAGGGTCAAGCAGGGCACAGTGGCAGGGAGAGCAAGAAGGGGAGTCCAGCCCTGGCATGAGTGTGAGAAGCTGCAGCTCAGAGCCCCCTGGTGGAGCCCCTTCTTGGGCAGGAGTGTGGCACATTGCAGCCTCTCAGCACCCAATGGCCTTGCTGCCTCAATGCCCATCCATGTGGCACCAGGAGAGGTATCCCAGGAGCTGGACAGGTTCGCAGGGCTGTACAGAGAGCCTTGGGAGCCACCCGGTCTGACATCGAGTGCGAGGCCCTAGCCAGGGTGGGTGGTTCTCACTGGCAAAGTCTTCTTCCCAAAGGGTGAAATCTGTTTTCCCAGGACTGCCCCCAGTGGTCTGTCAGGGCCACAAAGGCCGTCTCTCTGTGCTGGCCTGGCGGCCCTGGTGCACTCCCCTCCAGGCCTCTCTTGGACCCCGTCCTGTCTTCCAGTCCCTTCCCGCCTTGGCTGTGCTCTTCCGGACAGTTCTGGTTTGTACTAATTCCCTTCACAGTGAACTTTGCTGGAGTTCTGCCAGTAAGTTAGGTGTGTGGGAGTCCCTCTCCTCTCTGGACTTCTGTTTTCTATAAAGTGAGAAGGGTGGAACCAAGGATCATCAGCTCCAAATTTCTACAACTCTAAAGGACAAAGGAGGAAATATACTAACATGTTAACAGTGGCTATCTCGGGATTGTGGGCTTATATTCCTCTTTTTGGATTTCCATATCATGCACTACCTCTAAACAAATAAATGTCTAAGAGTCCCTACAGAGGAGAATCCCTGCTCTGCGATCCATCCCCCACAAGGTGTGGCGGGTGCGGGGTAGGCAGGGAATGGCGTGGCTCCTGTCTGAGGTAATGCATTAATTTATACAGCCAAAGGCAGGCAGACGAGGTGAGGCACTACTGACCCCTCCTCCTGACGAAGGCCTTCCTCTTGCCCACCCCTGAACATTTATGAGGCTCTGGGACACCAGCCCCCAGCTCCTCTTGGATGGAAGGGATGGGCTCAGTTTCCAGTTAGTCTCTATGGGAAAGGCATCCCCTGGGGCTCCTGAAAAGATAGAACCTGAGATGCTAGGAGTGCCAGAGACAAAGGATCCAGCACTTGCTCAGTAATGCTTGATGGAATTTCTGGCCAACAAACGACAGCCACCTGGTCTGAGCTGGGCAGAGTCCCAAGTCCTTCTAAGGCCTTCCTGCTCTGCCATCTTTCTGGCTGGCTCCTTTCCCTCTTTCCAGAGGGTCCCCTCATTTTACAGTGAGATTGGGCCATCCCCGGCACACGTCTCCCTCTTGTTACAAGGCCCTGCTTTCCTCACAGGTGCCATTCCTATCACCAAGCGAACAAGTGTCCAAGCAAGGATGGAGTCTGTGAACTGGGCTAAGCTTGGTCTGGCCACTATCTTTACCGTCACCTGGCCAAGGCCATACAGGAGTTGGTGGCAGAGCTGGGACCAGAGCCCATAACAAATGTCTCCTGGCCCAGGGCTCTGTCCACCCCAGTGCACTGATGCTCTGCCCTGGTTAATAAACAAACAGCTCTGCATTTGTCTTTGGGAAACAACGGCAGCTAGTGTTTAACCCTATCCTCAAGCTCAGCTCAGGAGGAGACAAATACCCGACTGTCACCCTCCCTATTCTAGTCACCCTCCCTATTCTAACACGAGCTTTAGACAGCTTAGTTGCTTGCTTAAAGGAACCCGGAGTGAATTTTCCAGTCTTTCCGGCTGAGTCCTTACCACATGAATTTAGGCTCAAACAGGCTGATGTGTCTTACTCAGATTACCACAGCCAATGACCCATGAAATCCTGCAACAGATCCTCCTACCTAAGCCCCGGCCCTGGGCTTAGCAGAGATAGCTCATGGTGACCAACAGGTAAAGCTGTGTCTAGGAGCTCAGGGTCTGAAAGACCTGTCAAGCTGGAAGGTCATCACTTACAGATATGGGGATGGCACTTCAGAAAGTGGGGGACTGACCAGGGCCACAGTGGGAAGCACCACCAGCCCTTGCAGTCATGCACCAAAAAGGAGACACCGGAGAGGAAAAGCGTTTGAATTCTGACAAAGGACAACAGGGGGCCTGGTGCTGCCCATGTACCGGTGAGCAGCACCCCTTGTGTAGAGGGGTCCCGAGTCCCAGGGAAGGGCAGGGGCTTGCCCAAGCTCACATTCACACTGGGGAAAGCAGGGCTAGACTCAGTCTCCAGCCTCCAGGCCAGGACACCCCACTCCCACTGGCTTGGGCCCACTAGGCTGTGTTCCTTAGGGGAGTTGTTTTCCCTGTAGAATATTTTTTCTCTCTTCCTAATATGCTTATTTCGGCACATAAAACTAACCTTAAAATGAATCTCAAACAGAACAAGTTGCAATAAAAATCTGCCACATCTTAAGCTTAATGGTTTACAGAGCATCACTGCATTTTTTTTTTTTTTTTTTTGACTAATCTGCCCAATCATCCATGGCTGGGCCTATTACCCCCATTTTATAGGTGGGGAAACTGAGGCTCGGAAAAGCTACCCAAGGTCATGCGCCTCCAGTGAACGGTGCTGCTGGAACAGAAGCTCAAGTCTCCCAGTACCCAGCTGCTGGTTCCACCCTGCCGCTTCCGCAAGGATGTCATTGCAAACCCCGTAGTTGGTCAGTGACAGATACTCGCCCCAAGATCCAGCACTCCCACTCCCACCCCCGGAGCAGGTGGGAGTGAAAGGAGAGGCCCAGGAGGAGCAGGGAGGAGAGAGAGGGGCTCCCGTCACCTACAGCTCACTCTGCAAAGCACGGTGCAGTCCCAATGGCAGAAGCAAAAGCAGTGGAAAGCCCACTCCCTGCTGACCATCATGGGCAGGGCTCCGCGGCACAGGCCAGGGGCACCTCTTACACTGGGCCACTTACCTCTTCCCTGTCGCCTGGCTGGCGCAGTGGGAAACTGATACGCCATCCAGCCACCAAGTGGGCTTCCCCCCTCAATCTTTAATGAGGCTGCTCAGCTAACCTATCAGAACCTTCCTGCCCACCTGACTCCAGCAAGCTCCCAGGGCCCTGGCCCTGGAGGACTGTCCAGACCCCTCGTGGGGCCCGGCTCACAGGCCTCGGTGACACCAGGTGTCTGCCAAGAGACACTCCCTAGGCGGCACTCCTCTTAACCCTGTGGGCAATGGGATGGAACAGAGTAGGTGTGGCGTCAGAAGGGAGCAAGTGTGCAGAGAATGCCTGTGAGGCATGCCTGAATTTGGCACCACCCCAAACTTTGGTATGGGAAACCCAAGTTGGCACCCTCTCACAGAAGTAAGGCCCATTTGATTCCCCCCGGCCTTCCTTTGCTCGGCCCTCTGCTGGACTCCATGAAATGCTTCCTCTCCTGCAAACTGTCTCTTAGGAGCATCCTCTCTGGCCTGTCTAGATCCAAACCTCATGCTCTCACTTGGAGAGTTTTCCAAGAATCTCCAACTGGCCCCTCTGCCTCCGCTTATCCCATTGAGTCTGCTTACAGAGTCAATTTCAGAAAGCACTGGTCTTCCAGGCTATTCCTTGGCCAGGAAACTACTGTGGTTCTCCACTGGTCCACATGGGAACCTTGGGATTGGGTTCATTCTTACTTTGGGATTGGAGGCCTCTCAGGCTCCAACTTGCCTGTCCTAGTGTCCTGACTGCTGCTCCCAGCCAATCCCACCAAACCTCTCTCCTCCCTGAATGTCCCAACTCCCTTAGCACCTTCTCTCAGGAATACCCATCATTCCCTCTTTGCTTCCCTGGAATCCAGTTCAAATAGGCAAAATACACACGGATTTTAAGAGCACAACACTGGACTTCAAAGGAATCCCCCCCTCCACCCCTCACAATGGCTGCCTTGTGGGGGGCATCTGGAGCTTGGGACCTCATTCCTTCCTTGATTTCCCTCCTTCTGGCCCAAATCCTTCCCTGACACGATGAACAGACTGATTCTAGCGGGCCTTGTGACCCTGGGCTGGCTACTCACTTCCTCTCACTGGGACTTAATTTCCACACCTGAGGGGCTAGAGAGGAAGCATGAGGAAGAAGATGACAGCAGCACCCGCCGCTGAGTGCTCACTACCTGCTGGGCACTGTTCTGAGCACACAGACTGGAAGCCATTTAGAGTTAAATCTGAGTCCTGGCTCTCACTTGCTCTTTGACCTTCCTCGCAACTCCAGGCATGAGGTTAAGCCCTGGGATGTTATGCTCAAAGCCTGCCCTTCTAGGCCTGGTCCTGCTTGTTCCTCAGCCCTCCCTTTCTCTTCTCCCACATGCATCCAAGATGGCAGCACTAGGTTCACATGCCTCTGCGTCGTTGCCTATTTTGCTTCTTTTTGGGCTACTCTTCTAACTGGTGAATGTCTGTCCAGCCCCTTTAAGACTCAGATCAGGCATGCCTGCCCTTGGGGCTCTCCCAGTAGCTCTCCCCTTCACCACAGCCGCCCCCGCAAGAAGCCCTGTGTTCTCTCCATCACAGCATAACATACACTGTATTGACGAGGCTCTCTCTCCACCCGGCTGTGAGCTCTGTGAACACAGGGACCATGTCTTATTCATCTTTGTGTTCTGGTGCATGGCCCAGAATAGATGCTCAGTAATTCACAGATGGGGTCATAGCTGTGGATACAAATGCTCCCCTGGAACTTACAATCTAGAGAGGAGAGATAGGCAACAAATAAAGATACAACATGTAGGAAGAAAAACACAGCAGAGAATGAGAATTAAAGGAATGTGTGTGGGTCGTTCTTAAGACAAACTGTGATTAGGTGGTATAAGCAGAGGCCTGGATGAAGTGAGGAAGGAGCCCTGAGGTTTTGGGGAGAAAACATTCTGGGCACAAGGGGCCTTGGGTGTAGAGGCCCTGAGTTAGGAGCATGCTTGGCACATCTGGGGCATGGTGTAACTGGAATGAAGGAGAGGTAGAGAGTAGGAGAGGAAGTGAGTTCAGAAAGATAGCATGCCGGGCTACGCAGGCCTTGGTAAGGATGTGGACTATATTCTGAGTTAAGCTAAAATCCTAGAGAGTTCTGGGCAAGGGCTGATGACCCGACTGAGAGGTGAAACGCAGTCTGCTTGCTGTGCAGGGAATGGACCAAAGTGGGCTAAGCACAGGAGCAGGCCAGTCAGGCAGTGGCTGCCATGAACCCCCGCTGTGTGGACACCCTGGATGAGCGATGGCAGGCAGCCGACAGGCAGGGGGGCAGGGCCTCAAACACTCACAGCCTGTCCACTCTCAAACTGGAAACTGTATCTCAAGTTCAGCACTTGGCTTTCTGAGTCTCCAGGTTATCTACCAAAATATTTGAGCTGGCTCTTATCCTATATGAGCTGAAGCTGGCAGGCTACTTGTAAAACTCATTCCTTAGGAAAGAAATGATACATGCTACGTGAGGAAAAAAGAAAACAGCTATGAATGAATTCTTCCCTCACTTTCGAAGATGTGGGTATGTGGCTAGAAAGATGGGTCAGGTTAAATGTTTATAACAATCAACCTCTGACCAAGCTGGGTTATGGTTTAGAAAGCTGGAGGGCTGCCAGCTGAGCAGCGTCTTTTGAGAGGCAGTCTGCTCCACTGGGCAGAGACCTGGACTGGAAATCAGGACATCTGGGCTCTGGGCCTTGAGTTCTGCATTTACCAGAGTGGCCTGGGGCAACTTTCTTAGCACTGTGAGCCTTTGTTTCTTCCTTCTTAAAATGGAGAAAGTAATTCCTGCTGTCTCCCTGCAATCTCAGGGGGATGTTGTGAAGGCCCAGGGAGCCGAGATCCAGGCACAAGAGCATCCAGGAAGAGGTTTGTTCCTTTCCGTAAGGATTATATGGCTTAGCTCCGGGGGGTGGCACACCAGAATGAAATGACTCTGGCTACAACTGAAGGGTGAGATCCCAGTGTCTAGGGCCTGGGCACTCCAGGAACAACCTACATTCATGATGCCATATGCTTACAAATCACAGTCCTATCTATTTTATCATTTGAGCCTCATGACAACCCTGTGAGGTGGCTGTTACACCCATTTTAAAGATGAGGAAACTGGCCGGGCACGGTGGTTCACACCTGTAATCCTAGCACTTTGGGAGGCCAAGGTGGGTGGATCACCAGAGGTCAGGAGTTCGAGACCAGCCTGGCCAACATGGTGAAACTCTGTCTCTACTAAAAATACAAAAATTAGCCAGGCGTGGTGGTGCATACCTGTAGTCCCAGCTACCCAGGAGGCTGAGGCAGGAGAATCACTTGAACCCAGGAGGCAGAGGTTACAGTGAGCTGAGTTCGCGCCACTGCACTCCAGCCTGGGCGACAGAGCAAGACTCTATCTTAAAAAAAAAAACAAAAGATGAGGACACTAAGGCTTAGAATGGTGAAATGGCCTGCTCAAGGTTTCACAGCTGCTCCATGTGACAGGGTGGAACGGGCGCCTGGAGCTAGCTAGGGCATGGTACTACTCTGTCACCTGCCCCCAGAATCTGTGCCACTTCTGTCAACCTCTGTGCTGACCACGGCAGGCACACCTCAGCTGGCTGCTTTCTGAGCCCCACCAGGAGGCATCAGGAAGGTGCTCGTGAGGCAAGGCTGGGGAATGAACCACCACCTATCTCGAACCCTGACTGGGCACATGGCGCCTGGGCTGTATCTACGGAAGACTAAAACTCCAAAGGAATCTCACCAAGTGTTAGGGAGATAATCCTGGGACTGGTGGAAGGAGGAGACCTCTCTTCTCTGGGATGTAAACTGCAATAAGCCAGCAGCTCTTTTGAGGATAATGGCAGCAGCAGGATGCGGGCGGGATGCTCTGAAATTAGGGGCCCCGTGAGGCATGCGCAGTACCGCCAATGCACAGAGGGAGATCCCCAGGGTACGGCAGAGCCTCTTCTCAGACCTTAATTTGAACTTCCAAACCACTGAGATCTGCTGGTGCCATGGTCCTCCTCCTCATCAGATCCCCTCAGCCACCCCCAGCCCTGCAGGGCCCAGGTTCAAGCCCCGCTTCCCTCAGAAAGCGTTCCCTGGCCATCAGGATCCAAGCAGCCTGGCTTCCCTCTGTGTCCCAATGTGATGGCTGCTGGTACCACCACAGGAGTTGATATTGTTAGTCACTTTTTTTTTTTTTCCTGAGACAGGGTCTTGCTCTGTTGCCCAGGTTGGAGTGCAGTGGTGTAATCACGGCTCACTGCAGCCTCAGACTCCAGGGCTCAAACAATCCTCCTACCTCAGCCTCCTGAGTAGCTGGGACCACAGGCACACACCACCAAAACTGGCTAATTTTTAATTCTTTTCTAGAGACCAGGGTCTTGCTATGTTGACCAGGCAGGTCTTGAACTCTTACACTGATGTGACCCCTGACCTCCTAAAGTGCTGGGATTACAGGCATGAGCCACTGTGCACGGCTGATATTGTTAGTTACCTTTGCAAGTAATTTTTTTAAAAAAGAGTAACTTCAAACTGTTATAGTAATTTAAAGGTGACAAAGAATGTTTACAAACATCATCTCATGGTTCCCTCACAACAACCCTGTGAGGTGGGTCTGATTCAGCCATTTCACAGATGGGGAAACTGAGTCTTAGAAAGGTGAGTCACATGCCCAAGGGCGCACTCCTGGCACAGCTGGTACTGGAACCAGATCCGAGTTCATGTCCGAAGTTCCTTCCACACTATGTACACCTCAGGGCCACAGCAGCTGAAGGCCCTTCCACAGGCTGTGGCTGGAGAAGTCGTGCTCCTCTGTTTGGGGTGGTGGTAAGTAGGCCAAGGTGACGGGTGCGATTTCTGTGTGAGACAATTCCATTAACCATGTCCCTCAATCACAGATAGCACCCCTCACCTTGAGCCCAGTTTCACAGGCTGGCCAGCAAGCGGTCTTGGTTCAGGAACTCCGTCTTAGTCTGGAAAGAAGGGCGCGATGGCAGGAACTGTCAGGCTACGCAAGGCACACAATATGACATGGGCACAAGCTGGGAGCTCGTTCAGTCACCAGATGCCTCTGATGTATCAATCTCTCTTCAGGGCTCCCAAGACACAGAGACAGACACCTGCCCTCGAGGAGCTCACAGTCTAGACAAACAAACCCAGGGTCCAAACAAATGGGACAGCAGCAGTGTACGCGGAGTGGGAAGGGGTGCCTGAGGTCTCCTGGGGCACCGGGAAGGCTTCACAACAGCAGGGCAAAGGCTGAGCAGAAGGAGACCAGGAGTATGGAGAGAACGTGCATGAGGGCAGGAGCAGGGCCCTTTAGATGCAGCCCAGGGAGGACAGACTGAAGAAAGACAAGAGAAGGTGGATGGGTTACAACCCCATTACAACACTTCAGGTGACAGTGGGAGCCAGTGAGTCAGAGGGACCCAGGGCTCAGGCCAGTGCACAGCCTTCACTGCTGGACATGGTCCCACAGGACCTCAATGCTGAGCTGGGGCCTGGGCTGAGTCAGGAGACAGGACTCCAGGCATGGCAGCCTCTGGGTCCTGGTGTGCTCCTACAGCCAGGGATGGATATACTGAGAGCTTATAAGGCAGACAGCGTGTGGGTTTTTGGGGTCCAGAGACTAAGATGTAACTTTCCGAATTTCTAACCTGACTGGATTCATGCAGTGGGAATAGCAGGACATGCCAAAGTGGCAGCTGACTGTCAGGACAGAGGCAAAAATAAAGGCCTGCGGGAGCGCAGGAGGGAGTGCAAAGTCACGGTGCGGGCGGGCGGTGGCTGGAAAAGGCTCCATCTGTGGAGCCACATTCTGACAGGACGAGTGAGATTTTAGAAGTGTGGGGAAAAGTGAGAGGGGAAGAAGGGCCAGGGGCACAGGAGAGCCTGAGTAAGAGTGTGACTGACGGTGCGACTTGGGTAGCTGTTGGCATGGAGGTGTACGAAGGCCCTGCCTCATCCAACATCTGGAGCCCTGGAGTGAGAACAGGGGTGGGTAAGTAAAGAGACACATCCAGCTTTCAGAAAGGGGCCGCCAGAGGGCAGCTGGGAGCAGGTAGGAGGCCAGGGGCTTGCCGTCCTGTTCCCCTCAGGCAGGGCCAAGCTAGGCCTGCTTTCTCTCGGGTGGCACAAGGTGTCAAACGGCCTCGGCGGCCAGGGAGATGAAGACAGTCCAGTACTTCCTTGTCTTTAGGGGAGAAAGAGAGGTAATTTCCAATGGAAAGAGGTTCATGAGAAGCAAAATTCAGCCCCACCTCCAAGAGCTATGAGGTTTAACAACCTTCCACTCCCCTCCAAAGAGCACATGGAGCTGGGCCTGATTCTTCCCGGGAAGGCCTGTCTGTAAGTCCCTTTCCTGGGCTCTTTCTCAACACTGTGCTGAGGTTGCAGCCATTGGGCCACTGGGCATCGATGAAGGCCGTAAGAGGTTGAAAAATTGGGAAAACATTTATTATCCAGCACCAGGAGCTTCATATTTTGAAATATACCAATGATGTTATTACACCAAACCAAGTAGGAAAAGGATGTACATTATGCTCCAAGAGCCAAAGAGAATAAGCACTTCATCTGTGTTTTAAGTCGCCTGGATTCCCACTAAGCTATGGGGTTTTTCTTTTTCTTTTCTTCAGAGTCTCACTGCATAAAATCAATGAAGAACTACTCTGGCTGCATCAGGGTGAGGGCCCTGGTATACCTTGGTGGACCCCTGGAACTCCTCAAAATAGCCAGTTTGAAATCTACTGCATTCAACCCCCAAACTGCAAATAAACTTGCCTTTGACCACACATGCTTCTGTCCCACCCCCCACCCAATCCAGCAGCAGAGGCACATCTGACAAGATTTCATTAGTGAGAACCAAATCGGAAGAAACAGTCAAAATCTAGTCACTCAACCCTCTCCGTACCAGCACTGTTTTCCGTGCACCTCGGCCCTCTTCCTAAAGCCTGGTCCTCGGCCTAGAAAAAGTGATCTTTCATGAGGGAATGCTAGCGGAGGAATGCTGGGTGTGGCCACGGTTCTGCCCAGACTTGTCCTGTGGCCTGCACACACCCTCCCCCTCACTGGGTCTTGGTTTTGTCATCTGTAAATGTAAATCCAGTCTCATGACACCCAAGCCTCCTCCCCTGGCTCCCACTCACTGGCCCTACCTGGCCTAGACTATTTGCCATCTACACCAGCAGAGGCTCTGAGGGGGATTTTCTTTAAAATTCACTCCCACTATGTGGTCGAGTGGCATCAGCTTGGGGTCTTGCTTCAAGTGCCACCAGGGCCCTGCTCTCCTGGAGTAATGGGAGACGATGACACGATGACACTGGTAAGTTCTGAGAGGACCTACAGTGGTTTAATGGAAAACTGCTGGATGTGGGGACAAAAAGGGGAGCAGCATGGGGCACAGCCCTGAAGGCCACATATCAGGCACCGGGCATCTTCGTGTCATGTGAACTGCCACCGGCCTCTGGTGTCATTCCATCTGCTGATGGGGGAGGTGACTTGCTCAGGGTCACAGAGACCCAACGTAGCCCGGCTCCAGGACATACACTCTTCCCACTAGACCAAGCTGCTCCCACTACCTTCCTGGCACTGAAGAAGAAGAGGAGCGTGTTCTCATCCCAGCTTCTCTTCCTGACTGGGTCCTATCAGGAAATGGTTTGGGCCAAGTACTCACTTCCTCCCTCTGGGGCTCAGTTTTCCTGGCTGGGAGATGAGACAGACACTGTGCTATCTCCACGGCACTGTTAAGCAACGACCAGGCAAGACACGGATACAACGTAGGAAGGAAGCAGCCCGAGTTTTGCAGAACTTCGCCTCTCTCAGGCCCAGTGGCCCCTTTTTATTATAACATTCTGTAATGATGCTTGTATTATCCTGAAGTGAAATTCATAGACTACATAGCCTACCTACATAAATTAGGAAAAGATCAGTACAACGCCTTACATGTACTGCAAAGGAGAGAGAAAAGAGAAGTAGTCTATAATAACACGTGCACTACAACACATAAAGAACCAGATCCAGCTACACTAGGAGACGGAGGTGGTCCACACCTGCACCCACCCACAGACCCACTGGGAGTGCTGCTGCTGCAAACAGATGTGACGAAGGGGAGGTCTATGGATGACTGAAACGTCACAGTGACGATGCTGGAGATAGGACTTTCCAAAACAGAAAACAACTCTTGGTAAAGTTACAAACAAAATTAAGTATGATTTTCTTTTGATGTATGCAGTAGCTGAATTCCTAGAAAATTCAGCACATACTAAACCTGGTTAAAAAAAAAAGTGCTTTTTCTTAAAACAGAGCAAGCTCTGGCTCAGATAATAAATGAGTTTTTCAACTGCATGTTTTGGTGGGACATGCAAAACAAGACTTCACTGTGCAGGATGATCCTGCACATTGCAATGTGTCTAGCACCCCTGGCCCCGCTGCCCCTAAATCACCAACACCTCTCTGTTTCCACTTTGTCTCTGGTGAGAGCTTCTTGTCTAGTCTGACGTTGCCATTTCAGAGTCTAGAACATCAACACCTACAAAGAAGACAAAACGTAACTGAAGCCACATGCGAGGCAATGGCTGAGTGGGGGCAAGAGCCTCCTCCTAGCTTCCAGGGCAGGTTCTCCCCCTGACTCAAGGAAGCTCATGGAGAGTCAAACTTTCTGCAGAGTTTCAGACACTGTGGCAGGGGAGGCATGTTCCTTATTCAGCTGGGACGTGGCCAAGCGGCTGCTGCTACAACCACTACTACTTACTGCTAGTCACCATCCTAGCCCTTCTTGCCTGTTCTAGGCTGTCTGTCTCAGAATACTTCTACAGCCATCGTCCCCTTGGACTCTCATGCTGCAAGACAAGACATGCCACGGATAACCACCTACATTTCATAGACGAAGAAATCAAGGCCCAAGAAAGGGAAGTGAGTTGCCCAAGTCGCATGCAAAGGAAGAGCACGGCCAGGTCTAGCACCCAGGTCTCTTGGTTCCCTCAACACCATGACCTCTTACCAAGCAGATGACAGCTTACCCAGCACCCTGAAGAAAAGGGCCTCTTGCCTGGTAAAACACTGTGGAGGACAATCAATACTCTGTGTTCCAAATGAGGATACTGAGGCTTGCAAATGTCACTAGACCTGATGAGGTCGCACAGTAAACAGATGGTGGGACTAGGGCAAGAGCCAGGCCTCCTGAGTCTCAGTCTGGAAGGCTAGAACTGCGGTCCCTGTTCTTAGAGGGTTGCTGAGATTCAAAAGGTGAAAAGGTTCGTGTAGTTATCACACATATCCTGAGTCCCTGTGGTGGGTCCCCTCTGTACTTGTTCTAGAGAGGTAGGGATGACTGAGACAACACAGGTTCTGCTCCCCATAAGACTAGCGTGCTAGTAGGGATGCTGATACCAAAGAGGCGTCCTGAATAAAACATGTTAAGTACCACGAAGGAGTAAACATGCAGGGCCAAGGGCACTGGCTGCAGCTGCCCAATAGGAGGCAGTAGGTGGAGCAGCAAGGGTGTGGCCCTGGATGTTGGCATGACCGGTGTAAGGTGTGACTCTGGGGCCCAGTGGCTCTACAAAGCCCTCTGTGAGGCCAGCTCCCATCCCTTCTTCTCCTTCAGCTACAGTAGTAGCTCCAAAGGTTAAAAAAAAAAAAAAAAAAAGTAAAGGGAGGAGAAACTGGATTATATATCCCTAAAACCCTTCCTATCTTTAAATTCACTTGTGACTGCAGCTCAGCGGGGGGATTATTTATCTACACATTTGATCTCACAGTGGAGCTGCCATGCTTCTTTCTCACGTTCCTGCAGTGATTCATCCAGGGAAACTCTTTCTGAAATAGGCACTCAGACTTCTTATAGTTCCAAATAAAGATTATTATTAGGACCGTTAACTATTATGACTATTTTTAATGCATAACTACCTCATCCGCAACATAATGGGAGCTTTGCAAGGTTTATAAAAACCTTGCAAAGTTCTCTGAGAACTTTCTGAGGAGCAGGGAAATGTCTTGGCCCTGGGACCCTCACGCTGGTGTGAAGAACTCCTTATTCCTTAGAATTGTCTCAAATAAACCAAGTGGCCACCTTCACTAATTAGGAGGCACGACCCATAAAATAACTCATGCTTTGAGACAATATTATCCACATGAATAACCAATTGATCCAATATGAGGAAAGGAGCAGCCAAAGCCAGAGATCTGATAAACCATGAAAAGTAATGACTTTCAGCTTTCAGGACCAGATATTACAATAAAGAAAAAGAAAAGTAATGGCTGAAGGTCTGAGAGGAAGAAGATTTAAACCACTACTGTCATAATAAATAGAAGAACTCAAAAGTCAAGTCCCCTGGGGCTGCTGAATGCAGAGGTAGACTCTGCACTTGTCCCCAGCCCAGTGCCATTTGAAAAGGTCACAGTGGGTTTTAAAAAGACAGCAACTATTTGCCAAATACTTACTGGGTGTTAGGAACTGTCCTGAGCACTCTAAAGGGATGATTACAGTTAATCCTCAGAATAACCAACAGGCAGGTACAGGTCAGGTGACTGGGGTACAGGGAGATCAAGTAACTTGCTCAAGATCAGTACATATGCACACACACACACCCCCACATGTATACACAGCCGCTCACATGCACCCTCCTGCAGCACGTGCATGCATATACCCACAGCACACAGGGCCCTGGGCGCAGGGATGTGAAAAACACAGACAGGTGGCACATACCTTCTGCCCTCAGGAGCTTGTATCTATGTACTCAACACTCAACAGCTCTTTTGGGTCTGTAGATGCATCATGCACTGTGATGGGTGCTGGGATCCAACGGGGAACAGGAGCTGCTGTGTCTCTGCCTCTCACAACAGCCTTGTGGGAGACCAAACAGCAGCCGGACCTCAATGTTATAAAGTTGTAAATGGCAATGGGGAGCATGGGGAGCACACAGAAGGAGTGCCTCACCCTGACCTGGGGTGGGCATGAGGGGGGCCACAGAAGTCGTCCCAGAGAAAGGGACACCCAGTAGGAGAGGAAAGATCAGTACATGAGCAGGCAAAATGAAGAGAAAATGGATAAAGAGAGGTAGAAACCAAGTGTCCTGGGAGGCCAAGCGGGGAGACAGAAGTTGAGGGAGGAGGAAAGCTTTGCTGAGAGAGCATTAGGCTGGATCCAGAGGGCTGGGGAGGATGTTGATAAGCAGAGATGGTAAGAAAATATTCCAGGGAGGGAACAATATTTGAAAAGCTTGGTATCCAATCCCTACAGGACGCTGCCTTTTCTACATCTGTCCTTGGCTGTGTGCCTTTCTACTGTTTGTATATTTTTAGAAAAGAAAAAACACAAGCTCATCTGAAAGCTCCCTGTGTGCTCTTGTCATTTTTGGTATCCTTTTCCTTTAAAAAAAAAAAAAAAAAAAAAAAAATCTCTGGGACAATGTAAAATGACAACCTCTCAAGCCCCAGAGCCACGAAATCTTGCCTCTGGTTTCTGTCTTTTTTTTTTGGGACGGAGTCTCGCTGTGTCACCATGCTGGAGTGCAGTGAGGCGATCTCAGCTCACTGCAACCTCTGCCTCCTGGGTTCAAGCGATTCTCCTGCCTCAGCCTCCCAGGTAGCTGGGACTAGAGGTGCACGCCACCATGCCCAGCTAATTTTTGTATTTTTTCTTTCTTTCTTTTTTTTTTTTTTTGAGACAGAGTCTCGCTCTGTCCCCCTGGCTGGAGGGCAGTGGCGCGATCTCGGCTCACTGCAAGCTCTGCCTCCTGGGTTCCCACCATTCTCCTGCCTCAGCCTCCCGAGTAGCTGGGACTACAGGCACCCGCAACCGCGCCCGGCTAATTTTTTTTTTTGTATTTTTAGTAGAGACGGGGTTTCACCGTGGTCTCGATCTCCTGACCTTGTGATCCGCCCGCCTCGGCCTCCCAAAGTGCTGGGATTACAGGCGTGAGCCACCGCGCCCGGCCAGTATTTTTTCTTTTAGTAGAAATGGAGTTTCACCATGTTGGCCAGGATGGTCTTGATCTCTTGACCTCGTGATCCGCCCACCTCAGCCTCCCAAAGGGGTGGGATTACAGGCGTGAGCCGCCGTGCCCAGCCTTTCTGTTCATTTTTAAAAGCAGGTGACAGTACAATGGTGGGTGTCAAGATCAGCAGGCAGCAGAGAAATACTCTGGTTGGAACTGCCCTTTAAGGAGAGAAGAGGAACGGGTGGGTGTGGGCCGGCACGGGAGAAAGAAAATGCCAGTCCTCCCTCTGGCACTTCTGGAGGAATCTAGGTCTCTTAGCTGCTAGCTTGCCCTTCCCCACCATGACACCAGATGGCGTCTCTTTCAGAAGCCAGACGAGGAAGAGCCAAGGAATCTGTGACCCACCAACATGACTCTAGGCGCTGAACAAGAAGTTTCTCCAGCAGAAGGAAAGGTCCAAGGAATGACAAACAAAAATAACAGTAACTCCTAAAATGCAGACAATGCAGACATCACCTGACAGTCAAAGAGGTGTAATTATCCTCTACCATGAGCCTGGAACATACCACATGACATTAGGCTGCCTCCATTCATTTGTGGAAGGAAATACAAGATTGTTTTGTCATTAGAGGATGCACGCGCCTGGGGAGTGGGAAATCATGCAGATATAACAAAAGGTGCAAGGAGGCTGTGTTCCTCCATGCTGTGCTGCATTTGTCAAAGGTACTGATAAAAATAATGGAAAAGATGAAATTGCCTACTAATGTATGAAAAATGTTCATCCTTACCAGTAAAGAAAAATGCAAGTCAGACCGGGCATGGTGGCTCACACCTGTAATCCCAGCATTTGGGAGGCTGAGGTGGGCGGATCACTTGAGGTCAGGAGTTCCAGACAGGCCTAGCCAACATGGTGAAACCTTGTCTCTACTAAAAATACAAAAATTAGCCAGGCATGGTGGTGGGCGCCTGTAGTCACAGCTACTCAGGAGGCTGAGGCAAGGTAGTCGCTCGAACCCAAGAGGCAAAGGTTGCAGTGAGTCGAGATAGTGCCACTGCACTCCAGCCTGAGTGTCAGAGCGAGACTCCATCCTCCCCAAAAAAGAAAAATGCAAATCAAAATGTTTTCCCTTCTCTTGTGTTTACAAAGATTAATGAGAGTATTAACGCCTAGTGCTTATGAAGTCTGAGGGGTGGGCAACTGTCTCTTGCTGGACAGCATGTAAACCAGGATGTTCATGCTAGAAGGCATTTGGCGAGACTTCCCAAAACTTTATTTTCTAATTTCTATTTATTTATTTTTTGAGATGGAGCTTCACTCTTGTTGCCCAGGCTGGAGCATAATGGTGCACATCTCGGCTTACTGCAACCTCTACACCACCTGGGTTCAAGTGATTCTCCTGCCTCAGTCTCCCAAGTAGCTGGGATTATAGGCATGTGTCACCACGCCCAGCTAATTTTGTCTTTTTTTTTTTTTTTGAGACAGTTTCCCTCTCATTGCCCAGAGTGGAGTGCAATGGCGCAATCTCAGCTCACCGCAAGCTCCGCCTCCTGGACTCAAGCGATTCCTGCTTCAGCCTCCCGAGTAACTGGGATTACAGGTATGCACCACCATGCCCGTCTAATTTTATATTTTTAGTAGAGACAGGGTTTCTCTATGTTTGTCAGGCTGGTCTTGAACTCCCAACCTCAGGTGATCCACCTGCCTCAGCTTCCCAAAGTACTGGGATTACAGGTGTGAGCCACCGCACCTGGCCTAATTTTGTCTTTTTAGTAGAGACAAGGTTGGCCGGGCTGGTCTCAAACTCCTGACCTCAGGTGATCTGCCCACCTTGGCCTCCCAAAGTGCTGGGATTACAGGCATGAGCCACCATGCCTGGACCCAAAACTTGAAAAGCACATATATTATTTGACACAGAAACATGCCCAAGGAAAATAACTGGACAAGCATACGAATATGGACACATGAGATACAAAGTACACATACACATAAAAATACAAGAATGCCCTCCACCACATGAGGGTAATCGTGGAAAATGGGACAATCAACATGTTTCCAAGTAGATGGTGCTTACATCATGGCATATCTTTGCATGGTCCTCAGCAGACTACCTTAGCCACATAAATGTTGGAAGGTTCATACTTCCTTTTTTTTTTTTTTTTTTGAGACAGACTCTTGCTCTGTCACACAGGCTGGAGTGCAGTGGTGCAATCTTGGCTCACTGCAACCTCTGCCTCCTGGGCTCAAGCCTCAGCCTCCCAAGTAGTTGAGACTACAGACACACGCCAACAAGCCAAGCTAATCATACACACTGTATGATTTCATTTACATGACGCTCAAAAACAAAAGTGGACTTCGTATCTATTCTTAAGTTCAGGGACTGTAAGGAGGGGCCTTTTGGTGCTGACCACATTTTCTTTCTCGGTCTGGCACTGGGAACCGCGCACGCACGTTTGTAACAGCTCATCAAGCTGCATCTGCGTATCTGCGCATGGTGCTGTCAGTAGACTTGGACCTCAGCTGAAGCAAAAGCTTATTCGTCAGTGGGCTGTAGGACCTCCAGTCCATGCAAAGGAGGCCACTGCCAGCTGAACCAGAATGGACAACTAACTGTTCCCCCTCATGAAAGCTTCAAACCAGGGTACTCTCACATTGTATGCACACATCCAAACTAGCTGATGTCTCCCACCCCTGCCTCAACAAGACACTCATCCAATCCCAGGGGATGTAGGAGGTCGGGTTCTGGATCTTACCATCTGACACCGAGAAGTTATTTCCTCATAATGGGGCATGGCTTTCTTATCTGAAAATGAGGGCAGGATTAACTGAGTTACCTGTGATTCTCTGGTGAATTTAATAAAATAACTAGTAGTTTTTACTTAATTTAAGCACTAGCTCTGAAAGTGCCTTTTTTTTTTTTTTTTTTTTTGCCCTCAAGGTAACTGCATGTACAAGTAAAATAACGCTTAACTCCCACATCCTGGAGGCAGGCAAGGTAAGTTCAGATGGAAATGTTAAACTCAGCTCACGGTTCTTGGGTGGAAACAGTTTCGTAAACATTTGCCGGGAGCTTACGATGCCTGAGGCCCTGTAATCATCACTCAACACTGCCATGGTTAAGATGCTTCCTTACGATGCCATCCAAGTACTAAGCAGAAAGTCCACAAACTTTGGAGCATTGTCAAGAAGGGAGAGCTGCAAGTACCTGCTCTATGCACTACCCATGGGAAGCATGTTCAAAATATGTTCTTTATTTACTTAAAAAAACCACAAAACTCTCCGAGAGAGAGAGAGAGAGAGAGAGAGAGAGAGAGAGAGAGAGAGAGAGAGAGAGAGAGTGTGTGTGTGTGTGTGTGTGTGTGTGTGTGTGTGTGTATGTAAGAGACAGGCTCTCACAATGCTGTCCAGGCTGGACTCAAACTCTTGGACTCAAGTGATTCTTCTACCTCAGCCTCACGATCTGCAGGCATAATGCACCACCATGCCCAGATCTCCTAGAGCTTAAAGCAGGTCCTAAAGCTCCAACATATCAGGCCCTGTACACACCATTTTTTTTTTTTTTTTTTTTTTTTTTCTGGAGAGACAGGGTCTTGCTATGTTGCCCAGGTTGGTCTTGAACTCTGGACCTCAAGTGATCCTTCTGCCTTGGTCTCTCAAAGTGTTAGGACTATAGGCCTGAGCCAGCACGCCTGGTCCCAGGACATATTTGAATGCCACAGCCCTCCAGGTTCTGAGTACTATGTCTCTTCATTTCCCACCTCAATTCTGGTAGCAGTAACAGCAGCAGCAACAATAATGATCGTAATAATACTCACAAATGCTAGCATTGTTACTAGGTCAGGCAACCTAAGAAACATTTTACATTCCAGTTCATTTAAATGTAAAAACAACCCTACATCCCCCCATTTTATAGGTAAGGAAATTGAGGCACAAAAACATTCAGTAACTTCCTCAAGAGTTCCTCTGCTAGCATATGTCAGAACCAGGACTCAAACTGACCAGTGTGACTCCATGCCTGGTTCTTAACCACCAAGTTCTCCCAAGGTAGGCTCTCCAGCCAATGGCGGGACCATAACCCAGGCAATCAAGACACCCATCCTAGGAAAGCCTTGTTTCTCCCTCCAAAGCTACCACTGCCAATGTCCAATAAAAGCCACACGTAAGTTTGCTTCTTTGCTTTAACTGCCCTGCTGAAAAACTTTTTGCTAGCCCCTCTCCCATTGTCTACCCTAAGTATCAAGCCAGCCCAACGTCTTCCAGGTATTTGGGGCCTTTCACTGTGCAAGCCCCAGCGCCTTTCCAATTTCATTTCCAATCTCTTTCCTATCGGTACTCCAGGCCCCAGAAATGTTGCACCGCCCTCTTCCCAGCACACGCGGGCTCACTCAGGCCCTTCTGCCTTTGCTGCTTTTCCTGCCTGCGATGCCCACTCCCGCCTCTGCCTGTGACCTGCTCACCCAGAACGCCGGCTCAGATGGCACCACCACTGTGGAAGTCTCCCTTGGCGGCTCTGACGGGCAGTTACTTACATCCTATTCTGTGGTCCCTAAGTACCTTACATGTACCTTTATTAAAACACTTACTGCAATACATTCCACTTAGCTGTTTGAGAACCTGTCTACCCTGAAAAACTAAGAGCCTTGAGGGGAAGGCCGCTGTTCACTTCTTATCTATTTTGCCTACACAGTTTCTTGCCCTCAGTAAGTATTTAATAAACTTTTGTTAAACATATGAATGAATAATTAAATTTAAAAATAAAGTCTTGATTGTTTTCTTCCATCTCTCTCAAACGATTGTTCTGGAATACGGAAACAGGATGGCAAGTTTAAAACAGATCTGGATATGTGGCTTCAGGGACACATCTGTACAAATCTATATCTCACAAGTGGCAAAGAGATACAAACTCCATTCTTTCCTCCTCTGAACTGTTGTATCTCTAAATCTAGAGGCAGGCAGCAGCTTTCTCTGAGAACACATGCAACCTCGGCTCGATGCAGTGACAGTGCTAGGACACCTGGAGAGCCAGAGCTGTGGGAGGGCAGAGGTAGAACAAGAGAGGGTCTCGGCATCAGGCCAAGACAAAGTCCTACTTACCTCCTTCTTGGGAATTCATGATGTTCAGGGCAAACAGCATTGCATTGGAGAATGTGGTTGCCTCTTCTTTACTTGCAAAGTTTAAGCCGTAGACCTGGCGGGCATCTCGCCACTGGTGGAAGGTTGGCGTGGCCTGATTGTACTTCAGCCCTTTCACGATTGAATAATTGATCACAACCTGGAGGAGAAAGGAGAGAGAAATACGTGTAAATAAATAAAATGTAAGTGAGCTGGAGGGCACTGCGATGGGGCAAGTATACTGTATCCTTGAGAGGACAGGAAGATGAGGATGGGGTTTGAAGGGAAAAGCAGTATCAGGTAGATTTTCAGACCATAATATATAGAACAGTGAGGGTTTGCAAAACCTGTTCTTTCCTTTCACTAACAATGCTATGTAGTTACAACCTCCAGATGAATAGCTGAGCTCGGAGGCAGGTTCCCTGGGCTCTGGTTTGGCCCTGCCTTTCAGCCACTCCACTCATGGCAGTCACTGCACTTCGCTGGGGCTCAGTTTCTCCAGTTATAAGATGGGGATAATAATTTTGACTTTATCAATCTAATGAGGTTACTGCAAAGATCACACTGTGATACGTATCTTATCTACATCTTATTTATAGCTTACCTTCTAGATATAAAGCTCCTAAGGGCAAGCCTTCTATAATTCATATTTATGCCTCCTATAGCCCTCTGCACAGTGTCCAATACTTCGAATGCATTAATAAGTGGGTTATTTGTCGAAAGAATAACTTGGGAAAGTTTATGTACCACACATGTATACAGCATTATTCATACCTTCATTATTACTCAATCAAAAAGCATCAACTACTGCCAGGAGCAATGCCAGGCCCAGCAGGGAAGGATACAGAGACGACAGAATCCAGACATTCAGGTGCTTACAAGCTGCCAGGGGATTCAACACCAGGTCTGCCTGACCTCTAAACTTCTGCTCTTTTAGACATTTAAAAGAGGATTATTTCAAAGTACTTTAAGACTATATTCCTAAGTGGTGCCCTGGAGGAAAAGATGCTGGGGCTGGAGCCCTAATTCTGCTTCCCATCCCTTCTAGCTCAAAGCCACATGATCTAATATCACCACACTCATGAATGATCGGTTTTTTGGTATGTCAAATGGAAAGGAATGTGATATGGCTATGGCATGGCACCCTCACAGTGTGTTGTGAGGATTAAATTACATATGAGAAAGTAACTGACACAGCTCCTGGCACAAGGTAGGCTGTCAGTGACTGAACGGAGAAATATGATGATCTTTATGAATGGAAGCATGCAAGCAGAGTCTGGATGAGGCCGGAGCACCAGCTCTTAGAGACGTCATGGAAAGGATTTTGCTTTAGAAGTAAGTACAAGATGATTTCTCAGATTTTGTCTGGCTTTGAGGTTGCAAGGACTGTGTGATCTGAGGTTGGGGATAACTCTCTCTATGTTGATTTCTCACTTTCCTCTACTGCTCCACACAGCTGTGCTGCTGGATAAGGTAAAGCCAGAGGACAGCAAACCTGAGTGACATCCAGAAAAGCTGTTTTCCAAGTCTTGGGTGGAAGGTGGGCTTGGGTTTTCTTATGACAGGCAGAGGCAGGGAAAAGGGGAGACACACACACAGTACACTAAATCAGCTAAAGAAGTGTAACTGAGACCGGGCATGGTGGCTCACACCTGTAATCCCAGGACTTTGGGAGGCCAAGGTGGGAGGATCACCTGAGGTCAGAAGTTCAAGATCAGCCTAGCCAATATGGCGAAACCCTGTCTCTACAATAAATACAAAAATTAGCCGAGAATGGTGGTGGGTGCCTGTAGTCCCAGCTACTTGGGAGGCTGAGGCATGAGAATCTCTTGAACCCAGGAGGTGGAGGTTGCAGTGAGCTGAGATTGTGCCACTGCACTCCAGCCTGGGTGACAGAGCCAGACTATGTCTCAAACAACAACAACGACAACACCACCCGTAACTGTTTCACAATTTAATTGTTACATATTCACAGGCACATATTTTGGCCAACATCTACACACAAGTTCCAGGGTGGTTCTCTATTTTTTTGCTCTTTGTGCTAGGCATATAGATTCACATGCATACACAGCTAAAACAAAAGATCTGGACTGTGGGAGACTAGGTTTAGTTATAGGTCATCAGAAAAAGGACTAATAAGAACTAGTAAATAATAACTAGTAACTAATAACTACCAGAGAATAAGAACTAGCAAAGTTAACTGTTGTTAAAACAGCTCTTTAGATTACAGGACACATTAATATTGGTACAATGACCAGAATGACGGAAGAGAAGAAGCTGCTCCATTCTGCCCTAGTAAATCCCGATCAGAAGTTCTGTGTTCAAGTTTTTTTTGTTTTCATTTTTGGTGTTGCATTTCTAGTGGACAGTAGCGAACTGAAGCAAGCCAGGGGAAAATGCTTTAAAAACTGAAGAAGGTCTCGAAACCACCTTGTATCAGGAATGGTTAAGAGATACTGAAGCAAGATAAAAGATGCTTTAGTGTCTCCCGACTACTGTCTCCAGATATTTGAGGAGATATTCGGGGGAAATGAAATTTAGAACCCTATGATTTGATTTTTAAAAAAAAATTTTTAGTATGTTTTTTTTTTTGGATGGAGTCTTGCTCTGTTGCCCAGGCTGAAGTGCAGTGGCGTGATCTTGGCTCACTGCAACCTCTGCCTCCCGGGTTCAAGCATTTCTCCTGCCTCAGCCTCCTGAGCAGCGCCCGCCACCACACCCAGCTAATGTTTTTGTATTTTTAGTAGAGATGCGTTTTCACCATGTTAGCCAGGATGGTCTTGATCTCCTGACCTCATGGTCCACCCACCTCAGCCTCCCAAAGTGCTGGGATTACAGGCGTGAGCCACTGCACCTGGCCTTTAGTATGGTTTTTTTAAGATGGTGTCTTGCTCTGTCGCCCAGGCTGGAGTGCAGTGGCACAATCTTGGCTCACTGCAGCCTCCACCTCCTGGGTTCAAGTGATCCTCCTGTCTCAGCCTCCCGAGTAGCTGGGACTACAGGTGCATGCCCCCATGCCCCAGCTAATTTTTTTTTTTTTCAATACAGTTGGGATTTCACCATGTTGGCCAGGCTGGTCTTGAACTCCTGACCTCAAATGATCCTCCCGCCTTGGCCTCCCAAAGTGCTGGGATTATAGGCATGAGCCACTGGACCCGGCCTAGAACCCTATGATTTGAGATCTCTGGTTGGCTACACTCCTAGAGGGGAACTTAAGGTGAGTGAGAATTTTTTTTCCCCAAACCTCAAAGTGGCTCTTGGGGGAAATGAGAATTGAGGGGCAGCTGCTGATGCCTAATCCAGAATATGGATAGTATGGCTAGCAGATAATCATTGAAGGGGCTAAACAGCACCTTAGGGATTATCTAACTCAATCCGCTCTTTTTACAGTAGGGAAATGAGGTCCAGGGAGAATGAGTGACTTGTCCAAAGTTACACAGTAAGCTAATGGGAAAATTGGATTTAGAAGCTGAGGACTTTGTGATTTTTTTTTCCAGTATGGTAGTCCCCGCTTATCCATGCAGAATTGGTTCCAAGACCCCCAGTGGATGCCTAAAATGTGGGTAGCACAGAACCCTATATAGACTATGTTTTTTCCTATACATACATACCTATGATAAAATTTAACTCATAAATTAGCCATAGTCAGAGACTAACAACAATAACTAATAATCAAATAGAACAATTATAATGTTTGGAACGGCACATCATTTAAAATTTATGACTTGTTTATTTCTGTAATTTCCCATTTAATATTTTTAGCCTGCAGTGGACTTGGGTATGTGAAACCTCAGAAAGCAAAGCCACAGCTAAGGGGGGTACTGTTATATAATGAGCTGAAATCCTTCTTCCTAGAATTCCCTCTCTGGTCCTAGCACTAAGCTTTGGAGCCTCACAAATCACTTGCAACTGCAGGAGGTTTTAGGATTTGGACTGGGAGAGTGCAATGAAGCCTTTCTAGAGGATGCATCCCTGTTCTGTAACAGGCTGGTCGCTGCCACACATGGGGCTCTGCCACACATGGCTGGTCGCTGATTGACGGCTCCTGGCCCTGCCGTTTCTGTTCTATCTATAACTGCAGTACAAAGGCTACTCACCAAGTGCTGCTGTTTGGTGTCTACACACAGCCCCCAACAGTCTACAACTGCTTTGAAGACAAGCATACTAGGTACAAGGAATGAGCAGAAGGTTTTACGTCAGAGAGTACTGCATTAAAACCCTGGCTTTATTACTTTTCAGTTGTATAACCTTAGACAAGTTGCTCATATCAGTTTTCTCACATGTAAGATGAAGATAATATTATAAATAACACTGCACTGAATATTCTTGTGAAGATGTATTTCTACAGGATATATCCCTGTAAGCCAAACGGCCAGAGAGATGTGAGCATTACAAAATGTGTACTTATTATTTGAAAATTGACTTCTAAAACAGGAGTCCAGTGCAATGTGTTCTGGATGTATGTGCGGTGACAAAAGGCCAATGTCACTTGACCATCTGTTGAGGCGGCCAGTGTTTCTTAATTGCCAGACCTGACCAGCCAACAGCTAAAATCTCAGTACCTAATGGTTCCACCTCTTCGTTTACGCCGCTTAGAGTGAGTCAGAGTATCCACCTGAACACATGCATTTTTGCAAGTCCACTTTTGGGTGAGGCTGCTTCATTTAGTACCCATCACCCAACACTCACCTGTAGAGATAACTGTTTCTTATTTCTAGCACCATTGGCAAAATATGTCTGCTTTTTTTTTTTTTTGAGATTGAGTTTCGCTCTGTTGCCCAGGCTGGAGTACAGTGGCGCGATCTCAGCTCATCGCAAGCTCCGCCTCCTGGGTTCACGCCATTCTCCTGCCTCAGCCTCCCGAGTAGCTGGGACTACAGGTGTCCGCCACTACGCCCGGCTAATTTTTTGTATTTTTTAGTAGAGACAGGGTTTCTCTGTGTTAGCCAGGATGGTCTCGATCTCCTGACCGCATGATCCACTTGCCTTGGCTTCCCCGAGTGCTGGGATTACAGGCGTGAGCCACCGCGCCCGGCTGTGTCTGTTCTTAAGCTATACAGAAATGGACTCCTGTGGTATATGGTATGTACTCTTTTGTTTCTGGCTTATTTCCTTCAACACAGTGTTTATGAGATTCACCATGTTATTGCATATATCCATATTTCATTCTTTTTCCTTTTTGAGATGGAGTTTCACTCCTGTCACCCAGGCTGGAGTGTAATGGCACAATCTCAGCTCACTGCAACCTCTGCCTCCTGGGTTCAAGTGATTCTCCTGCCTCGGGCCTTCCAAGTAGCTGGGATTATAGGTGCATGCCACCACGCCTGGCTAATTTTTGTATTTTTAGTATTGATGGGGTTTCACCATGTTGCCCAGGCTGGTCTTGAACCCCTGACCTCAGGTGATCTGCCCACCTCAGTCTCCCAAAGTGTTGGCATTACAGGTGTGAACTACCGAGTCTGGTTGAATTCTTATTGACTGCTACACAGTATTCCATTTTTTAACCACAACTTCTCCATTCTCCTGCTGATGGACATGGGTAGTTTTGCATTCTTGGTTGTTATGAATACAACTGTTATGAACATTTTCATACATGTCTTTTAGTGGACATAGGTACTTGTAAGGATATAAGAAAAACTAAAGTGTTTTTCCTATTCTCTTCAGACCCCAGAATGAGATGGGGTCTCATTCTGTCACCCACGCTGGAATGCACTGGCATGATCATGGCTCACTGCAGCCTCAAACTCCCGGGCTCAAGGGATCCTCCTGCCTCAGCCTCCTGAGTAGCTGGGACATAGGTGTGTGCCACCATGCCTAGCCAATTTAAAACTTTTTTATTTGTAGAGACGAGGTCTTGCTATGTTGCCCAGGCTTGCTATGTTGCTATGTTGAACTCCTGGGCTCAAGTGATCCTCCTGCCTTGGCCTCCCAAAGTGCTGTACACTCATATAGTCAAGAGCCACTGCACCTAGCCTCTATTCTCTATTCTCACACACCAAGTAAGCAATTCTGCAGATTCTCAAGTACACATCAAGTGTCCTCTATAATTCTGATGTAGTGTACCTGGAGACAGCATCAGGTTCCACAGGTTGAGGGCTGAGTCCCACAAGACTATCCCAACTTCAGATGCCAGTCCAAGTACAGGCTGTGACTTGTGCTTCTGACCCACGGGCTATAAATCAGGGTTATCATGACCCCTGCCTTGGGTCTGATGAATTTACTAGAGTGCTCACAAAACTCAGGGAAACAGCTTACCTAGGTTTACTTGTTTCTTAATAAAGGGCATAACAAAGGCTACAGATGAATGGGCAGATGAGAGACGCACAGGGCAAAGGATGCGGGAAGAGGATGGAGCTTCTCCGCCCTCCCTAGGCATGCCCCCTCCAGGAACCTCCACCAGGTCAGCTCTCTGGAAGCTCTCCCAGCTCTGCCTTTTTAGGCCTTTTATGGAGACTTCACTGGATGGGTATGATTGACCACTGTGTAGAAATGTGATTGGACAAAAAGGGTATGATCTCACACTAACAGACTGAGTGGGGAAACCCAGCAAGGCCTGTTTATTCAGATTCTCCTGGGCCTCTCTGCAGCATTCCTTCCTCCAGGGTATGGGGCAGAACCCATTCTGAAATGCGAGTCTTAGCACCTACAATCAGACAAGGTAGGTCAGGGAATTTCGTTAAGACCAGTTTCCAGTCAGAAAAGCAGGGGACGATTCCTGCCTTGGGGAGAAAAGCAGCAGGTGAGGCCGGCAGCATGACGACATTCTAATAAGGGATCTGGGATCTACCAGCTAGAAAGTGTGGATGAAAACTAATACATACATGATAATATCACAATCTTCTATCCAGTGACCATGCCAAATTCACTTAATATAATTATGTTAGTATATATTCTTATATTACTATATTAGTTTGCAGCTTTCACATTTTCCACATACACTATCAAGCCATCTGCGATGTAGGATGGTTTTGCTTCTTCCTTTCCAACTGCTAAATCAAAGAGGTGACAGTGAGCATTCTGTCTTGTTCCTGAATTCAGGCGGAAAGTGGGATACTCAGTATGATATCAGCTATAGTTTTTGTTTTGTTGTTGTTTGAGGATACCCTTTATCTGATTAAATAAATCACTTTTATCTTTTAATTCCAGTTTCCTCAATTTTTATCATGAAGGGATACTGAATTTTACCAAATGCTTTTTCTACATCTGTGAGACCACCTTATGGTTTTCCGGCTTTATTCCATTAAATTAATCTTGCATTTCTGGAATAAATCATATTTGTCAAAATTTTCTTTTTAATACATTATTAGATTCCAGTCATTAATCTTTTGTTCAGGCTTACTTACTACATTATTGTTCATTAGAAATAATGGCTTGTAATTTTCTTTCCTTGTAAGGTTCTTGTGCAGTTTTTGTATCCTGGTTATATAGCATGCTTCTAAGAAGACACCATAAGAAGTGGACTTTGTTTCTCTCATCTCTGAAGGAGTAATGTAAGATTGGCATTGTTTCTTCTTTATGTTTTTCAAGGAATATGTCCATCTTATCTAAGCTGTCAAGTTTACTAGCATAAGGTTATTAATAATGTTATCCTATGTTTTTAATGTTTCTACGATCTGTAGTGATTTCCCCTTTCATTCATTATATTGGCAATTTGTGTTTTTTCTTTCTCACTCTCAATAGAGGTTTATTAATTTTACTTTTCAAAGAACCAACCTTTTCCCTCAAAAAAACCAAGACATTTTGTGTGTCTCTATCATACATCTGCTTTCTACTTCATTAGTTTTTATTTTTTCCTTCCTTCTACTTTTGTTGGGTTTAATTTGCTGTCATTTTTCTTCTACCTTCTTGAGATAGTGGCATAGATCACTGAATTTCAAACACTCTTCTTTTTCTAATATATGCATTTATAGCTATAAATTTCCCCACATGTACTTTTTGGGGCTTTTTTTGTTTTTGAGACAAGGTGTCACTTTGTCATACAGGCTGGAGTGCAGTAGTACCACCATGGCTCACTGCAGCCTCAAACTCCTGGGCTCAAGTGATCATCCAGCTTCAGCCTCCTGAGTAGCAGGGACTACAGACACATGCTACCACACCCAGTTATTAAAAAAATTTTTTTTGGTAGAGGAGGAGTCCCGCCATATTGACCAGGATGGTCTCAAACTCCTGGCCTCAGGTGGTCCTCCTTCCTTGGCCTCCCAAAGTGTTGGGATTACAGGTGTGAGCCACTGCGCCCAGCTCATATGTACTGTTCTATCTGCATCCCACAAGTATTACTATGTTATATTGTCATTACTGTTCAGTTCAAAATATTTTCTAGTTTACATTGTGATTTCTTTTCTGTCTCATGGTTCATCCAGTATTACACTACTTAATTTCCAAACATTTGGAGATTTTAAAAGTTACCCTCTGTTACTAATTTCTGGTTTAATTCCTCTGTGGTCAAAGAACATACTCTGTATGAGTTCCATCCTTTTTAACTTGACACTTGCTTTATGGCCCAGCATATGGTCTATTTCAGTAAATGTTTTATGTTTACTTGAAAAGACTATGCATCATACACTTGTTGGCTATAGTTTCTACAAATGTAAATTAGCTCAAGTTGGTTAACAATGTGATTCAAGTTTTCTGTCTTTACTTATTTCTATTTCTTTATTCAATCAGTAGCTTGGAGGTATGACTAGAATCTCCAGCTATGCTTCTGAATTTGTCCCTTTCTCCCTTTAGATTTTTGCTTTATGTGTTTTGAAGATATATGAATGGATTCATACAAATGTAGAGATGCTATGACTTCTTTTTCAACTGCCCTTTTATCATTAAAAAGTTTGTCATTATCTTTAGGAATACTTGTTGCCTTAAAGTCTACTTTGATATTAACATAGCCACATCAATTTCTCTTGGCTAGTGTTTGTAAGGTTTATCTGTTTCCAATTTTTCACTTTCAACTTTTTGTTTTTGGAGGCTTGTTGGGATCTCCTTATCAGCTTTATTTTAAAAATAATTCTCCAAGGTTTGGCTGAACTGATCTGGACACTTGCTGAAGGATGAACATCTTTTTTTTCTTTTTCTTTTGTTTTTTGAGATGGAGTCTTGCTCTGTCACCCAGACTGGAATGCAGTGGCCGGATCTCAGCTTACTGCAAGCTCTGCCTCCCGGGTTTACGCCATTCTCCTGCCTCAGCCTCCCGAGTAGCAGGGACTACAGGCGCCCGCCACCGTGTCCGGCTAGTTTTTTATATTTTTTAATAGAGACGGGGTTTCACCACGTTAGCCAGGATGGTCTCGATCTCCTGACCTCGTGATCCGCCCATCTCGGCCTCCCAAAGTGCTGGGATTACAGGCTTGAGCCACCCCACCCGGCCTAAGGATGAACATCTTAAAATGTCAAACTTTTTGCATAGCAGCCCATAATTACAACGTTTGCACAAGTTTTATTCTGGGGAATGTAGGAGTAAGTAGGAGTGCCTTTCCTGTTCTTTTAAAGGAAGGTCTTGCAACTCCAAATATAATCATGGACCACATAAAGATGTTTTGGTCAACAACAGACTATATACGATGGTGGTCCCATAAGACTATAGTACGGTATTTTTACTATACTTTTTCTATACTCACGTATGTTTACACACACAAATACCACTGTGTTACAACTGCCTGCAGTATTCAGTACGGTGACATGCTGTACAGGTGTGTAGCCTAGGAGCAACAGGCTGTACCATACAGCCCAGGCGTGTAGTAGGCTGTACCATCTAGATTTGTGTGAGCAAGCTCACACGACAACAAAATCCCCCAGGGGCACATTTCTCAGAATATATCCCCGTCGTTAAGGGGTGCATGACTGTACTGTCTTCACATGTTCTGGGGGCTTCTGGGTAAAAAGAGTCAAGAGTCCTTTACAAAAAAGAAAGATGCTTGATAGTGGAGAACTATCTTCTTGACCCCATATATACCTGGATCTAAAAACTACAGAATCTACAGACTGGCAAAAACTTTGGAGGTCTCATCTCATCCACATCTCTACTTGATGACAGACTGTCTTTCCCAGAATCTTACCTCTCAGGCTGGCAATGTAATAGTTTCCATCTTTCAACAGTACGCTTGTAAGAAAGCTCATCCTTTTACTGCGTTAAAACTTTTTCATTACAGCATCCATGCAATATTCCTAGTTCTGTTCTCCAGGGTCCACATTGAAAGTGAGATTTCTCTTCCACATGGCACCCTTCAGAGACTTGAAAACTGCGGTCATGCCCCCTTCAGTTTCTATCTTCTCCAAGTAAATATCTCTTGTTACTCCTTTGATTGTTCCCCATATTACACTGCTTTCAGATCTTTCACCAGTTTGGATGCCCTTCTTCTTGTAGATTCCAGTTTGTTGTACTCAGATGCGGTACCAGCGTTCTGTGGGAAGAATGACCCATGCAGACCAGAGCAGGACAGTAGTCTCCCTTCTTCTGAACCTCTGCCTCCACAAATTCGCTCCACCTCTATTAATTTACTCTATTAATTTATTCCATCTCTATCAATTCACTCTACTACTAATTCAGCCTGAGAACTCACTCACATTTTTTGTGTTTGTTTTTTTGAGACACTCTTGCCCTGTCACCCAGGCTGGAATGCAGTGGTGCAATCACAGCTTACTGAAGCCTCAACCGCCTGTATTCAACAGAATCTCCCACCTGGCCTCCTGAGCAGCTGGGACTACAGGCATGCCCCACCAGGCCCAGCTAATTTGTATATATTTTTTTGTAGAGATGGGGTCTCACTATGTTGCCCAGGCTGGTCTTGAACTCCTGGGCTCAAGTGATTCACCTGCCTTGGCCTCCCAAAGTGTTGGGATTACAGATGTGAGCCACTGCAACAGCCACATTTTTTGGTGACCAAAACTCATTCTCAACTAAAAATCCTTTAGGTTTTTCACCCTGAATGTGAGATTTAGGTTAGATTTTGGCTAATGGTACCACAACTTACTATATATTTTCCCCACAACTGATTACCTGGTTTTATGTCCACCTATTCAGCAAAATGGTGATAATAATTCTTGTATCATTATCCTTACTGGGAGAAAGAAATAATAGACATGAAAAGTGCTCCATTAACCATAAAGAGCATTAAACATGTAAGATATCCCTATTTAGTTATAAAAACCAGGAATCTTTGACTTTCTTAACATATCTGACCACTTTAAGGTGGTAGTCCACACGGGCTAAAACCAAATCTGTGAAAATCAGTCTTTCTACTGAGGTCCCTAAAAATTGTTATGGACCAGATTTCCTGCCATTTTCTCTAATGTCTTGGTTTACCAAGAATCTCTTTTCTATTCCTAGCTAAACATGCCCCATTCCTCAATCCTGTCTGACAGCCTGTCTCCTGAACATGCGATTCCAAGTGGGAGGCTGTGCTCCGAACTTCTCAATCAGACTCCAGGAGGCCTCTAAGAATCAACATAGCCCTCCAAATTTAAACAGGATACCACTCAAGACTGCTGTCAGTCCCTCCTGGGGTGGGGAAAAGGTCTCTTTCTCAACATGTGGTTTCCTCTGAAGGAGGCTGTGAGGTGCTGAGGTCCCTGAGAACAGGTGGTGTTTGGGTTTTGGGGAGCTCTCCCTTCCCATGCCCTTTCCAGTACACCATGCTGTCTTCCTACTATGCCCTGGAGGGCAACCAAGAGGCAGGAAGGGAATGGAAAACTTGTCATAATAAAAGTAATCACTTAGGGAACATCTACTATGATTCAGGAACCACAACTAATGGACCTTGTGTCAAAGATATGGAGGTATTGCCCTCACAAGCCCCAACCACCAGGTGTTCTAAAAACTTGAGATATTTTTGACACCATAATTGGGTCCAAAGGTTCTGTATATCCTGCAATGTGTGGCACAGTGTGTCACTAAAAGGCAGATCTAGAATTAGTGAATTGCTATTTTAGGAAGGCAGCTTCTATAAGGTTTCTAGAAAGACATTTATACCATTATACCATTAAGGCTCATCAACAAGGGAAAGGGATGCCTCTGGAGGTACCAAGATTTCAAGGTTAGAAAGACTACCTTTTTTCTTTTTTTTTTTTTTGAGACGGAGCCTTGCTCTGTCGCCGGGCCAGGAGTGCAGTGGTGCGATCTCGGCTCACTGCAAGCTCCGTGTCCCAGGTTCATGCCATTCTCCTGTCTCAGTCTCCTGAGTAGCTGGGACTACAGGTGCCTGCCACTATGCCTGTCTAATTTTTTTGTATTTTTTAGTAGAGATGGGGTTTCACCATGTTATCCAGGTTGGTCTCGATCTCCTGACCTTGTGATCTGCCCGTCTCGGCCTCTCAAAGTGCTGTGCCCATCTCAGCCTCTCAGAGCGAGACTATGTCTCAAAAAACAAATAAAATAAAAGTGCTGGGATTACAGGCGTGAGCCACTGCGCCTGGCGACAAAGACTACCTTTTATCAGGGGTCCTGGGGTAGGGATGTCTCTGTTAGCCATGAGCATCTGAAACTTAATAGGGCTATTTTGGTTAAAGCAAAAACCCAATTAACAGACAACACATGAAAACAGAACCCAGAGTTTCTGTTCTCTCTCTTCTGATTGCTGATTTTTTCCAAGATAGCAGCTAACCTGCCGCTCAACTTAGCTGAAGCTTGACCCACTAAGACTGCCACAAGATGCTGTTTATACATAGTTTTTCACAAATGCTATAATTACAAATCTGTTAACTTCACTGCTATAAATGCCCTTGTCAATCTCTAAGAAGAGAGTCGGAGGGAGAGCACCGAACTAACCAAAGTCACTGTTAGTTAAACCTGTGGTTAAACAGGTTAAACAGCCTGTTTCTCCATGTCCCTACTTTAGGCCATGTCACATCAGACTCTTTTGCCATTAACTATGTGTGTATGACTATTTACGACACAGGTAGACATGATCGTTCTCTCCTATTTATGTAGGTGTTTACCAGGTACACTCACAAACTATCTTATCTGATCTGCCTAGGTTGAACTATCAGGGAGAGAAATGACCCCAGGTTCTCCCAATCATCTTGATACTCTTTCTAAAGTAAGACTTAGAAGGTTGATGAACCCCAAATCTTAATAGCCACCTTACATGTGAGTAAGATGAACACATTTTTGCAATACTACTTTTTCAAAGCTTTCCCACATCTATTATTTATTTTAATCTGACAATAACACAGTGAAATAGGGAGGGTATGGATTTCTGTCTCCATGTAACATAGGTAAAAAGTGAAATCCAGAAAACAATTTGCTTAAGGTGTCATACCTTGAAGTATGAGGATATGGAGTCATAATCTAAGCCCAGGTCCTCTGATTCCGAATATTGACCTTTCTGTTCTGACCTCTTAATGATATGTGTGTGTAAGGGGTGGGCGGTGAGGAGGTGGTGCGCAGGCTCACGGGTATAATCTGTAATTCCAGCACTGACCTGCTGATCCTGCAGCTTGACTCCAACGACTCTGAAGGTGTTGCTGGCAGTGTTGTGGTAGATGTTGATCCGGCTGAATCCCTGCTGGCCAGGTTTGATTGGTACCCATTTCTTACTGGTGTCATCGTAGACCATCACGGAAGCCCGGGCTTGGCAGATACTCTGTTCACTGCGGAGCAAGAAAAAACTGGTATCAGCCTCAGCTACAGGGAATGGAAGTTGACTTTGCCCTTTTCTGAAATAGAGGCCATTTGCTACTTGACATAAAGAAACTTTCCAATTGCCAGAACTTCCCACTGTCGATAGAAGAACTGTCTGGTGAGGTGATGAGCTTACATTCTCTAAGGAGCCTGCAGAATGGAGAGAAGGTTCTGTGCCAAAACTTTCAATAGCTTGGAAGACTCACAGCTTTGTCTTCAGGGGAGAAGTTGCTTGAATAAGAAAGGAATTACAATTATAATTTGCCAACTGTGCACAACATTCCATGTACTGTATTATATAAGAGAATGTGGCCAGGCACAGTAGCTCACGTCTGTAATCCCAACACTTTGGGAGGCTGAGGCGTGCAGATCACTTGAGGTCAGGAGTTCGAGACCAGCCTGACCAACATGGTGAGATGCCCCCCGCCTCATCTCTACTAAAAATACAAAAATTAGCCGGACATGGTGGCACATGCCTGTAATCTCAGCTACTCAGGAGGCTGAGGCACAAGAATTGCTTGAACCCAGGAGATGGAGGTTGCGGTGAGCCAAGATTGCACCACTGCACTCCAGCCTGGGCGACAGAGCGAGACTCTGTCTCAAAAAACAAATAAAATAAAATAAAATAAAATGAAAAAGAGAGAGAAAAAACGCATTAAAGCACCTAAGCTTCACGACTTAAGAAGCAGCTATTTATTACCTCCATTCTCCATTTTTTAGACGAGAAAAAAGTGGCTCAGAGACTTGCAAAGATGTATACAAGTTCACACAGGTATTCAGTGATTAAACTGGGGATTTCCAACCACTTCTGTCTGATTCTAGAGCATATGACATAGATAATATTCTTTGCAACATCCAACAAAATGCTTCATTTATGGCATTATACTAGGGTAGCATCAGATAGGCTACATAGGCAATGAAATATTTAGGTGATCTAAAGAAAAATGTGGCCGGGCGCGGTGGCTCACGCCTGTAATCCCAGCGCTCTTGGAGGCCGAGGTGGGTGGATCACGAGGTTAGGAGATCGAGACCATTCTGGCTAACACGGTGAAACCCCGTCTCTACTAAAAATACAAAAAATTAGCCGGGTGTGATGGCGGGCACCTGTAGTCCCAGCTACTCAGGAGGCTGAGGCAGGAGAATGGCATGAACCCGGGAGGTGGAGCTTGCAGTGAGCCGAGATCGTGCTATTGCACTCCAGCCTGGGTGACAGAGCGAGACTGTCACACACACACACACACACAAATCTCATTTGTTCAAAAATATGACAGAGAAGCAGGGAAGAAGCCCCTGGAAGGATAAAATGGCCATCACTAAAATTAACACACTAAAACTCCTGCCACGGTATTCGGAGGAAGTCTCTCAGAGCCCACTGGCTCTTCATAAGCCTACTAATCTTTAACATCTTCTCCAGCATATTAGAATTCCCAAATTTAAAAAAGCAATACTCCTTCATTCCTGTTTTGTTTTGTTTTTTTTAAAGAGGGAATCTTGCTTCCCTGAAGGCAGGCACACTGGCCACAATGAGGAGTGGTCATCAGCACGCCAGGCTGCATAAAGACAACAAGGGACTGGAAACAGTATTGTAATGCCCAACAATTTGGGAGCAATCATACAGAAGCAAAGTGTGTACAACAGTGGATTATTATAATGCTGAGACCAAGCAGTTGAGAAAAAGTCGTATTATATTCACTTCCCCACACTTAAGAAGACAAGCAAACAAAGTATTTGATAAAGATCAAAGATCTGTACCCCCAGCCCTGTGGTTATGAGACGAAACAGAAACAAAACAAAACAAAACAAAAAACCATGGTTTTTATAGGATTAGTTATCTGTGACTTGGAAACCTCAACTTGACCAGCATAGTCAGTTCCTCAGTGTTCCAGAGGGCTGAGCTTTCTCAGGGCCCAACTCCCTTACTTCTCGGAGACTGTGGATGATCCAGTATATGGATTATTATCATACTTTTTAACAATATTTTTGTGTACAGTGCCATATATAAGGACTTCCCCTACATATTCCCTCAATTTCACTTTGAATGAACCCCATGCACATCCTACGGCGTGAGGGCCAGGGCCGGGTCTCGGGCCTGCTCTAAATGCCTGCACTGCTGGGTCTCCATCTTGCTGCTGACTACTTGGCTCTGTCTCTGGCGTTTAGGAGCCTAGGGCACACTTGACCTCAGCTGTCCCAGCCTTGCGTTGAGGGTCCTGGGCACATCTACGGACAGATGTATTCAGAGTGAATCATAAGGGTTTTGGTCTGCAATTTGTGCTGCATCATTCTTCCCTGAAATTCATCATTCATTCCACAATATTTAAGAGGGTGGCAGTTACCATCTCTGTGTTTTGGGGCCTGAAACAACGTTGTCTTTTAAGAGAATGTGCTTAGGTGAAGTTGCTCCTCCCCTAGTTAAGTCTTTGGGGCCCTGTCCTCAGGAAGTCTAGTAATTAGAGTAAACCAGCCGGGTATAGTGGCTCACACCTGTAATCACAGAGCTTATAGGAGGTTGAGGCAGGAGGATCACTTGGGCCTAGAAGTTTGAGATGAGCCTGAGCAACATAGTGAGACCTTGTCTCTACAAAAGATAAAACACATTATCCAGGTGTGGTAGTGTGCGCCTGCAGTCCTAGCTACTCAGGAGGCTGAGGCGGGAGGATCACTTGAGCCAGGTTGAGGCTGGAGTGAGCCGTGATCGTGCCACCGCACTCTAGCCTGGGTGATAGTGTAAGATTCTGTCTCAAAAAAATAATAATGATATTAAATAGCCGGGTGAGGTGGCTCACACCTGTAATCCCAGCACTTTGGGAGGCTGAGGTGGGTGGATCACAAGGTCAGGAGATCGAGGCCATCCTGACTAACACGGTGAAACCCTGTCTCCACTAAAAATACAAGAAATTAGCCGAGGGTGGTGGCAGGCGCCTGTAGTCCCAGCTACTCGGGAGGCTGAGGCAGGAGAAGGGCATGAACCTGGGAGGCAGAGCTTGCAGTGAGCAGAGATCGCGCCACTGCACTCCAGCCTGGGCGACAGTGTGAGACTCCGTCTCAAAAAATAAAAAAAAGTGTAAACTGTACCCAGAACCGATAGACGTTGGGTCAAATCATAGTTCTATCCCAACGTAAATGAGCCATAAATCAAGTGACGGGCTAAACTCTGGCACTTACTGCTTCTGGTTCACTCAGTTGCAAACTGTGACAGTCGACAAGTAGGTGTGCGTTTTGGATGCTGTCTCAGGAGCTAGGAGAGATCCTGACATGCAGCATGGTCTTGGTTAATAAAACATGGGTTTTATTAAATCAGAGGGATCTGAGTTGGAGCCCAGCTCTACCACTTGCTAGAAGGTGACCACAGAGCCCCTGAGATGATTCTGGGGGAGCACTCTGGGAAGGTGCTGTGTGAGGGGCAATGCTTTCTAGAGTCCCTGTGTGGCAGCCATAGAAACGTGCCTTTCAGTCACCCTGCAAGAGAACCTGCTATGGGAGCAGAGCTGGTGCACAGAGGCCATGCTGCTCCCAGCCACTGACTGAACATGGCAGGGGGACTAGTGCCAGCCCATTCCTGCCCAACACAGGACCCTTCTGTGGGGGAAGCCTTGGTTTGGGGACGTTCTATCAGCCTGGCCCAAATGTTCTCCGCACTGTGATGTGGTCTGAGACGCTTCTAGTCCATCCTTCCTGGCCTTTTTCCTTTCACAGACTTTTGACCTGTGTCAGAACCTGGCACAGAACAGGTGCCTAATAAATGCTCACTAAATAATCTCAGAGCTGAAAAGGACTATAGACACAAATCCACTTTTATGTCCAATGAAGCTGCCCTGACAAGTCCACACTGAGCTTTGGGGGATGGAAAACTTAACTTACTACTCTCCAAAACAACCTGTTGGTTGTAATTGGTTTTAATTTAGACAATCCCTCCTTGTTCTGAGTGACATGCAACTCGCTGCTCTCCAGAGTCACACAGGGTGCTCTGCAGAGCCTGAGACAACCCACCAGACAGCTGAAGGAAGAGCACTTCCCTCCATCAGCCACACAACAAACGACCAGTCCCCTTGCCATCCCAGTAACTAATCAGTCTGGGTCCTAAAACTGGGCCAGTATTTCAGGCTTGGTCTGACCAGTAGATGCTAGTGGGTCAAAAAACATCAATGAAAGAGAGATAGGTAGAACAGTACCTGCCCTCAGCGAGCTCCCAGCTAGTTAGGCAGTCAGACGAGTAATTATAAACCTTATGCAGCCCGGAGGGATGCGGTGGAGCGGGGGACAGGGGAGGCTTTCTTCTTTTAAATTTTTATTTATTTATTTATTTTTTGATACAGAGTCTCACTCCATTGCCTAGGCTGGAGTCCAGTGGCGCAATCCTGGCGCACTGCAACCTCCGCCTCCCAGGTTCAAGCTATTCTTGTGCTTCAGCCTGCCATGAAGCTGGGACTACAGGCATGTACCACCACGCCTGGCTAATTTTTTTAATTTTAGTAGAGACAAGGTTTTACCATGTTGCCCAGGCTGGTCTTGAACTCCTGGTCTCAAGCAATCTGCCTGCCTCAGACTCCCAAAGTCTGGGATTACAGGCGTGAGCCACTGCGCCAGGCCTGGGGAGGCTTTCTGAAGAAAATGCTGTGTGGGTTTTAAGATGAAGACTTTCAACCCCTACATGAATTCAGGAAGGGGATGTGGGGTTTTAGGTAGAGGAGACAGGCAGCTGAGCAGAGGCAGGGAGGCAAGAACCGCATGGCATACAGAGAACCGCGAGCACTAGGTGGGGGTGAAGCGTACCGGGGTATCACACACCTTTTAGGGGAGTTACAGAGATGGCATAAATAAAGCACTGTGCTTGCTACTAGATGCCTGAACACCAATAACCATTTTTCCCATTTTTCTTATTATAATTATAGCTACAGGTTTTTTTATTTGCTGTTGTTAGCACTTTAGGTTCAAATTAAACTGGTGGTTAACCAAAACCCCTGGTTTCTCCCCACCCTTTAAATAGTGTTGGTTTGTCTCTTATTTTATTGCTACTAACAAAACCTAAATGCAAGGAAATACACATTTATTCTACTTAAGATTTGTTTTGCTAATTTGGGCTTATTATACCTTTGAAATTTTTTTGTTTTAATAAAATCTCGATTGCTATCTAACCTCGACATTGCCTCTAAGCAATATATATTCACTTGCCTTCTCAACATCTTCACCTGGATAAATACTCAAACTCTGTAACATACACATCCTCCCTAGGCATCATAAATTTAATTTGTCCAAATCATCTATCTCTTGAGGAAATTTATTATTATTATTATTATTATTACTGTAGAGATGGGGTTTCGCTATGTTGCCCAGACTGATCTTAAACTCCTGGGCTCAAGTGATCCTCCCACTTGGTCTCTTTGGTCTCTCAAAGTGCTGGGACTACTGGCATGAGCCACTGTGCCCAGCTACGAGGAAATGTGATAGGCAAATGTTTTCTTAATTTATTGAATAACTGAATGGATGAGCTATTTTTTAAAACACATACATACGAAATTTCATTTACTAAATGGTTCCCATGAGGTCTTCAGGTCTCACAGACTTCTTTCATATGATCAAAACAATCTGTTGATTAGTTGGGGAGTGAAATCAGTCAAAATACACTGGTTTGTTCTGTATGGTGTTAAATTAACAAGTTGGTGGACTTCTTTCCCCCCTGGGATCTAGCAGGCATCTCTGAGCTGTAGGTGTAACTAGAATCTCTCTCTTGGGGGAAGGCTCTTTTCAAGCAAGCAGTCCAATTCCCCTGTCATTTTGGGCCTTTGTACATGTACTTGTGGGGCCCATATAATTTGTGCCCGTAATTTCTCTCCGTGTGTCATGTGAGACCTAAACTTTTTTTTTTTAAATTATACTTTAAGTTCTAGGGTACATGTGCACAACGTACAGGTTTGTTACATGTGTATACATGTGCCATGTTGGTGTGCTGCACCCATTAACTCGTCATTTACATTAGATGCATCTCCTAGTGAGACTAAACTCTTATACGAGAAACACCATGTGACTCTAGGCCTCAGCTTCCTCATCTGTACAAGGTGAGTCTGACCTCAGAGCTCCCTCAGACAAGCGCTGAGTACTCGCTGAGCTCTGCCCATGAGTTCATCATGGGGCAGGGCATGGCAGGGAAGATGGGAAAAGCCATAATCTTTGTTGTGTCGCTGGGTTCAGCAGTTAATTTTTTTAGACCATACATCAAGCTTGTCCAACCTGTGGGCGGCATGCAGCCCAGGAAAGCTTTGAATGCAGCCCCACACAAACTTGTAAACTTTCTTAAAACATTATGAGATTTTTTTTAAAAAGCTCATCAGCTATTGTTAATGTTAGTGTATTTTATGTGTGGCCCAAGACAATTCTTCCAATGTGGCCCAGGGAAGCCGAAAGACTGGACACCCCTGCTATGTATCACAGACCACTTTTGAATGTCTGTTGAAATCTCTCACTAAAGAGAGAGAGAAAAAAAAGCAAAACACACCCCAAATTTCCTATATGTAACTCTGAAACCTAATCATAGACCTTCCAGGACTCGATGTAGGAAATCAGTAATGCATTTCAAGATAAAACTATTACACAGGCAGCTGGGTGTGATGGAACCTGCCTGTAGTCCCAGCTACTCAGGAGGATGCAGGAAAAATCTCGCAGCATGGCCCTCTGTAATGACAGCCTGAAGTCAATCTTGGGCTCTCACTCTCTAATCCTTCTGGAAAAGTCCAGGCTCTGTGCCCCGGGACTCTCACTCCCCCACTCCCTGTGTGGCTGCGAGCAAGCTTTCTGAATTCTCATGGGCTTACATAGACACGCCATCCTAGCCCTGTTACGTCCTTAAAGGACAGAGTGTAAATTCATAAAGTAAGGTCAAAAGGAAGGTCCACAGGATGGGACGGGGCTGACTATAAGAGGTTTGTTGGGAAATGCGAGTCCAGGGTTGAACCTGGAAAAAGCACAGGATGTAGACCTGTCCACAGAGAGGCTAGCTCCTGCAGCCCCATGCTTGCTTCTCCCTCTGCCAGAGCGCTTTTCAGTTTGTCCTGCCTCTCAGAATCTGCTGAGGTGTCTGCACCACCAGCCTGCGAGCTCCTTGAAGGCAGGAACTGTGTTATTTTCTCTTTGGTAAAGCCAGTCTCTGTATGCTGTAGACATGAATAATTGTTAAACAAATGACCCTGACTGTGGGAAAAACAGTGCATTTATGATTGTGTGCCCATGGGAACATTCTACTTACAATCCTCTCCATTTATTCTCAGAGAAAGTGTAACTGCCACGCAAAAGCATCCGTCACAGATTACCATCAGCCTTCTGTCTCATAACAGCCTGGGATGGGCGAGTCAGGAAACCACAGCTCTGCAGGTGGGCTCCTGTGCAAAGCGAGGCTCAGCCCTGTCTGCTGCCTCTAAAGGTGCAACTCAGCTCTGCCTGGGCCCAGGCCTGCAGAGAGAGACCCACTCCTCCAGAGGGAGGCCTCTGGGAAGGCACAGGCTGCCCACTTCTGCTTCTCTGGAGTGTCAGCCTAGGAGCCACACTCCTCCTTCCTGGAAAGCAGGCGGCCAATGCCTTTCTCTCCCTGGGACTGGCACAGTGGTCCTGCTCAGCCTTAATGCTCGGACTTGGGAGCTCCCTTTGGAGACAGAACAACTCTTCATACTCTGTCTTGAGGGCCAATTTTCTCTTCCCAGTAGGACTGGGAACCAGCATTTGCCCATAACAAGAATTTCCTAGGAAGTAGGGCATTCGGCATTAAAACTGGGATAATCCAGGGCAAACCAGGGTGAATGAGCTGCCCTGCTGGGAATTCCTTTCTTATCTTTCACCACAGTAACCATCGCAAGGGTGGGCATCTAACAAGCACCCCCCCCAGCTGATACCACTGGACCTCATTCCCTGCTTCCCGCTGCTCCCCACCCAGTTCGTCCTGTCACTTGCTCTCTCCATTTCCTCACCCTGCCCCACCCCCACCCTGCCGTCACTCTCCAAGCCTCCACTGGAACCTGGCCCCTGGGCCTGAGAATACACTTAAATAAGCCCAGACAAGGTTACTACCTTTCCACTTCCAGCTCCAATGCATGCTTTCCAGCTCTCGAGTCACTGGGCCTGTTAGTGAGTCAGGCACTGCTGACTACGTCCCCACTTCTGAGAACCTCTCCTCCTTAATCCCCAGTCTTCAAATTCTCCTGGCTTTCCATTTTGCTCTCTGTGATTCCTGTTCAGCCTCCTTCACAGGGTTCCTATTTATCTCTTATGTCAAGTGTTTTTAATCCACGGTCCAGGGAAAGGCTTGAAGAGTCTAAGAAACCTCCAAAATTATCTGCAAAAGTGAGAGTGCACGCTGCTTCTGGAAATGCATTTACCATGTTCTTAAATGGGTTTGCGCTCCAAAACAGATTTTAAAATCAATGTGAACTACATGGAATTTCTTATTTTACTCTATGCTCACGAGTCTCAAAACTGTATGCACGGCCGGGCGCAGTGGCTCCCACCTATAATCCCAGCACTTTGGGAGGCTGAGGCGGGTGGGTCACGAGGTCAGGAGATCGAGACCATCCTGGCTAAAAGCCATCTCTTAAAAACACACACACACACACAAAAAAAAAAATTAGCCGGGCGAGGTGGCGGGCGCCTGTAGTCCCAGCTACTCGGGAAGCTGAGGCAGGAGAATGGCATGAACCCGGGAGGCGGAGCTTGCAGTGAGCTGAGATCCTGTCACTGCACTCTAGCCTGGGCGACAGAGTGAGACTCCGTCTCAAAACAACAACAACAACAAAACAAAACAAACAAACAAAAAACTGTATGCACTGTAAGAATCAGGTGAGTGTTTATTAAAACATAAATCCCTAGGCCCCCATTTAGGAGATTCTGATGCAGTAAGTCTCAGGCAGGGCAGGGTCTCTATTGTAACACACATGCTTGCTGGTTCTAGGCAAATGGTCCACGAAGGAAACTTTGAGGACCATTGGTTTTCACATCTCCTCACAGGCTCTGTCATCCATGCCAGGGTTTACACGATCACCAATACACTGATAAATCCCATGTAGATGACTCTCCAGTCCTGTCCTTTCTTCTAAGATATGGAGCCATATTTCCAACTGTTGGACATAACTTAGACACCTCACAATTCAACGTGCTCAAGAGAGAAAGTCTTCTTTCCACTGTTTCCCATTTCAGGGAATGGAAGCAACACCTACCCAATCCCCTGAGTCTGAAACCTGAAGGCCATTTCAGAGGCTTTTTTGTGCTTTACCCTCTATGGACCAGTAGCCATCTATTCTATTTCTTAAACATCTTTTGGATCTGTCCCTTTCTCTCCCTTCTTGCTGCCAGTCCCAGCCCTTGTTATTTCTCATTTAGACCACAATAGCCTCCGAGCTATTCCCCTGCCTCTGGTTGAAATCTCATGCCTCCAACTCTTCAATTGCAATGTCACCAGAAAGACCTTCATCAAAGGCAAACTGACTGAGCCTCTTCCCTCACTGGGAGCTCTGCCACTTACTAGCTATATGACCTCATACAAAACTTATGTGTTTCCCAGTTTCTATCTATAGCTTATCCTCCTTTATCTGCCCATATCTTTCCCCTTTCCTCATCTTCTTTATAGGGTTGTCTGGAGAATTAAGACTTAATATGTGTAAGCACTTGGAGCAATACCTGACCCCATGCGGCATGACGAAGGGAGTCATTGTTATTAAGGAATATAATCCCAGCTCTGGGGCAGGCACTCAGGGGCCTTCACATTGTAGCCCTTGCCAAAGTGTTCATAGCCAACCCAACCCTTGGCTTACTCTTGTGGAAATGCACACAGGCCCCTAACACACACCCCTGCACTCTGTGGCCTCTGCTCTGGCTCAGGCCACTTCCTCTGCCTGGGATACTTTTCTCAGCTGAGCCGAGCTGACCCAAGCCGACCCACTAATCCCTACTCATCCATAAAAACTTGGAATATTTGTTATCTCTTTTAGAAAATCTTCCCCGAAGCCCCAGGCTGAGTTAGATGGTCCTTCTCTGAGCCTTATTATCCCTATTATCATGGTCCTGTGCCTACCATCATAGCACTTACTGCGGCAATGTCTACGCTAGAACCCTCTGCTGGCCAGTGAACGCCTCCAGGGCAGGGGCCATTTCTTCTAGGCAGGTTTCTCCCTATGTAGAGTGAGGACTTAGGCCACAGTTCTCTTCCTATCTGTTGACCTCTAGAAGTCCAAGACTACAGGGTAGATTCCTCTGCTGGTCCCAGGGAACTTCCCTTCTTGTTCTGCTGGACCTGAGGCTGCCCACATATGGCCCAGCACATTTTAGCAAGGAAGGACCTATCTGATCACACAGCCCAACCAGCAGCCTGGATAGCCAGGCTTCACCTGGTAGTGAAAGCATCCCCATGATATTGGGCCAATTAAGATGACTTTTCTGCTATTCCTCAAGTAATTAGGAAGAGATATTTCTCCTGCCTAAGATGATTTCTTTTTCCTAGACCCAGAGGTTTGATTCTTACCTTTTCTCAAAGCTCACATTGTCATTGCTTTCAAAACACACCTATCCACCCATTCCCATTCATTTAATAACTACTAACAGGCATATGGCTCAGCGCTGAAGGAGATTACAATCTATCAGGAAAAACAGATCATTGCAAAATGGGTGTACGAGAGTATTGGGAAGGGAGAACATCAGGCTTTGCAGGAGGAGTTCTTGTCTGTAAACCAGAGCTGATAAAATTAGTATGGTCTATTTATATGGTGATTAATAGATAAGACATGAGGGTGCCCAGCACCATGCTGGGTACATTCTTCATACTCAGTAGGTGTGTGTCTCTGTCCCCCAAACCCCACCCCAAGGTGCCATGTGCCTCTGATTACTTTCAAGCCGTCACGACAGCCACTTTGAGCTATCTTCTTCCCAAGACTGTGGGCTTCTGGATAACAGGCCCATGTCTGAGTTCAGATACCCCTCCTCAGTGAGCCATCGTCCTCAGCGTAGCCTGGTGCCTCTGGCCTGGGCTCTGCAGCTGCCAAGTGCATTAGAAAGGGGTGAGTACTGAAGGGTGGGGGGCTAGAGAGAAGTAGCCATAAATAAATGTTCCCAAAGCTAAGCAGAAACACAGCCAGACTGAGGCAGTTTGTAAAGTCCTGACTTGTTTACCTCCAACATACAAGCAACAAAAGTGAATCTTAAAAGCTGGACTGAGAACCATCAGTAAGGAGCCTCCTGGATGGAAGCAGAGCAGCCCACACTAAGGGGTTTATACAAACCTGTCTGGGCACTCCAGCGCAGAGCAGAGCTGGGGTCTACCCACAGAGCCCCAAGACAAGGCCCAGCACAGAGGAGGAGACAGGGGCCTTCTCCTGTGCCAAATTCCAGTCTCTCTCTGAAGCACATCACTTGCTAGTTCAGTAGACCCCCTGCAGGCGTGAAGCTTAGCTCTGGTAACATAGGTGACATCTACACTGACTTCATACAATGCTCAAACCACCGTCACAAGGTCATTATCACATTTATTCCCACTTCACACTGTGTGCTACCCCCAAGTCACACAGAGAGTCAAGTCAGAGACACTGCTGGACAGGACCCTGCCTCCTGCCATCCGGAGGCCTCTCCTTCCAGCTCTCGGAGAACTCTCTGACACTATGAACTCCCCTCTGCCCAGGCAGCCCCACCCTGTCTCCCCTCAGCCTGGCCCAGCCTCACCATTCTACTTTTGCCACAGACTTGCCCTCCTTCTTGCCCTCCTTGCCTCCTGTGTGAAACTTCTCAATTGGCTCCCATAACACCGCATAGCTTGGCTCTTCTCTGGACTGCCCCCTTTCTGACCACTGTCTTTCCCAAGGTGGAGAGGAGCAGAGAGAAAGAGTACTTTAGAGAAAGTCTGGCTGGCTGGTGCCCACCAGGAAGCAGTGTTGTGCTGGGAAGCAAGGCTGGGCACAGAGAGTTAAGGCCAGCCCTCATCATGGAGTCAGTGTGGGGAAGTGAGAACACTTTGGACAACAGCTCCAGTTCTGCCCCAGGTCTGGCTCTGTCGCTTGCCAGCAAAAAGACTTCAGGGAGGTATGTTTACAGCTCTGTAAGACGAGGAGATTCATCTTTTTGGACTTTCTTTTGCATTTGCTGGAGATCAAATAAGGCTGATGAAATCAACAGGAGAGCAGTTTACTAAACATGATTAGCACCCAGCAGATACCATCTTGAACAAGGACAACGCTGGTTGAATAAACAGCAAATCCGTATGAGGCAAGACTTAGGGTGGAATCCGCATGAAACTGCCTTCCGTGTCCACATGGAGAGCTGTCATTATCACGTAGTCTTTTAACTTCTAAGGAGAAAAACAAGGTGGCAGGTTCCTCACTGTGGCCTGGGGAATTGCCTCAGGCCTCACTAAGTGGGACCAGGCTGTCGGATCCTGTCTTTGTGGAATGGCCCAGATCCACTGTGGAGGTCACTGAGGGCCCACTCCTGAGCCCTGCTGTTGGGAAATCACAGTTTCCGGGCCCTGATTTGCTGCTGTGCTTTCCTCTAGCCTCTACTCACACTGCCCTCCATCCCCACTACTGCCCCCAGGGAAGACTCCCTGAACCACAGGGAAGAGAATGCTAATGCCCACCCTCGGGCCCCTGCCGCTCCCCTCAGCTGCTTAGCTTCTCTGCAGAACACTTACCATACTTGCCACTGAACTGAGGGGCAAGCGCTTCCATGAGGCAGGTTGTTTGGTTTGGTCTTTAAAGTAGTGTTCATCTCGGTAGCTCTAGTAACTGGGACCTAGTGATTGCTCAACAAATGCCTTTGAATAACTGCTGGCTTTTGTGTTTGCTGAGTTTTGCCAGGTATCGTGTTTCTCAGCCTGCAAGGATTTTTGTGGTGGGGGTGGCACGACTCACTTGAGATCTGGCCACCTCTGCTTTCTCTTTCTTTTTTCCTGCATTTATTTGAAAAATAAAACAAGGGCCGGGCACAGTGCTCACACCTGTAATCCCAGCACTTTGGGAGGCCAAGGTGGGAGGACAGTTTGAGCCCAGGAGTTCAAGACCAGCCTGGGCAACACAGATCCTGTCTCTACACAAAATAAAAAAAGTTAGCCAGGCATGGTGGTGGGTGCCTGCAGCCCCAGCTGCTCAGAAGGCTGAGGTGGACGGAGGATCCCTTGAGCTGAGGAGGTTAAGGTTGCAGCGAACCGTGTCTGTACCACTGCACTCCATCCTGGGTGACAGAGCAAGACCCTGTCTTCAAAAAAAAAAAAAAAAAAAAAAAAGAATAGAAAAAAGAAAAAGTGCTGTACGTGCAAAGTGTCACAAGAGAAGGGCATTTAGTTCTGCCTGAGGGACCCCCAAGGGATGCTGTCATGAAGGGGAAGCAAGACTTTTCAAGAGGAAACAAGGAACCATTTCAAGCAGAGGGAAGAGTGTCAGCAAAGGCAGAGTGGTGGGTGGGGGGACCTCAGTCATCACCTTGGGGCCTCATCACTTCTCAACACCTACCCAGGGGAATGAGGAAGCACACCCACGCTGCCACGTCCCAATTCAGGGACTGAGAAACAGAGACGCTTGGAATCACAGCCTCATCGGAGCTGAAAAACATTCTGCAGTGATTTTCTTAGGAAACAGGCCTAGAGAAGGAAGTAACTTGCCCGACACCCATGGCTGATCCGCGGCAGAGCCTGGACTAGACAGCAACCTGACGTTCTGTCGCGCAGTAAGGCTTTTCTGTTCCACTTGGCAACACAGCAAAACCCAACTCCAACTTTCACTATTTTGAAGCTGTTTTTCACTCCACCTTTTTACTCTGAAAAATTTCAAACCTACAGGAATATACAAGGGACACTCTTGCACCTTTCACTAAACATGCCCATGGTTAACATTTGCCGCATGTGAGTTATCTCTGCCTTTTCCCTGAGCCATCTGAAAGTCAGCTGCAGATATCATGATACTTCAATCCTAGGGACTTTAGCATACATTTCTTTAAAATAAGGATATTCTAATATATAACGTAAATACCACTGTCACAACAAAGAAAATCAACAATTTACTAAAAATCTAATACAGAGTCCATATTAAAAGTTACCCATGTAATCCCAGCACTTTGGGAGGCCAAGGTGGATGGATCACCTGAGGTCAGGAATTCGAGATCAGCCTGGCCAATGGTGAAACCCTGTCTCTACTAAAAATACAAAAATTAGGTGGGTGCAGTGGCACACGCCTGTAGTCCCAGCTACTCGGGAGGCTGAGGCAGGAGAACTGCTTGAACCCGGGAGGCGTAGGGAGGTGTAGGTTGCAATGAGCGGAGATAGCTCCAATGCACTCCAGCCTGGGCAACAGAGGGAGACTCTGACTCAACAACAACAACAAAAAGTTACCCAATTTTTAGGCCGGGCGCGGTGGCTCAAGCCTGTAATCCCAGCACTTTGGGAGGCCGAGACGGGTGGATCGCGAGGTCAGGAGATCGAGACCATCCTGGCTCATCCTGGCTAACACGGTGAAACCCCGTCTCTACTAAAAAATACAAAAACTAGCCAGGAGAGGTGGCGGGCGCCTGTAGTCCCAGCTACTCGGGAGGCTGAGACAGGAGAATGGCGTGAACCCGGGAGGCGGAGCTTGCAGTGAGCTGAGATCCGGCCACTGCACTCCAGCCCGGGCGACAGAGCGAGACTCCGCCTCAAAAAAAAAACAAAAAAAAAACCAAAAAAAACCAAAAAGTTACCCAATTTTTATAAAATGTTTGATTTTTTTGGGATGCAGGATCTGCTCATGGATTACATTTGGTTGAGCCGTCTGTTTACTCTCTTTCAAGCTAAGCTAGAATGTGAAACTATTTAAAATTTTTTCATTGACAAAGATGTTGTGTGTGTAAAAAATTCAGGCCAACTGAAAGTAGACTGTAGGTTGATTAAGAGGTGACTGCCAGATCTCCAATGGAAAGCTGTATTTTCCCCTTGGTAATTATTAACTCACTTATAGGGTGTCATTTTTTTCTTAATGGGCACAGGTGTGAAACAGGTTTCATGCTATGAAGTAGACTTAAAATGTTTATTGTGAAGTATTTCAGGCCTGTGAGAAGTAAGTTCCCACGGTCCCACCACGCACTCTAGGAAATCTGACAGCAAGTCCTAAAGCTGTTTAGTTCAAGTGACACCTGCATCCTCCTCCCAGACCCAGAGCTCCTCCTCTCGACCAGGGGGAACTGCCACCTTGCAGATGGTGTTTTCAATTCCATGCATGCTGTCTGTAGTACAGCCATACAACTGACTATTTTACATACATGGTTCTCAAACTTTTTTGGTCAGAGAACCCCTTTACACTCAATTATTGAGGATGCCAAAAAGCTTCTGTTTTATGTAGGTTAAGTCTCTCCATATTCACCTTATTTGAAATTAAAACTAATACTTTTTTAAAACACAAGAATATACAAGCAGACATTTCATTAGCTGCCACAGTGATGATGTCAAAACATCACATAGCTCTGGAAAATTCCACCGTGCATTCATGAGACAAGAGCTGAAATGGCAAATGATGTCTTAGTAATATTATAAATATAGTTCTGACCTACAGACTCCTTGGAGGGTCAATCTCTGGAGTACATTTTGAGAACTGCTGCATTACAGCAGTGAAAGACAATGAATTCGCTCTCTGTGTATTAACATGGGAAACCCAAATGGTGACTGAGCCCCATTTTTGAGAGTGTTAGAATTAAAGAAAGGCTTTGGGTAAATAAAGTCTACATTCAGTGTTAAACCCTGATACCTTCTTTTCTGTCCAAATTGGTTGCCCACGTTGTGGGCAATCAAGATGTTTGCCTTTTCTCCTTGGATGCCACCCTCTCAGATGCCTGAACAGCTGGTCTCCATTTCTCTGTGAAGTCTGGTGCAATCTAGAAAAACACTCCAATCAACTGTTGGGGGAGTCTGATATTCCTAGACTGACCCTGTCTCATATGCATCTCCCATACTCTTTCAAGGTCACCGACGTAGCCCTTTCTTTGGGGAGCCATCTGACAGTCACGTGGACGTTAAGGCTACTCAAACCTCAAAAACATTTATATAGGTTGCTCTGTGTCTTCATCCCAAAATTTGTGTCCCCAGAGTCTGTGACTCTGATCACTTGTGAAGTAGAAGAGGTTTTAGCACAGCCTTGGGACAACCGTAGAGGCCTGGCTTGGGCCAAGGACTGGGACAGTATGTCCAGCTCCAAGGATGAATTAACAGCCTGGGAATGAAGACCCTGGCTCTGCCCTTACAAACACCCTAGATGACAGAGCAGCCACTTGGACTCCGTGTTATTTACTAGGCACAGAGACAAACATGAATGCATAACACAAGCGTCCTGCTCTGAAATAGCTCTAGGCTGGTAGGAGAGATCCTGAGCCGACAGAGCATCGACAAGAGATACGCACGCAGGCACCGGGTGCTACAGGACGGACGAGGTCTCTTTTGTCTCTTGTGGTATTAACAGCACAGAATGACGGAGACTGCAAAATAGAGATCAGGAGGGCCTCGATTCTAGCCTTGACTCTGCAAACTGAGACGAGTTTAGCTTTGAGAAGTTAAAGTTGAGAGGGCAGATTCTGATCCTCTCAGAGATCAAAAGCTCTGCCAAGTGACAACAATGTGACCTGGAATACGTTACTTTGTAGGCCCTTGTTTTCTTTTCTTTTTGAGGTAGGGTCTTGCTCTGTCGCAGGCTGGAGTGCAGTAGTGTGATCATAGTTCACCGCAGGCTTGAACTGCTGGGCTCAAGCAATCCTCCCACCTCAGCCTCCTGAGAAGTTGAGACTATAGGCTTCAGGCATGCACTACTATACCTGGCTAATTTTCTTTTTTCTTTTTCTTTTCTTTTCTTTTGTTTTTTTGTAGAGACCAGGTCTCACTACGATGCTGAGGCTGGTCTTGAACTCCTGAGCTCAGGCGATCCCCCTGCGTTGGACTCTCAAAGTGTTGGGATTACAGGTGTGAGCCACAACGCCCGGTCAACTGTAAAGTGGGAATAGTGATACAAAACCTCAAAGGGTGAGAATTAAATAGTATGTATATCATGTAACTAGCATAATGGTTGGTTTATAACACTCAGAAAAGCTGAGCTGTTATTTTCCTCTTCTGTGGGTTCAGTTACCAAAGTGAAGCCATTGGACTACACCAGTTCTCATCCATTTTCTGCCCCAGCCCACCTGAATATCTTAACACTCTCATGAGAATAACCTAGAATCTCTAGAGGAATGTTTCTCAACTAGAGGCACATGGGATTCTTTGAGACAGAGGAAGGCAGAGAAGCATCAGAAGCTCTCCAAATGATTTGGCTACAGGTCTTTAGGGAAGTGTGTGTTCCCATGGAGAGTGAACAGACCACGTGATCTCTGAGGGCTTCTTCAATTGCCTCTGGGACTCTCTCATTTGCCTGTGAGGACTGGAAACACCTGTGAGGAAAGGAAACCCTAGGTGTTCCTGGAGACTCTTCCAAACCCTGACACAAAGGCGTACAACTGGGTGGGAAGGATTGTAAGGTGAACTCTGGCTGTGTGAGACTTCTTACATCTTTACAGCTTCAAGATGTGCAGCACAGTGGAATAAACAGTAATGATTGTGCCCAGGCAGCCACAGTTCCTTCACTACCTGACAACAAGTGAAATGTCTGTCTGGTCTCTTCTCTAACATGCCACACCAGGAAGCTCCACTGAGTAGCAGCTTTGGTAGCACAGGAATCTCCAGGACCATATATCAAAGTAGTTAATTAAATCCAGCAGTTCAATAAATGTGTATTGCCAGGCAATGTTTTAGGCATTGGGGATACACCAGTGAACAAAACAGGCAAAAATCCCTGCCTTCTGGGAGTTTACATTCTAGAGGGGTAAAGACAGACAGTACACAGTAAAACAAACACATTCTACAATATGTTAGAAGATAGTACATGCTTTAGAAAAAACCCACAGCCTACCAAGGACAACAGAGAGACCAGTGAAGGAAATGAAATTAACTGGCTGGCCCCAAAAGTGGCAGACATATCACGCATCCATATCACATTTCCTGCTGCTGCACTGCGATCTCAGCTAGTTCCTGCTCAGGTCAGCCTTGTTCAACCCACATTTCCTGGGAACCTGTTCTGCTAGGCCCACACCTCTACAGATTCTTCCAGCTAGCACCCCAGCTGCCCCAGCGTGGTGAAAGGAATCACCACCCACCTAAGACGTGTCTGACTCATGTTTCCCCCACACCCACGTGTGATCCACCAGATAGTCCTGGAGGCTACAGCACCACGACACTTCCTAAATCTGGTGACTTCTCACCACCTACCCTGACTGCTCCACTGCTGGCCCAAACCACCCTTACCTCTTACCCGGATGACTGCGGTAGCCTCCCAAGAGGTCTTCCTGCTTCTATTCTTGCCACACTGCCAGCCATTATCCACACAGGTGCCAGAGTGATTTTCTTAAGCTTCTATTGGACATCTTTCCCTTTGCTTCGAACCCTTCCTCCAAAGGCTTCCCCTAACTAAATTCTGACATATGCGCTAAATTCAGCACAGCTCACAGGCTTTGCCGTAGGGCCTGATAAAACCTGTGCCCTTATTTGCCTTCACTCTTCCTTCTCCATGTTGCTCCAGTCTCTGTATTTTTCTTGACCTTTGAACCCAACAAACTGTTCCTATTTCAGGGCCTCGTCCCCATCTGAGGATACCTGCTGCCCCTTCCACCCCAAAGTCTTCAGATTTTACATGGCTGCCTCATGTCCCCACAGAGGGCACTGGCTAAGGCAGTGGCCCCGTCATTCTCTACCATGCTGCTCCACTGTTTTCACATCTCTTGGTGATGGTTTCTTGACTATATTCTGCCTCCCTACTCTGCCCTCAGTTGGAGGACAAGCCTGCCTGTCCTGTTTACCATTGTGTCCCTAGCACCCAGAGCAGCCACTGGGTGACTGGCTGCCTGTGATGCCTGCCAGTGCCTTCTAAAAAATCATTCCTATCCTTCAAAGTTCACCTGAGATCCCACTTTCTCTTTCAGGTCTTCCCTGACAGCCCCCAACTTCTCAACTCTTACTGCCCCTCCTGTCTATGCTTATTACTGTCTATGCTGCAGGGTCCTTACAGCGAGTCGCCTCCTCATTTCTGTGAGTGCTGCCTTCCTCACTCCCTACCAGTCCCTGAGGACAGAGGCCGCTCCAACTCAGGCGTAAGAGCAAAAGGGCAAAGCATCTGTGGTCAAGAGGCACAGGTTCAAGTCCTGGGTCTATCACTCACTGGCTATGTCTCAAGTTACTCTCTCCTTCTATGAAACAGAAGCAATAAAAACAATGCTAGCTGGGTGTGGTGGCCCACACCTGTAGTCCCACTGAGGCAGGAGGCTTGCTCGAGCTTGGGAGTTTGAGGCCAGCCTGGGCAATATGGCAAGACCTCATCTCTAAAAAATACAAAAACAAAAACACCCCACAATGCTACCTTCAGGATTACTGCGATAATTAAATAAAATAATGTCGGTGACAGCATTCTGTATGTTGTCATGCACTCAAGAGAATTCCTAGCTCCTAATCCAGTTAGGGCTTGGAAAATGTTTCTTGATTGGTGAGTAGCCAGAGCTAGAGCTGGTAAGATATATTTGCACATTAAAAAGGCCCTTCATATCCCCACCACAGGCGCCATGGTACCCCCATATGTCAGTCAGCATGAGGGAAAATAAAAAGTTCACAGCTCCTATGGCTGCTGACCCTGCAGCTCCACGAATGCTGCTTCCACCGGGACTGTCACTATGGTGCCAGGCCAAGGACCTGTGGCAGAGTGCAAGCAGCCTTGTACGGGGAAGGGACGCTCCAGAAAACCTGGGCTTTTGCTTTGGTTCAGCCACTACTCTGCTCCCCGTAGACAAATTCTGCTCCACACTGGGCCTCAATTTCCTGATCTGTGCACTCAAGAGCTGGACTAGATTAGTGTAATCTTCAGACTTGAAAATGATCACCACCAACAACAATATGACTTTTTTTCCCCCTCAATTAATTATCAAGGAATACATAAAAAAGACAAAAGTAGAGTTATTTTGGCTGAAGTAGAGGATAAGATGCCCAAAGCACCACTAACCTAGGTAAACTACTGTAGATCATCTCCAAGGTCTTTTCAAGACGGAAACTTCTAGATTTCTATGATTTTAAAACTGAAAAAGAAATTGATGTGCCTCCTCCCCATTTACTTCTGATATAATTTTCTGCAATTAGTAATTGACAGGGTAGAATAAGCTGCTAGAATTTTTCACAATGTAATTTACAACTGAAAATGACTTTGGAAGTTGATATGCCTTTGAAATGAAAAGTATCCTGTTTTCCAAAGTTCCATTCAGAAGTCCTCTAAAGTTAAAGGAAAGTTACTAAAATGATAGGAGCAGAAATAAAGCCCACCGGAAAATAAGCAGCCCTGGACAAGTTCTACCTACCACCATGTCAATTTTAACAACTCACTGCAAACTGCTTCTAAAGAGCCTATGTAGCGTGCTGCGAAAACCACCGGATGAGGCCATCCTTGTTAAACCCTGGTTCCATTCCTTCCTCAACCTGCCATGTGACCTTGGACAAGCCCCACAACTTTTCAGAGGTTTTCTCAGCTACGAAACAGGAGTGATGACAGCGTTCTCATCGATCTAACACGGTTAAAAGATTCAAATAAGAAAACTTGGTGAAATGGCACTTTGGAAATTGTGAAATAATTTTCAAAGTGAGGGACCATTACTTTATGCTAAAAAACAGCTGTCATAAGTCAATCAAACAAATGCCCCAAACCCCACAGGATAAAAGTCTGTCTGTCCTATCATCTATAATCTTTCAGAGTTGTACGGCAGGGGAGAGGCAGGTCCAAAATGTAATCTCCCCTCTAGAAAGAACAATCTCAATGAGGAGTGCAGTTTGTAGACTGGCTGGCACTCACACATGTGCTAAACAGCAACAGCCTATGGTCACAAGTCTCACAAGTGGAGGGTCAGGATTCTTGCTATTAAGTTCATGAAGTTCCTATAATAAAAACAACTCTCTCTGCCTATATTTAGATAAAACAACCAGTCTCAGGTCATTCTAGAGAGAAGAGCCAGGACTCACCAAATGTACCTCTGAGATAAACAACAATTCCCCTAGATGGCTCAGACCCTCCTCCCTATAATCTGAGGTAGGGGCTAATTTCTGAGTAAATCCTTCACCCAGAAACCATTAAAGGTCACTGGCATCAAGAGACACAGGCCTGTGTAATGGAAAGACCAGCGGCTGGAGAGTGAGCAGATTGTCACTAACGTGCTGTGCAACCTCATGTAAGTCCCCTGCCCTCTGGTCGTGGATTTCTCGATCAGTATACCAAGGGGGCATGAGATGATTTCCATAGCCCATTCACCATTAAGATTTTAGGTTTCCTCTTGACATCCCTCTGTTCCCTGTATTGGTTTCAGTACTTACCTTGTGGCCATGGCTGAAAAGTGGCAGCACAGGGAACCCTGAGGAGGTGAGTCCTGTACTCCCACCGGGCTATGCTGATCAGAGGACCACAGACCCTCTGAAGACAGCAACTTGATTTTTATAGACTACTTAAAACCAAACAGGAAAAGGAAGCTGAACCAGAGACAAAGGGGAAACAAACCCAAGTGAAAAACTGAAACCTAGGTAGAAAATAGAGAAACAAGAAGCTAGCAGTGCAGAGCCCTACCAGCGTGGGTGGCTGAGAGGCACTTCACAGGCCTGACCCCTCCACGGCTGGCAACCTCAAGCCTCTAAGCGCTTCCTGCAAGGGTGCAAGGGTGGGTGAAGCCTGCTGGAGGTAGGGGCCAGGTCGTGGTGCTGGCCCCCGACTAACTAGCTCTATAGTCTGTCTAAGTCAATGCCATTTAAGAGGTCTGGGCCTCGGTTTTCCATCTGTTATAGAAAGTGCAGGTTCAGCACAGACGACTTCCTATAGGCCTTAAGAAAAGGCTACAAGAACTCGCAAGAGTCCCCACTGACTCTCCAGAGAATAGACGACTAGATGGTAAAGACTATAAGCTGATCTTTTTTTTTTTCTGAGACAGAATTTCACTCCCGTCGCCCAAGCTGGAGTGCAGTGGCGCGATCTTGGCTCACCACAACCACCGCCTCCTGGGTTCAAGCGATTCTCCTGCCTCAGCCTCCTGAGTAGCTGGGATTATAGGCATGTGCCACCACGCCCAGCTAATTTTGTGGTTTTAGTAGAGACAGGGTTCCTCCATGTTGGTCGGGCTGGTCTGGAACTCCCGACCTCAGGTGATCCACCTGCCTCAGCTTCCCGAAGTGCTGGGATTACAGGCCTGAGCCACCGCGCCAGGCCGCCGATCAAGTCTTAATATTTGACTCTGGAACAAAATGTGTACTTCTACCGAGAAGACACCTCTCTCTAATGAGGACATTTAAGTCAGCAATTTAGAGCCTGAAAGGAAAACATTTGAGGAATACTGGGAACTTGGCTTTGGCTTTGTCATTTGTTCATTAAATGGGTGGCCTCAACTGTAAAATGGGGTTAGTTATACTTATTTTGCCTATCTCCAACAGTTCTCATGAAGATAAAATCCAGTTCAATCTTTCTTTCAAAATCTACTGAGAACTCACTAAGAAGCATGCACTGTGTTAGAAATCACAGACAAAAAATTGAGAACGACCGTACTCATCCTTAAAGGACTTTTATGGCTTAGAAAAGAAGAATCCTGCCCTCTGGTCATGGATTTCTCGATCAGTATACTAAGGGGACCTGAGATGATTTCCACAGCCCATTTACCATAAAGATTCTAAGTTTTCTCTTGACATCCCTCTGTTCCCTGTATTGGTTCCAGTACTCATCTTGTGGCCATGGCTTGATAATGTTAGCATATATTTAATAGATCCATTAAAATATTGATACAGTGAAAAATAGCTGTACAGAGTACGGTACAAAAGAAGTATCAGTTCTAATTGGAGAGATGAACGCACTTTGAATGCTAAAAATGCATTTTAAGAGGCTTTTAATGATATACATTTCCCTTTAAGCACGTTTTTAGTTGCAAACCACAATTTGGATGTATTGCAGTTTTCTTTTTTCTTTTGGTTCAAAATATTTTTAATTTTCTCTAGTGATTTCTTCTTTTATCCATGGATTATTGAAAGTGCTTTGTTAAATTTTGAAATATTTGGTGTTTTCCTATATCTGTCGCTACTTATTTCCAATTCAATTCTACTGGGCCCAGAGAACATATTTGGTGTGACTTCTTCCTTTGTTTTTCCTGGTATGATCTCAATCTTTTCACATTTATCAAAATATGCGTTATGGCCCAGCATGCAGTCTACCTTGGTGGATGCAGCATACACACAAGGAAAGAATGTGTATTCTGAAACTGGTCGGGTGCAGTGTTCTAAAATGTCAGTTAGGTCATGGTGGTTAATAGTATTGTTCAGAACGTCTATGTCCTTGTTACTTTTTGTTGCTGTTGTTTGTTTTTGTCTAATTATTCTATCAACTGCTGAGGGAAAGGTCCTGAAATCTCCAACTGTGACTGTGGATTTCCCTCTTTAATTCTGTCACTCTTTATTTCATGGATTTTGAAGCTCTTATTAGGTACATTTTCCCACACCGCATTGGTTTTCTGCACTGCTGTAACAAATTACCACAAACTGAGTGGCTTATAACACACACACTTACTATCTTAAGAGTTTTGTAAGATCACAGGAGGTCAGAAGCCCATCATCATCAGAAGTCCCACATGGGTCTCTCTTGCTCACCTTTCTCAGCTTCTAGACACTGCCTGCATTGCTTTCTCATAGCTCCTCTGTCCACTTTCAAAGCACACAGCATCGCTCTGACCCTTCTTCCACAGTGACATCTCTTTCTGACCACGGTGTGGACAGGTTCTCTGCTTTTAAGGACTCATGTGATTAGACTGGACCCAATGGATAATCCAAGATAACTGCCCCATCTCAAGGTCCACAACTTTAATCACATCTGCAGAGTCGTTTTTGCCACGTAAGGTAACATTTTATTTATTTACTTTTTTAGAGACAGGGTCTATCGCTGTCACCCAGGCTGGAATGCAGTGGTGTGATCATAGTTCACTGCAGCCTCAAACTCCTGGCTCAAGTGATCCTCCTATCTCAGCTTCCTGAGTAGTTAGGACTACAGGCACACACCACCATGCCTGGCTAATTTAAAAACATTTTTTTTTAATAGAGATGGGGTCTTGCTATGTTTCTGAGGCTGGTCTCAAACTCCTGGCCTCAAGTGATCCTCCTGCCTTGGCCCCCAAAGTGCTAGGATTACAGGCATGAGCCACCATGCCCATCCCATGTAAAGTCACAGAGTCACAGGTTCTAGGGATTAGGGCAGGGTGATGGCATTACTCTGCCCTACTACACATCCTTTCACCTTCAGTCGAATTGTATCTTTGTCCTATAGATAGTGTATGACTGAGTCTTGCATTTTCACCCAGTCTGACAATTTCTATCTTTTAATTGGGGTAGTCTATTTACATTTAGCTTATTGATACAGATGGATATAGGTCTACTACTTTGCTATTTGGTTGTCTCATCTGTTTCTGGTTCCTCTGTTCTTCGTTTCCTGTATTCTTGTGGGTAAACTAAATACTTTTCAGAATTCCATCTGAATTTCTCTGTTGACTTTTTAGCTATACCTCTTTATTTTTTTACAGGTCTTTCTAGGGGTTACAATATACATTCTTAACTTTATAAAGTACACTGAGTTAATATTGTCCCACTTCAGTAAAATGTTAAGAACTTCATAATTGCTTAATTTCATTCTCCACTCCCATCCTTTATGGTATAGCTGTCATATGTGTTACATACTCAAAATATAATGTTATATATTTTTGTTTTAGACAATCATATATATATATACAGCTGAACCTTGAACAGCACAGGTTTGACCTTCATAGGTCCATTATACTACTACTTTTTTTGAGATGTGGTCTTGCTCCGTTGCATAGGCCAGAGTACAGTAGTGCAATCACAGCTTGCTGCAGCCTCAACCTCCTGGGCTCAAGCAATCCTCCCATCTCAGCCTCCCAAAGTGCTAGGACTACAGGTATGAGCTACCACCACGCCTGACCCTGGTCCACTTGCACATGAAATTTTTTCTACCTCCGCCACACCTGAGACAGCAAGATCAACCCCTCCTTTTCCTCTTCCTCCTCAGCCTACTCAATGTGAAGACGACAAGGATGAAGAACTTTAAGATAATCCATTTTCAATTAATGACTAGTGAAACTAATTAAAATATATTTTTACTTATGATTTTAATAAAATTTTTCCCTAGCTTAATTATAAAAATACAGTGTATAATACATACAATATACAAAGTATGTATTAACCAATTGCTTATGTTATTGGTAAGGCTTCCTGTCAACAATAGGCTCTTAATAGCTAAATTTTAGGGGATGCAAAAGTTTTAGGTGGATTTTCAATTGTGTGAGGGGCCAGCACCCTAACCCCTGGATTGTTCAAGAGTTGTGTGTGTGTGCATGTGTGTGTGTGTATATTGAAGAAATAAAAGTCTTTATGTTTACTCACATATTTCTCTTTTCCAGTAATCTTTATCCATCCCCGAACACTTGAATTTCCTGTTTTCGGTTTGTTTGTTTGTTTGTTTTTTGCAGCCTGAGGAACTTCCTTTAGAATTTCTTCTTGTTTTTTTGAGACAGGGTCTTGCTCTGTCACCCAAGCTGGAGTACACTGGTGTGATCTCGGCTCCTTAAAATCTCTGCCTCCCAGGCTCAAATGATTCTCCTGCCTCCTGCCTTCTGAGTAGCTGGGACTAAAGGCATGCGCCACCATGCCTGGCTAATTTTTGTATTTTTAGTAGAGAACGGTTTCACCATGTTGCCCTGGCTGGTCTCAAACTCCTGGATTCAAGGGATTCACTCACCTCGGCCTCCCAAAGGGCTGGGATTATAGGCGTGAGCCACTGTGCCCGGCCTCCTTGAGCATTTTTTGTACAACAGGTAAGTTGGCAATAAAATTCCCTTACTTTTCTTCTATCGGAAAAACATCTTTGTCTTCAAGCCTCAAAGCACTTTTTGTGAATAGAGAATACTGAGGATTTTTTTGTCTTTCAGCACTTGTATTGTTTCACTGTTTTCTGGCCTCCATGGTTTCTGAGAAGTCAGCCATGATTCACATATAATGTATGTAATGGATCCCTTTTTCTTTGGTCATTTTTAATATTTTCTTTTTCTTTCGTTTTCAGCAGTGTGACTGTGATGGGTTTAGGAGTGGTTCTTTTTGCATTTATTTTGCTAGGGTTTCATTGAGATTCTTAGGTATGTAATTTAAGGCTTTTCACCGAATTTGGGAAATTTTGGTCATTATTTCCTCAATTATTTTTCTTCTGCCTTATTCTCTTTCTCCTCTTCCTCTGGCACTCCAAGTACACATATGTAGACCTCCTGATATTATCACAAGGCACTGGTAATTCTTTTTAAAATATTTTCCCATTTTTCAGACTAGATATCTATTGATCCGTCTCCAAGTCCACTACCCTTTCTTCTGGATCTCTGATCCACTTTTAGTCTCATCCAGTAAATTTTTCATTTCATTTCCAGTAGTAGAATTTTCAGTGGGCAAGTTTTTTATAATTTCCATTTCTCTGTTGGGATTTCCTGTTTGTTCACTTTATCCAGCTTTTATTAAAGTCTGTGAACATATTTATTATGGGTAATTTGAAGAACTTGCCTGTTCGTTCCAACTTCAGGAGCATTTCAGGTTCTACTGACTGTTTTCTTCCCCTTAAGTAGATGTCATATTTTCTGACTCTATATGTCCACTAACTTATGACTGTATGTTAGATACTGTATGATGATACATTGCAGAAAGTCTGGATTATGCTATCTTTCTTTAAAGATGTAAAGTCTGTTCTGGTAGTCAGGGAAATTACTGGCAGATCCTTTTGGTGCTACCAAGCTTGGCTCAAACCTTTCTTCAGTTCTATTTCCATTTTGAACTTAGCCTTAGGGGTGTGCCTCCCCTAAACAACGCCCCAACTTCACCCCTCCACCCCCCGCCCGCATCTGACTCAGGAGCACAGTCCTACTCCTAAGGTGTGACATTCTGGGATCTCAACTGAATGCCTGAGGTGTTCAGGGAAGTTTCTTCATTCAGGTTAAGCTGGATCTGCAACATCTCCCAGAACTGAATGACCTCTGGCATCATCATTCAGCTCTCAGCCCTACAGCAGGTGATCTCTGCCAGGCCTCATGAAGAGTCTCACTCTGCACATGCACACCCAGCCCTCAGCCAACAATCCACCTAGAATCCTTACAAAGAACTCTGCTGTCTTTGCCCCATCACAGGGCTTCCATTTCTCTAGTTCCTTGCCCTGCAAACTCCAACTATTTCGGTGGCGTAGAATTCTAATGTCTGCCCCCTGAGCTGACTAAAATCACCCTTCCATTTGGGCTCCACCACTCCATGCTGAGACTAGATGGTAACTGCAGGCAGAAAGTCAGGGGCTTCTCATGGTGTTTCCTCTCTCAAGAATCAAAGTCCTATCCTGTCTGTCCAAAGTCTGAAAATGGCAGGGATTTAATATCTTCCATGAGTCTCAGTACCCTTTGTATACTCAGTTGCTTCACATACTTTACAGTTTCACAGTTGTTTTTGTCAAGAGAGCAAGTCATTACCATTATTCTGCCATGGCCAGAAGCAGAAGTCAATTATGATTATTAAACTATAAACGGGTATTCTTTCTCATTTTCTGAAGATGCTAGCCTAAGAGTAAACATCTTTTCTGTGAGAAGTGTCTTTCAGTTTCACCCCTCATTTCCTCTGTCCTTCACATGTTACTACTGCCTCTTCTCGGTTTCACTAGGTAGGTAACACATAAGAGTGAACCTTTTGGGGGTATTATTTTAACTCTATCACCTAGCTTTAATAAAGCACTTGAGAAGAATTATGAAAAGAAGCAAAAAATGTGGCAAGCTTTCTGAGCAGGGTGCTATGAGATAGGCATTCCAGCCCTCGCTTTGTTATTGACATGCTGTATGTTCCTGGGGATTCAGGTCTCTACTTTGACCCTGGTGTCTCCAGGTCCGATAAAAAAAATGATCTTATAAATAACCATGTACTGCAGGTGTGGTACCATCGACCATGTCAGGGCAACAAAAAATGTTGGAAAGATGGAATAGGAACTGTTGACACTTGTGAAGCAATTTAGTGAGAAAGTTAAGAAACATATCCTGTTTAAGGTAGCATCTTATAATGTGACACCATGAATTGCACTCAGCACCTGGTATACTGCTTAGGTAGCAGGTACAGTGTAAGTGGTGATTGTATGAATAACTATGCATGGACGAATTAATTAATTAATGAGGAAGAAGGGCATCAACTCACACAGGATATTGATATTAAATCCTAAGGCATTTATTTGGCTTTGGATTTTGAACATAGTAAATGCTCAATAAACAACAACTGTGTTGACTTGAATTAAAAGATGTGCTTTCCATGTGTCCAGACCCCAACAGAAAGCAGAGTGGGCTGAAAATAAATCACAGAGCTGTACTAGAAGACACTCTACTTAGGAGATCTAGTTCAAAAATTTGCTGTGGTGACTTGGGAAAGTCAACTTTCTTTCGTGGGTTTTAGTTTTCTTTTCTGCAAACAGACTAATCTCACTTCTCTTTCTTTCTCATTGGGATGTTTGCGAATGAAAGGGTCTTTCACTAACCAGAAATGAATTATGTTTGTATAATACTGACATTTCATGAGAATTTGTGTTAAGAAGGCAGGGTGTTTTGAGTACAAAGCCCTTGTGTTGTGGGCGTAGAGAAAAGGAGGACAGAGAAATGGCTACCCAAAATTAGTTACCGTCTCTAACACATTATGAAATCCTATTAACAATGCTGCAGTAGGCTTTTAAAATATAGTATTTTATATGTGCTATCATTATTTGACTCCTGGAACCTCAACTATCGCTCCAAAAACCAAAATGGAAATTGGAACTGCCAGAGATTCTGGTATTCTCAACTATTCTGCCTGAGAGACATTTCTTTAAAAAGTTTACACTAAAATAGCTCAGCCAGCCACAAGATGCTAAAGTGCCTTTTCCTTTCCAGTTCACTCACAGTTCAGTTTCAGCTCTTGCTGATAGGGCCTGCCTAAGCCTGCCTGCTCTGTGAAGTCTAACTGTTTATCATACCAGAGGGAAGACATGAAGAACAAACAACTCAGGTAAAAAAAACAAAAAACAAAAAACAAAAAACAACTCCAAATCATCTTTCTGATGATCTGAGACTTGTCCTCAGAAAATGTTTCATTTCCAGAGTTACAGCATCTGGAAAGAAAGCGTAAATGACCAAATAAAGCAACCCCGATGTCAGCCGAGCAATCTCTTAGGGGGACTGTAATATGGCTCTTCACCAATATCTGTGACCTTAGACTTCCATGGACTTGTGTTCCTGAGGACACAACGCTACATATAATCTTTCTCCATATATATCTTTCATCATATAAAGGGAGAAGTAAAGGGGAAAGGTAAAATCCCACCACCGGACTCCTGGGAATGGGAAATCTAGTTTCTTGTACACGCCCTGGTGGTTCAGGCTCCTGTGCCTTTGTAAACACAGTTGTCCTCACCTCCTGAAACAACCTCTTACCCCATCTACAGGCAAACTTGGGTTTGTCCTTCAAAATCCAATTTACCTATATCTTCTTTAATGAAGTGTTTACTGAGTCCCCAGGATACAGAAAATTATTCCTGCTGCTGTGCTACTTCTGTATTTTGAAATTTTATCAATTTAGTGGTCACAGAGCATTACCCCTTTAGGAAGTGACTATCATTTCTTATTCATCTTTTATAATCAATTGTGGGCAGCACAATTCTTGGTACATGGTGTGTGTTCAGAATCTTTTGTTAAGCTATTTTGCCTGAAAGGACTCAAGAAGTGCGCGAATTACTAGTGGTATGAAAAGGGGACAGATAGGGCCTTGTGTTTTCAAGCCTAGAGTTTGCTGAGTCTAGCCTCTGATACCAGGCCACCCTGCCCTGAGGTACTCCCTTTCAACCACACTCCTGGTTAAATTCATCTGCAGCAGAAGTAGACCATATACGCCAGCCAAGGAAACCGAATATTCTAAGGAAATCATTACTAATTCCCAGAAGAAAATTATAACATCTCAGAGAAACACAAGTACCATAAAAGAAAAACTTAAAAGACAGATAACAAATGAAGCAACCTCTACCATGGGAAATAGAATTTAAAAATCCAGTAAGTAAAATAAATGTCTTTGGAGACACAAGGGAAGATATTTAAAACATTAAGTGAGAATAAGCCATAAGGAAGAACAACCAAGCAATTTTTTTTAGTATAAAAATATAATTGCTGAAATAGAGAACTCAACAGATGTGCTCAGCAGAAGAAGCAAAGATGAGAAACTGAGAATCGGGTCAAAAAGTTGACCCCAAAACATCAGGTAGGGAAAAAGGGACAGGGAGGACAGAAGTATCGATTTCTGTATAAAAGGCATCTCAGAAGCAAAAAAAAAAAAAAAAAAAAAAAAAAAAAAAGAGAGAGAAGTTAAATGACAGAAAATTTTGTAGAATTCAAGAAAGATGTAAGAGCTCAGACTGAAAGGGGTGGGCCGGGTGCAGTGGCTCACGCCTGTAATCCCAGCACTTTGGGAGGCCAAGGTGGACGGATCACGGGGTCAGGAGTTTGAGACCAGCCTGACCAACATGGTGAAACCCCGTCTCTACTAAAAATACAAAAATTAGCAGGGTTTGGTGGCGCATGCCTGTAAACCGAGCTACTCAGGATGCTGAGACAGGAGAACGGCTTGAACCCAGGAGGCGGAGGTTGTGGTAAGCCAAGATGCAGCCATTGACAACAGCCTGGTGACAGAGCAAGACTCCATCTCCAAAAAAAAAAAAAAAAAAAAAAAAAAGAAAAAGAAAACAACGTGCATGCACACATACAGACACAAACACCAATTACGGTATCTAACAACAGCAGAGACAGAGACAATTCTAAAAGCTTTCCACATAAAACCAAGTCATCTACAAAGGAACAAAAATCAGACCAGACTTCTTCACCTCAGCTAGGGTAAAACAATGAGATGTTATCCTCAGAATGCTGGAGGAAACAAATTTTTGAACCTTACATTTCATTCCATACCAGTCTAAAGTATCATATACATGCAAGGAAGAAATAAATATATTTTTAGGTATACAAGATTTCAGAAAGTTTTCCAGGTACAGACCTTCTTTGGAAAAATTTCACTGTATATATTCTAGCAAAAAGAAAATTTACCCCTAGGAATAAATAGCAGGATATGGCAAGTGGGAGCATCCAACTGAATACTTTTAAGCTATGAAGAAGGAATGAGGTACTGACACACGCTACAACAGACAGACCTTAGGAAACACTATGTGCAGAGAAAAACGTGAGACACGAAAGGTCACATATTATATGATTACATTTATATGATACTCAGAATAGGCAGATTTAAAGAGACAGGACACAGTTTTTTTTTTTTTTTTTTTTTTTTTTAGAAGGAGTCTCACTCTTGTCGCCCAGGCTGGAGCACAATGCTGCGATCTCAGCTCACTGCAACCTCCCCATCCCAGGTTCAAGCAATTCTCCTGCCTCAGCCTCCCAAGTAGCTGGGATTACAGGCATGTGCCACCACGCCCAGCTAATTTGTATTTTTAGTGGAGATGGGGTTTTACCATTTTGGTCAGGCTGGTCTTGAACTCCTGACCTCAGGTGATCTGCCCGCCTTGGCCTCCCAAAGTGCTGGGATTACAGACATGAGCCACCGTGCCTGGCCAGGACACAGATTAGTGGTTGTCACAGGCTGGTGACAGGGGATGTGTGCCTGGGTCTTAATTTATAAAGGTCACTGAGAATGACACAAAGAGGTCAGTGCCATTGAAAGAAAAGTTTAATGTCACTCATAGTTGCCCCACAAAATAAAAGGCACAGCACAACATGCAGGGCCACGGGGGGAAGCACCAGAGTCAATAAGGAGACAGGAGCAAGGGGAAGGCACAGGCCACAGCCCTTACTGGAGCTTCCATAGGGAAGGCAAGGCAGGCAGGATAAATGGCTTAGAAAAACTGAATAATTCTAGCAGGCTTTGGGGCCTAGGAGGTGTCCCTAGTTGTCTGGAACCTGGCTCTGGGTTGATTTAGAGCAGGAGAAATATTGGCTTGGTGTGTGAGCATCAGATAAAGAAAGTGGCTGGGGTATGGACTCAGGATTGGTTGGTTTGTATATGAAAGACAGACTCACCAACAAAAGTTTCTTCTTACTGTCTCTAGGAATTAGCTAACCCTGGGAGGGGTAGTCTCTTCCCCAGCCAACAAGGCCCCATAAAGATGTCAAAACGTTGGGCACAGTGGCTCACTTCTGTATTCCCAGCACTTTGGGAGGCCAAGGAGGGCAGATCGTGAGGTCAGGAGATCAAGACCATTCTGGCCAACATGGTGAAACCCCGTCTCTACTAAAAATACAAAAATTAGCTGGGCTTGGTGGCACATGCCTGTAATCCCAGCTACTTGGGAGGCTGAGGCGGGAGAATCGCTTGAACCTGGGAGGCAGAGGTTGCAGTGAGCTGGGATCACACTACTGCACTCCAGCCTGGTGACATAATGAGACTCTGTCTCAAAAAAATAAAAAAAAAGAAAAAAGATGTCAAATCATAAAATACAAAAAATATGATTGATACGGAGTGAGGGAACAGACTAATCCCCCTTTTGTGATAAAAAGAACTATGCAAGAGGGGCTGGGCACAGTGGCTCACGCCTGTAATCTCAGCACTTTGGGAAGCTGAGGCAGGACTGCTTGAGCCCAGGAGTCTGAGACCAGCCTGGGCAACATGGTGAGACCCTGTCTTTACCAAAAAATACAAAAATTAGTTGGGTGCCGTAGCATGTGCCTATAGTCCCAGCTACTCAGGAGGCTGAGGTGGGAGAATAGCTTAAACCTGAGTGATGGCTGGGCGTGGTGGCTCAAGCCTGTAATCCCAGCACTTTGGGAGGCCGAGACGGGTGGATCACGAGGTCAGGAGATCGAGACCATCCTGGCTAACACAGTGAAACCCAGTCTCTACTAAAAAATACAAAAAAACTAGCCGGGCAAGGTGGCGGGCGCCTGTAGTCCCAGCTACTTGGGAGGCTGAGGCAGGAGAATGGCCTAAACCTGGGAGGTGGAGCTTGCAGTGAGCTGAGATCCGGCCACTGCACTCCAGTCTGGGCGACAGAGCAAGACTCCGTCTCAAAAAAAAAAACAACAACAAAGAAACAAACAAAAAAAACCACCTGAATGATAAAAATATATAAAAACTAGATAAAGATGGTCGTTATACAGCCACAATTTTGCAGTGTGCAATTCAGTGGTGTTCAGTACATTCACATTAAAACAAAAATCTCATAAAGTTTCTTATTGCCTAAGGTTTAATGATGTTTGAATAAACAACAATAATCAATGGCTATTTTTAAGTAAAATATCCATAACTTTGCTCGAAAATTCGACACAGCAACATTTGTATACGTATAGGGTGTTATTCTATGAAGAACAGAATGTGGTAAGAGTACACTAAAGACTGAAGGAAGCTGCAGACACTGACAAGCTTTAAAACGACGATAAAGAAAAATAAGTATAAGCATGGATCACACTAAGGGAGGAGTAGCCATGAGGAGAATAAAAATAGAACTTATAGTTTCTCACTCAACTGAAGAAATGTAATATATCCATCAGAAGGCGAAATGAGAAAAAACAAGGAGAAAAAGCATAAAAAATAGAAAATATAGAATAAGACAGCAGTAATAAAAGCATGTTGATCTTCCTTTTTTTTATTTTTATTTTTTGCTTGTGTACTGCTATGGACTGTGTCCCCCAAAATTCATATGTTGAAGCCCTAACCCTCAACTGGAGACAGAGCCTACAGAAAGTCAATTAAGGTAACATGAGCTCCTAAGGGTAGTGCCCTGATTGATAGGATTAGTGTTTCTGTATGAAGAGATGCCAGAACATGTGCATGCTCTCATGTGCACTCTCTCTTTTTCTCTCTGCCAGGTGAGTGCGCTACAAGAAGGTGGCCATCTGCAAGCCAGGAAAAGGGCCCCTGCCAGAGATTGAACTGACGGGCATCTTGATCTTGGACTTCCCAGCCTCCAGAACTGTGAGAAAATAAATGTCTTGTTTAAACCACCTAGTCTATGATATTTTGCTACAGCAGCCCACGCAGACTAATACACATACCTTCTAAAAGTATTTAGAAAATCTGTATATCCTGCATTTTTTTTTTTTTTTTTGAGACAGGGTCTCCTGCTGTTGCCCACGCTGGAGTGCAGTGGTGCAATCTCTGCTCACTGCAACCTCTGCCTCCTGGGTTCAAGCGATTCTCCACCTCAGCCTCCCAAATAGCTGGGGCTACAGGTACACATCACCATGCCCAGCTAATTTTTGTATTTTTGGGTAGTGACAGGGTTTCACCATGTTGGCCAGGCTGGTCTTGAACTCCTGGGCTCAAGCAATCTTCCTGCCTTGGCCTCCCGAAGTACTGGGATTACAGATATGAGCCACCGTGCCTGGCCCCTCCTGCATATTTTTAAGGTGACACCAATTTTTCAAGATAAATTTAAATGGCTGCAAAAAGATATAATATTTAGAAATACTATATATGACATGCATGTGTTAAATATATTACATTTATAAATGCAATTTAATATGTAAGTGTAAGCTGTTTCAGAATTTACAAAAAAGGTCTGACATAGAACATAATTGGCAAAGCCTGTCTGCTCTGTCAAACATTTAGGTGAATCAGATTTACTTTCTGTCAGAAAAAGTTTGACCTTATTTTCAACTCAAATATGCTCTACACATCACAGTGAAAGCACAGAACTTCGGGATTCTTAGTTTTAAAACCAACTACTAGATAGGTAAGGCATGGGGATACGCCATGAGTTGGTAGCCTGGAAGAAAAAAGACCTGCTCTTCCGTTATTTTTTACAGAGACCTTCTCTGCTTTGCTTTTATGAGACTCTCTTTTAGGGCCAACGAGTTCTCAAATTATTTCTGTTTGGTCCACTGAGGTATTATGTCCTGAGGTAAGCTAAGGAAGCATCGTAAAATGTGGAAGGGGTCGGTGATATGCCTTTCTTCTATACACTGAGAGGAGAAACATGAAAGCTGATGGGAGAAAGGAGCATCAGTACGCAGGCACATTTCCTAACAGATCAACATTGGCCTGGAATATACACGGAAGTGAGAAATCAAGGAATTGGCTCCCTTGCCAATTTATCCCCAGGAAGTCTTTATGTACCCCCAGGAATAAACATGCCCCAGTTTGAAGACTGCTGTGCTAATGTAACAGTAATGACCATACTATAAACAGGTTACAATTACTGGCCAAGAGACAGGAATTGTTAGATTGAATAAAAAACAAGAACCAGAGTTACGAAGTCTACACAAGATAGCTAAAACCAATGAATGCTTCAAGACTGAAAATAAAGAAACAGAAAAGTTATAACGCTGTTATAAGTAAAAAGAAAATCAAGTTAGCAATTTTAATATCAGACAAATAGAATTTAAGAAGGAAAAGAGATTAAGAAACCAGAAGAATATTATACAGAAGTCACCTTCATCCATGGGGATATATGTTCCAAGGCCCCCAGTGATGCCTGGAACTATGACAGTACTGAACCCTATGTATACACCGTAGGCAAGAGTAGATCTGATAACTGAGACAGCTGCTAAGTGACTGACAAGCAGGTAGCGTGGACAGCGTGGATAGGCTGGACAAAGAGATGATCCATGTTCAGTCAGGACGGAGCAGGACAGCGCAAGGTTTCATCATGCTACTCAGAATGGCCTACAATCTAAAATTTACAAATTATTTCTAGAATTTGTCATTGAATTTTTCTGGAACAAAGTTGACCTCAGGTAACTGAAATAGTGAAAAGCAAAACCATGGATGAGGCAGGGGGAACTACTGTATGCTAGTAAAAATAACAAGGCTGGGTGCAGTGGCTCACGCCTGTAATCCCAGCACTTTGGGAGGCTGAGGCAGGTGGATCACTTGAGGCCAGGAGTTTGAGACGAGCCTGGGCAACACAGTGAGACCCCCATTCCTTAATTTTTTTTTTTAATTAGATGGGCGTGGTGGTGCCTGCCTGTAGTCCTAACTACTCAGGAAGCTGAGGCGGGAGGACTGCTTGAGCCTGGGAGGTTGAGGCTGCAGTGAGCTACGATCTTAACCACTTCACTTCAGCCTGGGGAACAGAGTGAGACCCAATCTCAAAAAAAAAAAAAATCATGAGCTCATACACAAATAATATAGCATTATGGAGAGAAATAAACACTTGTAGCAAATATTGTTAAAATATGAATTAAATATTTTTTAAAACACACAAATTTTTAAAAAGCAAGGACACATTAGCTCCCCACTGAGATACCTCTTGTTGACATTTCTTTTAAAGTTATATATGTTTAAAGATAGAAAACTCAAAGTACAGGAAGATACAGAAGGTAAATTAAAGCTCCTCTCCTTTCCCCGATCCTTTCTTCCCCAAAGATAGCCACTGTTAACACTGGAAAAAAAATGTTTTTAGAGGATGGGAGTTGGGGGATTTACAATTCTCATTTATGGCAGTCCACTGTTGCTTCCTTTACACCTGTGTCCCCTTGAGCGAGGATTGACTAACGTAAATCCTGCTTTGTAAAAAGGCCAGAAAACTTGTGCAACTTAATGTCTCAAAAAGTGATGCAAACATGCTATAACATGGATGAACCTTGGAAACATTAGGCTAAGTGAAATAAATCAATCACAAAAATCACATATTGTCTGATTCCATGCATACGATATGTTCAAAAGGGGCAAATCCATAGAGAAAAAAGTAGATTGGGGTTGCCTAGGGCTGGTGAGGAGAGGCTGTGGGAGACGGGAGACTGACTGCTAGTGGGTAGAATCTACTTTTGGGGTGATAAAAATGTTCTACAATTGGCCGGGCGTGGTGGCTCAAGCCTGTAACCCCAGCACTTTGGGAGGCCGAGATGGGCGGATCACGAGGTCAGGAGATCGAGACCATCCTGGCTAACACGGTGAAACCCCGTCTCTACTAAAAAATACAAAAAAAAACTAGCTGGGCGAGGTGGCGGGCGCCTGTAGTCCCAGCTACTCAGGAGGCTGAGGCAGAAGAATGGCGTAAGCCCAGGAGGTGGAGCTTGCAGTGAGCTGAGATTCGGCCACTGCACTCCAGCCTGGGCAACAGAGCCAGACTCCGTCTCAAAAAAAAAAAAAAAAAAGTTCTACAATTAATTGTCGTGATGGTTGCAAAACTCTGTGAATATACTAAAAACAACGTAATTGTATACTTTCAAAGGGTGAATCTTATGGTATGTAAATTATATCTCAATAAAGCTGTTTAAAAATGCCCTAAATGCAGACTGAAAATATAAATGCTTCCAACTGGGTTATGAAGTAACAGGAGAATTTTGAGACTGCTGAAGAAAACCATCCCATCATTCTGACTCACATCAGAAACAATACTCAGTAGAAAGGACTGTATCCAGGGTGATGATTCTCAAGTTATTTCAGCTGTCCAGAGAGTAAAAAGACATGAAATGAAGCAAGGGCACTTCTGGCAAAAAAGGCGTCCCTAGAATACAGCAGTTGCAGTACATGTGCTCTTCGGCTTCCAGGCAATTCCTGTGAACTTGAACAACGCTCACACACTTTGAGGCAAGCCTACAAACTCGACCTGAGAACCGTTTATTTCCCAAGCTAGAAGTTGCCAAATCTTCTGCTTCCTTTTAATGATTTCCAGTGGTTTTAAAGAAAATTTAAAGAAAAATAGGACACATTAGCTAGACTTGGTTAATTACAAATCAAATAAATCAAATAACGCAAAACGACTTCACTACTTAAATTACTGGAGTTTTTGTTTTTCAGACCTTTTTGCTTGGTTTGGTTTTGCTTCTATTTCATTTCCATGAATGTAACACCTGTATAGATTGGTGATGTAACCACCACCACAATCAGAAGGCAGAAGAGTGCCATAACTCCCAAGCTCCCCCAGCTCTCCCTTTGTAGTCATACCCGCCCCTACCAATTCCCAGCAACCACTGATCTGTTCTCCCTCTCAATAGTTTTGTCTTTAGGAAAATGTCACGTTAATAGAAGCATATAACATGTAGCCTTTTATGACTTCTTAGGCCTCCTTTACTCAGTGTAATGCCTTTGAGATTCATCCGAGCTGTTGTGTTAGTTAATAATTAGCTCCCGGCTCTTTTCTTCTTTATTAGTCTTGCTAACGGTCTGTCAATTTTGTTGATCTTTTCAAAAAACCAACTCCTGGATTCATTGATTTTTTGGAGGGTTTTTTGTGTCTCTATCTCCTTCAGTTCGGCTCTGATCTTAGTTATTTCTTGCCTTCTGCTAGCTTTTGAATGTGTTTGCTCTTGCCTCTCTAGTTCTTTTAATTGTGATGTCAGAGTGTCAATTTTAGATCTTTCCTGCTTTCTCTTGTGGGCATTTAGTGCTATAAATTTCCCTCTACACACTGCTTTAAATGTGTCCCAGAGATTCTGGTATGTTGTATCTTTGTTCTCATTGGTTTCAAAGAACATCTTTATTTCTGCTTTCATTTCGTTATGTACCCAGTAGTCATTCAGGAGCAGGTTGTTCAGTTTCCATGTAGTTGAGCGGTTTTGATTGAGTTTCTTAGTCCTGAGTTCTAGTTTGATTGCACTGTGGTCTGAGAGACAGTTTGTTATAATTTCTGTTCTTTTACATTTGCTGAGGAGTGCTTTACTTCCAATTATGTGGTCAATTTTGGAATAAGTGTGATGTGGTGCTGAGAAGAATGTATATTCTGTTGATTTGGGTTGGAGAGTTCTATAGATGTCTATTAGGTCCGCTTGGTGCAGAGATGAGTTCAATTCCTGGATATCCTTGTTAACTTTCTGTCTCGTTGATCTGTCTAATGTTGACAGTGGAGTGTTGAAGTCTCCCATTATTATTGTATGGGAGTCTAAGTCTCTTTGTAAGTCTCTAAGGACTTGCTTTGTGAATCTGGGTGCTCCTGTGTTGGGTGCATATATATAGAGCTTCTGCACAGCAAAAGAAACTACCATCAGAGTGAACAGGCAACCTACAGAATGGGAGAAAATTTTTGCAATCTACTCATCTGACAAAGGGCTAATATCCAGAATCTACAAAGAACTCAAACAAATATACAAGAAAAAAACAAACAACCCCATCAAAAAGTGGGGAAAGGATATGAACAGACATTTCTCAAAAGAAGACATTCATATAGCCAACAGACACATGAAAAAATGCTCATCATCACTCGCCATCAGAGAAATGCAAATCAAAACCACAATGAGATACCATCTCACACCAGTTAGAATGGCAATCATTAAAAAATCAGGAAACAACAGGTGTTGGAGAGGATGTGGAGAAATAGGAACACTTTTACACGGTTGGTGGGATTGTAAACTAGTTCAACCATTATGGAAAACAGTATGGCAATTCCTCAAGGATCTAGAACTAGATGTACCATATGACCCAGCCATCCCACTACTGGGTATATACCCAAAGGATTATAAATTATTCTACTACAAAGACACATGCACACGTATGTTTATTGCAGCACTATTCACAATAGCAAAGACTTGGAATCAACCCAAATGTCCATCTGTGACAGACTGGATTAAGAAAATGTGGCACATATACACCATGGAATACTATGCAGCCATAAAAAAGGATGAGTTTGCGTCCTTTGTAGGGACATGGATGCAGCTGGAAACCATCATTCTTAGCAAACTATCACAAGAAGAGAAAACGAAACACCGCATGTTCTCACTCATAGGTGGGAACTGAACAATGAGATCACTTGGACTCGGGAAGGGGAACATCACATACTGGGGCATATCATGGGGAGCGGGGAGGGAGGAGGGATTGCATCGGGGAGTTATACATGATATAAATGATAAATTGATGGGTGCTGATGAGTTGATGGGTGCAGCACACCAACATGGCACAAATATACATATGTAACAAACCTGCACGTTATGCACATGTACCCTAGAACTTAAAGTATAAAAAAAAAAAAAAAAAAATTAGCTCCCGGCCAGGTGAGGTGGCTCAAGCCTGTAATCCCAGCACTTTGGGAGGCCGAGACAGGAGGATCACGAGGTCAGGAGATCGAGACCATCCTGGCTAACATGGTGAAACCCTGTCTCTGCTAAAAAATACAAAAAAAAAAAAAAAAAAAACAACTAGCCAGGCGAGGTGGTGGGCGCCTGTAGTCCCAGCTACTCGGGAGGCTGAGGCAGGAGAATGGCATAAACCTGGGAGGCGGAGCTTGCAGTGAGCTGAGATCCGGCCACTGCACTCCAGCCTGGGCGACAGAGCGAGACTCTGTCTCAAAAAAATTATAATAATAATTAGCTCCTTTTTTTTTCTTTAAATGCAGAGTCGTGTTCTGTTGTACGTATGTATTACAAGTTGTTTATCCATTTAATCAAAGGACATTTGGGTTGTTCACAGTTTTTGGCAATGGTCACGAAAGTTTTCATTTCCATAGGGTGACTATGTAGGATTGCTGGGTTATATGTTAACTGTATGTAAAACTTTATAAGGAACTGCCGAACTGCTTTCCAGAGTAGCTGGGCCATTTTGTATTCCTTCTGGCAGTGTAGGAGAGTTGCTGCTCTGCACCCCCAAGGCACTGTCAGTTATTTCATCTTAGTCACTCTAGTAAGTGCATATAATATCCTAATTTTAACCTGCATTTCTCTAGTGATTAATGATGTTGTGCATCTTCTCTTGTGCTTATTTGCTATCTGTATATCCTCTTTGGTGAAGTGTCTATCTTTTGCCCAATTGAAAAAACTGAATTACTTTCTTACAGTTAAGTTTTGAGAGTTCTTTATACATTCTGAAGACAAACCCTTTGTATTTGTAAACATTTTTTCCAAGTCTGTCTCTTGTCTTTTCATTCTTGTAAGATTATCTTTCACAGAATAATAGTTTTTAATTCTGATGAAGTCAAAATTTATCTTTTTGATGAAATTTAATTTGATGAAGTCCAATTTCTCCTTTTTCTTTTATGGATGGTGCTTTTGCTGTCATGTTTAAGAACCTCTTCCCTAAATCCCAGGTCATGAAGATTGTCTCAAGCTTTCTTCCACAAGTTTTATAGTTTTAGATTTTATATTCATATTTATGAACCATTTTGAAGTAACTTTTGTATAATGTGTGAGGATTAGGTCAAAATTCACTTCTTTTTGCATAAGGGTGTCTAACTGCTCCAGCACGATTTGCTGAAAAAGCTATACTTTCTCACTGAATGGACTTTTTACCTTTGTCAAACATCACTTGGCATTTTTGTCAGGACCTGTGTCTGGACTTTCTACCCATGTGTCCAATCTCTCCGTAAGGTATCTTGTAAAAACACCAGGCTAACTCAGAATCTGAATAATGAACAGTGGTTGGGGACCTGGTTTATTCTGTGATATAGATTGCGGAATGTGTAACCCAGGCTACACAAATGAAATATTTAGATTAGTTTTTGATATTGCAATATAAACAAGGCACTGCCAACCTGGAAGCATTCCTTGATGGTAACTAAGATAATGAGGCAAACAGAAATCATAACATCTGACAACTGGCTGAGGAAAGTTTCTGACCTGGAGAGATGAAAGGAGAGTGTGAGCTCTGGCTCTGGACCTGTGCAATGGAGCTCAGTGGAAAGAACAAATCCTTCTGTGTGATCCCTAGGGAGATGATTCTGACCAATGCCTAGAACCAGGCACTGGTGCTTGGGTACAGGGAGTCCAGAGAGAGATAGGCTATGCTTCCTGCTTTCAGAGGGGGAAGCTACAGTTAAACTCTTTTGGTTTGACATTGACCATCTAGCCAATGGTACTATATGGTACCCATCTACTTTAGGTAAGAGACTGGATCAAAGGACTTGCTTTGACTCTGAGCTCTGATTGTTTCCTCAGGGCTCTGATTGTTTTCAAATTAAAGCCAAGGACAGTTTCTGTCCTTAGTTTAATGACTTCATGAAGAAACTGGGGGCATGTAAAAAAAAAAAAAAAAAAAAAAAGATCTGCTCGGCCAGGCGCGGTGGCTCAAGCCTGTAATCCCAGCACTTTGGGAGGCCAAGATGGGCGGATCACGAGGTCAGGAGATCGAGACCATCCTGGCTAACACGGTGAAACCCCGTCTCTACTAAAAAATACAAAAAACTAGCCGGGCGAGGTGGTGGGCGCCCGTAGTCCCAGCTACTTGGGAGGCTGAGGCAGGAGAATGGCGTGAACCCAGGAGGCGGAGCTTGCAGTGAGCTGATATCCGGCCACTGCACTCCAGCCTGGGCGACAGAGCAAGACTCCGTCTCAAAAAAAAAAAAAAAAAAAAGATCTGCTCAAGGTCTCAAAATACTGGCTGCTAAACTGAGTTTAGAAACCAACCCTCCTGTTGGGCGCAGTGGCTCACACCTGTAATCCCAGCACTCTGGGAGGCTGAGGTGGGCGGATCAGGGAGGTCAGGAGATCAAGACCATCTTGACTAACACAGTGAAACCCCATCTCTACTAAAAATACAAAAAAATTAGCCAGGCGCAGTGGTGGGCGCCTGTAGCCCCAGCTACTCGGGAGGCTGAGGCAGGAGAATGGCATGAACCTGGGAGGCAGAGGTTGCAGTGAGGCGAGGTCACGCCACTGCACTCCAGCCTGGGCGACAGAGCGAGACTTCGTCTCAAAGAAAAAAACAAAACAAAACAAAAAGAAATCAACCCTTCTGATCTTTAGTTCAGGCCTCCTTTCCATTATTTGTCAAAATTCTTTTTTTTTGGGTGAGGCGGGGGAAGGAAGGTCTAGCTCTATTGCCAAGGCTGGAGTGCACTGGCATCATCTTGGCTCACTGCAACCTCCACCTCCCAGGCTCAAGCGACCCTCCCACCTCATACTCCCGAGTAGCTGGGATTACAGGCAAGGGCCAACACACGTAGCTAATTTTTGTATTTTTTGTAGAGGCAGGGTTTCGCCATGTCAGATAGGCTGGTGTTGAACTCGTGAGATCAAGTGATCTGCCCGCCTGGGTCTCCCAACGAGTTGGGATTACAGGTGTGAGACACCTCACCTGGTCTATTTGTCAAAATTCTTAATCAACACTGTGTTTGTTAAAGAATAAATAACCTGGCCGGGCGCGGTGGCTCAAGCCTGTAATCCCAGCACTTTGGGAGGCCGAGACGGGCGGATCACGAGGTCAGAAGATTGAGACCATTCTGGCTAACCCGATGAAACCCCGTCTCTACTAAAAAATAAAAAAATTAGCCGGGCAAGGTGGCGGGGGCCTGTAGTCCCAGCTACTTGGGAGGCTGAGGCAGGAGAATGGCGTGAACCCGGGAGGCGGAGCTTGCAGTGAGCTGAGATCCGGCCACTGCACTCCAGCCCGGGCGACAGAGCGAGACTCTGTCTCAAAAAAAAAAAAAAAAAAAAAAAGAATAAATAACCCAATGCCTTCTTCAATGACCTAAGCCTCATATATACTAATTGTATGTGTGAGGCTGAGTATCCTTAATCCAAAAATCTGAAATTCAAAATACTCCAAAATTCAAAACTTTTTGAATGCTGACATGACACTGGAAGGAAATGCTCATTGGAGTATCTTGGATTTCCTCGTTAGGGATGCTGACTCAGTAAGTATAATACACTGTCTCCCGAGTTTTTCTTATCATTTGGCTATCTCAGAGGCCTTTACAGAGAAAGTAATCCTACGATTTGAAATTTCAACACTTTTTTTTCAATGACAAAATGGGGGAAAAATCAAATCAAATCAAACAGGTCTCCTCTGAAGATTTTATTTCTGCTCTGAGCTGTTCTGGGTGACCTACTGCTCTAATTAGGCTGGAAATAAACCTGGCTTTCATGAGATGCAGGACATGGCTGGAGGAAAAAGTTGTCAAGACTACTTACAATCATCAGTGCCCACAGGTCTCAGAGCATTCCAAGAATTCATTGATTCATTCCATAATTCATTCTGCCCATTAAGCACAAACACAGACACCCAGGGAGAACAAACACCACTGGCTGATTTAGCTTTACTGATCTGCCCAGGGCAGGACAGAGATAAAAAAACAATAATGCTGTAGTTTATCAATAGCGCCTCAAATGGGTAGTGTGGTACAGCAGAAGTCAGCACGGCTGACAGTCCTAGCTCTACCTCTCTGAATGTGTGTTCACTGACAAAATGGAAGATTAATCCCGTCCTTTCAACTTGACTGAGTGCTGGCGGGGATCAAATGAGACCGAGGATATGAGAAGTGCTTTGCAGACTGAAAATCACTGTGACCTACACGAGAGAGGTCTTCACCTAACAAACGTGTTGGGCACCTATTACGTAACATGCTCATGCTAAACACCAAGGATAGGAAGTAAAACATAACGCAGTCCTGGCCCTCAAGAAGACACGCAGATGTCTGATAAAGTATGGCAGGCGTGATAACGAGGCAAGAGCAGCGGATGTGAGAGCACAGGAGGGCCCTTAGCTTACTCTGGACACTTAAAAAGATGACCAGGAAGAGGTGCCAGGAACAGAGGATTAAGGCAGGAGTAGGAGTTATGCACTAGCTTCTGGAAAATATCACATACTCTTTTATTTAATACTCAAAACAATTCCACAAAGTGGGCATTATTTTTATCTTCACTGTTACTGTACTATAAAGCAGTGGCTCCCAACGGCAGAGGGGAGTGAGGTGGCTGCTTTAACTACATCACCAGGCTTACCAACCCCTCTGGCAGCATTTAACAACACACTAGCTATAACTAGGCACTCCCTCCTTTTATTGTCTCTATGCCTAGCTTTTGCTCCAGTATTTATTTATTTCTTATAGGGTCTTGCTCTGTCATCCACGCTGGAGTACAGTGGGGCAATCATGGCTCACTGCACTGTCCCCAGTAGGAAAGTGGTATAAAGATGCTCCATGGTCCCCCCTTCAAACCCCCACCAAAGTGGGCCTGCTTCAACTCTTACATCCAAGCTATCCTGGGGAGCTCATTGCTGAAACACTCCATGCTATTTCTCACTGTCCACTCAGGCAGCAAGGGCCCACCCCTGCATAGGTTACCTCCAGCTGATGTGTGGAGACGGTTTACGCTTGGTCTTCTCCAAGAAGCCTGGACTGGGGAATTAGATACCCACACATACCCCAGGTCTGCCTGTGGCACTCCTTGGATCACACTGTAATTACAATGGTCTATTTCCAGGTCTGTCTTTATGCTGTGAGCTCTCAGAGGACAAGTATCATCAATCTTCATCCGTCTTCCCCAGTGACTGGCAGACTAAAAGTGTTCAAATTATGTTTGTTCTCCTATAGCCCTTGGTTGAAGTCTTCTTGACAGTTTTAATATGTAATTCTGGATTAAGGGTTTGTTGTTCTTGTTGTTATTGTACGTATATTTAAGCCAGAATCTCTTATACAGAAATACTGTGTGCTGTGAAAGTCAAAATATTAAAAAAAACAGGGACTATCTCCCTTCCCATCCTAGCTTCCTCCCAAGGAAACTACTGTCATGAGTTTCTTGTATATTCTTTCACAACTATGCTATGCGTGTTCACGCATGTTGTGAATCCCCCAACCCCCTTTTCCCTCACAATGGGCGCACCCTATAATACTATTATAAACCGTTATAGAAAGAGGAGGTGATCGATAATTTTAGACGTCAACTTGACCAGATTCAGGAATACCTAGAGAGCAGGTAAAGTGTTATTTCTGGGTGTGTCTCTGAGGGTGTTTCCAGAGTGGCATGAGAGTTGGTGGACTAAGTGGGGAAAACCCACCCTCAATGTGGGCAGGTACCATTCAATCAACTGGGGGCCCAGATACAACAAAAGGGCAACAGCACTTTGGGAAGCTGAAGTGGGAAGATAGCTTGAGCCCAGGAGTTCTAGACCAGCATGGGCAACACAGCAAGACTCTATCTTTACAAAAAAATTTAAAAATTAACCAGGCGTGGTGGCATGCATCTGTAGTCCCAGCTACTTGGGAGACTGAGGTGGGAGGATTGCTTGAGCCCAGGAGCATGAGGCTGCAGTGAGCCATGACTGTGCCACCATACTCCAGCCTAGGCAACAGAGTGAGACTCTGTCTCTAAAAGAAAAAAAAAAAAAAAAAAAACAGGCAGAGGAAAGGTGAATCCCCTCTCTTCTAGAGCTGGGCCACTTCTTTTCCTGCCCCTGGGACATCAGAACTCCAGGCTTTCCAACCTTTGGTCTCCAAGACTTGCATGAGCACCTCACCCCACCCCATCCCACCCCCACCCTCGGCTCACAGGCCTTTGGACTTGGATTGAGCCACAATACTTGCTCCTCTGGGTCTCCAGTGTGCAGATGGTCTATCATGGGACTTTACAACCTTCATAATCATGACTTAATACCTCTAGTAAGTCCTCCGTTGTATATCTACATCTGTATCTATATCATCTATATCTACATCTACATCTATATCTATCCCATTGGTACTCCCTGGAGAACCCTGACTAATACAGAGGGGTTCCTAACCAGAGGTGCTCAGATGGATTTCAGTGACCTACAAAACCCTAAAATCTTATGCAATGTTGTTCCATGGTGAACAGGTCTATGTAAACCCACCCACAAAGGTTGATGGAGCTGAAATGCTGAAAAAAAGAGGTTGACAAATCCAGTTTTTCAGAAAGAAAAATTTAATAAGGACTCACAAACAGAAGCCATATCTCAGGTGGCCTTGAGAGAGTGGATCCCTGCACTGTCATCCACCAGACTCAGGGCTTATATACCACAGAAAACTTGACTAAGGGCAGGGTTTATGGTAAGTATGTATTTACAATAACATCAATATTGGTGAGTATATAAAAGTAGAAATCTCAGAGGCATTCCTGGAACTGGGGTCAATCAGAATTCAACGTGGCAGATTAGCATCCCAAATGGAGTGGCTTTAGCCTCCACAAACGTTGTAGCTTAAGCATATTATACTTTTTCAGGAGAATGTGCTAATAACTACCATTAATTTCTCAAAGTAACTCCTGGCCTCCAAAAAGAAACCTTCCTACCAAAAAAAGCATAGGAACTGGCCCTGGGCACAGTGAATGCTACTGAAGCACCCTCATGGCAAACTGTGCTCTTGTCAGTAGCAGAGAAATGAGAAGCAATTCAGAGAGTATTCTGAAACCTGTATCAATGCAAATCTAATACACAGTAAAGAATATCACGTAGGTCTGGAAATTCTATTTGGCCCGACACTTTTAAACCCATTTGCTAAATGTAACAATGTAATTGAAATTCTCTGTCTTAGTTACTTTCTGCCTCAGTTCATCAGGGCTCAATTTGGTAGCCTTTGGTAGCCTCAAGCCACGCGTGACTACTGAGCACTTGAAACGTGGCCGGTTCAAATTGAGAAGTGATGTTAGCGTAAAATACAGCCCAGATTTCAAAGACTTGGTACAAAAATGTAATGTAACATAGTTAATTAATAATTTTCACATTACCATAGTAACACTGTTGAAATTATATTTTGGATACAGTAGTTTAAACACATACATTTTTAAAATTAGTATGATCTGTTCTTTTTACTTTAGTTAATATGGCTATTAAATATTTAAAATTCCACATGCAGTTCCTATTTGTAGCTTGAGTTGTTTTTACCGGACAGTGTGGCTTCAGAGATCAGTGCACAACTACTCACTATTCTCTGTTCTCCAATTAATTGATTCCCACCTTAGAAATGTTTTCTTCTGGAAATCAAAAGTAAAGCTTTCAGATAGGGTTTTCTAGTCAGGTATTACTGTTGGCACACAAATAAACACTTCACCAAAAAATACCTGGAAAAATACACTAAAACTGACACATTTATTTATGGGGTGTAAGTCCACGGTGAAATCCATTTGGCAATACCCAACTGAAAATATCTTTGAAGGCTGGGATGTATTTTGCACTAATATCACTTCTCAGTTTCAGCAGGATGTAAGTCTAACAATAATCTCTTAAAAGACATTTACTGAGCACCTACTGTGTGCGGGGGTCTTCACATTTATTACAATCATTTCCACTTTAAATATGAGAAATCTGAAGCTCAGAGAGTGGCTCCAGGCCATTTGACTAGTAAGCAGCATAGACCCAAGTCTTGGCCACAAGAAAACTGCCCCATCCCTCCTTCTGCCCACACTCTGCCTTCTTTTATGTTTGCATCACAGGACAGTTCACAAAGTTTTGACACATTGTATCACTTAATTATTTAAACTATGCCGTGAAGTAAACAGGGATGTTACAATTACCATCTTAAAAGGGGGCATTCAGGCCCACCTCACATCTCATGGCTTGTAATAGGAGAGCATAATCTTACAACAAGGAGTTCTGGGGAAAAAAGTTCATTATCTTTTCCTTTCCATGCTACTAATCATAACTTCCTTCTTTTAAAACTGACTGCCTTCCTAGCTTTGGAGTTAAAAGGAATGGGAGACACATTTATTGTTAACAATAACCATATTGTATCAACAATGCCACTGTTTCTAAGTACATATTTCTGCATATTATGTATTATTATTACTATAACATCACTGTGAATTTATAGTGTTTATCAATCAGAATTTAACACGGCAGATTAGCATCCCAAATGGAGTGGCTTTAGCCTCCACAAACGTTGAAGCTTAAGTATATTATACTTTTTCAGGGGAATATGCTAATAACTACCATTAATTTCTCAAAGTAACTTTATGTTATTACATCCTCTATTTCATTTGCTCTTCCATGCCCACATTTATTATTCTTATTTCAAAGAGGATGAAACTGCAGCATACAACAGCTAAGTGACTTATGAAAGCTTTCAGAGCTACTTATAGACCAAAACACAGGCAGTAAATGTAATGAGTTAAATGGAGACGTGGAGACGCACTGAGGCAAAACCTCTCCTCCCGGTCTCGCATCGCAGGGAAGGTGCCTCACTATTCAATATATAAACCCTTTGGTGCAGACCGGGGAGATGCAAAAGCAAAGGAATGGAAGACCTCCTTTCTTGGGATGAATTGCGTTTGCTGTCTAGGAGTCAGGCTCCATTCCGCCCTGCCCAGATGGCTGCTTTCTCAGGGGCAGACGAGCAGCCACACCCTACCTTCTCTCTGCTCCCCATGCTAAAAGGAAAAACATGGGGAAACAATGACAAAAAGAACTAATCCAAGTCCAGAGAACGTAGTTTGAATGTAGACTAGACGGGAGGCTAATCTGAGCCGAGGAGAAGATGTAGGGGAAAGGGAAAAGCTACATGGTAGATTGCAAACAAGGAAGAATTCAAAAGAGAAAAAATACAGTAATGTTAAAAATGCATAAAGTAGAGAGAAGAGAGAAAATGGAGGAACAAAAGGAGCTGTTAAAAATCTGTAGTAAGGGCTGCAAAGTGCTAGTAACAGGATCACTGTGCATCGAGCCGTTTGCTGAGGTTGTTCCAAGTGCCACACGCAAACACACAAAGGGACAGAAGCTCATGGGGGCTGGGCACAGTGGCTCACGCCTGTAGGCCCAGCACTTTGAGAAGTCAAGGCAGGAGGATCCCTTGAGCCCAGAAGTTTGAGATCAGCCTGGGGAGCAGAATGAGACTCCATCTCCACAAAAATGTTAAAAAATTAGCCCGGTGTGGTGGTGTGCACTTGTGGTCCCAGCCTCTCAGGAGGCTGAGGTGAGAGGATCACTTGATCCCAGGAGGTCAAGGCTGCAGTGACCCATGATCGCATTCCCAACTTGGGCAACAGAGCGAGACCCTGTCTCTATTAAAACAAAAACAAAGAGCAGCTCATGGGGTCAGCCACACCCTCCAGACAAATAGCCAGAGAGAACAGAGTGGGTTAAGATATAGACCAATTCCAGGCTAGGAAACTACTTACCATCCCCTACTGTAGAGAGAACCTCACTGTTGTTGTTGATTTAGAAATTTCTTAGATGTGGTTTATTCAACACTTCAGTAACTCTAGTTATTTTACCCATATTATGTGTCCAAATTATTCATCTGATTAAAGTTTTGCTTTAAAAGGTCTCTAACAACTGGGTGCATTGACTCATGCCTATAATCCCGGCACTTTGCGAGGCTGAGGTGGGTGGATCACCTGAGGTAAGGACTTTGAGACCAGCCTGACCGACATGGCAAAACCCTGTCTCTATTAAAAATACAAAAATTAGCCAGGCATCGTGGCGCATGCCTGTAATCCCAGCTACTTGGGAGGCTGAGGCAGGATAATCACTTGAACCTGGGAGGCGGAGGTTGCAGTGAGCCAAAATTGTGCCACTGCACTCCAGCCTGGGGAACAAGAGTGAAACTCTGTCTCAAATGGCCTCTAATAAGGATTGTTTTAACTAGAAAATAACTGAACTTCATACTAACCCTTAGTGGAAAGTTAGAAAAGCTGAAATCATGGGGTATTCACATGAGGAATCCTATTTTTAAAATATTTGCACTCACAGGGTCTCTGCCCCCAGGGTTTAACTTTGAAAAGCTCAAATGTTCTCACCTGTCCTTTTTCCCTTCAGTTCTTACAGTTATTTGGTGACTTGGTTAATGACTCTGTTTTCTGAAATCTCATCTGGAGACGCCAGTCCTGGCATGGCTGCAGAAAGAAACACAGTCCCCACTCTTGAGGAATTCATCTGCTTTTGGGAGAGGCAGGATATATTCGAGAGAACTCAAAAAGTCGGAAAAGTAACCAATAACCCAAACTGTATCCCTAGTTTCTGATCTTTGTGAGTAATCAAAGCTATATTCTTTCTTTACAGACACACACACACACACCTCCCCACCCAGGGCACAGCACACAGGGTACTGACTTGTACCTAAGACCATCTCAGACAACTACCCACCCAAGCTGTGACCTCTGCCAAGAGTTGAGGGACATCAGTGAAGTTCTAGCATTATTCTGTTTAAGTTTTTTATTATGAGCAGTTAATTTTTCAGTAAAACTAGCTTATTAAAAATAAAAAAGTTTAATGGCACAAAGGGACAAGTGAAATGCAAATGGAACCCAGACTTGTTCTCCTTGTTAAGACAGTATCCTGATTTGGGACTAAGAGCCCTGGCTGTCCAGACCATGTGGGCTTTAAAACCAAGAGGAGGTAGTGGTGGGCAATCTTATCCACCATCTGAGTCCATTGCTTCTGTTCTTTGATACGGCAGGTCAGAATATTTATGGCCCAACAGAGCTGGGAAGTCTGTCCAGACAAGAGCATGATAAGATCAGTTTGTTTAAAACTTGCTGTGGATTTATTTGCTTTGTCCATGCTTAGCAATTCTCACCACTTGCCACAACTTCTTCAGATTTTAATTTCCTTATTTTCCTCTCAATTCTATAGACATGGCCAAAGTGGTGTTTTATTAAATCTACAGAGCTGGTTGCCAGGCACTTCCTTCCTTCCGCTGCCTGCAGCTCTCCACCTGCAGTATCCTACCCAGGATGATTTCAGCTTTCCTTAGTCTGCACTTTCCCCTCACTGAAAAGCAGCAGAATGGGAATCCATAGAGCTAGTTCCAGTCCTGTTGCTAACTAACCTGGTGATCACAACCAAGCTCTGACCCTTTCTAGGTGTGTTTCCTCCTCTGTAATTTCTAACTTTCTGAATGTGGTGTTAATTAAATGACGTACTGTTAATACAGTTCTCCACCCTCAATAGTTGAATAAATAAATGAAAGCTATCCCATTTGTATCCCTAATGTTTAGCTCTGAATGAATGAAAGACGAAAACTATAGATTGCCTGGGACATAGTGGCTGTTTTGGAAATACCACCCACTGGAAATACCTCAAGGGAACTGGCCATGTCTGCTCTGGGGAAGTGAAAGGTAAACACTGTGTCCAAAAGAGGGACTCAGAGATCTGAACGAGGGGATACCTAAGGAACTTTTTTGGTTCTAATATTCTATATTTTATTTGTACATTTAGCAAACACTGCTGAAGACTTGAAACACATACTGGACACCAGCCAGGCCTGGAATTAATGTCACATGTTCCTTCTAGTAATGCATATCTAGAAGGCAGGGACTGACAAATCCAGTAGCAAAAGGGCGTGAGAAGTATAGAAACACAAGTAGTGCAAAAGTAGTTTCAGAGTATATGAGAAGGAAGATGAACTCTACCTGGGGGAATGAAAGAGGAAGAGGTAAGTCTCAAACACTGAGCAGAAGGCCCTGTCAGAAGGGCTTCCTGGAAGTGATTCCTTGAATCAGTGTCACCTAGCTTTCTATCTGGATGCTACACCTTGGAGAGATGACTAGACAGTGATTGTCTCTCCAGAGCCTTTTATTCCAGGATCTTCAACGGACTGCCGTTCAGATGTGGTCTTGAGTCCCCTCACCTTCTTCTTCTTTCTTTCTTTTGAAAGAGAAGCCTATCTTAGTTAGCTCAGGCTGTCATAACAAAATACCACAGACTGGGCGGCTTAATGGTAGCAATGTATTTTCTCACCATTCTGGAAGCCCAGGAGGAAGGTGTTGGCAGGTTTGCCTTCTCTGGAGGCCTCTCTCCTTGGCTTGTGGACGGCCACCTTCTCACTGTGTCCTCAGAGGGGCCTTTACTCTGAGCATGAGCATCCCTTATGTCTTCACCTCCTCTCACAGTCCTATTGGACTAGAGGCCCACTCTTAAGACCTAATTTAACCTTAATTACATCCTTAAAGGCCCTATCTCTGAATAAAGTCACACTGAGGTCACGGGCTTCAACCAGTGGATTGTGGGAGACATAATTAAGTCCATAACAGTGCCCTAGAGTGACACGGTCCTCTATTACACACCTAGACAGAAGATAACACTGCAACTGTGGTCTGACAATTTTGAAGATGACTGGGATGGTCATCTCCTTTGGATGTAAAAATGATACACATTTTAGTCTGCTTTTTATTTCTCTTGTAGTTTTGCATTATTCAGGATTTTTAAAGTTGCAAGTAACAGACATTAACAATGAAATTTGTTGTTTATATACTGCAAAAAAAAAAAAAAAAAAAGTTTATGGGTAAGCCTGGCTTGAATTAAATGCCTGAATGCACATGGTCAAGGCTACCATGAGAACTTGCCCTCTTGCCATTACTGAACTCTACTTCCCTCTCTCTTGGCTTATTAGTCTTTCCCCACACGATGGGAAATAATGATTTGAGGCTTTCGTGATCTTGACAGCTCTTGATCCCAGAAAACAACAACAACAACAATATCTTTCATAATAGTTCTAGCTCAAGTCCCATAGAGCAGCGGTCCCCAACTTTTTTTGGCAGTGGGGACCAATTTCAAAGAAGGCAATTTTTCCATGGACTGGGGTGGGGTAGGGGGATGGTTTTGGGACAAAATTGTCCCACCTCAGATCATCAGGCATTTGATTCTCACAAGAAAAGCACAGCCCGGTTCCTTTGCATGCGCAGTTCACAGTAGGGTTTGTGGTCCTATGAGAATCTAATGCCACTGCCAATCTGACAGGAGGCACAGCTCAGGCAGTAATGCTCACCACTGCTCACCTCCCGCTGTGTGGAATGGTTCCTAACAGGCCATGGACTGGTACTGGTCCTCGGCCTGAGGGGTTGGGGACCCCTGTCATAGAGAATTCTTAGATGACAAAACTGCCCCTAAACCAGTCACCATAGCCAGGGGATTGAGTCTTGGTCTGGCCAGGTCTGGGTCATGTGCTGTCCCTAGGTGAGGTGGGGGATTAGGCCACAGTCAGATTACTGTGGAATAGAAAATGCTAGCTCCCCTCTATCCAACTAACCAGCTGCTGGCAAAACACTTATCTTTCTAGAAATAACAATGCCATCCTAGCAGAAAAATAGGTGTGTTAAAACTGATCTGAATGCCTTTTCTTTTAAATTTCTCAATCTTTGTGCAATGTCTTACCTATTGGAACAATCTCAAACTGATACTTGTTTCTTCGGCCAGGTGCTAGAAAACAAATGTTTCACAGAGGGTGAATGACGCACCTGCACATCTCAGTGCTCTCTCCATCAGTGGAAACCACACTGGCATGCAAAATAGCAGCACAATTCTCTTCCTGACAGGTCTTAATAAATTAGAGCTAGATTTTATCATAGAAACAGTAAGAGTAACTACATCAATAGGGTGATGCATTAGAAATTCCTATTTAAAAAAAAAAGAAAAAAAAAAAAAAACAGATGGCCACATCTGAGGGAATGAGCAGTGCATAAAAAGAAAGGAAAAAAAAAAAAAAGAAAAACACATACACTGTTGAATGAAATTACCATCTTGGAACCATGTAAAACATTTATTGCTGCCAAAAAAAACACATAATAAACTCCCTAAGCAGTCCAAACCAGGGTACAATACAGTGAATGAAGGAAACACAGGTTCTGATTTTCTAATTGAGTGACTTCATTATAACTCCAAAAATACAAAAACCAGCAAAAACACAATTTAGAAAGAAAATTTGAGGAATAATGTCTCATTTTAAAAGTTTTTCAGTTGTAACATATCAGTTACAGAACCCAGAGACACAGAAGGCAAACTTCATTCATTCCTCCAACTGTTAATTGTTCTAGTAGCTGGTAGTTGCTGTGCTAGATACTAGGGCAGAAATAAACTTGGTAAATAACAATTTTAAAAACAACTTCGAGCTTTACTGTTTACTAAGAATTTTTGCATATATAATCATACTTTTCCTCACAACCCCATTTTACAGATAAAGGAGACTCAAAATGAATATACAATTTGCCCAAAATAACACCATAATTACCAATAAGAGAAGCCTGAACTCACATCCAAACGGGACTTCAAATCTTAAACCCTTTTATCTTAGGCTTTTTTTATTTTCCAAAGAGCTGGGGTCTCACTCCATCACCCAGGCTGGAGTGCAATGGCTTGCTCATTGTTTACTGTAGCCTGAAATTTCTGGGCTCACATGATCTTTTTGCCTCAGCTTCCTGATTAGCTGGGCCCACAAGCATGCACCACCATGCCCAGTTAATTTTTTGTTTGTTTATTTATTTTTGGTAGAGACAGGGTCTTACAATGTCGGCCAGGCTGGTCTCAAAATCCTTGCCTCAGTGATCCTCCCACTTCAGCCTTCCAAAGTGTTGGGATTCATTTTGACCTAAAGATTTTCTTCTTCCTTACTCTTCTAATCGATATACCCAGATTCTCCTTCCACTATGGCAAGCAGTGTTTTCTAGAGTGTAAACTCAAAATTAAGTGTTATGTTTAGTATGTGGGAAACTCAGGGGCAAAATCAACATTCCCCTTCCCATAAGACTTCTCAGACCCTTCATGCTACTATGTACTGTCTTTTTTGGGGCAGGAGTGATTACAATTTTTCTTTTCTTTTTTGGGGCAGGAGTGATTACAATTTTTCTTTTCTTTTTTTTTTTTTTTTTTTTTTGGAGACAGAGTCTAGCTCTGTTGCCCAGGCTGGAGAGCAGTGGCACGATCTCAGCTCATTGCAACCTCTGCCTCTTGGGTTCAAGCAATTCTTATGCCTCGGCCTCCCAAGTAGCTGGGATTATAGGCGCCCACCACCATGCCTTTTTATTATTATTATTATTATTATTATTTGTATTTTTAGTAGAGACGGGGTTTTGCCATGTTGGCCAGGCTGGTCTTAAACTCCTGACCTCAGGTGATCTGCTCACCTCAGCCTCCTAAAGTGTTGGGATTACAGACGTAAGCCACCATGTCCAGCCTACAGTTTTTCTTAAACTGACCACAGAACTTCTTGTTTTTGTTTTGTTTTTCCCATGAAGCCTTGTGTATGACTAAAACAGCAGTCAAAACACAGGTTCCAGAGTCTGATGGTTTTGGGTTCAAATGCCAGCACTGTGTGATGCTGGATACGTTTTTAAAGCAGCACATGACTCACTTTCTTCATCTGTGAAATGGACATGACAATAACAGCAGCTATCTCACAGGGCTCTTGTGAGGCTACAAGTACATACGCTTATGTATATCAAGTGCTTAGCAGGTTACACTGATTACAGTCAAGTTCACTAAGTGTGAGATAGCCACTTATTCAACAAAACATTATATAAAACAAATGTCGCTAGAACAACCAACAGGTTTTCCTTGTTTTACAAAATTCAGGTAGGAAGCATCTATGGAAAGATGAAAACAAATGTTGACTTTCTGATTAGAAGACGCAGATCCAAATCCTAGCTTTGCCACTTAAGCAGTGTGACTTTGAGGAGGTGATTTAACCTCTCTGAATCTTAGAAGCCTCTTAGGTAAAACGGTAATAATAATGTAACCACCTGACTCCAGAATCTGCTTTTGACTGGTGCTCATAGGATTACTGTGAAAATTAGATGTGATAACGAAAGTGTCCACAGTACAGTGGGCGCATTTGAAAGTGTGTTACCTTGTTTGTATATGAATCTAGAAGAATCAGAAGCTCTTCATTTATATAGGTAAGGACTTTTAAAACTTCACATGGGTTTTTACTAACTCAAACCCTTTTGTCAATCCCTACAGCTTTGAAAATCTACCATTCGGCCCTGTTAGTATTTCCGGCTGATCCTTCCCATCCACAAACAGATGCTGCTCACTGGATTCAGCACTTCCATCAAAATCCCCAAAAGCCTTCATGCTTAGAAATGAACAGACATCAAAAAGGCAGCAACTATCCTCTTTACTGCCATTTCCTCTTCTAGGGCCTGCGACATGACCAGGATAAAGTAGGAGGTTAAAAAAAAAGGTAATAAAAATGAATAAACAAAGAGTGCTGAGAAGCCAAGATGTATGCAGCTCTGCTCAAGTGTGACAGATGTCTTCAAGTAACCCTCGATCCAGTTAAGAGGATAAGACAGAGAAAATTAAATATCAGATTATGTATTATATACCTTAAGTGTTGCATGAGAGTTCAGAAAAAAGAGAAATTTTGTGGGCTGTAGAGATCAGAAAAGGCTTCCTGAAGAAATACTGCATGCACAGGGCTGGGTTTTAGAGGATTTCATGGAAAGAAAACAAAGGTTTGGAAATGGGGAAGCCAAGTGGTGAGTGCAGATCCAGACTAAATCATTTTTATGGAGTGGAAGGAGCCAAGCTTCAAGAGACAGTAGCCAGACCATGGAGGGCTCCACCTGTGGAAAACAATGAAAAGTTGTCCTGGCAATGGACAGAATTTTACATCCACAAAGTAGTGGTATACCATCCTCTCATCCCACCTTTCTTTTTTTTTTTTTTTTTTTGAGACGGAGTCTCGCTCTGTCGCCCAGGCTGGAGTGCAGTGGCCGGATCTCAGCTCACTGCAAGCTCCGCCTCCCGGGTTCACGCCATTCTCCTGCCTCAGCCTCCCGAGTAGCTGGGACTACAGGCGCCCGCCAGGTCGCCCGGCTAGTTTTTTTGTATTTTTAGTAGAGACGGGGTTTCACCATGTTAGCCAGGATGGTCTCGATCTCCTGACCTCGTGATCCGCCCTTTCTATGAGGCAAGCTGTGTTTAAGCATTCGGTCATGGGTAGGGATGAACTGATTAGTACTTTGTTCATTCCAGGGATCTGATAATCATGAATGTCCCAACCAAGAAGCCCAGGACAACAAACAAGAATTTTATCAACTGTAGCAAAACGTGTCAACCTTCTCTTCCTTAGAAATCTCTATTCCTTCACTCCCCAATAAGGTGGAGAATAAAAGTACACAGTCTTCATTCTGTGGCTTTGGAAGAGCTCTAAGGTACATTTGATTTGAATGCATCCTCTCTCCAGGAAAAGGAATTTCATCACTGAGTACACTTCTTAAATCACAGAATATGTTTCATTGCCCTGCTCATAAAAATACATCCAACCACTTTTATACATCTCCTCACCTCCCTTAGGAAGCCTCTATCTTGACTTGATACACAGTTGTCTGATCTAGCAAATACAGTAAAAAATGAGTAAGAGTGGTAACTTCCAAAAAACTAGGCAGGGGAGCCCTGCGAGGGGGCGCTCATCTTCCTTGCTCCTGGTTCTCTTCCTTGGTGTTTTTGGTGTGCAGTCTGTGCACATGGGATCCAGAGCTGATTTTCAAATAGGAAAGAGCTCCAAGTGTTCCTGTTTCTCCCAGGGCCACACAACAAGTGAAAGTAGAGAGTCTTTTCTCTCTTCTAGCACTCGTGCTGATGAAGATAGGGGGCAGAGTAGTCGCAAAGAATGCACTGTGAGTCAACCCTGGCATTTGGCAGGGTCTGAACTGGTTAACTGGAGTGAAAATAATTCTTCTTGTCTGTAAACTATTATGAAATGCTCTGAAGAGCCCAGTGACTAGTCATTGAGGTATCAAATCCAAGAAAGACCACAAACCAGCATAAATTCTAGATCAAACATTGTAGTCTGTACAAGCCACACTTCTAACACATCTAGGTTCAATCTGCCTTTGGAGGTGCCAGTGGAATTCCAAAGCATGCTATGGCACTTTTCATTTTCCAGTGCTCTTGACTATGAAAGCTCACACACTGCCATTCTTCTCTCTGAACATCTCTGCAAATAAAATATTATTCCTATTTTTCAGGTGGAAAAACTAAGTCCCAGTGAAGTTATGTGACTTACATAAAGTAATGCAGCATCATTAGAACCTAGGGTTTCCAGGTTCCCAAGCTCAGGTTCTTCCCGTGAACACCAGCAAGGTGTATACATCAGAATCATCAGTGGAACCTTAAACAGTGCACATGTCTGGGTTTCACCTGTACATATTTGGACTTAAGAGGTTTGAGGAGTGGCCTGGGCACCTGTCTTTAGATTGCAATGGGCCCTCTCAGTGAGAAACATTACATAGAATTCCCAAGTTGAAAGTCACTCTTGAAAGCTCTTCAGTAGATTCTCTTGCTGTCCAGGAGAACCACCCCAGAATGTATCCCATTATAGCTACAATTGTTGGAAGGGTGCTCTTCACTGAGTTTTCACTTGTAATTCACTCTTCCCTACACAGAAGAGAGTTGTCCACTGCAGTCCTAGTTAGTTCAACAGACACTTACTGATCACACCAGGCTCCAAGGATAATGAAATATGACATGGAGGAATGTAGAACAATGAATAATGTAATGGGCTGTGGGCTCAGTACAGAAGCACTGCAGACTCAGAGAACCAGGGGTCACTTGGTAATGGGCTCTGGTTCTATTATCACAATTAGCCAGAAAGCACTATAGTCCCCGTTTGTCAACTGCAAGGAACTTATTAATCTCTCAGACCAGTGAATCTGCACGCAAACCAAGCCAAGATCCAAGCTCTCAGCTGATTAGTCACACCATGTTTGGTTCACTGTGTCATAAACATTTCAGTAGCAAACATGATTATCTTCCAAGGACTGATTTCTGGCATTCTGAGTCTGAACACTCAGGGAGAGGGGAAGACTAGAAGTACTCTAGCTTGAGAATGTGTCAGCCTTTCTCCTGGCTCCCATGCAACTTCTAATCCAGGATAAGGGTCTATAAAATGATTTGCTGATTACAGTAAATTAAAACAATTAATTTATTGAGTATCTAAATGCTTTATAGAGGTAATCTCGGCTGGGAGAGGTGGCTTATGCCTATAATCCCAACCCTTTGGGAGGTTGAGGTGGGCGGATCACCTGAGGTTGGGAGTTTGAGACCGGCCTGACCAACATGAAGAAACTCCATCTCTACTAAAAAGAAAAAAAAAAAAAAATTAGCCGGGCGTGGTGGTGCATGCCTGTAATCCCAGCTACTCGGGAGGCTGAGGTATAGGAGAATTCCTAAACCCAGGAGGCAGAGGCTGCGGTGAGCCAAGATTGCGCCACTGCACTCCAGCCTGGGCAACAAGGCGAAACTCTACCTCAAAAAACAAAACAAAACAAAAAGTAATCTCATTTAATTAGCATAATAACTCTCAAAGATGGGTAATAGTCCCATTTTACAGATAAGGAAACCAAGGCACAGACAACTTGAGTAATTGCTCAAGGGGGTAAGAAAAGTCAAGGTGCTAGCAGCATTGCAAAACACCTAGTAGGGTTTCCCATCACTATTACTTATTCCCCAAAGGTGAAAATGTTTATCTCTGCAGAGCAGCCAACTTCAGGGCAGAGAAGTCACCAGTCACAGGGAAAGGACAAAATGGACTTGGGTTATACCCTGAGAAGCAAGCAAAAACTCTCCCTTCAATCAGCTAAAGCATGGTGAAGAGCACACTGTCCCCCTGCTCCTACACCTCAGCTCCCGCACACCTACTAGCAGCCCTTGTCTTGATTTTCGTCCACCCCAATCCTACACCCTCCAAGGCTCACTCGCGCAGATGCCTCCTCCTGAAAGTCTCTTTTAACTTTCACTATGGCAAAACTGTGTCCACCTCCTGGCCACAGCACGTTATCTGTATCCCTATGGAATCCATCCCAATCTCCTATGTTAGTCTTATCTTTGCTACCTGCTACTGCATGCTTTTGGTCTGTCTGTTCCACACCTCTTGAGGACAGTGTTTCCTGGAGGCAGGATTAAGGATTACGCATATTTACATTTTCTACTGTGGCTTATATTGAGTAGATGTTCCAGAAGTATTTGTTCAATGAATGGTTATCCAAATATCAAAAGGGCCCTCCCACATCCCTACCTCCAAAACGACCCATTGCCTGACTTTTCAGAACCTATACAGTTGAATATATGTTTGCAACTACCCTAAGTAGCTAGCAAGAGACATACAGACCCAAGCTGGTATTCTGTTCCAGGACTCACTCCTCTGGGGAGTAAGTCCAGTTAAATTCTTCCTCTTTGTTTTCTTTTGTTATTAGCATAAGCGACTACTATTACACTAAGCAAAGAGGAATGGGAGATATCAGAGATTGTTTTAAAACATGGCATTTGAATCTGTTAAACATTAACTGATTAAACTTTCACTGATTACAAAATATAAAATATACAAACAATAATGTTTTATAATTTATACACTTCTTTCCTATACATTATCCTCAAAATAGTCCTTTTGCTATATGTGAGGTAACTAAGGCCTAGAGAAATAAAGTGACAGTCATAGCTTACATTTCTCTTGTAGGAAATGGAGCCAAATATTGGGACTCCAGATCTACAACACTGCTTCACTTTGAGTAAAACTCAACAACTGCATGCTTATTTAATAATGAAGAACAGATTTTTTTGTGTGTGTGTGCGATGGAGTCTTGTTCTGTTGCCAGGCTGGAGTGCAGTGGCGTGAACTCGGCTCACTGCAACCTCCACCTTCTGGGTTCAAGCGATCCTTCTGCCTCAGCCTCCCGAGCAGCTGGGACTACCGGTGCCTGCCACCACGCCTGGCTAATTTTTGTATTTTTAGTAGAGACGGGGTTTCACCATGTTGACCAGGATGGTGTTGATCTCTTGACCTCGTGATCCACCCGCCTCGGCCTCCCAAAGTGCTGGGATTACCGGCGTGAGCCACTGCGCCCGGCCGATAGATTGATATTTTTAAGTATATCTGCTTTGCCATCTTAACAACTAAATTATCTGTTTCCCAGTGCATAAAGGGCTCAAACAACTCAATACAAAGAAAACAAATATTCTGATTTAAAAATGGGCAAAATATCTGAATAGACATTTATCAAAAGACATACAAATGTCCAAAGGGTATGTGAAAAAATGCTCAATATCACTAATCATCTGCGAAAGGCATATCCAAACCACAATATCATCTCATACAGTTTTATCAAAAAGACAGCCAATAAGTGACTCTAGCAAGGATATGGAGAAAGGGGGGTCCTTGTACACTGCTGGTGAGAATATAAATTAGTACAGCCACTGTGGACCTCCAAAAGTTTGGAGGTTCCTCAGAAAAAAACTAAAAGTAGAACTACCATATGATCCAATCTCACTGTTGAATATATATCCAAAAGAAAGGAAATCGGGATACTGAAGAGACTGATTTTACTCCCAAGCTTACTGTGGCATTAGTCACAATGGTCCAGATAGGAATTAAGGCTGGGTGCAGTGGCTCATGCCTGTAATCCCAGCACTCTGGGACGCCAATGTGGGTGGATCACTTGAGGTCAGGAGTTTGAGAGCAGCCTGGCCAAGATGGGGGAACCGTGCCTCTACTAAAAATATAAAAATTAGCCGGGCATGGTGGCACATGCCTATAATCCCAGCTACTTGGGTGGCTGAGGCACGAGAATCGCATGAACCCGGGAGGTGGAGGCTGCAGTGATTTCAGATCACACCACTCTACACCAGCCTGGGCAACAGAGCAAGACTCTGTCTTAAAAAAACAAAACAAAACATACAAATCAACCTAAGCGTCCAACAAAAGATGAATGGATTAATGGATTTTAAAAAGTGGTATAAATATACTACAGAATATTATTCAGCCATAAGAAAAAACGAAATCCTGTCATCTGCAGCAATCTAGATGAAACTGGAGGACATTATGTTAAATGAAATAAGGCAGGCACAGGAGAGACAAATACTGCATGTTCTCACTAATATATGGGAGCTAAAAAAAATTGAACTCATGGAGACAGAGAGTAGAATGATGGTTATCAGAGGTGGGAGAGGGTAATAAAGAAGGATAATTAGTGGATACAGAAATACAGTTTGGTAGAAGGAATAAGATTCAGTGTCGGTAGTACAATAGGGCAACAAGAGTTAACAATAACTTATTGTATATTTCAAAATAACTAAAAATGTAATTGGAATGTTCCTAATGCAAAGAAATGATAAATGCTTGAGGAGATGGGCATTCCAATTACCCTGATTTGATCATTACACATTGTATGCAGTATACTTGTATCAAAATGTCACATGTACCCCATAAGTAGGTATACTTATTATCTATAATAATTAAAATTTTTATAAATGAATAATTTGCTTCCCCAAATAACACCTTGCTTTTGGCTTATCAGATGGACACCAGGTGAAACTGTCAAGTCAATGAGGTCTGTCCATCCCTGTCTTAGCTGCTCCATTCTCTCTCCCTAGTCTCTCTGCCCTCTGCATTCTTCCACCAACCAGTGCTCCCACCATCATCTATCAAAGACCCACATGGCTGTGGATTCCAACAGGCCCCGGGGATCCAAGACAGAGAGGGATCATAGCTCCCATAGTTGGGGACTGTGACTTACTTAATTCAAAGTATTTTCATTATCAGACATTTAATAATACATCCCAGAGCTGAGAGTATGCTGTCAGCAGTATTTGGTAGGGATACAAGATGATGACATTCTCTCTGACCTGAAGGAGCTCATGCTTTGGTAGAGGAGAAGATGTGAGAGAAACTAACCATCATACAACTACACAGTAGTAAGCACTACACAGAGATGGGACGGAAGTGCTGTGGGAGCTGGGAGAAGGGTGTGTCATTCTACCCCAGGTGGGCCCTCTGCTCCTTTTCTGTTCCCTACTTTTCCTACATCTGTGGAGCATGTGTCAGGCACCACAACAAGCTCTGGGCCCATAGGAAAGACTGAACGGTTGGGCTGATGGTTAAGAGAGAGGGTCGATTTATAGGATGGCATTTCAGGCACATAGTATCTGGGAAAGAGGGACTGAACTGAAACTGACTGACTCCCTTAACAGCTGGGTGACTTGAAGCAAATTACTTAAACTCTCTGAGCATCTGTTCTCATTTCTTTCATTCATTTAACAAATATTTATTAGATACCTTCTGTGTGCAAGGCACTAGGGATACAACAGTGGTTTTTGTTTGTTTGTTTGTTTGTTTTTCTGAGACACTGGAGTGCAGTGGCATGATCTTGGCTCACTGCAGCCTTGACTTCCTGAGCTCAGATGATCCTGAGCTCAGATGATCCTCTCACCTCAACCTCCCAAGTAGCTGGGTCCACAGGCGTGTGTCACCATGCCCGGCTAAGTTTTGTATTTTTTGTAGATATGGGGTTTCACCATGTTACCCAGGCTGATCTGGGGCTCCTGGGCTCAAACAATCTATCTGCCTCAGCCTCCCAAAATGCTGGGATTACAAGCGTGGGCCACTGTGCCCTGCCACAGCTGTGTGTGTGTGTGTGTGTGTGTGTGTGTGTTTTGAGACGGAGCATCGCTGTTGTTGCCCAGGCTGGAGTGCAGTGGCGCAATCTCGGCTCACTGCAACCTCTGCCTCCCGGGTTCAAGTGATTCTCCTGTCTCAACCTCCTGAGTAGCTGGGATTACAGGCATGCACCACCATGTCCGGCTAATTTTGTATATGTTTTGTATTTTAGTAGGGGTTTCTTCATGTTGGTCAGGCTGGTCTCAAACTCTTGACCTCAGGTGACCCACCCGCCTCTGCCTCCCAAAGTGCTGGGGTTATACGCATGAGCCACCATGCCCTGCCAGCTGTGTATTTTTTTTTTTTTTTGAGACTGAGTCTCGCTCTGTCGCCCAGGCTGGAGCGCAGTGGCGCGATCTCCACTCACTGCAAGCTCCACTGCCTCCCGGGTTAACGCCATTCTCCTGCCTCCGCCTCCCTAGAAGCTAGGACTACAGGCACCCGCCACCACACCCGGCTAATTTTTTTTGTATTTTCAGTAGAGACGGGGTTTCACCATATTCACCAGGATGGTCTCGATCTCCTGACCTCGTGATCCGCCTGCCTCGGCCTCCCAAAGTGCTGGGATTACAGGCGTGAGCCACCGCGCCTGGCCAAGCTGTGTATTTTTAAAAACCTATCCTTGTGGCACTTAGGTTCCGCTGAGGGAGGCAGACAATAACAAACACAAAATTTAAATCCACAGTATATAGATGGTGATATGTGACCTGGCAAAAAATAAGGCAGAGTAAAAAGAAACGGAGTGCCCACTGTGGGGAGAGGGATATTAAAAAGTTAAGGGTAACATCTGAGTAAAGGCCTGGAGGAGACCAGGGCATAAGCCACGTGGCCACCTGGGGGCAGAGCAATCCAGGCAGAGACTGTCAGTGCACAGGCCTCAAGGAAGAGGCAGGCTGGTGTATTCAAGGAACAGCACAAGCTGGTAAGGCTAGAGTGGTGTCGAGGAGACAGGGTGCTGTTAGAGATGGAATCTGATAAGAGGGCCAGGCTGAGCAGGCCTGGTAAGCCATTAAAGGAGCTTGGGTTCTCACTTCCAGTGAAATGGGAAGTTACTTGGGGTGGGGGGTGGGCTGCTTTGAGAAAAGGAGTGACATGATTTGACTTCTTATCTTAAAAAGGAAAATGGGTGAAAAATTGAGACTCGACAACAAGGCAGAAAGCTTGGAGGGCAGTTACAATGCTACTGCAGCAATTCAGATGCTGGCATTTGGACCAGGCTGGTGGTAGTAGAGCCAGTAGGAAGTGGTTGGATTTGGTATATATTCTGAGACACAGCAGGTAGGACTGCTTGATGGATGAGAGATGGATGAGATGTGGAGAGTAGGAGAAAGGGGTCAAGAACGACTAAACAACTAGAAGGAAGGAGTTGCGGAGCTGCCACTGACTGGGCCGTGGAAGACTGAAGAAGGGATAGGAAAGAGCTGGAGAACCGTGTTAGACATGTTTGAGATGCCTAATTAGGCTTCCAGTAGTGACATCAAACAAGCAGATGGATATATGGGCCAGAGTTTAGGACAAGTTCTGATGTGGACTGTGTTTTCATCTCCAGCAAGCCACATGGCTGCCTGGGGGCAGGGCAATCCAGGCAGACATACAGCCAGTGAAGAGGTCTGGAGGAGGAGCACAAGGCCCACTTGGCTAGAGTGGTATGCAGGAGAGAGTCCATTTCATTATGTGAGTTAAAGTTAGCTTGGGCAAAGCAATCAGCAGTGATTAGCACACAGCACGTACTCAATGACCAAGGTTCTTCTCCTTCCCCTTCCCTGCCTGGCCCAGTCTCTACCTCCTGTTCATGTGAGACTTATTTCCTCAGCTCAGATCAATGTACTAAACATCTGTTTCTTCAAGGTACTACAGGAGCCTGGAAAATGAGAGAGACCAAGCCGGCTTGGGCTCTTGACACTTGGATGGTTCTTTAGCCTTGCCAACTTCAGGTCTTCCCCAGTACTACTCATTTTGACTCGTTTCAATATTCCAGTGAAAGGGCAAGAAAAATCATAACATTTCCCAAGACTAGATATAAATTTGAATTAATAAATAAAGCTGGTTAGAGTTTGAACTTCAAACCCTTCCATGATGTTTTTGTTTAAAAATAAAGCAGACTCAAAATAGTAACTTCCATTTTCACGTGACTAACAAATAGCAATTGTGGATTTTAGATCTTGGTACACTACATTCCTCCTGGAAATAAATCTGAATAAGTCAAATATCAGGAGTTCTGAGAAACAAAGTTCTCTGATTTGGGCTCCAGTCTCACTTGACAGATTATGGGGGAAAAAGTTACACTTAAAACTCTTCATTCTGGGGTGGTAAGGAAACGTAGGCAGTGTTCTGGGTCCAGAGGTAGAAGGAAAACTACACGATATTTCACAAAATGCTCAAGACAGTCTCTGTGGTGTGTAGAAACAGGCAAATGTTTACTTAAAACTTGCAGCTCAGTAAGGAAGGAAATCTAAGGCAGTTTTTTAAAAAGGGAAAAGGAGGTCAGGTGCAGTGGCTCATGCCTATAATCCTAGCACTTTGGGAGGCTGAGGTGGACAGATTACTTAAGGTCAGGAGTTCAAGACCAGCCTGGTTAACATGGTGGAACCCTGTCTCTACAAAAATACAAAAATTAAGCCAGGTGAAGTGGCTCACGCCTGTAATCTCAGCACTTTGGGAGGCTGAGGCAGGCAGATCACCTGAGGTCAGGAGTTCAAGACCAGCCTGACCAACATGGAGAAACCCTGTCTCTACTAAAAATACAAAACTAGTCGGGCATGGTGGCACAAGCCTGTAATCCTAGCTACTTGGGAAGCTGGGACAGGAGAAGCACTTGAAACTGAGACAAGAGCGAAACTCCATCTCAAAAAAAAATATTAGCTGGGCTTGGTGTAATCCCAGCTGCTCAGGAGGCTAGGGCAGGAGAACTGCTTGAATCTGGGAGGCGGAGGTTGCAGTGAGCTGAGATCGTGCCGCTGCACTCCAACCCGGGCAACAAAGCGAGACTCTGTCCACCCCCCCCAAAAAAAAAAAAAAAAAGGCAAAAGGACAGTGACCTGTGTCTACCCCAAGAGCCAGCTAGAACAGCTTGCCTGGTGGTAGAACAATAGTCTTGCAGGCAATGGCAGGCAAAATTCCCCTAGGCAGCTGTAAAACACTGGACCGACCGCTAAAGCTCCTATTACTCTCTAGGCTTAGGACCCAGGCAGCCGTAAATCATGACAACCATCAGTGTGCTATGGAGTGAGATCATCTGCAGGGATTCCTTAATGAAACATGATGACTTCTCTGGCACTCCAGCAACTGGGGTGTGCTGAGGGCACCATGTTTTTCTCAGGAGGTCAGTTATCAGCTTTTCCACATGTTCTCCTGAACTAGCACACAAAACAGCCCAGGTGGCACCATGACACCAACCTCAGGACTATGCTGAGCTAGCTAGATAGCTTGCTTACTTTTCCTTGTTAAGTTCTGGTTAAAATGCACTGTACCAACTGCTTATTAAAGTCTTACTGTGCCTCAAGCAGTTGTAGGCACCAAGGAAACAAAAACAGACAGGACTCTGTTGTTTTCATGAATTCTGCTCCTGAATTCACAGTCCAGCAAGTAAATGCGTCTGAGTCAAAATCAGCCTTCCTTTTAAAAACAAATGTGGCCAGCCGGGTGTGGTGGCTCACGCCTGTAAACCCAACACTATGGGGGGCCGAGGCAGGTAGATCACATGAGGTCAGAAGTTCAAGAACAGCCTGGCCAACATGGTGAAACCCCGTTTCTACTAAAAATACAAAAAAATTAGCTGGGCGTGGTAGTGCATGCCTGTAATCACAGCTACTCGGGAGGCTGAGGCAGGAGGATTGCTTGAATCCAGGAGGTAGAGGTTGCAGTGAGCTGAGATTGTGCCACTGCACTCCAGCCCAGGTGACAGAGTGAGACTCTGTCTCAAAAAAAAAGAATGTGGCCCTTCTTCGTGCTCTCAGGGCTGGGGATGTGTGGAGGAGTGTGTCCACAAACAAGGCCTACCGGCATGTGTGGATAATCTGATGGAGTTGGCCCCAGGATGTGCTTCCCCCTTTATATTCATGTAGGAAGAACTGCTGTAATTTATACAGTTTATATTGTTCCATTAAATTCTAACAGTGTTATGGAGTTTTTTGGTGAGAATCACTCTCCCCATTTCAGTTGACACTAAGAAAGATCAAGAGACTTGCCAAGCCCACCAAATTAGTTCACAGCGGCATCGAGATTATAAACCAAGTTCTCCGATTCTCATCCCAAAGAAATAGAGAACTTGGTTTATAATCTTACTGCTCTGCAAGACCTCCCCTGGTGACAGGTGGTTCACCTACCTGTCCTTGAACTGCTTCTGTCTGCTCTCAATTTTTCTTACCCATACCTCCAGCCTGCCTTTGCCTCAAACTTCCCATCTCCATGAAGGTCAATCTTCTGCTTTTCCTAAGCCAATGGTTGTAAGTCTGGTCTCCAGACCTGCAGCATCAGACTCACCTGTGAACTTGTTAGAAACACAGATTCTTAGGCCTCACTCCAGATCACTCAATGAGAAATTCTGAGAGTGGGGTACAGCAATCCGAGTTTTCATGAGCTTTCCAGGGATTCTGCTGTATGCTAAAACTAGAGAACCCCCTGAACTAAGCTAAAAAGCTAGGTACCTCTACAGTCCCTGTGTGGCCCTACCATGATCACCGGGCCCCACGGACACAAACTCCGTGACTAGAGAAGAAAGCCATTTGTCTGGCACCATGCAGCAGTGAAAAAATGCAATCACCTCCAGTAAAAATTTTCAGGGCCAGCTTAGGCAAAAGCTTGAAGCAGGAGGTAACAGGCCTCCCCTTTGTGGTCTACTCTTCATAACGATGGCCCCTTTCCCTCAATCAGTGCAACGGCATTTAATTCAACCCCTCCCACCTCATCAGACCCAGCTCTTGACTCTTAGATTAGAAGCCCACCACAATGGGAGTGGATGTGTTGATACATAACCCTCTTCCCTAACCATGAAATGTAATGAAAGGCTCCAAGCTCTGTTCAAGAGGGTAGATAAGGGGTACTTCATCTAAAGTAAATGCTAACAATAAAACGTGAACCATGCAATTGTGCTGCTTTCTACAAATTACAGAACGCTTCCATAACTCTCACAAGGACCACAAAAGCTACTTTTGAAACAGACACTAGAACCCAGGACTCCTGATTCATTCCCCTAGGGGCCTATCTACTGTAATATGTCAGATATTATATAAATTCTTGTTAGTCATCTAATGGGGCTATTATAAAAGTTCTGGTCACTCTGTAAGGGCAGGGGTCCATGTCACCAGAGCACACTGCCACATAGAAAGAATTTCTTTGTCGCAAACCTAGGCCATTGGAAATAATGCAGAGATACATGGTTAAACAAAGGATAACTTCCTGAATCCAAAGCATCAAGTTTACTGAAAAGGGCAGGGGACAACCTTTATGGTCTGACTTTTCTTTGTGGAGTTCTAACCATCCTCTTATCTACTCCCTTGACTGGCTAATAGGTCTGTAGTTTTCTCTCAGAAGAATGAAAGGTGGTTATTCTCTTATTGTTTTAATGTCTATTGCAGCAACATTTGGAGGAACAAAAAAGGCCCGCAGAGGTAGAACTGAGGTTCCCGCACCATCACTCTGCCCATCAATACGGAATTTATGCTCAGTTCTAAAATGCACAAAAACTGCATTTGAAAAATGAGAAGCTTTCAGAGGTCGGAAGAGCGCGCGCACACACACTCTTCCATATGTTCCAGAGAGGTGGAAATATGCACAAGAAGAATCTGATGACCCTCCCATTCTGCCTCCTTTATTTTCATTTCTTAGGAACTCTTTCTGTTGGAACATCCCTTCCCATATTTATTTATATCCAGGGACAGATTCCTGGAGAAGAGAGAGGGAGTAGGATTCACAAAAGATCTAATTTGGAGCACTAATAATTACAGCAGCTGAAAAGCACACGAAAGCAAAGAGCCCGGTTAACAAAACACTATCAGGGCACTTCCCAGAAAACAGCCCAGCGATGAGATTACTACTAAAAATAATGAATACAAGAAGAGCCAAAACCAAATCTCAACTATGCAGACAGACTTGAGAATTTTTCACCTTCACTGCTACAATTAGCATTTTTTAAAAAGACCAGTAGACTGCATGACTTGACAAAGGAAGAAAAACAAAAGATAGCAAGAGACTCATTCTGGACACCCAGTTTCTACTCTGTATTCATAACTCTACACCAGCAACAGCAGCTCAAATAAGGCACAAGGTGGGGTCCTGGACAAATTCACACATGATCAGACCAATTATCCACGCTGCACTTCTGCACACAGTAAACAACCCTGACCTGCACCACCTCTGCACCTCCCACCCCCATGACCAGGATAAACCACACCATACGCTGAAAAGAACCCTGCTTTTTTTGTGAGAACCAGCCAGAGCCTAAGCTGTCATTACACAGCAAAAACCTAGCGAGAACAAAAAGCCAGCAGCAGACTGATGTAGAAAGCCCAGAACATACCTGAATTCTTCAAATGCAAACATGACCTAGTAAAATACAATTTCCTTAGATTGTGTGGTAGTCTTTTTGGTATGGAGGACAACCATTTAGTTAGTCAGATGGTGCAAAGTGCAGAAAAAAGAGGCGGGGTTTCCACACCCCCCAATATTCTGAAGTAAAAGGCTTTCTGCAGACAGGGGCCTGCAGCCTCCAGCTCCGCCAGCTGCTGACAAGCAGCAGCTAACAGGGGAGGCAGCTAGAAAACCATGTGATCATTCCAGCAAGTCTGATTAATGCAGTGTATGCTTAGGCTCCAGGCTGGAAACTGGATTAGTCTAGAGAAAGAAGTCGAACCCAGGGCACGCCTGGGATCCTGGGTAAAGCATGTAACACAACCCACCCCCCACCAGAACTGTGCAGGTTGGGGAGAGAAGAGAGAAGGTTGAAAGGAATGTGAATGCAACCTGTTCCGCTGTGATCTGCCTAATTACCTCACCTTTCTATAGCTGCTGCTGCTATAAGATCAGGCATGACCAACATTATACGTGAACATAAGCACTGAAAAATTCTGCAGAATTCTGTATTTTACCATTCCACTATCAAACATTATTTTAGCACAAATGCATAAGCTGTTTCAGAATCATAAAAGTCGCATTTTATGTCCACCACTTTACCATGACCAGCGTGACCTTACATGTCACTCCTTATTACTGATCTCATTTGATTATTCATTTATCAAGTATATAATATGTACCAGGTTCTCACCAATTCCTTTAAGTATAAAAATTGCTATAATCATTTCAGAAGAGAAGAAAAAGGAAACGAGATGCCAGCCCCCAAAAGAGAGGTTTATCAGGCTGGCAAGATTTGGCAAATGAGCTGAGGCTGTATTCTGAAACTTGCCATGAAGGAAAATCTTCAGCATTCAGGTTGCAACTCTTTGTGAAATAAGCAAGATAGATCTCAAATAAAAACGTGTGAGTCACTCTTGACTTTTTCTCTCTCCCTTGCACCACAGTGTCATCAGTCACTAACTATAATAGACCTGGAAAAGGTGGCCTGAACCTGTCCCTTTCCCCTCACCCACCCACGCAGCCTGGGTATGCCCTCAGGGTTCCTCACTCAGCCTTTGGCCTTAGGAAAATTGCCCTGGTTGATTTTTAGAGAAGGGGTGGAAGAAGGAAGACCAGTTACTAATTCTGATTTTGATGCCCCCGTTTAACCCTGCATTACTAATTCCTCACAGCTCAAGAAATGTTTTTTAAGCCTCATGATGACATACAAAGTCTTATTTCTCCAATTCTTTCTTCCACTAAAACTCTTTACAAACCCTCAAATTCAGTCAGACTTTCACAGTTCCCAAAATCTGTCAGGACCTCCTTTCTCGGGCCCATGGACCAGCTGGATAAGGTTCTTCGCTGCTCCCTAATGTGAGCTGCTGCCCATGTGCTGCTCTCTCACTGCTCCCTCTCCAAGGGGTTGAGATTCCCACAGGGCGGTGCACTGCTCTCTCTCCTTGGCTGCCACCTGCATGGCATCCGACATTCTGTTTGCCTCTCCTGCAAATCTAAGAGTTCCTTGAGGACAGGAACGTGTGAAGTTAATTTCTGTATTGCCAATGCCTGGCACAGCACTCGACAAAAAGGAATTATTCACATAAGGTTTGCTGAATGAACCTCTTTTGCCTTAGCTTTTATCAGGGAGAAGAGTGATCCAGTACATGCATTCGCATGAAGGTGCTCTGGGACAAATGTATCACTCTTCATACAGTTATCTCTGTCTCAAAGAGAAGCAAGAGAGTCCAGGTCTTGACTCAAAGAAATGCAGTGACAAAGGCCAAATGAGGTAGACTGATGAGTGAGGGAGGTGTCTGCGGGAATCCTGTGGTCCCCCAAACCACACAGCAATCACCTAAGCTGATCTGAAATGCCTTCTGCAGTATTCCTGACCAGCCTCTGCCTAAGACCTTCTGGTGATGGCAGCTTCTTGGCAGAATTGTAACAGGAAACACAAAATATTCAAGTCAATAAATAACTCAGTTTTAAGTCTCAGATCTGCCACTTACTCTGTGATCATTGACAAGCTACTTAAATTCCCTGGGCCTTGGATTTACCCTATATAAAACCAGAATAATATTGATGCTGCCCATGCCTCTCTCATAGGAGCGCTGCAAGAAACCAATAAAGTAGGAGTTGGAAAGTTCTCTATCAAATATATTAAGTTATATAAATAGCTTCATCAGCTTTATGATCTCACAAGATGATTTACTGGACAGCTCTGATGATTGGGTGGTTCTTCCTCACGAAGAGACTACCACTCCTTGGAAGTATTCTGTCTGCTCAATGGGTGGCTCATTTAATTCTGTGGAGACCTCTAGACTCTGTGCCTGCTTTCCACCAGTGACTCAAGACTCTCCTTTTGCAGGTAGAACCAGTACCTTTCAGGGCAATTCATAAGGTCCTGGTAGAGGGCAGTTGGTAGAAATGGTGAAAAATCAAATCCTAGTACCAAGCTCATTTTATGCCTAATATTAAGAGATTCTCCCAATTTACTAATAAGCAGACAGAGGCCAAAGTGGTTAAGGAACTTGTCCAGGGTCATACAGCTGTAAGTGGCAGAGTAATAACATGGACTCTGGCTGAGCTAACTCCAACATGCTCTCCTGGTGTCCTTACACCAATGATCCAACCAGCTCAGGCTGCCTCCAGAAGAGGACTTATTTGATAAACTGTCAGGCAGCCTGTGGCCCTGCAGAGGAGGTGGGACACTAACCCTTTTGGGCTATTTTATGTAGCTGGCCAGGTGACTCCCAAATTTCATGGCCAAGCAAGAGACCTGCAAGGGCTAAAAAAAAAAAGTGCCTCAACTGTTCCAGGAAGTGAGAGGTAGACACCTCAGTTGACATGGCACTGGGGTCCAAATGGGAACTGAGTCTGCTTCAAAGGCTAGAAATCCTCAACCACTTGATTACTGATAACATCAAAGAGTCAGAAACAGAAACGTAAGTGAGGGTCCGTGACTCCTGAAAACTCAGCTCCACTCCTGTCTGGAACAGGGCGCAAAAAGGCACTTCTGTGACCACATCATGTGTTTTGTTGTTGTTGTTGTTTTTGATTGTTTTTTGAGACAAACAAGCTGGAGTCCAGTGGCGCAACCTCAGCTCACTGCAACCTCTGCCTCCTAGGTTCAAGTGATTCTTGTGCCTCAGCCTCCTCAGTAGCCAGGATTACAGGTGCACGCACCACACCCAGCTAATTTTTGTATTTTTAGTAGAGATGGGGTTTCACCGTGTTGGCCAGGATGGTGTTGATCTCTTGACCTTGTGATCCACTCGCCTCGGCCTCCCAAAGGGCTGGGATTACAGGCGTGAGCCACCGTGCCCGGCGTTTTTTATGTTTTTTTTTAAAGGCATTCCAAGCCATTCACCAACAACTCAGGCTCAGATAATGCACATTCCTACTCTGGGACTTAATTTCCCTTTGTACCATGAAAGAATAGCCAGATGTTAATTTTTTTTATTAATAAATACGTTTTTTTTTTTTTTTTTTTTTTTGGAGACAGAGTCTTACTCTGTCACCCACACTGGAGTGCAGTGGTACAATCTCAGCTCACTGCAACCTCTGCCTCCCGGATTCATGTGATTCTTGTGCCTCAGCTTCCCCAGTAGCATGCACCACCATGTCTGGCTAATTTTTATTTTATTTTATTTTTAGTAGAGACAGGGTTTCGCCCTGTTGGCCAGGCTGGTCTCAAACTCTTGGCATCAAGTGATCCGCCTACCTTGGCCTCCCAAAGTGTTGGGATTATAGGCATGAGCCACTGTGCCCAGCCAATAATTGTCTTATTTTTAAAAATAACACTTCCATGGAACCCTAATATGTACAACTGATCAAAGTAGAATAGTTCTAGCTGAAGAAGGTGGAGGGGCCCTAGAGTCCCTGCTGCAAGGCCTTCCCTCTCTCTACCAGGACAGGCTCAGCCTGAACACACTGGCCCGAATGACTCTGGCAGTCCCTGTCGGCGCTAATGATCTGTAGGGCTCTCCCAGCTACAAACTGTCACACTCACCCTAGTTAATCTGGATTCACTTCCTCTTTCTAGTTTCATTCCTAAGAATACCCTCCCTACCCCCAGCGGTCCCTCCTGCCATGGCAGAACGCTTATCTGCAGTTACTGGACATGTGAGGGGCCCGGGACTTCTCCAGAGAAACAAACATGGAGACACTGATACAAACACAAATATGAACAGGAAATGTCCCTGGGTTCCTGACAATGTGGGGAAGCTAAAAGAGAATATTTTAAACAAGTGTTCTTAGCTTAACCGGTACCTTAGTTTTGCAATCCATGTCTTTTTCATATGAAATGGTCAATTGTCCAAGAAAAATAATTTATGATTTGTTAGTACTGAATCTCATTACACTTCACCTGGAGGCCAATAAACAGAGAGTTTAAGGCCCTGATGTCCCGTGGACTTGAAACCTTACAATCAACATTTCCTCTGCCACTTTTTTAGGCTGTAGGCACACAGCCATGATGGACGTGCAGCAAAATAAGGACTGAGCATCTGAACAGAATCTAATGTGCCAATCAAGTAAAAAAAGAACTCTATTTCAACATTTACTAATATGCACATTCACTTCTGTGCTGTGTAGGGATGAAACAGAAGAAGCCACAAATGGAAGTCAGCTATGATCATGACTAAAAATACTATACTTTTCTCATGGCCCAATCAAGGATCTTTCCAATGGCCAGGGGGCTGAGCGGTAATAAGAGGAATTCAACAGTGTCTTCAGAGGCCCACTTCTCCCTGGTTTCCCTTCTACAACCCTAATTAAGACCCTTCTAGCCCCCACCTGATCTCCCGCCTGTCTTACTCCCTTCCTGCAAAGTTACCAATCCTACCACTTGCCAGTTAAAAAACCCACAATTCAAAAACTAAAAATAAAGTTTTCATATGATCCAGCAATTCCACTGCTAGATATACACCCCAAAGAAAAGAAATCAGTATACTGAAGAGATATCTGCACTCTCATGCTTACTGCAGCACTGTTCACAATAGCCAAGATTTGGAAGCAACCTAAGTGTCCATCAACAGATGACTGGATAAAGAAAATGCGGTCCATATACACAATGGAGTACTATCCAACCATAAAAAAGAATGAGACCCTACATCTGCAACAACATGGATGGACTGGAGGTCATTATGTTAAGTGAAATAAGCCAAGCACAGAAAGACAAACTTCACATGTTCTCACTCATTTCTGGGAGCTAAAAATTAAAACAATTGAACTTGTGAGTAGAATGAGAGCTAAAAATTCAATTTAAATTAAAAATCAGAATAGCAGCTAAACATTAAAACAATTGAACTTGTGAGTAGAATAGAGTGTAGAATGATGGTTCAAAGAGGCTGGAAAGGGTTGGGGATGTTAACGGGTAACCAATGGGCAGGGGACTGATTATATTTTATCTATTAAAATATAGTTAGAATGAGTAAGAGTCAAATGCTAGTATCTGATAGCACAATAGGGTGATTACAGTCAACAATAATTTATTGTACATTTAAAAATAACTAAAAGAGTATAAATGGAATGTCTGTAACACAAAGAAATGATCAATGTTTGAGGTGATGGATACCCGATTTGCCCCATTTGTAGTTAGTTATTACACAATGTCTGCCTATCTCAGAATATCTCATGTACCCTATAAATAGAAATATCTACTATGTAACCACAAAAATATAAAAAATAAACCTACCATTCTCTTTTACTGTCTGCATAATAGTCTCAGCCCCCAGACTTGGCATTTGGCTCCTGCACAATCTGACCATTCTATGCTTCAACCCAACTCTCAAACTTGCCAAGCTGGCCCCTTGGCATGACCCCGCACTGACTCCGCACCCTAACCATATCACCTCCACCTGTGCTGTGTGGAGATGAAACACAAGGAGCCACAAACGGAAATCAGCTATGAACATGACTAAAAATACTATTCTTTTCTCATGGCCCAATCAAAGATCTTTCCAATGGCCGGGGACCCTTGGTCCTGGGTCCATAGTGCTTTCGCCTTCTCTCCACAAGTGGCTACGGAAAGGCATGATTCTGAATCCAGTTCTACTCCTATCTCCCTGAGAAGCCCTGGGCAAATTCTCACCAGTCTAAGTCTCAGTTTCCTCATCCTAAAATGGGGAAGACAGCATGTATTTTGTGGGGATGCTGTGAAGTGCCTTACACATATTCACCACAATCAATGGTAGCTAATATCAAATATGCCTCAAAAACCCATCGAGTTGCCCTCCTGACCAAAACCAGCCTCAACTGATCTCTAAAACTCCTGAATTCCTATCATAATCAATAACCATTTTTAAAAACGTTCACACATTGTCTTATGGCTGAACAACTCTGTTCATTACGTGTCTTGCTTGGGACCCTAGTCAAAGAGAGTCCCTGGGGACGGAACTAGAATGGCTAGAAGGTGAGGCCTGAGGGGTTTAACTCCCCACAACTTCTATCAGACAAGAAATATACACACAATCTAAGTAATAACAGCATGCTTGGTATGCAAATACAGCTTCAAAAGGAAGCCATTACAATTCTGGGCCACTATCCTCTAATTCTTCTATTTTGAAATTGTGGGGAGTCCACTAGCACTGACCTTGGTTTTAGTCCTAAGCTTTCACAAGGCACAACAATTCATAGTCATACGTAGTAAGTCTTAGAGACGGTTTTTCTCACAACTCAATTGTTTCATGTGGCTCTCAGATTACTAATGAAACAGAGCCATGATGGAAAACATCTCAAGAGAAAATGAAAACCACCACCAGAACCATAAGCCAAAGGAAGTGTTAACTCCATGAAAGGAGGGCCCTTGCCTCATCCTTACCATTCTTTCTCCAGGCCTGGCACACAGAACTGTTCATCTGTTGAGTTAATCAATCAGTGGTTTGTCGACTTAAGAGAGATTTAATAAAAAGATGAAATTAGATTAAGTCAGCAGTCTTCTTTCCAGTACAAGCATCAAATAATAGGGCAGATTAGCCTTTTGAACAAGCAAGTAAAGCTGCTCCAGTGTCACCCTGATTTACTGAAATTTGCTAATTAAGAAGGTATTTCCAGGAAGAAAGGAATAATCAAGAAGATAAAATCATGTAAAGCAAATGCATACATTCAATAAAGAAATACACACTGGGCACCTGCCATATGGCTAGCACTGTTCTACCCGAGGCGGGAGAAGAGGTCAAAGAAGATTCAGACGCACTTCAGGCCTTTCCAACAGTTAGAAACAGACCCCATAACCTAAAAAAGCCAAAATGATAGTTAGCAATGGTAAGTCAATACCAAGTATATGAAGCTGGGGTACAAGATTTTCTATTTATTCCTTTAGTGTTACTAGATTTTTTTCCACTTCAATTCACTGTTCTTATCAACATCCCTTTTGAACCCTGGCTCCATCATGAAGTGCTGAATGAACTTGGAGTGTGACTAGCTGGGCTGTGGTCCCAGCTCCATTCCTTAACAGCTGAGTGTCCTTTGGCAAAACACTTTATCTGTCAGCATCTCAGTTTACTCACCTATAAATTGTAAATAATAATTCCTACCCTGCTTCCTCACACAGAAATCCTGAGGATCAAATATAATAACAGGTGTGCCAATCTTTGGTAAATTTTAAGTGCTATACAAGTCAACAGTAGAACTATTATTAATAACAACAAAAGAATGTATCCCTTTCTACTTTGTGTCATTTGAGATCTTGATAAGGCAGGCATTCTAAGTCTTCATCCAGGCCACATAATTAGATTATCCTTAAGAGCAACTTACTATCCAAGTGACCAAGAGAATATGGATAAACACCCACAAGCACAGGAATGCAGGGCTGATAGAATCTCATAGTCAATTTAGTCAAACCTTTACTCTTGGTCAATAGTCTAAGCCATCCAAGATGCTTATATGCTCAATATGCTTATATGCTCAATATGTACTCATTATGTCAAAGTCTAATTTTCAAAAAGCTAAAAACACAGCTCTCATAAAAATAGTGTACATGTGTCAAAGGTTGATTAATCTTGCAAAGTTAGATGCAAAACTGGTTAATGTTTCATTTCAGAGCAATGAAACCATAATCTTTGAGGTTATCTTTTCTATTAAAACAGGAATCATTTAATTTCTACTGGACAAGAATCATTTGTAACAGCAATTTTCTATAAATTAATATCTAACTTTACAGAGTCTAAACTCTAGTCAAAAGTAAGTCAAGTAATGACCTTCTCCGGGAATGTTCTATGTCCCTTTAGTGGACTTTCTAAACAAATGCTTTGAGTGATACTGAAAGGGCACACAATAATCTTTTTGCCTTTTCTCCAAGTTTTAGATAACATTTCTAAAAATCTTCAAAATATCTAAACATAGTTTATCATCTATTCCAGTGAACTAGTTAATAAAAAATTCTTTCCTATCTGGCCCATTTTTGTATCTTCCTCATTCACATATTCTTCATAAAAATCTTCAAGTGAATAAAGTCAATCATAAATAATTGCTTAGTTTTCTTAGGACAAATCATCTTGAAATCCAAAGTTGGGGAGGGCACTATTTTCCAAAACTTCCAGTCTTCAGTGCCTCTCTGCATTCTCTCCAACGACCTCAATTTTGGATCTCCTAAAGATGAAAAATGGAACATTTGATTCGCAGGCTTTGTAAATTCCCTAGAGGCTCTGGCTATTCTGAGGCAGTTGCCATAATTAACCCTAATTTCCTCATCTTCACAAACCCATCCCTGTCACCCCTTTCTTTCCAATATAAAAAATGCTTGGAAATCATAAACCAAAATCACCACAGAGGTACAAACAAACAAAAAACCTGCTGGGCATAGTGGCTCAACACTGCCCGTAATCCTAGTACTTTAGGAGGCCAAGGCTGGTGGACCACCCGAGGTCAGGAGTTCGAGACCAGCCTGGCCGACGTGGGGAAACTCCGTCTCTACTAAAAATACAACAAATTAGCTGGGAGAGGTGGCATGTGCCTGTAATCCCAGCTACTTGGGAGGCTGAGGTAGGAAAATTGTGGAGGTTGCAGTGAGCTGAGATCGCACCACTGCATGATCTTGTTGTCTGGGCAACAAGAGCAAAACTCCGTCTCAAAAAACAAACAAACAAAAAAACCCAACCCATACTAACTAGCACAATAATGAGGACCAAGTTTTGATTTTTTATCTTGCCCAAATTCCTACCTAAAGGGTCTAGGGAATTATGCCCTACAAATCATAAATTCTCATCAGATGGGTTTTATTTTAACCCTGTATATCGTGACTTACTTTCCAATCTGAGTGACTCTGGCATAACAAGGAAGAAAATCAAAATATTTTACCTCAAAATATATTTCCTTGCCATACCTTGAAATTGCCTGCAAAGTCTCTTGTGGGAAAAATCTGCATTCTATAGAGAACCTCCTCTTTTCCCTTTGTTTTTCTTCCTTCCCTTCCAGATCCAGGAGACAATCAACTAAGAGTCAGGCACCCTTTTAAGTCCCATAAGAAACATTTTACAACCTGCTCTCTCTAAAGTCTGAGAGTTTCCTCGGCACAATAAAACTTGGTATCCACAATCCTTTCTCTTAACCTGAACATTCCTTTCCGTTAATCTCAGGTCTTCAGATAAACTCAACCAGTTTTCAACCAGAAAATGTTTAAATTTACCTACAGCCTGAAAGCCCCCGCTTTGAGTTGTCCTGCCTTTCTGAACCAAACCAATGTATTTCTTAAATGTATTTGATTGATGTCTCATGCCTCCCTAAAATATATAAAACCAAGCTGTACTCCGACCACCTTGGGCACATGCTGTCATGGCTGTGTCATTGGCCGTGGTCACCCATATTTGGCACAGAATGAATCTCCTAAAATATTTTACAGTTTGACTCTTTTCATCAACAGTAATATGAAGTCAAAAAAGAAATCTAATTAATCTAAGAATGTTTTGTTCACATCTGTATTTTCCAGAGGTTAGGGAACTGGAATGACTGAATAAACAAATAAATAAATTGAATGGACTAAAAAAATGGAAACAATGAATGGATTCCAAAGGTTTTAGCACGTTAAAGTGTCTTTCAAGAAACTAAGTAAGGAAGGCAATTTCTGGGGACTAGTCCAGTGAGGGCTTCAGAAATGAAGACTACATGAATGAACATTGTGGGAATTTCAAGCATCTACTGGCAAGGCAAGATGGAAGGTATTTTATTTTGAAGGTAAGGAGATCAAGGAGGGGAATAAATATGCACATCTGAAATGAGGCCACACAGGTATGTTCTCAAAGACAGTAGTAGCTCCCATGTTTTCAGAGCCTAAGGTATGGAGTCTAGGTACCAATGCTGACCATGCAACCCCTTCCTAATCTACAAGTACTAAAAATGAAAACCTTCATTTAATACATATTCTGACTGGAGAAGGAGGTAGAGGGAAGGCAGATACAATCAAAAAGAAATTGCACAAACATATGCCTAAGAGACTTGTAATCTAAGAAGTCTTACACAAGATAAACGTGTTTTGTTTCCTCAAAAAGCTAATTTTTCTTTCTCACATTCCATTTCTGATAATCAGGCCTTCTCTATTTCTGATTTCCTACTAAAATGTACAAAACAGTGTTTTTTCCCTCATCTAAAATAGCACTGCTGCTTTTTTTTTTTTTCTGAGATGGAGTCTTGATTTGTCGCCCAGGCTGGGGTGCAGTGGTGCAATCTTGGCTCACTGCAAGCTCCGCCTCCCGAGTTCATGCCATTCTCCTGCCTCAGCCTCCCGAGGGGACTACACGTGCCCGCCACCACTCCTGGCTAATTTTTTGTATTTTTAGTAGAGACAAGGTTTCACCGTGTTAGCCAGGATGGTCTCCATCTCCTGATCTCGTGGATCCCCCCGCCTCGGCCTCCCAAAGTGCTGGGATTACAGGCGTGAGCCACCGCGTCCGGCCAGCACTGCTTCTTAGTTTCAAAAAGATCTATTTGCATTTCATCGCATGAGTCTTGCAGTGTTGCTTATATTCCTTCTTACAAAAAGCCCCAACACCCAACCTACAACCATGGTATTTAAATTAATAGGTATAAGGACAAATTGATTAAGACCTTCCCATGGATTGCTAATGCCACACTGCGATGTTAGGTGACTGACTACATTTGAAAATATAGTTATTTTTTAAAAGATATATTCATACTACCATGGAAAAAAAAGGGCATTTGATTATTTTCTAAGCCTCCTTCTCAAGCCATTCAACTCTTTCTTGGACCCTAAAGCAAATACTGCATACAGAAGAAAAAGAATGGTAAAGCAGTAGTTGCCTTCAGACACCAGAACAGGCACTGAATGAACCAAACCTTGAGAACCACAGTGTTACACGCAAGAACATGAGGGTTTCATAGATTTCACTAATATGGTAAGTGACCTAAGAAAAGTGTCAGTCTGATCTCCTCACTGTGAGCAAAGAAACAGAAAAACGCAGCACCTTGCATAGGGTCGCACAATCACAGTCAGAGATGGAATTAGAACTGAAGTGTCCTGATTTCTAACTCAAGTGTTTCTTCTCCACATTAGTGGCTCTCAAAAGTGGGGTCATCCACCAGCCGTATTAGCATCACCTGGGAGCTTGTTAAGACTGAAAATTCAGATCCCGCCCCAGAATTAGTGCATCAGGGGCAGGGAGGAGAGAACCAGCACTGTTTTAACAAGCCCTCCTGGGGATTCTAATGCATGCTCAAGTTAGAGAACCACTGACTGCCCTACACCAGCGGTTCTCAACTGGGGGTGATTCTGGGCCCCAGGGAACATATGGCAATGTCTGGAGATACTTTTAGCTGTGACAACTGGGAAATAAGGGTTGGGTGTTGCTTCTAGTATCCAATGGGTAGAAGCCAGAGATGCTGCTAAACATCCTACTATGTACAGGTAGCCCTCTACAACGAAGTATTATCTGTCAACAGGGCTGAGGTTGAGAAACTGTGCCCTACACCTACTAGTGGGAGGGCAGAACAACTAGGAAAGCTGTCCGTGCTGCTCTCTCTCTCTCTCTCTCTCTCTCTCTCTGAAAGTGTCTATCTCCTTTAGTTGGAAGTTCAGTTCTCTTTCATGAATGCATCCTGTGAAGCCGTACCTCCCTGCTGGAGTGCATCCAATAGGTAAGGCAAGCCGACACACTGAGTCTTTGGCTACCTCTGAGATCAGAGCCTCAGGCCCCTTGGCCAGTCACTCCCACAGCAAGCAGCTACATCTAGTTCCCAAGGGTATCACGCAAACACTGGCATTTTTCAAGTGCCATGATGTGAGTAAAGATAAGAGAGCAGCACAGATCTTTTTTAAAAAAGTCAGAGTTCCTCTTGTGAAAGGAAAATAAATATTGGGGCCCCCAAATCACTAAGCTAAAGGGAAAAGTCAAACTGGGAACTGCTTAGGCCAAACCTGACTCTCATTCTATTCAAAGTCATTCCTCTGCACACTGAGAAAAATACACATCTGATTTGTCTCCTCTGGAAAACCTAATCAGAAACTCAAAAGAATGAAACTGTCTCTCAACTACCCGTGACCTGGAAGCCCTCTCCCTGAGTTGTCTGTCCTGCCTTTCTAGAGGGAACCAATGTATATCTTACATATACTGATTGATGTCTCATGTCTCCCTAAAATGTATAAAACCAAACTGTGCCCGACCACCTTGAACACATATCGTCAGGACCTGTTGAGGTTGTGTGACAGGTGCACGTCTTCAACTTTGGCAAAATAAACTTTATAAATTAACTGAGACCTGTCTCAGATATTCAGAGTTCACATTTTAGTAACCACGAAGTGATTGTGTGAAGGTGCCCCTGACCTTTGACAAATCTCCTATTGGTGCTTGTACCAGCTTGGGCTATCTTTATGGCTCAAACCAACAGGCCAATTTGCTAAGGCCTGGAAGCACCTCTTACAGAGAATCTCTGATTTCCCAAAATCTGGATGAGATCTAAAGTTTATTTTGCTATACAACTCCTTTTTTTTTTTTTTTTTTTTTTTTTTTTTTTTTTTTTTTTGATGTTTTACTTGCTTCCAACACAAGGAAGGCAAGTTTCTCCTGCTTCCATGATGGAAGGAACTCCTTTATGGAGTATGAGCTCGCTTCCAACAGGGAAGACGAATTTGAGTTTTTTCCTGCTTCTTGGATGGCACAGAGCAGTCTTCAGACTGAGACCCATCCCTAGGTCAGTAACTGAATTGGGGTTTGTCTTGGCTAAAGTTAAGATTAACATGCCAGGCGCGGTGGGTCACACCTGTAATCCCAGCACTTTAAGAGGCCAAGGTGGGTGGATCACTTGAGGTCAGGAGTTCGAAACCAGCCTGGCCAACATGGTGAAATCCCATTTCTACTAAAAATACAAAAAAATTAGCCAGGTGTGGTAGCAGGCACCTATAATCCCAGCTACTTGGGAAGCTGAGGCAGGAGAATTGCTTGAACATGGGAGGTGGAGGTTGCAGTGAGCCAAGATCGCACCACTACACTTCAGCCTGGGTGACAGAACGAAACTCCGTCTAAAAAAAAAAAAAAGGGATTAACAACCAGCTGGTTTTATTTTCTTCTTACCATTACAGCATTCAGTAATCATATAAGTTGTGTCGTCATTTGTTTTGCTTAACTGTTTTGTTGTTGTTTGTTTCTGTTTTTTTTTCTTTTTGAGACGGAGTCCCGCTCTGTCGCCCGGGCTGGAGTGTAGTGGCCGAATCTCAGCTCACTGCAAGCTCCGCCTCCCGGGTTTATGCCATTCTCCTGCTCAGCCTCCCGAGCAGCTGGGACCACAGGTGCCCGCCACCTCGCCCGGCTAGTTTTTTGTATTTTTAGTAGAGACGGGGTTTCACCGTGTTAGCCAGGATGGTCTCGATCTCCTGACCTCGTGATCTGCCCATCTCGGCCTCCCAAAGTGCTGGGATTACAGGCTTGAGCCACCGCGCCCGGCCTGTTTCTGTTTTTGTTGTTGTTTCGGTCTTTTTCCCATTGGGTTTCATCAACTCTATCCGACTTGATCAAATCCGAAGGAAAGTTCCAAATTATGGGGAACAATGCCTCTGAAGTGGCTAAACCCCCCTCACCCCCAACACACACAAAAGTGGTGTGGTGTGGGGGGAGAAAAATGGCCAGCAAAAGGGGGGAAAAAAAGAAAGTTTTTTTTGACTACTTAAAGGACTTTATTTACATCACATGGCCACCTTTTTGCTAGCCAGGCCAAACTGAAAGAGTAATGGCTGTTGACCCATGCTGCAGTTCCACAACTAAGGGTTCTGCCTTCTTTTTTTTCCACCAGGACAGCCTGGGTTTGGTTCCTAAATCAAGCCCTTTCTGGTTTGATACTTGGTACTTCTGCAATAGTAGCAATTTGTGCTAGCTGAAATATGGTAATGAGATTTAAAAAGTTTTTTTAAAGAAGCTCAATGGTTAAAAGTCAGTTTAATTAAAAGCTAACATCCAAGCTGTGTGTGTGTGTGTGTGTGTGTGTGTGTGTGTGTATTTAAAAGGCCTTCATACTTTTTGTTTTTCTCCTAGGACATTGTCTTTTTTTTTTTAGCAAAAGTTTTCTTCTCAGTTGATTGAATTGTTTTCTCCATTTACTTCTGCTGTCTCTCCTTTTTCTTGCACCCTCTGATGTATGAGGGACCAGGACACACTTATCCCTGCCAAGTAATATTAGTTGTCAAAATTTGGCATAGGGGTTATAAAACTATAAACCCAGCTCAAAACAGAATGATCTTTGCTTGTATAATTTTTAATAAATAAGATATTGATATTAGTTTAATGAAAATAGCTACATCTTCTATTTAGTAAAATTACCGTAACTTCTAGTGGCTTTAGGCAGTCTAGTCCACAGGCAGTAAGGAGGTTTGTTTTGGGAAAGGACTGTTAATCATCTTTATTTCAATCAACTAAGTTCCTCCCAAAGTTAGTTTGGCCTACGCTCAGAAATGAACAAGGACAGCTTGGAGGTTAGAAGCAAGATGGAGTCAGGTCATATCTTTTTCACTGTCTCAGTTATAATTTTGCAATGGCAAGTTTCACACCTTTAAATGATGATTGTGGTAGTTTTCATAAGTAATCTAGCTAAATGATTAGAATAAAATAATTAGGTAAATGTAATGGGATAAATACTTGTAGACAAACTTGTTATAATTTAGAATCTGAAGTTAAATTAAATAATAGATATTTCATTATTTGGGTATGTTCTAATAAAAATATATTGTAGGAAACCACTCTAAAAAACACATATGTCCTGTTTAAAAAGGTGAACAATATTTGTCTAATCCAAAGCTTATTTAAAGGTTATATATAAAACAAGGTAAAAGGAACCAGGAAATAAGAGAAATATAAAGAAAGTTACAGAAATAAAGAGGTATTTTTTTGCAAAGAAAGCTTAAAGAGAAATAATTTTATATGACAAACAATCTTGAATGGTAAATGTAGTCCTAGAAAATGACTGGTTATTTAAGAAAGAGGGACATTTGGGACAAACCAGAAAGTCCAAGTATGTCATGAATGGTATATGTAAGTCACAACAAGAGGATTTATTAAAACAAACAAACAAAACTTTTATATGATCAAATTAAAGAGAAATTAAAATGGTATTTCTAGAGACTGAGTTTGATGTAAAAAAAACACTTATACACTAAATAACTGACTAGAGCAATAAAATTTTCTTAAGGGATTACTCTTGATAAATGATAAGATATTTTAATTTTTTTTTTTTAACCCAAAGTTCAACCTTTATTGCACCTTGCCATTTTGGTTTTCTCTCCCCTTTTTAAAGGTGTGAAATAGTACTGCCCTCCTTCAACTCATTTTCAACTCATAAAAGTTTTTTTTCCCTTGAGTTCTGTTTGTTGTGGCCTGATGCTAACAACATTTGTTTGTTCGTTTGTTTTGAGGCAGTCTCTGTCACCCAGGTTGGAATGCAGTGGCACCATCTCAGCTCACTGCAAACTCCACCTCCTGGGTTCAAGTGATTCTTGTGCCTCAGCCTCCCAAGTAGCTGGGATTATAGGTGCATGTCACCACATGCAACTAATTTTTGTATTTTTAGTAAGGACGGGCATTTACCATGTTGGCCTGGCTGGTCTTGAACTCCTGACCTCAAGTGATCCACTGCCTCGGCCTCCCAAAGTGCTGGGATTCTAGGCATGAGCCACTGCATCCATACTCTAACATTTTCTTCAAGGTCTAAAAGAAATGTTTTCTTCCAACATAATATTCTGTGCACTGCAGAAGGTTTCTTCTTTTGCCTTTTGGTAACTGGTCTAACAGATTTTACATTTTATCAAAATAATTCCTATGCCATTATTATTGAGTTTGGTTTGCTTAGGAAAAAACTGAGATTAAAAAAAATTTGTTTTAAATTAAGGTTATTGGCTGGGTGTGGTGGCTCATGCCTGTATTCCCAGCACTTTGAGAGGCCAAGGCAGGCAGATCACCTGAGGTCAGGAGTATGAGACCAGCCTGGCCAACATGGTGAAACCCCATCTCTACTAAAAATACAAAAATTAGCCTGGAATGGTGGCACATGCCTATAATCCCACATACCCAGGAGGCTGAGGCAGGAGAATCGTTTGAACCCAGGAGGCAGAGGTTGCAATGCGCCAAGATCACACCATTGCACTCTAGCCAGGGCAACAAGAGCAAACCTCTGTCTCAAAAAATAAAAATAAAAATAATAAATAATAAAATTAAGGTTAGTACATCTATGTATCTTTCTGTGTGTGCTTTTAAAGTACTCGTGACATTGAGTTACAGGGCTTTGACTCCTGGGTTAAAAAGGACAGGTCCTGCTAAATGTTAAACAGTGACAGCAATTAAAGCCTCATCTTCAGGCCTAGTAGGAGATGCCAATCAAAATAAACCGCATTCCTGAGATGCAGGGCCAGAAATTAAATCATTCAACTCCTCAAGGTCCAGGGACTATGGTGGAAGAGGTGGGTGTGTAAGACTGTAAGGGCCGATTTTGAGAGATAAAATAAGTTCAGTTTCTCTATAAGTTAACCATTAATGTCACAGGCACACTGATGCAAGACCAGCACATGGGCTCCCATGTTGGATTAACAAGGTTTTCTTGAAGCATTAGCCAACTCCTTAATAAAGGTTATAAAGGTTATAAAAGGTTTATGGAGGTTATATATTATGGTCAAGATTAAAATTTTATAGACTTCATAAAATTTTGGAAAATAAATTTAATTGGCTTCATGCTGCTTTTATTGGGCTTATTGTTTGGAAAATTAAGTCTCCTTTCTCAAAGAATGAAGGTTTTTGCCTTTTTATGGAAATCCTTGAGTCATCACTTTGGTTAAATGAATGACTTATTTCACAATGACTTGTGATCCTATTTTGTGATATCATGTGTTTCCCTTGATATTGGACAAACTTTCCAAAATCAAGTTATAAATTATGTCTTTTTCTGACCTAATTAATCTTTTAAGATATTAGGTTCCCTAAAGTCCAAAAATGACATATTTGGCTCATTTGGTTTAAAAATTATACAGGAAGCATTGTCAAATATAAAACAGTGTTTAGTTTTCTTTGGGCTGTATTTGTATAAACGTTATTGGTATGTATTCCAAAATTATGGGAAACTCCTATAATTCTGGTATGACTTACTGCACATTATCAGTAATAATTATAATTGTTATGTTAAATTGTTGTGTGCTACAGAGATAATAAATTTCCTTGTCAATTGTGTCTCTGACTATGGCTGCCCTAAAAACTTTTTGGCATCCACAGACAACTGTCTCCTTTTGGTCCTCTTTAGAAGGTGGTTTTATAATCAGCTATGAAACTCTAACAGGTGCTCTTGAATGCAGGTTTCTGATAACTTTGGAGATTGTGACATCAGGATAGATGAAAAACTTTCAGGACTCATGGAGAGCGAAATGTTCATGAGTATCAAGCAGAATAGGAATTTACTACAGCATGGACTGAACTAATAGCAGACTGAAGTTATCTTTTTGACTTTTTGCTTAAAATGTTGCTGATCCTTTGTTTTTTAGAGTCAAGGAAACTTTTCTTTCAAGCTATTCACAGCTTTTAACAACTAGGTATACTCCTATGAACAAAATTTGGACGATATTTGTTTTTCTCTACCTGATTTGTCCAGAATTTGGAAACTATTTGTGAGCATTCTTAATGTATAGCAATATAGTTATTTGCTCAAGCACAACAAAAGTCTGTTTTCATTTGTAACAGGCAAAACTGGGTATTTTACGAAGGCTTTGACTAGAATGATATGCTTTCCTTTAAGGAATCAAACTTCACTTACAGAGCCAATAAAATCCCCTTGGGAAAACTGGCCTCATACCTTCTCTACACAGTCCCTGTACAGGGCTCCTGACTTGTGGTGAGTAAAGAATGTCACTTTCTGACAGGTGCAGGAGCCCCAAGTTATCATGGGACTTCAAGAGGAGAAGAATTCACCTCATAGTTATTGGATGGTACAAATCCATGGCTGGGTTTATCTTTTAAAAAGCCTTATCTGATATTCCTTCTATGGAACAAAGTTCCACCAAAGTCAATTTTAAAAGCCTATGTGAAAAATAATTACTCTTGTTGCACTTTATACAAATAATCTGTCCAAGTATAATAAAGCAAATCAGTCCTACCATTTCTCTTTAGTAAAAATGGGAAACTGGAGAGAGACAGGAATGATATTTAAAAAACTATAGTACCTTTGTTGTTATATTCTAGTCCTAATGTTTTCCAGTTTTTATTATTTTCTATAGTTTGGGCTGAATTCTAATTTTTCCTGGCTGTAAGTTTCCAAAATAATGTTTTCAATGTTTTCTTTCTTTTCCTTTTTCCTCCATTTTTTCCTAATTTGAAATCATTGAAAACTAAGCTAAGCTTCCTAAAGCCTTGCAAACGTAATCTAGACAACTAAACTTCAGAAGAAAATAACAGCAACCTATTTATATACACAAGCCACTTTGATACCTGCTTACTGATACATGGACCTCAGAGTAACGTGGCCTCTATCAACTTTCCAGGATTGTTCTTTTGTTTGTTATTTTTCTCCCTTCCTCCCCCTAGTTTCTCTTCATAGGACATGAGACTTCTCAACCTGCTAAAATAATATTCCTAATATTATTCCTAATATAATTCCTAATAATTCAGGACCTACTTGTCTAGGAATAAACCGTTCTAGCCATGAGAGATCAGACAAAACCTGAGACCAAAGACTAATTTTCTTTTAAAATGCTTTCTCCAAGAGACTTTTAAAAAGAAAAGGGGTAAACGTGAAAGAAAAATAAATCTTGGGGCCTGAAATTCACTAAGCAAAAGAGAAAAGTCAAACTGGGAACTGCTTAATCCTGCCTCCCATTCTATTCAGTCATCCCTCAGCTCACCGAGATAAGTGCATATCTGATTGCCTCCTTCGGAAAGGCTCATCAGAAACGCAAAAGAATGCAACAACTCATGCCTCTAATCCCAGCACTTTGGGAGGCCAAAGTGGGCAGGTGACCAGGTCAGGAGATCCAGACCATCCTGGCTAACATGGTGAAATTCCATTGCTACTAAAAATACAAAAAAATTAGCTGGGCATGATGGCATGTGCCTGTAGTCCCCGCTGCTCGGGAGGCTGAGGCAGGAGAATCGCTTGAACCCAGGAGGCAGAAGTTGCTGTGAGCAGAGATCGCGCGCCACTGCACTCCAGCCTGGGTGACAGCGAGACTCCTTCTCAAAAAAAAAAAAAAAAAAAAGGCAACAGTTTGTCTCTTACCTACCTATGACCTGGAAGCCCCATCCTTGCTTGAGTTATCCCACCTTTCTAGACAAAATCAATGTACATCTTACATTTATTGACTGATGTCTTGTGTCTCCCTAAAATGTATAAAACCAAGTTGTGCCCCGACCACCTTGCGCACACACCATCAGGACCTCCTGAGGCTGTGTGATGGGCGTGTGTCCTCAACCTTGGCAAAACAAACTTACTAAATTAACTGAGACCTGTCTCAGATATTCGGGGTTCACACTTCCTATTCCATTCCAATACTGGTGGACTAGCTGTAGATCAACGTTTCTAGTGAAAACAACCAAAAATGTCAGGTAACACAGTTAAGCAAGCAAACAAAAAGCACTTCTAAAGGCTTCAAATGGCTGTGAGGACAGTAAGGAATTACTAGGCAAAAACTAGAGAGAAAAACAGGGGTTCCCCAAAAGACAAACGAGCACAGAGCCCCTTCTGCCCTGAGGGCATTTGTTGATCCCAGAAAACACAAACTTTTGTGATGATGGCCTCACAGGGGAAGAGAGTGACCTCCGTCCCCACGGTGATGCCCTCTTCATAGTAAGCTCCAGGTGTCCACAGACATCTCTCTGCAGAAGCAATCCATGGCACTTCAAAGGAAGAATTCCCACCACCACCCATAAATAAAGGCTGACATGTTTTATTTTAATTTTTTAAAAGGTGTTAGAGACAGCATCTCGTGTTGCTCAGGCTGGTCTCTAATTCCTGGCCTCAGGTGATCCTCCTGCCTCAGCCACCTGAATAGCTGTGATTATGGACAGGAGCCACCACATTCAGCTAAAAGTTAAAGTGCTGTTTATTGAGCACTTATTGTGTCTCAGGTACTGTTCTACATACTTTATATGTGTCAGCAGATTTAGTCCCGAGGAAATGGCAAAGAGGTCTGGTTATTTTATTTTATAAATGAGGAACCTGAGGGACAGAGAGAAGTAATTTGCTCAAGATCACATAGTTCAAAAGTGGCAGAGCTGATCACACTGAAATTCAGGCTGCCTGACTCCAGAATCTGTATTCTTAATCACTACAGAATAAGTTAAAACCAAAAGGGCACAAAGATATTTATTCCTATCTGACTTCAAATAGCAAAAGACTAAACATCCATTGGCAAGGGACTGGTCAAATAATGTGTGGTAGACACAACAGAGTACCAGTCACTAGAAATATAGACCTTCACTAACTCTATGAACATTACTACAGCTAAGTAAAATCATTAAAGAAAATTATTATAAATTACGACTTGTATAATAAACACTTCCACAAACCAAATAAAAAAGCAAATATAAAAGCATAGATAGTATATTTTCATTTATGCACCATCATAATATTATATACAACATAGTGTAATAGGACCAAGCATGGTCTTGAGATTCAGAGACCATTACTGGACCTTGGGCAGTTTACTTCATTATTCTAAACACCAATTTCCTCCTGAGCAAAAGAGGCAACATTATGTATGTTGGAGGGTTTTTTGTGAGAATCAAATGACATAATGCATATAAAGTTGCTCATCCCAGAACCAGTACACAAACGCTAGTAAACATAGTTATTCCATTATGATTATGCTTTTATCTGTATGTATGTTTGTATAAAGAAATATTTGGAATCATGTTAGCCAAAATGCTAACTACTACTAACTTCCAAGACGTGTCAGATGATTTATTCCTTTTTTTTTTTTTTTTTGAAATGGAGTCTCGCTCTGTCACCCAGGCTGGAGTGCAGTGGCGCGATCTTGGCTCACTGCAAGCTCCGCCTCCCAGGTTCACGCCATTCTCCTGCCTCAGCCTCCCAAGCAGCTGGGACGACAGGCGCCCACCACCATGCCTGGCTAATTTTTTTGTATTTTTAGTAGAGACGAGGTTTCACTGTGTTAGCCGAGATGGTCTCAATCTTCTGACCTTGTGATCCGCCCGCCTCAGCCTCCCAAAGTGCTGGGATTACAGGTGTGAGCCACTGCACCCAGCCCGATTTATTCTTTATTTTTGTACTTTTCTGTATTGCAAAATTTGTAGAATGAGCAAGTATGATTTTTACAAAACTAGTAACTTTTATAGATGTAGACATGTATATACGTGTGTGTATGTATCTCCTCCCAGCATACAGATAACTGCGCTTGTACAAAATGAATACTCCTCTATTATGACAGCATTAAAATGATAAGACAGTATCTCAAATTAGAGATCCAGGGGAAGGAGAAAGAACAAGTTGAGGAGAGTGACATCCTAGACCTGGAACACTACAATGCACATAGCAAATATTTTGTTGGGCAGAGTGCAGTGAGTGGCTCATGTCTATAACCCCAGCACTTTGGGAGGCTGGGGTGGGAGGATCACTTGAGCCATGTTTGAGATTAGACTGGGCAACATAGTGAAACCATGGCTCTACAAATAATAAAAAAATTAGCTAGGCATAGTGGCGCAGATCTGTGTTCCCAGCTACTTGGGAGGCTGAGGTGGGAGAATTATTTGAGTCCAGGTGGTGAAAGCCACAGTGAGCCATGATCACACCACTGCACTCTAGCCTGGGTAAAAGAACAAGACTTTGTCTCAAAAAAAAAAACCAAAAAAAAAAAAAAACAAATAAAATAAAAAAATGAATAAAGAGTTGTTGAATGAATGAAGGAACAAATGAATTGAGAGGCAACAGTACAGATGGGAGGCTATGGATCCAAGAGGTTAAATGACTTCATCAGTCAAACCTTGCATTTCTAATCATGCTTGATAACAGAAAGGGAACTGTATAGACTATTTCCCCTTACGAAAGGAGAGGTAAGGGAGGAAAAATAAAGCTGTACTCTCAGCTCTGCTTAATGAAGAGTAGGGCCAGAGGATGACATCCGGGAACAGAGTTTGAAGTTACTTACATGATTCACTTCTTTCCAATGCAAACAACCAATAAAAGGAGAAATTTGTGTTTATTGCCTCACCTAACCTAGTTCTGCCCTAATTTTGGAAGTGCAGAACCCTGACAGGTTTGTCCTCTCTTCACCCATTCGTCAAAACACTGACTTCAGACCTATCTCCATTTCACAACAACTCTACTCCCACAGCCCTCCCCATACCTTCCTTGACCTAATCATTTCCTCTCCCAGAATCAAAATCATTCATCTTGGTCAATGGACACTAAGCATATACTGCATGCCCAACTGTGGCATAAGACACCTTAACCTCGTGACCTGCACAACATAAAGGCTAAGCCTATGTACTGACCAATATGTACAGGATGGTTGCCTCCCTGCCCTTTAGGCAAGAACAACTGAGCAAGAGAAACTAAACTGTGATCATTAAACACGTATATCATTCTTCCCTTCCAGCTTCTTAACTTCCTCAAAGCTTGGAATTCTCAATGAGAAGTCGGGCATTTACATTAGCCATACAAGAAATGCCAAAGGGGTTACACTTAGGCAAACAATTATTTTTGCAAGTGATTAAAAAAAGGAATGCGTAATAAAGATGGGGAATAGCACAAATTGAAGGTCTAGATCATGTATTAACAGAGTATCTAAAATTTCTGAGTTATGACATTTTGAGCAGTCCAGTCAGTACAGTGACTCTCAAGCTTGGAACTGCTAGAGTCTACAATTTCTAGCCAAATGGGTGTCACCTCATCACTCTGCCTCAGGTTCTTCCCCTATAAAAAGAGGGCAGCAGGCCAAGCGTGGTGGCTCACGTCTGTAATCCTGCACTTAGGGAGGCCAAGGCAGTTGAACTGCTCGAGCTCAGGAGTTCGAGGCCAGCCTGGGCAACATGGTTAGATCCCATCTCTACAAAAAATACAGAAATCAGCCAGGCACGGTGGCATGTGCCTGTAGTCCCAGCCACTCAGGAAGCTGAGGTAAAGGATCACTTGAGCCCGGGAGGTTGAGGCTGCAGTGAGCTGTGACTGCGCCACTGACCTCCAGCCTGGGTGACAGAGCAAGACCTTGTCTCAAAAAAATGGGGAAAGGGGAAAAGAGAGAGTAGTAGTAATACCTACTTCTTGGAGATATTGCAAAGATTAAATGAGATAATGTATGTTAAGTGATTAGAACAATGCCTGGCATGTAAAAATAGTCAACAAATGAGTTATTTTTACTATTTCTGTTAATTGAGAAATAGAACTGAAGTCCCCTTACCAAGTTGCACTTTTGAACTCAGAGTTCACATTTTATCATATTTTACAAACTATATAAGGGGATTAAATTATTTCCCAGAGAAGGTTGACTCCAAAAGAGAGAGCACTAGAGAGGCTATGGTCAGGAAGTTGATGGAATAGAAAACACCAGACCCTCCTTCCCCCATGGAGATAAATTAACAATGTTAAGACGGCCTCTGTGAGAAATCCAGAAACCAGTTAAGAGGTTTCTGCACCCCAAGTATGCCAAGAAGAACCTCATGAAAGCCAGCAGAAAAGTTCATGGCATATACTTGCCACAGCCTCTCCCCAGCACAGCACAGCACCATTGGGAAAACAAACAAACAAACCCCAAATCCCATCTTCCTCCTGGGATGAAAAGATAAAAGTAGAACATACATTCAATGTTCTCACTTTGATGGGGCGGTGGGGGAGGAGGGGAAGCTGCCTGAGGGAGTGCTTTCTTAACTGAATCTAAGACACAAGTGGGCACCAGGTTGGAAGCCACTGGAAACAACGATCACTGCAACTGGCTGTAGCACCACAGAGTGTGCAGTACCACTGACAGACGCTAGGGGGGGGGGGACTCCAGGACCAAGGCTTGCTATAGCACCAGAGAGGCTGCACTACCACAAACAGACATGGAAATGGGGAAGTGAGAATCCTGAGTACAAACAGGTAAACCTCAACTAGGGTATTACATGCATAGAGAAGACCAAACCCAAGAAAAGGCTTGAGAGGTCTCCAGATTATCTAGTCAAGGTGACTGGTGATGGTCTCTCCCTGTACAATGCCAGATTGTAAGGACTGGGAGGGGTGTTGTTTTTTCAAATACTCAAGTCTTAACAAAAGATAATAAGGCATACAAAGAAACAGGGGAACATGGCCCAATCAAAAGCACAAGTTAAATCTCCAGAAACTGACCCTAAAAAAACAGAGATATATGAATTACCAAAGAATTCAAAATGGCCACTGTAAGGATGCTCAGTAAACTAAAAGACAACACAGATAGACAACTAAAGAAATCAGGAAAACAATGCATAAACAAAATGAGAATACTAACAAAGAAAAACTATGAAGAACCAATTGAAAAATTAACTAGAGGGGTTCAAAAGCACTTAACTAGGCAGAAGAAAGAACCACTGAACTCAAAGTCAAGACATTTGAGATAACTGAGTCAGAGGGATAAAACGAAAAAAGAATAAAGAAAGGTGAAGACAGCCTCAAATAACTTAGGGACCACCATCCAGTGAAACAACATGCAAATCATGAACATCTCAGAAGACAAAGAAAAAGAGAAAGAGGCAGAGAGCCTAAAACTTCTCAACTCTGAGCAAAGTAATGGGGACACACATTCAAGCTTAAAAAAACTCCAAATAGAATAAATCCAGACACCTATACTAAGACACGTAATAACCAAACTGTCAAAAGTCACAGACAAAAACAGAATCCTGAAAGCAGTGAAAGGTGACTCTTCACATATAAAGAAGTTACTAAAGATTATCAAAGAATTTCTAAGTAAGAACCTTGCAGGCTAGAAGGGAGTGGGATGATATATTCAAAGTGCAGAAAGGAAAAAAAATAACTGTCAAATAAGAATACTATATGCAGCAAAACTGTCCTTCAAAATGAAGGAAGGAAAAATGAAGACTTTTTTCCTTCCTTCAGATAAATAAAAGCTGACACTAAACCTCCCCTACAAGAAATGCTAAAGGGATGTCAAGTTGAAATGAAAAGATGTAAACAGTGGCTGGGCGCAGTGGCTCAAGCCTGTAATCCCAGCACTTTGGGAGGCCGAGACAGGCGGATCACCAGGTCAGGAGATCAAGACCATCCTGGCTAACACGATGAAACCCCGTCTCTACTAAAAAAAATACAAAAAACTAGCCAGGCGAGGTGGCGGGTGCCTGTAGTCCCAGCTACTCGGGAGGCTGAGGCAGGAGAACAGCATAAACCCGGGAGGCGGAGCTTGCAGTGAGCTGAGATCCGGCCACTGCACTCCAGCCTGGGCGACAGAGCGAGACTCTGTCTCAAAAAAAAAAAAAAAAAAAAAAAAGATGTAAACAGCAACATGAAACCATGAGAATATATAAAACTCCCTGGTAAAGGTAAATATGTAGACAAATATAGAATTCTATAGTACTGTAATGTAGGTGAGTAAATAACTTTTAAACAGTAAAGAATTTTAAAAACAAGATAAAAAGTAACTATAAGTCTGTTAATGGATATGCAATAAAAAAGCTAATTTGTATTATCAATAACATAATGGGGTGGACAGGGATGTAAAGTAGAGTTTTTAATGCAACAGAAATGAAATTGTTTAGTTTGAAGTAGACTGTTATAACTTTAAGATGTTTTATGTAATTGTAATGGTAAGCACAAGTAAAATATCTACAGAATATATACAATGGGAAATAAGGGAATCAAAATATGTCACTACAAAAAAAATCAATAAAACACAAAAGCAGGCAACAAGAGAAGAAACGAGACACAAAAAGCTACAAGGCATACAGAAAAACTATTAACAAAACGATAATAGTAAATCTTCACAATCAGTAATTACTTTAATCTAAATGGATTAAATTCCAATTAAAAGACATAGATTGGGCCGGGCGCGGTGGCTCAAGCCTGTAATCCCAGCACTTTGGGAGGCCGAGACGGGCGGATCACGAGGTCAGGAGATCGAGACCATCCTGGCTAACATGGTGAAACCCAGTCTCTACTAAAAACTACAAAAAACTAGCCAGGCGAGGTGGCGGGCGCCTGTAGTCCCAGCTACTCGGAAGGCTGAGGCAGGAGAATGGCGTAAACCCGGGAGGCGGAGCTTGCAGTGAGCTGAGATCCGGCCACTGCACTCCAGTCCGGGCGACAGAACGAGACTCCGCCTCAAAAAAAAAAAAAAAAAAAAAAAAAAAAAGACATAGATTGGTTGAATGGATAGAAAACCAGAATCCAACTATATGCTGCCTACAATAGATCCACTGTAGATCTTAAGACACAAATAGGCTGAAAGTACAAAAAAAAAAAAAAAAAGTCAAAAGGCCAAGTGTGGTGGCTTACAACTGTAATTTGTAATTCCAAACTGGATACAACTTAAAAGAAACTGACAAATTCCTAAAAATATACAACCTACCAAGACTTAAGAAACAAAAAAATCTGGGCTGGGCATGGTGGCTCACACCTGTAATCCCAACACTTTGGGAAGCCTAAGCAGGCAGATCACCTAAGGTCAGGAGTTCAAGACCAGCCTGGCCAAATGGTGAAACTCTATCTCTACTAAAAATACAAAAAAAGTAGCTGGGCACGGTGGCGGGCACCTGTAATCCCAGCTACCTGGGAGGCTGAGGCAGGAGAATCGCTTGAACCTGGAGGGAGAGGTTGCAGTGAGGGAAGACTGTGCCATTGCACTCCAGCCTGGTCAACAAGGACGAAACTCTGACTCAAACAAAGAAAAGAAAAGAAAGAAAAAAATCTGAAAAGACTTATAATTAATAAGGATATTGAAGTAGTAATCAAAAACCTCCCAACAAAAGAAGATGCCCTTACTAGAGAATATTTCCAAACATTTAAATAAGAAGTAACATTAATCCTCAAACTCTTCCAAAGAATTTAAGATGAGGGAACACTCCCAAACTCATTCTATCAGGTCAGCATTAATCTGATACCAAAACCAAAAACACAGTAAGAAAAGAAAACTAGAGATCGCACCATTGCACTCTAGCCTGGGCAACAGAGCGAGACTCCGTCTCAAAAAAAAAAAAGAAGAAAGAAAAGAAAACTACAGACCAACATCTGATGAATACTGATGAAAGAGCCCTTAACAAAATACTAGCAAACTGAATTCAACAACACATTAAAAGGATTAAACGACTGCGTGCAGTGGCTCATGCCTGTAATCCCAGCACTTTGGGAGGCCAAGGTGGGCGGATCACGAAGTCAGGAGATTGAGACCATCTTGGCTAACACAGTGAAACCCCATCTCTACTAAAAATAAAAAAAATAAAAAAAAATTAGCCAGGAGTGGTGGCACGCGCCTATAGTCCCAGCTACTCAGGAGGCTGAGGCAGGAGAATCGCTTGAATCCAGCAGGCAGAGGTTGTAGTCGGCCAAAATCACACCACTGCACTCCAGCCTGGGTGACAGAACAAGACTGTCTCAAAAAAAAAAAAAAAAAAACCAAAAAACAAAAAAGGATTATACACCACAACCAATACCTGGAATGCAAGAATGGCTCAACATACAAAAATCAATGCAATACAATAACAAATGAAGGACAAAAACCATAATCATCTCAATTAATACAAAAAAAATGCATATGACAAAATTCAACACCCTTTCATGATAACAAAACAAAACACTCAACAAACTTGGAATAGAGGAAACTACCTCAACATAATAAAGGCCAGATAGGAAAAGCTCACAGTTAACATCATACTCAACAGTGAAAGGATGAAAGACTTCCCCTAAGATCAGAAGAAATAAGGCAATGATGTCTATTTGCATGTATGGTCAAATAATCTTCAACAAGGGCACAAAGAGCACACAATGAAGAAAAGAGCATGTATGGTCAAATAATCTTCAACAAGGGCACAAAGAGCACACAATGAAGAAAAGACAGCCTTTTCAACAAACTGTGTTAGGAAAACCCTTACCTTACACCATACACAAAATTTAACTAAAAATGGATTAAAGACCCAAACATAACACCTATAACACTCCTAAAACAAAACGTAGGGGAAAAGTTTCATGACATTTGATTTGACAATGATGTCCTGGATATAACACCAAAAGCAAAAATAGACAAATGAGACTAAATCATATTTTAAAATTTCCGCACAAAAGAAAACAATCAACAAAGTGAAAAGACAACCTACAAAGTGGAAGAAAATATTTGCAAATCACATATATGGTAAACGATTAATATCCAGAATATATAAGGGACTCCTATAGCTCAACAATGAAAAAAAAAACAACCCAATTAATAAATGAGCAAAAGACTTGAACAAGTAATTCTCCAAATAAGATATACAAACAACCAAGAAGCATATGAAAAGATGCTCAACATCAGTAATCATAAGAGAAAAGCAAATCAAAACCACAATGAGATACCACTTCACACCCATTAGGAAAGAAAACAGAAAATAAGTGCTGGCAAGGATGCAGAGAAACTGGAACCACTGTGCACAGTTGGTGGAAATGTGAAATAGTATAGACATTTTATAAAATTAAAAATAAAATCACCGGCCGGGCGCGGTGGCTCAAGCCTGTAATCCCAGCACTTTGGGAGGCCAAGACGGGCGGATCACGAGGTCAGGAGATCGAGACCATCCTGGCTAACACGGTGAAACCCCGTCTCTACTAAAAATACAAAAACTAGCCGGGCGAGGTGGCAGGCGCCTGTAGTCCCAGCTACTCGGGAGGCTGAGGCAGGAGAATGGCGTAAACCCGGGAGGCGGAGCTTGCAGTGAGCTGAGATCTGGCCACTGCACTCCAGTCCGGGCGACAGAGCGAGACTCCGCCTCAAAAAAAAAAATAAATAAATAAAATAAAATAAAATAAAATAAAATAAAATCACCATACGTGTCCAGCAATCACTGGACACACATACACACACACACACACACACACACACACACACACACACACACACGCAGTTGACCCTTAAACAATGCAGGGGTTAGGGTGCAAACTCCTGCCCTCCCACCACACAGCTGAAAATTTATGTATAACTTTGACTCCCCAAAATCTTAACTACTAATAGCCTACTGTTGACTGGAAGCCTTACTGATAACATAAACAGTCATTAACACATCTTTTATAAGTTACATGTATATATTACATACTGTATTCTTAACCCTTTTCCCCTTTACCCCAGCATACTTGCTGGCAGCACCTGTGGTTGCTGCCTTTACCCTGAAATAACTTTGCCACGAAATATCTTGCTTTTATTATTATTTTCGCATTGCTCTAGTATATCAACTTTGGAAACAAAAGATATCATTCTATTTATAGCATTGGGTTTTTAGTAGTGTTATTTCCATTTACAAAATACAGTAATTCTCAATCGCTGAAAATGCCAAATCCTAGAAAACACCGTATTCCTATGTGTGATGTTAACATCATTCTCAGTTGTTGGTCAAAGATTCATTTGATGAATCTGATTTTTCCAAAACAGACGATTCTGATGATTCAGACGATTCTGATGTTACTTTGTTTAGAAATAACTCCGAGAACAGTTTTTATATTTTATTTTCACATAGAAAATCAATCAGATTTGCTTCAGCCTCAAAGAGTGTGTTTACGTAAAATTAAATGAGCTTTGGCAGCGAGCTGCACTTTCTCTAAACAGGAAAAGGGTTAAACTAAAATAAGTTAGAGAAAGAAAATGTTAAGAAACTCATAAGAGAAAATATATTTACTATTCACTAAGTGGAAATGGATAATCATAAATGTCTTCATCCTTGTCTTTGTGTTGAGAGGCTGCGGAGGAGGAAGGGGAGGGGTTGATCTTGCTGTCTCAGGGGGTGGCAATTCATCTCCAAGTTTCCTTCAAATTGTCACAAATCTCCAAAAAGTTTTTCCAATATATTTATTGAAAAAATCTGCATATAAGCAGACCAGCATAGTTCAAACCCATGTTGTTCAAGGGTCAACTACATACATACAGCTATATATACAATTGGGTACACACACATACACACTCCCCATATATATATATCCAGAACCATTTCTGGGTATGTATCCAAAGAATGCAAAGTAGGATCTTGAAGAGGTATCTGCATACTCATGTTTACTACAGAACTATTCACAATAGCCAGGAGTGGAAGCAACCCAAATTCCATTGACAATGAATGAATTTTTTAAAAGTGGCGTCTCTCTCTCTCTATATATATATAGAGAGTATAATATTTAGCAGCCTTTAAAAAAAGGACATCTGGTCATATGCTACAATATGGATGAACCTCAAGGATATTATGCTAAGTGAAATTAGCCAGTCACAAAGGGACAAATGCTATACGATTTCACTCAGTTTAAGTATTTAAAGTAGTCAAAATCATAGAAATAGAAAAAAGAAAGGTAGGTGCCAAGGGTTGTCAGGAGAGGGAGAGTGGGAATTAGTGTTTAACGGGGCTCACAGTTTCAATTTTGCAAGATGAAAAAGTTCTAGAGATCTACTGGACAACAATGTGCATGTACTTAACACTAATGAACTGTACACTTAAAAATGGTTAAGACGGTGGGTTTAATGTTTTTACAATAAAAATTTAAAAAGAGAGAACACTGGAAATAAATTATTGTTAAGCAAGTTTTCTGAACTTCGTTGATATCCTAGTATATGCCAGAAGATGAATCTGAGCAAAGTAAATTGAAAATCTTCTGAAAAGATTCACCATTCTAGATGTCATTAAGAATATTTGTGATTCGGGGAGGAGGTCAAAATACCAACATTAACAGGAGTTTGGAAAAAGCTGACTCCAACCTTCATGGATGACTCTGACCATGTTATACAAAGCTTAAGTAAACAAAGCGTCTAACCTAGAGAAGAGAAGACTTGGGGGAAATGATAGCCATATTTTAATTCTTGGGTGCTGTTTTGAATTATGCAAAAGTTGGTCAACAGTAAAAATTTCAGAGGAGCAAATACTAGCTGAGTATAAGGGGAAGGAAAAAATAACTAGGGCTAGTTTAGTAATTCAATAAATTGCCTCATAATCCACGGACTGACTTACTATTATAAGTATAAAAGCAGGAGCTGGGGGCCGGGCGCAGTGGCTCAAGCCTGTAATCCCAGCACTTTGGAGGCCGAGACGGGCGGATCACGAGGTCAGGAGATCAAGACCATCCTGGCTAACATGGTGAAACCCCGTCTCTACTAAAAAAATACAAAAAACTAGCCAGGTGAGGTGGTGGGCGCCTGTAGTCCCAGCTACTCGGGAGGCTGAGGCAGGAGAATGGCATGAACTCGGGAGGCGGAGCTTGCAGTGAGCCGAGATCACACCACTGCACTCCAGCCTGGGCCACAGAGCGAGACTGTCTCAAAAAAAAAAAATTAAAATAAAAAAAAATAAAAGCAGGAGCTGGGTGAACACCTGCTACAGATAATAGCTATGATTACATTCATTCATTTACCAGATATTTACTGAGTGCCACAGTAAGCTATGCCAGGTATTAGACCAGTACTGTCTATTAGAACTGTCCACAATAATGAAAATGGTCTATAATAATCTGTGCTGTCCAATATGGCAGCCACCATGTAACTGCTGATCACCTGAAATGTGGCACTACAATCAGGACGAGTATTATATACAAGGTAAAAGATGTATAAAAAAATGTGAGGGTGGGTTCCTTATAACGGAAAACAGAAGAGATTACATCCGGAGAGTCTTCAAAGAGGTCAGCTCACGCAAGACTTTGCATACTCTCTAGGAGTTATGACTTTATTATAAAGATACGGGAATATCCTCAAGAAATGTAGTAAGAAAATATTAACTCAGATTTGAGTACTACAACAAAGCACAGAGGAGACATTTTAACATGTAGAAAACAAAAGTGGAATGTAATTATGGCGTTTTAATAATGATGAAGACCTGACTTACATCAGTATCATGGCCCTGGGGAGATGGAGACAAACAGAAGAAATTATTGAGGAAGAAGCAATGATAAAGACACCTGGATGTGACAGGAGGGAACCGAGACACTCCATCACACCTCCAGGTTTCTATTTTGGATCACAAAGTGTGTCTCTCTGGGAATAAAGGTTCTGAAAAAAGACAAGTCTGGGAAGGAACACAGTGAGTTCAGTTGTTTTAAAACGGATTTACTGAGGAACAGATTTTTTTTTCATAAAATTCACCCATTTAAAGTGTACAATGGTTTTTAGGATATTCACAGAATTGTGCAACCATTACCATAATCCAATCTTGCAATACTGGCATTATCTCCAAGAGAAATCTTGTGCTCATTAGTAGTCACTCCCCATTCTCAAACTGACTCTCAGTCCCATATCCTCCACCCACCCAAGCAACCACTAATCTACTTTCTGTCTCTATAGATTTGCCTATTCCGGACATTTCATGTAAATGGAATCATACAATATGTGGTCTTTTGTGACTGCACCTTTCATTGAGCATAATGTTTCCAATGTTCATCCACGTTATATCAGTATCAGTATTTCATTACTTTTTATTGCACTGTATGCATATACCACATTTTGTTTATCCATTCATCAACTCATGAACATTTGGGTTGTTTCTACTTTGAGGCTATCATGAATAACACTATGATCATTTGTGTGTAAGTTCTGTGTAGAGATATGCTCTAATTTCTCTTGGCTATCTTCCTACAAGTGCAACTGATAGGTCATAGCGTAACTCTATGTCTAACATTCTGAAAAACTGACAAACTGTTTTCCAAAGCAGCCGCACCATTTTACACTCCCCAGCAATGTACGAGGGCTCCAATATGTGAGGTTTATCCACATTTCCAATGTGTAAGGGTTATTCTTATCCTCACCAACATTTGTTATTATTTTTTTTATTCAAACCATCCTAGTGAGTATGAAATGGTATCTCATTGTGGTTTTGGTTTGCATTTCCTCTTGTCTAATGATGCTAAGCGCCTTTTCAAGTGCTTACTGGCCATCTGTGTATCTTCTTCAGAAAGGTATCTATTCAAATCATTTGCCCATTTTAAAATCAGGTTGTCTTGGTCAGGCGCAGTGGCTCACGCCTGTAATCCCAGCACTTTGGGAGGCCGAGGTGGGTGGATCACCTGAGGTTGGGAGTTTGGGACTAGCCTGACCAACATGGAGAAACCCCATCTCTACTAAAAAAAATATAAAATTAGCCAGACGTGGTGATGCATGCCTGTAATCCCAGCTACTTGAGAGACTGAGGCAGGAGAATTGCTTGAGCCCCGGGGCAGAGGTAGTGGTGAGCCAAGATCACGCCATTGCACTCCAGCCTGGGCAACATGAGTGAAACACCGTCTCAAAAAAAAAAAAAAAAAAAAAATCGGGTTGTCTTTCCATTGTTGAGATGTCTTAACTATTCAAGCTGCTATAACAAAAATACCAGAAACTGGGTGGCTTATCAACAACATTTATTTCTCACAGTTCTAGAAGCTGAGAAGTCCAAGATAAAGGCACCAGCAAATTAACTATCTGATGAAGGCCTTTTCCTCATAGAGCCTTCTTGCTGCATCCTCACATGCTAAAAGGGGCAAACAAGCTCCCTCAAACCCCTTTTATTTGTTTGTTTACTTAAGATGGAGTCTCGCTCCTGTCACACAGGCTGGAGGGCAGTGGTGCAATCTCAGCTCACTGCAACCTCCACCTCCCAGGTTCAAGTGATTCTCCTTCCTCAGCCTCCCAAGTAGCTGGGATTACAGGAATGTGCTACTGTGCCAGGTTAAGTTTTGTATTTTTAGTAGAGACGGGGTTTCGCCATGTTGGCCAGGCTGGTCTCGAACTCCTGACCTCAGCTGATTCACCCGCCTCAGCCTCCCAAAGTGCTAGGATTACAGGCGTGAGCCACCACACCCGGCCTCTAACCTCTTTTATAAAGACACTAAGCCCATATATGAGAGTTCAACCCTCATGACCTAATCATATTCCAAAGGTCCCACCTCTTAATAATATAATCTTGGGGGGGTAGTATTTCAACATATAAATTTTGGGAGAACACAAACTTTTAGACCATAGCAAAATATAAGAGTTCTTCATATATTCCAGATATAAATCTCTTATCAGATATATGATTTGCAAAAATTTTCTCCCATTATGAGAACTGTCTTGTCACTTTATTGATAGTACCATTTTCAGCAGAAACATTTTTAATATTGGTGAAATCCAATTTATTTATTTATTGTTCATTTGTGCTTTTGGTGCTATTTCTAAGAAACCATCGTCTAATATAAGGTCACAAGATTTACTCTTGTATTTTCTCCTATAAGAGTTCTAAAGTTTTAGTTCTTCCACTTAAGTTTACAATCTACTTTAAGTTGAATTTTGTATACGGTGTGAGGTAGGGTCTAATTGCATTCTTTTGTATGTGGGTATTTTGTACCAGTATTTGTTGAAAAGGTTATTTTCCCCCACTGAATTATCTCACACTCTTGTCAAAAAACAATTGCTCATAAATGTAGGGTTAGTAAGTCCAGTTGTAGACATGCTGAATTGCACGTACCTATGCTCTATCTCCTTGGAACTAGGCTACATGTGTAGAAAACCATGTCTTCAATTCATAGTCCAGTAATCAGCACAATGAACTCAATAAATATTTGTGGAATTACTACCATATGTGCACTTCACGGTCATGCTGCCTCATCACCCATAGCCTTGGACATTCTGAAGTATATCACTCTGATCTTGTGAAGGCACCAGCTGGTTCTCTTCCTAGTGCTGCTCCTCTAATTGGGACACTCTATCTGATTCAGTCTGTTGCTTACAGTTCGATTTTGCTTAATGATACAACTTGAGGAGAGCATTTTCCTTCTTCCCAGGAAACAAAATGTTCATAAATGGGACCCTGAAGCTGTTCTCTTAGAAATCTCAGCTGGTAGAAGGACACAGTGCCAGTGGATACATTTGATCTTTTTTTCTTTTTTTTTTTTTTGAGGCAGAGTCTCACTCTGTCACCCAAGCTGGAGTTCAGTGGCGCAATTTCAGCTCACCACAACCTCCACCTCCTGGGTTCAAGCAATTCTCATGCCTCACCCACCCAAGTAGCTGGGACTACAGGTGCATGCCATTACGTCCAGCTATTTTTTTTTTCTTTTTTCTTTTTTTGTTTTTATTATTATTATTTTTCTTTTTTTTTCTTTTTTCTTTTTTTGTTTTTATTATTATTTACGTCCAGCTAATTTTTATATTTTTAGCAGGCACAGGGTTTAGACATGTTAGTCCGGCTGGTCTTGAACTCCTGACTTCAGGTGATCCACTCGCCTTGGCCTCCCAAAGTGCTGGGATTACAGGCATAAGCCATCGTGCCCAGCCAATACATTTGATTTTGATCTATCAGCAAAGAGGCTCCAAGGTGTCGTATGTTTCTGTTTTGTATTCAGCGTTTCATTTGTGTGCTAGGTTGAACAACTTTCTGCATTCAAGTCAAAGTTAGAGATCTAAATTGCTAAAGGACTTCAGCAGGCCAGAGCTCAGTGAAAGGAAGGTCCACAGAAGGACCACTGATTAGTAACAAATGGTTAAAAGAACATGGAATTTTTTTTTTTTTTGAGACGGAGTTTCACTCTTGTTGCCCAGGCCAGAGTGCAATGGTGCCATCCTGGCTCACTGCAACCTCCACCTCCTGGGTTCAAGCGGTTCTCCTGCCTCGGCCTCCCGAGTAGCTGGGATTACAGGCATGAGCCACCATGCCTGGCCAAGACCAAGGACTTTTAACCAAGAAAAGGCAAGACTTACTAAAGTCCATTGTCTTCAAGCATCTGAAAAGCCAACTGGAAGAAAGAATAGACCAGTTCAAGGAAGTACAAAGGTGAAGAACCAAAACAGAAGATAAGCCCAGTCAAAATCCTGCCAGTTCCCCTAGGCCCATCTCAAATGTAATAATAATAATAAATAAAAATTATGTCATTCATAACATAACTTTTCATTTCTGACACTTTCATCTCATATGCCCCATGCTATTCTACTTGGCTACAAACTCCTTGAGGGTTATGTAGGTCTCCATAGCTCTCTATCCTTAGCCCCACTATCCTGCATGTAGTAGGTACTCAATATGTATGTATCTATCAAGCAAAAATGTAAGCGAATATGATTAAAATTAAATGAGTTAAGTCTGAGAAACCATCACCACCAAGAGGAGCATAAAGAGATATAACAACTTAACATTGTTATATACAAACTAATGTCTTGAATGGGATCCTGGAACAGAAAAGGGATATTGGGTAGAAACAAAGGAAACTTGAATAAATGCTGGACTTTAATTAATAATGTCAGCTGGGCACAGTGACTCATGCCTGTAATCCCAGCACTTTCAGAGGCCCAGGCGGGTGGATCACCTGAGGTCAGGAGTTCGAGACCAACCTGGCCAATATGGTGAAATTCAGTCTCTACTAAAAATACAAAAAAATCAGCTGGGTGTGGTGACGCACACCTGTAATCCCAGCTACTCGGGAGGCTGAGGCAGGAGAATCGCTTTAAACTGGGAGGTGGAGGTTGCAGTGAGCCAAGATCGCACCACTGCACTCCAGCCTGGGCAACCAGAGCAAAACTCCGTCTCAAATAATAACAACAACTTATCAGTAATAATGTATCATACTAATATAAGATGTTAATAACAGGAGAAACTACATGTGTGCAGGAGGTGTACAGGAACTCTGTACTACCTTCTCAATTTTTCTATAAATCTAAAACTGTTCTAAAATACAAAGTCTATTAATTTAAAAAAGAAAGAAAGAAAAGCATTCATTCATCCCTGGGGATGGGGATGGGGTCTCCATTTTGGAAAGACACATACATACGTACACATGCCCCCAAGTGATTCCTATGCATATTCAAGTTCGAGAAATATCTGGGATACTAAGGGTTACAGTGGATAATGTCCTTACAAAGAAATCACAGAAAAAAATACCCATCCACACATCACCAAACAAATCATGACTTATGGCAGCAGTAAGGACACAATAGACTAAATCACTGTCACCCCAGTAATGCATTAAGTCATTAAGCACATAATAAAATAGCTTTCGCTTGGATGTTAGCTTCTACTGTTTGGGGGAGGCTACCTGAAATGCTGTCCTTAGAAGGATCCATGCCAAACTGGGAGGAATGCCACAATCAACTATCCATCTTAGGTATAGGTGGCAGTGTCAATGTTTTATTAAACATCTACCAAGTGCCAAGTACCAGTGCTAGGCTCTGGGGTTCTAGCAGAGATCAAAACAAGCATAATCTCTGCCTTTATAAAGCCTTCAGTAGATCAGAGAAATTTTAAGTAATTACATATAAACAGTTACAGAAGAGGAAATACGGGATATCACAAAGGTAATTAACAGGAAAGGACCCTCAGCTAGGCTAAGGATCAAAGGCTGCCTCCCTGAGGAAGTGATGTTTCAACTAAGATCTGAAGGCTAAGAAGTTAGCAAGGTAAAGAGGAAAAGGAAGCCGCTAGACTGAGATCAACTTGCATGATTTAGTTCATCAGACCTTTTCTTATTTAAGAATTCTTTGAGAGAGAAGGGAGAAGGAAGATCAGTGCAATAAACACAGCTCCACAAAAGCAGCAGAGCAGCAGAGCAGCAGGCAGGACCCAGAGAATGGCTGAGAGTGCTGGAATCTTTTAAAGAAGAGGCCCAGGACAAATACATCACATGGGAAAAGGACTGGAGAAGCGTGTAAGCGGCTGCCAACACCAAGCTCTTGTAAGGTCCACTGCCTCTTTAAGATCCATAGAAAACACACCTTTAGAGCTATAAAATGGCACATCTCTCCTTTATTACCCAAGGAGAGGCACACAGTGGCTTATGTTTCCCTTTTTGCCATGACTTCCATGAATTTCACAGCTAAGTGTGCTCGACTGAAGTTTTCTTAATCTAAGTTTTCTGGTACAACTATCTCCTCTACCCCAAATATTATGTCTCCTGTTTTATCTTTATTTTGTCTATTTCATGTTTCACAGAGAATATCCCTGGATCTTTCTTAGAAGTTGATGCATCAATAGCAACTGCAGTTTCTAAACCAAAATTTATCATATATGAAGGTAAGTTATATAGTCATCTGATAAAAGGGCAGAATATTTGAAACCAGAATTGTCCCATACCCTCATGGAAGATAAACCCTAGAAAATAAATACAGAGTGGTGAGGCTGGGGTGGGGTGGAGTAGGGCAGATAACTAACCTTTATTGAATATCATAAGCTAAGAACTTTTCATGTATTCTCATTTGATCCTCACAAAACCCTCTGAAGAAAGTGAACCGTCCTAATTTATAGTTGAGAAAAATGAAGACTCATAAAGGTTAAGTAAATTGCTAAAAGTCAGTTAGCTGATAAGCAGTACCTCTGGGGCAGAATCCAGGTCTGACTCTAAAATCCAGGCTGCTTAGTATACGGGGGTTAAATTAAACTAAAACATTTTAAATCTAACTCAAATTCTTTTTAAGAAGTCCCTTTACATACCTACATTAACTGCAAACTGAAGAGTAGATGTCTTTCACGCAGCCCTAGAGACAAAGACAATACATCTTCGTATGAATCGCTTACAGAGGAACTGGGAACAGGGCTCCCTCCACTGGTGAGTAGGCAGAACTACACCATTTCAAAGTAAGTAACTTTTCCCCCCTCTCCCTCTTAACTCCATTTACTTCTCTTCTGATTCCTTTCCAAAGTCCTTCCTTTGGTGCTTGCTTTGTTTTTGGGAGAACCTCCAAGTTAAACCTCAAGGATTAAACTTCTATTAATTAACTTTATCTCTTTCTCTCTCCTTTAAAACTAACATTCTGATAGTACATATTGATAGCCTTTAAAATGTTTATACCCTTTGGTCCCCAAAATACCATTAAAATATATAGCATACCATCTGATAGACTATTATTCAGCTATTTTAACTGTTTTCAAAGAATATTTAGTAAGGGTGGAGTGCACATATATTAAATGTACAATGCCCAATAGAAATAAACAGTACACTTTCAATTTTGTAAAAACGTTTCACTTATACCTGGGAATGATAAAGGAACTACACCACAAGTTTGATGTGGTTATCTGTAAAGAGCAGGATCTATGCTGATTTGTACTGTCTTCTTTATACTATACTGTTCTATGTGGTTATCTGTAAAGAGCAGATGTATGCTGATTTGTACTGTCTTCTTTATACTATACTGTTCTATTTTCAAACTCCAGTTAACTGTTTCATGAAGGGACCGGCCACTCTTCTCACCCTCACTCTGACATCAGCTGGAAGTGCTTTCCCCTGAGTTAGCACCACTCTTACTATAGCATTTGTGATATATTCATTTGGCAACTCGAGTCCCTTCATCAAGCTTATCCAGACAGACCTCGTTTCATTGGGCTTCACTTTATTGAGCTTCACAGGTATTGCTTTACCAATTGAAGGTTTGTAGCAACTGCACTGAGCAATCTATTGGCATCATTTTTTCCAATACCCTATGCTCACTTTGCTAGCATTTTTAAGCAATAAGGTGTTTTCTAATGAAGGTATGTACATTTTCTAGACACAGTGATACTGCACACCTAACAGACTATGGTATAGTGTAAACATAACTTTTATATGCACTTGGAAACAAAACAATTCCTATGACTTGCTTTCTTACAATATTTGTTTTACGGCTTTATTGTGCACCCACTGTATCTCCAGGGTGAGTCTACTGCAAGGCTCCTCAAACATGGGCAGTTCACATATTCTCTTTAAAGGGGAAAAATCTGTATGTGAAACAATATGACTTAATTTCTATTTATTTGGCTTATATATATAATTATTATTTTTCTTTTTTTTAATTTTATTTTTGAGACAGAGTTTCACTCTGTTGCCCAGGCCGGAGTGCAATGACATGATCTCAGCTCACTGCAACCTCCGCCTCCCGGGTTCAAGCGATTCTAGTGCCTCAGCCTCCCAAGCAGCTGGGATTACAGGCACACACCACCACACCTGGCTAATGTTCGTATTTTTAGTAGAGACGGGGTTTCACCATGTTGGCCAGGCTGGTCTCGAAGTCCTGACCTCAGGTGATCCATCCGCCACCTCGACCTCCCAAAGTGCTGGGATTACAGGTGTGAGCCACCATGCCTGGCCTATTATTTTTCTTAATCAACAGAAGTGCTAGCCAAAAGCCTAAAAAACAGATGCCTGCACTTTTTTTTTTTTTTTGAGATAGGATCTCACTATGTTGCCTACCTCCCCACACCCCCCCACACCGCTGGTCTCAAACTTTTGGCCTCAAGCCATCCTCCTGCTCAGCCTCCGAGTAGCTGGGATTACAGGCATGTGACACCACACCCAGCTTATATACACAACTATAAAACTAAGTTTAAATGTCTTATGCTTATATAACTAGATAAGCAAAAAACAAATGTATAAATTAAATACAAACAAAATCACCAAACCAGCAAAATTCAAAACACTCATCAAACAATGATGCTGCTCAAATTATAATCACTATCCACAAGGTAAGTATGGTAACGGCACAGGCCTAAAAACAGGCAGACAGAACAAGAGAGCCTGGAAAGATAACACACAGAATCCCTACAGCCCTTACAAAAGCCACCTTAAGAAATGCCCTCACCCACAATTTGCAGCACTGGGTTCAGAAATATATGTGGACCCAACTGTGATAGCTAGTACAGGCTAAAGGTGAGAAATGAGGACTGTGTTTGTACCTGTTTATTTTATACTGTATTCTGCAGTCACACTGCGTTCTGTATCAATATCAATAATCTCAATAACTCCAATATCAATCAAGTGCCGTTGGCCCAGATGAAGCGGTTCTTGGCTCATAACCAGACCTGCTGACAGGCTGGACTGGCCACGCCTCACATATACAATGCTGGCCCTGGGGGAGGCAGGTAAGCTTTCTGAGAATTAGAGGTGATTCTCACTCATGCAGGCATTACCAACTACAACCACACGCCTCGGGATGCTGGGATCCAGATGCCTGCACGGCCGTCCAACCCAGAAAATGTTGCTGTTATCTCTATCATATAAACTACTGATATGATCAAGTATCCGACCAGCAATTTTGAGAAAAATGTAATTTCAGTCTCTACCTCATATTTCAGACCATCTGAAGAATGAATTTTTAAAACTGTTATACAGTCATACTCAGTATCCACAGGAGTCTGGTTCTAGGACCCATCTCAGATACCAAAGTTTGCAGATGCTCAAATCCCTTATGTAAAATGGAGTCATATTTGCCTATAGCTCAGGTATATCTTCTCATATACCTTAAATCATCTCTAGATTACTTGTAACACCTAATACAATGGAAATGCTATATAAATAGTTGTTATACTATATTATTTAGGGGATAATAAGAAAAAATGTCAGTACATGTTCAGTATAGATACAACCATCCTTTTTTTTAAAAAAAAAAGTCCATCCAAGGTTGGTTCAACCTACAGATGCAGAATCGACAGATATAGAGGGCCAACTTCATGTATAACTGAAAAAAAAAAAAGTTTAATAATTAAAATTCTAGAAGAACAATATCCTAAATGTCAGAAATATGGAAAAATCATCAAGAACAAAACTTAATGACCTAAAATTTTTTTAACTTCTGTATCTAAATCTTTACAAGATAAAAAGCAGATAGGGAAAATGTTCACAGAAGAGAATGTTCCTGATCGATAAATGACTCGAATATATAAGTAGAAATAGATTGCATATTGTGTATATGTGGGAGTTTTTTTTTATTTGTTTGTTTTCAACTGCAGAAAGACCTAGTAATTTTCTGTAAATCTTTTAGGTATGGGGATTATTTGTGGATGGGTGGTGAGAGTGGGGGATGGGAGTGTCTAGTTCTTTCCACCTCCTTACCCCATCTAATCCAGTACCAGACAACAGTAAGCCTTCAAAAAATGATTTCTCAATGAAAATATGAAAATACATAATAGAGTCTGTTAGAAAAAGAGAAACAAGAATTCAGGCAGTCGTCTAGAAAATAAAGAAAAATTCAGACTTAGACTTCATTATCTGAATGTTGATTCAATAAAAAAGAGAAACAAGAATTCAGGCAGTCGTCTAGAAAATAAAGAAAAATTCAGACTTAGACTTCATTATCTGAATGTTGATTCAATAGTACTTTTTCACTAAAATAAGTGGACATGTGCCTCGAGTGTTTAGCTCACTTGTTAGAATGCATCTCCAGCATACGGCTTCCTGAGATGCTCCAAAAGGAACACAGTTTGGATGTTACATTTTAGACTTTTAGCAATAGGTCATATCTATATACTCTCATGAGAGTATATACCAAGAGAAATAATATGCTACTTTCATTTTAAAAATCTAGGACTGAACAAAAAGGAAAGTGTTATCATAGGTAAAACAAATTGCTTACAAATAATCAAATCAAATCAATTGACAACAAAGGTAATGAACAGTCCCCCTGGAATCATTTAAATCCATGTACTAAAGCCAAGTACTTCAGGTACAGGTAAATATACATGTACAGGTATTTAACTATAAGCAGTCTGCAATAGAGAACCATGTTAAACTATAGCAATTTAAAAAATCTGTGTAAAAAAAGATTGACTTTAAAAAAAGAAAAGAAAAAATGGTTCTTCATTCTGGAAAAACCACTAAGAACTTTTATTTCTACATCCACGACTTTTTTTTTTTTGAGACAGAGTCTTGCCATCACCCAAGCTGGAGTGCAATGGCAAGATCTCAGCCTACTGTAACCTCTGCCTTCCAGGTTCAAGTGATTCTGCTGCGTCAGCCTCCAAGCAGCTGGGATTACAGGCGCCCACTACCACGCCTGGCTAACTATTGTATTTTTAGTAGAGATGAGGGTTTCACCATGTTGGAGAGGCTGGTCTTGAACTCCTGACCTCAGGTGATCTGCCTGCCTCGGCCTCCCAAAGCGCTGGGATTACAGGCATGAGCTACCGTGCCTGGCCAAAAAGTCTTTGGGACTTTTTCAGATCCCAAAGAATGAGATCTGAGAATGCTCTTATGCTATTGTTGACTCAAAAATTAAACGTTCTGGCTGGGCGCGGTGGCTCACGCCTATAATCCCAGCATTTTGGGAGGCCGAGGTGGGTGAATCACGAGGTCAGGAGTTTGAGACCAGCCTGGTCAACATAGGGAAACCCCGTCTCTACTAAAAATACAAAATATTAGCTGAGTGTAATGGTGGGTGCCTGTAATCCCAGCTACTCAGGAGGCTGAGGCAGGAGAATCACTTGAACCCAGGAGATGGAGGTTGCAGTGAGCTGAGATTGCACCACTGTGCTCCAGCCCAGGCAACAGAGTGAGACTCAGTCTAAAAAAATAATAATAATAAAAATAAAAAATACATTTCTATTCAGGACTGGTTAAAGCATAATTTTTATCAAATAAATAAGGAAATCAAGACAGGAGAAAGGAACCATGGAAAGGAGATAAAAGTACCTGCCCCCCCAAATATTTTGCTTTATAGTAATGACCTGAGCTAAACTGCTATTTTTTCAATTAATTATGTACTAAGGGGAGCTAAAGATTTATTCTTAAAGTTATCTTGATTCCAAAAGCATTTCACAAACTGGCAGAGATAATCTAATACAATTAGGACAGAACACAAGAAAACAGGTGTCACTGTCCTCTACAGCTTCCATAATCTGGTAGCATGAATCTCCACAATTGAATATTGACTCAAACTGTTCCTAAAAATGCAAAAATCAGGGACTTTTACTGCTAGTAACTGTGGACTAAGGAAATCAGAACAATCCTCTACCTAAAAAGAACTAGAAAAGCTGGGAAAAATGTAAGAAATACCTGCCTGGAGGCATGGGGGAAGAAAGCAAGTCAGAGCCTGAGAAGGTGAGCTCAGTGTTTGAGGCTAATTTTCCTGAAGGGTGTTTATCAATTCTGAAGGGAATGCTAAAAGTTTGGTGTTGGGGTGGAGAGTAAAGGTGCTGGCGAAGAAGAAAACATTATGAAGAAAAGTGAACAGAACAGGTTTGTCTTCACAAGAACTGCAGCTCAGCTTAGAGATATTTCAATTCCTGAAACTGTACTGAAGACATCCCAGCTTGTAAGTGCTCCCATGTGCCTGACAACAGCAAATGTGAATTATCTCTGGAAGAAAAGCATCATCTTAGGTCTCAAATTATTCCTACAAATAATTCTGCCAATATGATGTTTACCACACATTTAAAAAAAACACTAGGCACATAAGGAGACAAGACAATATGAATGAAAATCAACAGAAACAGACACCGGAAACAACTAACAGATATTGCCATAATTGAACACGGACTTTAAGATAATTACACTTACTATGTTAAAAGAGATAAAAGACAAGATTGATAATTTTGGCAGATAGCTTAGAACTATAAAACAGAAAGAAACAGAAATATAAAAATCAGTTGGGCACAATGGCTCATGCCTGTAATCCTAGCACTTTAGGAGGCTGAGGCAGGAGTATCACTGGAGGCCAAGAGTTTGAGACCAGCCTGGGCAACACAGCAAGACCCTGTCACTTAAATAAATAAATAAATAAATAAAAGCTGGGCATGGGGGTGTGTGCCTGTAGTAGCTGCTACTTGGGAGGCAAAGGTGGGAGTTTAAGGCTGTAGAGAGTCATGACTGAGCCACTGCACTCTAGCCTGAGCAAAGGAATATTCAGACTCTGAAAAATAATAAAAATAAAAAACAAAAAAGAAATTTAAAAACAATATTTTAAAACCCTGAAATTAAAAACTCAATGGATGGTTTAAATAGCAGATTATATACAGCAGAGGAGGGGGCATGGAGAGAGACAGTTAGTGAGAAGGAGATAACCAGAATAAAGAACAGAGAAACATGTAAAACGCAGAGAAACAGTTAAGAGACATAGAAGATATAGTGAAATGGACTAACATGGGGGTCCCCAACCCCTGGCCATAAACTAGTATCAGTCCGTGGCCTGTCAGGAACCAGGCCGCACAGCAGGAGGTGAGTGGCAGATGAGCAAGCATTACCGCCTGCAATCTGCCTCCTGTCAGATGAGCTGCAGCATTACATTCTCATAGAAGCATGAACCCTACTGTGAACCGTGCATGCAAGGATCTAGGTTGTGCACTCCTTATGAGAAGCTAACGCCTGATGATCTGAGGTGGAACAGTTTTATCCCGAAACCACCCCCTAACCTCCCATGGAAAAATTTTCTTTCATAAAACCAGTCCCTGGTGCCAAAAAAGTTGGGAACCGATGGTCTCACATATATCATTGTAGCCCTAGAAGGAAAGGTAAGAGAAAATGTGGCAGAAGAAATAACTGAGGCCGGGCGCGGTGGCTCAAGCCTGTAATCCCAGCACTTTGGGAGGCCGAGACGGGCGGATCACGAGGTCAGGAGTTCGAGACTATCCTGGCTAACACGGTGAAACCCCGTCTCTACTAAAAAATACAAAAAGCTAGCCGGGCAAGGTGGCTGGCGCCTGTAGTCCCAGCTACTCGGGAGGCTGAGGCAGGAGAATGGCGTAAACCCGGGAGGCAGAGCTTGCAGTGAGCTGAGATCCGGCCACTGCAGTCCAGCCGGGCGACAGAGCGAGACTCCGTCTCAAAAAAAAAAAAAAAAAAAAAAAGAAATAACTGAAGTACTAACGGCTGATGATTTCCAAAACCAATGGAAGACATGAAGCCACAAATTCAAGAATCCCTAAAAACTCTAATTATAAATAAAAAGAAATCCATACTAGGGACAGTAAAGAAAAATTGCTGAAAACCAAAGACAGAGAGAACTTTAAAAACAGCCAGCGAAAAAGACTACTTTCAAAGGAACAACAGACTGACAAGTGACTTCTCAACAGAAACTAAGTCATAGATAATGAAATAGCTTTAAAATGCTAAAAGAGTTCTCCAAGAAAACACCAAATGGCAAATGAGACCAGTGCAGTGGCAGGGCCTAGAGGCCCCAAAAATGGGAGGCCACAGCAGTGGCATCCAGGGTGAAGGCTGCGGCCATGGAGCTGGTGGTGGCAAGGCCAAGGCCAAGGAGTAGCTCCCCATCATCAAACTGGGCAGCATAGTCAAGGACATGAAGATCAAGTCCCTGAAGCTCTATCTCTTCTCCCTGCCCATCAAGGAGGCTGAGATCATTGCCTTTTTCCTGGGGGCATCCCTCAAAGATGAGTTTAAGATTATGCCAGTAAAAATGCAGACTTGCACTGGCCAGTGGTCCACGTTCAAGGCACTTGTTGCCATTGGGGACTAAAATTGCCATGTTGGTATGGGTGTTAAATGCTCCAAGTCGGTAGCTACTACCATCCAAGGAGTCATCATCTTTGCCAAGCTCTCCACTGTCCCCGTGCAGAGAGGCATCTCAGGAGACAACACTGGCAAGCCCCACAGCATTTCTTGCAAGGTGACAGACCACTGCAGCTCTGTGCTGGTACACCTCATCTCCACCCAGAGACAATGGTTTCATCTTGATCTCTGTGCCCAAAAAGCTGCCGATGATGGCTGGCATTAAGGACTGCCACACCTCAGTCAGAGGCTGCACTGCCACCCTGGGCAACTTCACCAAGGCCACTGTTAATGTCATCTGTAAGACTTCACAGCTATCTGACCCCCAACCTCTGGAAGGAGACCGTATTCACCAAGTCTACCTATTAGGAAACTAGGAATTCACTGACCAGAGTCTCTACTGCAGAGAACCCAGAACCCAGGCTCCGGCTCTGGCTATTATACAATTAAGGATTTTTATACAAGAAAAATAAAGTGAATTAACTTTTTAAAATGCTAAAAGAAAACAACGGCAAACCAAGAGTTCTATAACCAATAAAAAGACACTTCACAAATGGAAAAAAAGTTCTAAAATTAGATGTGGTAATGGTTGCATAACTGAATATTCTAAAAACCACTAAACCATAGGCTTTATTTTATTTATTTATTTATTTATTTATTTATTTATTGAGACGGAGTCTCGCTCTGTCACCCAGGCTGGAGTGCAGTAGCATGATCTCAGCTCACGGCCAGCTCTGCCTCCCGGGTTCACGCCATTCTCCTGCCTCAGCCTCCAGAGTAGCTGGGACTACAGGTGCCTGCCACCACACCCAGCTAATTTTTTGTATTTTTAGTAGAGGGGTGGTTTCACCGTGTTAGCCAGCATGGTCTTGATCTCCTGACTTCGTAATCCACCCGCCTCGGCCTCCCAAAGTGCTGGGATTGATTACAGGCGTGAGCCACCGTGCCCGGCCAACAATAGGCTTTAAATGGGTAAATTTCAAGGCATGTGAATTATATCTTAATAAAACTTAAATAAAGAAAACAGTGAAGATTAAATAATGATGTTTTTAGACAAACACTAAGAATTTGTTGCCAGACCTGCACTGAAGAATACTAAAGAGTATTCTTCGGGCAGAAAGAAAATGACTCCAAAGGGAAAACTGGAAGATGACAAAGGTGGTACAACAGAGTTATGGGCAAAAGATTATCTTTTTAATAAATGGTGCTAAAAAAAATGGTATTAAGTAAAAATAAAATTTAACATAACCACATTATGTTACACAAAAATGAATTCCAGGTGAACCATATATGTAAAAGGGAAAACACATGTAAGCTTTCTAATATTTTACAGGAAATTATTTTCTTGACACGTAAACGCCAAAAGAGGTCGGGTGTGGTGGCTCACGCCTGTAATCCCAGCACTTTGGGAGGCCAAGGCGGGTTGATCACCTAAGATCAGGAGTTCGAGACCAGCCTGGCCAACATGGTGAAACCCCGTCTCTACTAAAAATACAAAAATCAGCCAGGTGTGGGGGTAGGCACCTGTAATTCCAGTTACTTGTGAAGCTGAGACAGCAGAATCGCTTGAACCCAGGAGGCAGAGGTTGCAGTGAGCCGAGATCGCACCACTGCAGTCCAGCGTGGGTGACAGAGCGAGACTCCATCTCAAAACAAAACAAAACAAACAAACAAAAACCCAAAAGAAATGTGGGCAAGATATGTGAACAGGCACTCCAGAAAATACACTAAATAAAAATGAAAAGATGTTCAGCCTCATCAGTCAACAGGAAACTGCAGATTAAAAACACAATGGGATATCATTTCATAATCACCAGAATGGTTAAAATTTAAGACTGACAATACCAAGTGTTGACAAGGATGTGAAGCACCAAGAACTCTCACACACTTTTTGGTTAGAATGTCAACTCGTAGAACCACTTTGGCAACTTGGTGTTTACTGCTAATGCTAAAGATATGCGTAACTTTTGACCTAAAAATTCTATTAGATATATACCCAATAGAAATGAATGCACCAGGAGAGACAAACAATATCCATAACAGCATTATTAATAGCCGACAAAGCTAGAAACAACTAAAATGTCTAGTAACAGTAGAATGCGTACACTGTGGTATATTCTTACAACAGAATACTATAGACCAACAAAAATGAACAAATAACGATTACAACGGAATGGATGGATCTCGAAAACATCTTGAAAAACACAAGACACAAAGGAATACTGTATTATTTCATTGACATAAATAATACAAAACAGACAAAAGGAAACTATAGTTACAAACTACAGTTTTTACGAGATACGTGTTTAGAAAGTAAAATCAAAAATGGGAAAAAAAAAGTGATTACCCCAAAAAAGTCACGACAGGGTCTGGAGAGGAAGGGAGGGTTTAGGGACTAGGAAAGGGCACCGGGCTTCTGGGAGAAGCAAGGTTTTATTTCTTGGCCTGATAACCAGCAGGCTCCCCAGCTGGGTGATACATCAGTGAGTGGTACATTTGGGGGTCTTGCACTTTACTGGCGTGCAAGAAGAAAAAAAAGGGGGGTTGAGAATTGGGAGACGAAGCGGGTGACCGGCTCCAAGCCAAGGGGTAACTATCCCTGTAAAAGCCCAAACGCGGCTCTGGGCGCTGGCAAGGGGAGGCTTCGGCAAGGCCTCGGGGCTTCAGGACAGCCTCCTCCGGACTGGAAGGCACCGAACGGGGGCTTCCGCCAACTTCGGTCCTCGCGCGGTCGCGACGCGGCCACACCTGCCCGCGGGGGTCTGCCTCCTAGGCCGCCGCAGGCCCCCCGGAGCCTAAGAGGACCCCACAAGCAACCAAGGCTAGCGCCGCCTGCCCCATGCAGAACACCACCCCCAACAAGCCCCGCAGACCCTCCCGGCTCTCCAGACGCCCCCACGACTCTCGCGAAGCCATTCCCGCGCTCTGAATGCCCCCGAATCTCTGCAGAGCCCCCGCGGTCCTCCGGACGCCCCCAGGCCGCTGGATCCACCCCCTCCCGCCCTCGGGGGCACCGCGGGCCCCCAGCCCAGCCCCTCCGACGCTCGCCGCTGCCGCCTCCCACGAGGCGCCGGCCCCGACTCACCTCATTGTCGCTGCCGGGGACGGGCGCGCCGGACCAGGGGCGACCCGGCGGCGGCGGCGGCGGGGCGCTAGGCGCGGGCGCTAGCGGGGGAGCCGGCCCCGGGCGCGGCGGCTCCGCGTCTGACTGGGCTGCGGGGGGCAGCGGGGGCTCATCTTCTCCTGGCGGGCGTCGGGGCCGCTAGCTGCGGGGAAGGGCCGCGGCGGCGGCGACTGACAGCTGGGCCCCGGCCCCTGCCATCTTGGCGGGCGCGTGCCCGGGCCGGCGTGTGCGCGGGCGCGTGCCTGGGGGCCGCCGCCGGGGAAGGGGGAGTGGGAGGGGGCGAGCCGGCTGGGGTCCGGGCGGCGGGAGCGCGTGCGCGTCCGCCTGAGACTCGGGGCGGCGGCCCCTGGCGAGCGCGCAGGCGGCTCCGAGTCCTCGAGGGAGAGGCGGGCGGGCGTGCGGGCTAGTCTCAGCCCAGCAGCCGAGAGCTAGGATACGCGCGTTGCTGTGTGCCCCACCGCCCGCCGAGGCGACTGCGCGCGCGTGCGCCCCACCGCCCGCGGCCGCTGAGGTGAATGAGCGCGCGCGGCGGTCAAAGCCCGACACAAAAGGCGCGGGGCCCCACCGTCCGCGCCTCCGGGAGCGCGGAGCTTGAGGCTGCGAGGGGCGGGGCGGACGCGAGGGGCGTGGCTGAGGGGCGTGATTTTTTGAGGGCGCGCGAGGGGCGTGGCCGCGGTGGGGGCGGGGCGCCGGCCGGGCACGTGGCGCCGTGCGCTCCTTACCCGCGCGGACGGTCCTCCAGTCCCCGCCTGACCCCACAGCTCACAGAGGCCACTGGGGAAGCCAGGGTCAGTGCTCGATGGCCCCATGATTCCCATCACCCGGCCCTGCTGAGCATCCTGCTCCCTCGGACTCGGAGCATCCCTGATCCGAGGGGCGTCGAGGTCACTGACGACTGATTCCCTCTCTTTGTACATAAGGAGCCCTGGCAGGGACGGCGAGTTGCAGCTTTGGGGCGATATCAGTATTGGAAGTATCTCCCCCAGCTCCACAAGAGCCCACAGGGCGCCCCAAAACCACAGCCTGTGAAAAATCACATTTACCGTACACAGCGTCAAGTAGTTCCTCCAGGTTATCTCTGGTTTTTTTTTTTTTTTTTTTTTTTTTTTTTTTTTTTTTGAGACGGAGTCTCGCTCTGTCACCCGGGCTGGAGTGCAGTGGCCGGATCTCAGCTCACTGCAAGCTCCGCCTCCCGGGTTTACGCCATTCTCCTGCCTCAGCCTCCCGAGTAGCTGGGACTACAGGCACCCGCCACCTCGCCCGGCTAGTTTTTTGTGTATTTTTTTAGTAGAGACGGGGTTTCACCATGTTAGCCAGGATGGTCTCGATCTCCTGACCTCGTGATCCGCCCGTCTCGGCCTCCCAAAGTGCTGGGATTACAGGCTTGAGCCACCGCGCCCGGCCATCTCTGGTTTTTAAATTCCCATCTTTCCTAAAGGTTAGTGATCCTCACTGCTGGCTGGAAGCCCCAAATCCTCCAGGGTCTCACTCCTTGTGTGTAAGAAGACACAGTTCCGGCCCAGCGCAGTGCCTCACGCCTGTAATCCCAGCACTTTGGGAGGCTGAGGCGGGTGGATCACCTGAGGTCAGAAGTTCGAAACCAGCCTGACCAACATGGTAAAACCCTGTCTTTACTAAATACAAAAAATTAGCCGGGCATGGTGGTGCTCACCTGTAATCGCAGCTGCTTGGGAGGCTGCAGAAGGAGAATCGCTTGAACCCGGGAGGCAGGGGTTGCAGTGAGCCGAGATCTTGCACTCCAGCCTGGGAGACAGAGTGAGACTCTGTCTCAAAAAAAAGGAAGACAAAGTTCCTCATGCATTACCAGTATGGGCACTATTGCCTCCCCCCTGTGTTATAGAACGTTAACAGCTACCTTTTAAAAAATGATCTGAACAAGAGCATTTAAGGCATTTGTCAGTGTCTAGCAGTTAGGAGGGCAATGAAGGGTCGCTATTTTCCTCCTCTCCAGGATTCAGGAGAGGCTGTGGTTTTTTCCAAGATATAGTAAACGGTGGAGCCAAGTCTCAAGCAGTATTTTTCTGACTCTTAATCCCAGTGCCCATGCATTCTAGTTTTCTGGGGTTGAACATCAGTGTCACAGGTTGCAGTTTGGGTCTCTATGTGCTTATCTCTCTCCCTGTCTCCCTGTACCTCCCTCACCGTGTGCAGGTCATCAGAGTTCCCTAGAGGTTGGTTGTAGCATCTCTGCTTTCCTTCCTGTGTTTAAGCCCAGATTGTCAAAACTGAAAGGGTAGCATGATCTCCTACAGCCCTGGTAGCAGCCCCTGAGGGTGTTACCCTGTCATAACCTCATTTGTCCTTCTCTTCACAAGTTCCAGAGTGGTCTCTTTGCTACAGGAGAGCCTTGTTGCATCCTAAAAATTACTAAAACGGACAAGCCTCAGGTCACCTGGAGACATTCCAGCTGTGCTATGGAAAGGCAAGGTTAACACCTGGTCGCTGCCTATCAAAGTCCTGCGCTGAGACCTTGGGATACAGGCCTGCTTGTTCACAGCCTGGTTTATTGATGTTCTTTCAGCATGTGGCCCACTCTGATCTCCAGATCAGGTATTTTCCCTGCTGCCTTGAAGTCTGACAAGTTGTTACCATCTTGTTCCTGGAGAGGTTGTTTCTTGCATCTGATGTTTGTTCATCAGAGGGCTTCATGAGCTGCAGGAAGGGCTGAGAGGACAGATTGGGACCACTCACATCCTATCCTGTGCCCTGCTTCCACCTGAGTGGGCACTGGTCTTTGCCTAACAGACCCCGGGATGCTTGGGGAGTCAGAGGCTCCTTGTGTTAATCCTCCGGCTCACACCTCTCTGACCTCCATTCCTGCTCTGGCAGGTGGGAATCCTAAAGCCCATCTGGCAGGTGCTGCTGAGGCTCAGATGAGATGCTGATGACCACACAAAGTAGATCCGAGAAAGGCCTTTTCTGCCCTTCTTCAGTGCCCTCCCCCTCGCCTCCCCTCCCCTCTTCCTTAATGAAACGTAATTTGAAACCACAGTCTATTTGGCATGTTTTGCATTTTCTGAACAAAGGCTTTATTCCTTAAAAGTACATGAATTCTTGTTTTCCATTCTTCTGATTAAAAGAAAATTAACATTTGGACACGTGGCTCCCCCAAATGACTTATTTCTGGAGGTCACCCATCCTAGGATTTGGAAAGATTCCTTGCCAGAGTCAGTGATTTCATGACATCTGATGTGTGTGGGTGCAGGACACTCAGTCAGGCTGATGACCCATGCCTCCAAGCACTCCTGGGCTGGAATTCCCATTCGTAAGGGAGGCAGGAAAGATGATTTTGGCTGTTTGTGGGGTTCAGGATAGCCACAGAGCCACAGATAACAGAGCTAGAAAGTCTTCAAAGGCCATCTCATCCAACCTACTTGTTCAGAGAGTGATGAAACTGAGGCCCCACGAGGTCACACAGACGACTGGAATAAGAGCCAGATGAGCATATATTTCTGCAGACTCTAAGGCCCTGGACTGCCTTCCCAGTTCTTGAAGTTTCCAGCCCTGGGGTCACTGCTGAGGAGCAGTGGACCATTTTCTCCATTGCTTAGTGTTTGCCAAAAGGAAACTCACCACAAATAATGGAAAGAAACACAGTTGCTTTTGATGATTCACCAATAAGACCATGTCTGGTTCATATTAACCAGCATAAGTGAATTATAAATGCATGCCAGAATCCAAAGTAAAGCATGCTTAGACAACCACAGATGTCTCAGGGGTTTGGGGGGCCACCTGTGACCCTGCACCCCTTTTTCATTCACACTATTAATCTCATTACCTTACTCAGTTATTACCAGCAGTTGTTTTCCTTAAACACAGCACGGCTAGTTTTCCTTCATTCATCCATTCATGTAATGTGCCTCCAGCGCCTCAGCGTATGTCTGCCTCCTCTTCTGCACTGCCCGCTGCCTTAGCCTGCCTGGCAAATCGTCTTCAATACCGCTATGTGTTGGGTCTCCCCCCGACATCTCAGCACCACCCTCCCTCACCACAGGATGCAGGCTCCTCTACACTGTTTCGGGGTCACACTCCTGCCCTCCTGCATTAGAAATATCTTCTTACTTGCAGGCCCCCCCACTAGGCTGTGAACTTCATGAGACCAGCAGGAGAGTCTCATTCCTCTTTGTACTGCCAGCCTCTCCAGCCCTGTGGGCTTGTGACAGTGCAGAATTGAAGGAATCCTGCGTGAGCGCCACCATTCCAACCCAAGCAGTGCCCTGGGAGGGTCAGGGACCACTAGCCTGTGTGTGCGGGCATTTTTGGAAACCACAGCTCCTGCTTGTGTTCTATCTGGCAGGAAAGAGAACTTACTTCTGGTCCATCTTGGCCTCCACACCGTGAAGATGGTCTGTGGTTCACAGCTGGAGCTTTTTTGGTTTTGGTTCTAGCAATTCTGGTGCCTCAGCCTCCCGAGCAGCTGGGACTAAAGGTGTGCGCCACCACACTCACCCAGCTTATTTTTTTGTCTTTAGTAGAAATGGGGGTTCGCCATTTTGGCCAGGCTGATCTTGAACTCCTGACCTCAGGTGATCCATCCACCTTGGCCTCCCACAGTGCTGGGATTACAGGTGTGCGCCACCACGCCCACCCTGGAGTTTATTTTCACTTCACCTCTCTCAGGCTCCTCCACTCAAAAGTGACTTTCCCTAAGATCCTGTTTTACTGGCTTTGAAAGCAGGAGGGGTGATTCTGGAATGAAGGCCCTGTGGTCATACCAGGGAGCACTCCAGCCTTCTGCTGGGGTGACTTAGAGATCTGGACCCATCAATAAGAAGCATGGCCAGATGGGGCTGGGGGAAAATCTTTGCTACCTGTCTTGTGGAGGGCAACTTCTTAGTGCCAGTGTTCGCAAGGAGAGAAGGAGGCCCTCGTATTACCGGCGGAGGGTGTCCAGGTTCGTGGCCTCTTGAACAAAGAACTGGACAAAACGCACAAAGAAAGCAAGGAAAGAATGAAGCAACAAAAATAGAGATTTATTGAGAACAAAAGTACACTCCACAGGGCGGGAGCGGGTGAGCACGGGGGTTCAAGAGCCCCATTTTCTGGTTTTCCTCTCGCAAGGCCAGAATCCCTCCGCTAGACTGCTTCCCACCAGGCAGTTGGAATCCCAGGTTCCACGCAGGAAGAGGAGGGGCCAGGCTCCTCCCTGCTGCAAACCTTGTGAACTTCCCGAGGCTCCACCTCAGTGGGCAGGCTAGCTGGAATTTCTCAAGGGTGCCCCTCCCACCTGGCTGTCTCATAGGACTGGGCGGGAGCAGGCCTGCTGTTCTGGAACCAAGTCTGAGTGTTCCCAGTTTATGGGAACTTAATGTCCCCACTTAATTGAATTAAGAAAACTAAGCCAAGTACATGCCTGAGACAACCAGCCAGCCATCCTGGAGAGCCTAAGGGTCTCCCTGGAGCCCCTGCCCTTCCCAGAAGCCCTAAGGCCACCGGGAATGGAAGCCCCACCCAACTCACACCTGGGAAAGCCAGAATCTCTCCTCGCTCCCAGCTAGTCATCAGCTCCCAACCTGGGGACCCGTTCCCCATCAGCTTTGGGGAAGAAACTTCCGGGTCACTTTCTCCTGCATGCTGTCTCACAATTACCGGGGGGACTCTGGCAGCCAGGCCTTTGTGGGAGCCACCGGTACTTCATGCGCAATGAGGCTGGAAGGCCCAGGCCTCTGAATGTGAGCAGACATTTCAGGGATGTTGGGAAGTTTAAAGGCTGCAGCCTCCCCACTGGTCTCCGCCAGGCTGAGCAGTCAGAATGTGGCATATCTAAAGGAGGGAATCGTAGAGACCTTCTCAGGAGAGTCAAGAAGATCTTGCATAAGAGCAATTGGAAAACAAAACAAAACAAAATCTTGAGAACATAAAATACATTATTTCAAAATTAAGAAATTAATTAGAGGCAGTGAAAAACAGAAAAGACACTCCCGCAGAACAAGGGTCAGCACACTTTCTGCAAAGGACCAGCTGGTAAATAGTTTTGGCTTTTTCGAAGCCATTTGGTCTGTCACAACTGTGGCAGGCCAGTTTTCCCTGACAATCACACAGATGGGCCTGCATGACAGTCGACAGGCCTGCACAGCACCCCAGTTACACAAATTTCCACAGTGCCTTAACACTGAGCAAATAGTTAAACCTAGGGAAATTGGTGCTCAGACATCAAAGCAAGAAAGAAAACATATGGTCAATAGAAGCCTTGCATGGACTTCTCCCTAACCTGGAGCAAGTCAAAATAATAGAGTCTAACATTCCTAGTGCCAGGACCTGCCTCAGGTCAACAAAATCTGAGACGAGTCAAGGTAACAGAGGCAACTGTTTCAATAGATTCATTGGAGAGTCTAAGGCAGCTCTCCGGACCAAGCTGTAAAGAATAGAAGATAGAAATAATCACTCTGGTACTACAGGAGACAGGCCTGGAAGGTACTGGGGCCCACACAGCTTAATCAGACTTAGCAAGCATTTTTTTTTTAATGTTCCAAATGTGATCGGTTTATTTTATTTTACTCTGATGCAAAATCAAAGATTCCACAATAGCACAGAGACCAATATATTACAAAGTCATGAAAAAAATGGTGTGAGCATGCAGGACACAAGTACAAACTGGAGGGTCAGATCGTCTCCTCTGACACGACACTACACTGTCGCCAAGGAACACATTTAATAACACTGCGGAACCGAACCGAAACGAGGCACAAACACCACAGTGCCTTCCAGCACCTCCCCTCAGGAGGGACGCGTAACTCCTAGACTTCAGTGTTGGGAGGATTACGATTTTTTTTGAAGAATAAAAAGTTCACACTTTTGAAATTTCACAGAAGAATTGTAAGGCCAAAACATGGTGGGTTCATTTCTCTTCACTTCCAGGGACAAATCTGATGCTTTCCTCAAACCACATTACACTTCCAGTTCAAATCCCAAGCCATCCTTGTGACCTCCTGCATTGAAGTTCTTTCCATTGATTAAAGCTGATAAAGGATCAACTTGACTCCGGGTCGAAGGGTCTGAGTAGAACCCAGTCCAATCAGGCTGGCATTATTTGCTTTAGCAGAGAGAGAAGTTCTACAGTCCAGCTTGTACTTAGCAGCAATGCCAAAACGGGTGTTGTTACTTCCAGCCGTCCAAGCAAGGTTTATTGGCATTTCAATCTCATTAACCTTCTGGTAGATAGAACCTCCAGATTCAGTGCCATCCTTCACATGTGTGTGCAGCTGGAAGTCTGCAGCCTCGTAACCCAGGGCGAAATTATTCTGTGACAATTTGGATTTGGCTGTGTCAAAACTCATCTGACAGCCGACAAGCCACCCTTCAAAGACCAACACAGCCCAGCCATAGATGGTTGGTCCAGAAAAATCTTTATCAACGTCACTGCCAACACTAAAACAATCCCATTTATAGGAGGCCTTCAATTTCCCACTCTTCTTTCCTGTGTTCGGTACCAATATGGTATCAAGACTCAGTTTCAACCCTTCAGCCAACTTATTCTCCAGAGATTTCTGTCCCAAGAGTATTGTCTGTGTTCCATTTTTGGGTGAAGGTAAGTCCATAGTTACAGACCTTACATTCGGTTTCTAGGTTGCCTAATGCTTTCCCTGTATCAGTGTAAGCGTGACCAGAAGTAGAAAATTCCACTCCACTACAAGACTTGGTTTTCAGGTCTATCTTCACCATGCCAAAGCCATATCCTTTGTTGAAGACATCCTCAGCAGCCTTTCCCAGGTCACAGTAAGTTGGTGTGTTACACATATCTTAGAAAAATCTATCAGGCTCTTATGAAATCAAAGACCTCCACCCCCGAGGGCCTGTCTCCCGCAAGCATTTTTTTGCCTCTGACCTTCTAGTTGAAACAAATTTAGTTACCAATAGACTTAGACAAATGCTGTACTGCACATAGGCACATAACCCCAACCTATATAAGCACTAAGAAAATTGTAACACTTCGAGTTGGTCTGGTGGAATTATCTCTGGCCTTCTCCCTGTATCCGGTTACAGCAATAAATTCCCTTTCTTTTTTTTTTTTTTGAGATGGAGTCTCATTCTGTCACCCAGGCTGGAGTGCAGTGACCTGATCTCGGCTCACTACAAGCTCCGCCTCCAGGGTTTATGCCATTCTCCTGCCTCAGCCTCCCAAGTAGCTGGGACTACAGGCACCCGCCACCACGCCCGGCTTCTTTTTTTTTTTTTTTTTTTTTTGTATTTTTAGTAGAGACGGGGTTTCACCGTGTTAGCCAGGATGGTCTCGATCTCCTGACCTCGTGATCTGCCCGCCTCGGCCTCCCAAAGTGCTGGGATTACAGGCGTGAGCCACCGCGTCCGGCCAATTCCCTTCTTTACTAGTTTGTCTGCTTCTCATTATTAGGCCTCGAGAAAATGCAGCCAGACCCGGCTTAGTTACGGGAACACAACTGCTTCCCTTGGCCTTTGACTTGAAGACAGCCATAGACCATATGTGAGTGGATGTCACTGTGTTCCAAGAGAACTTTAGTTACAAGAGCAGGTAAAACCATTTCTATTTTCAGATGACATTATCTTACATGTAGAAATTCCTAAAGAACCCACTCAAAAACTATCAGAACTAATAAACAAGTTCTGCAAGGTCCAAGCATATAAGATCATCATATAAACATCAATTGTAGTTTGACAGACTTGCTATGAAGAATCTGAAAATGAAGAGAACAATTCTATTTACATGACATCAAAAGAATAAAATACTTATGAATGAATTTAACAAAAACGGTGTAAGACTTGTATACTGAAAACTATGAAATGTCTCTGAAAGAAATTAAGGAAAACCTATAAATGGAAAGATATCCATTTATGGGTTGAAAGAGCTAATATTATTAAAATGGTAAGAGATCCCAAATTGACCTACAGATTTGATGCAATCCCTGTCAAAATCCCAGCTGCTTCACCTTTTATTTTGTGCAGAAATTAGAAAGCTGATCCTAAAATTCATCTGGAAATTCTAGGGACCATAGACTAGCCAGAACAGTCTTGAAAAAGAATGAGGACAGGTATATACATTGATGGAATAAAAGAGAGAGTCCAGGCAGGGCATGGTGGCTCACACCTGTAATCTCAGCACTTTGGGAGGCCAAAGCAAGTGGATCACCTGAGGTCAGGAGTTCAAGACCAGCCTGGCCAACATGGTGAAATCCCATCTCTATTGAAAATACAAAAAATTAGCCGGTTGTGGTGGCGCCTGCCCAGCTATTTGGGAGACTGAGGCGAGACAATTGCTTGAAGCCAGGGGGCTGAGGTTGCAGTGAGTCAAGATTGTGCCACTGCACTCCAGCCTGGGCCATAGAGCAAGACTCCATCTCAAAGAAAAAATAAAATAGAATAGGGAGTTGAGAAATAAACCCTTAACTTTACAGTGAATTGATTATCAATGGGGGCGCCAAGTTAAAGAACAGCCTTTGATAAATGGTGTTGAAACAACTAGATAGCCACACGCAAAAGACGGAAGTTGAAACCTTATTTCCATCATTCATAAAAATCATCTCAAAATGGATCATAGAGCTGCATATAAGAGCTAAAACCATGAAACTCTTAGAAGAAAACATACATGCAATCTTCATAACCTTGAGGTAGGCGGAGGCTTTTTAGATATAACACCAAAAGCAAAAGTGACCAAAGAAAAAATAAATTGGACCTCATTAGTATTAAACACTTTTGCTGCAAATGATACCATCTAGAAAGTGAAAAGACAACCCACAGAATGAGATAAAATATTTGCAAATATCATATATCTGATAAGATCTGGTTTTGACTGTTTACTGTTGCTATAAAGGAATACCTGAGGCTGGATAATTTATAAAGAAAAGAGGTTTATGTGGCTCATGACTCTGCTGGCTGGAAGACTGGGCATCTGGTGAGAGCCTCAGACTGCTTGCATTCATGGCGGAAGGTGAAAGGAGCCCACGTGTGCAAAGATCACAGGGCGAGAGAGGGAGCAAGAGAGAGAGGGGAGGGGCCAGGCTCTTTTTAACAACCGGCTCTCTCTGGAACTGATAGAGCAGGAACCAACTCAGTCTTCCTCCCCACCGGAAGGCATTAATGTATTCCTGGAGATTCCCCTACCCATGACCCGAATACCTCCCACTGAGCCCACCTCCAACACTAGGAATAAAATTGCAACATGAAGTTGCAAATTTTATAAAAGACAAGAGCCCAGTTAAAAAGTCAGTAAAGGCTGGGCACGGTAGCTCACGCCTGTAATCCCAGCAGTTTGGGAGGCCGAGGCGGGCGGATCACTTGAGGTTAGGAGTTCAAGACCAGTCTGGCCAACATGGTGAAACCCGTCTCTACTAAAAATACAAAAATTAATCAGGCGTGGTGGTGCAGACTTGTAGTCCCAGCTACTCAGGAGGCTGAGGTGAGAGAATCTGTTGAACCTGGGCGGTGGAGGTTGCAGTAAGCTGATATTGCACCACTGCACTCCAGCCTGGGTGACAGAACGAGACTCTGTCACAAAAAAAAGAAAAAAGAAAAAAAAAGTCAGCAAAGGGTCTAAATAGATATTTCTCCATAGAAGATATAATATGAATGGTCCACAAGTACCTAAAAAGAAGCTGAACATCATCAGATATTAGGAAAGCGCAAATCAAAACTACATTGACATACAACTTCACACCCACTAGGATGGCTACAATTTTTTTAAAAAGGAAAATAACAAGTGATGTTATAGAGAAATTGGAACCCTCATACATTCTGGTAAAATTGTAAGGTGGTTCAGCCACACAGAAAAACAGATTGGCAGTTCTTCAAAAGGTTCAACATAGAGTTACAGGTATGACCTAGCAAGTCCACACAAAAGCTTGTACACAAATACTCACAGAAGCATTTTTCGTAGTTGTAAAAACATGGAGACAACTCAGATGTCCCTCAACAGATGACTAGATAAACAAAACTGGTATATTCATACGATGGAATACTGTTTGGCAGTAAAAAGGAACGAAGTACCGATACAGGCTGCAATACTAACGAACTTTGGGCCGGGCGCGGTGGCTCAAGCCTGTAATCCCAGCACTTTGGGAGGCCGAGACGGGCGGATCACGAGGTCAGGAGATCGAGACCATCCTGGCTAACACGGTGAAACCCTGTCTCTACTAAAAAAAAATACAAAAAGCTAGCCGGGCGAGGTGGCGGGCGCCTGTAGTCCCAGCTACTCGGGAGGCTGAGGCAGGAGAATGGCGTAAACCCGGAAGGCGGAGCTCGCAGTGAGCTGAGATCCGGCCACTGCACTCCAGCCCGGGCGACAGAGCGAGACTCCGTCTCAAAAAAAAAAAAAAAAAAAAAAAAAAAAAAAAAAAAAAAAAAAAAAAAATACTAACGAACTTTGAAAACATTGTTAAGTGAAAGAAGACAGTCACAAAAGACCATATATTGTCTCATCCACTTATATAAAATGTCAAGAATAGGCAAATCCAATCCATCGAGATGGAAAGTGATTCGTGGTTGCTTGGGTCTCGGTTGAAGGGTAGTGGGGGGAATAAGGAGTAATTGCCTCTTATGGACTGAATTTTCTTGCCCCAAATTCATATGTTGAAGCTCCTTTGAGCTACCCCATAGTACTTCAAAATAGATTTCTAGGGAGATTCAGGAGGAGTTTTAGAAAAGAGATATTTAAGTTAAAACGAGGCCAATTAGGGTGCCATAATCCAAATCTGATGGTGGTCCTTATAAGAAGAGAAGATTCAGACACAGAGAAACAGTAAGACAGAGGAAAGGACCCCGTAAGGATGCCATGAGACAACATCTGAAAGGTGGGGAGAGAGGCTTCAGAAGAAACCAACTGTCTGGGCGCAGTGGCTCACACCTGTAATCCCAGCGCTTTGGGAGGCTGAAGTGGGTGCATGGTTTGAGCTCAGGAGTTCGAGACCAGCCTGGAACATGGCAAAACTGCATCTCCACAAAAAATACAAAAATTAGCTGGGTGTGATAGCACACCTCTATGGTCCCAGCTACCAGTGAGGCTTAGATGGGAGGATTGCTTGAGCCTAGGAGGCAGAGGTGGCAGTGAGCCGAGCCGAGATTGCACCACTGCACTCCAGCCTGGGTGACAGAGTGAGATCCTGTCTCAAAAAAAGAGATCAACCCTGCTGACACCTTGACCTTGGACATCTAGCCTCCAGAACTGTGAGCAAATCGAGTTCTGTTGTTTAACCACAGTCTGCAGCATTTTGTTACGGCAGCCTGAGCCAAAGAATACACTGCCAGGGGGTGTGGGTGGTGAAAATGTTCTAAAATTAGATAGTGGTGATGGTTGCACAACTCTGTGAATGTATTAAAACCATTGAATGGCATACCTTAAGTGGGTGAATTTTATGGCCTGTAAATTATATCTCAATAAAGCTATTAAAAAACAAAAAACAGCCCAGGAGGTATCAGAGAGGATTAGTTTAGAAAGACACACACCTGAATCATTTCTGGTAGAAATGCCTCATTTTGCCCTCCCACATGAATGATATCTTAGCCAGGAGGTGATTTTAGGCTAGCAGTCTCCTTTCCTCAGATCTAGAAACTTCTAGTTTCAAATTGCAGATAAGAAATCTGGTAGTCGGCTGGGCATAGCAGCTCAAACCTATCATTCCAACACTTTGGGAGGCTGAGGCAGGGGATTCACTTGAGTCCAGGAGTTTGAGAGCAGCCTGGGCAACGTGGCTAGATGCTGTCTCTACAAAAAATACAAAAATTAGCTGGGCATGACAGCAGGTGCTTGTAGTCCCAGCTACTTGGGAGGCTAAGGTGGGAGGATTGCTTGAGTCCAGGGGGTCAAAACTGCAGTGAGCCAAGATTGAGCCACTGCACTCCAGCCTCGGCAACAGAGCGAAACCCTGTCTAAGAAGGAAGGAAGGGAGGAAGGAAGGAAGGGGGGAAGAGAAGGGAAGGAAAGGGAAGGGAAGGGAAGGGAAGGGAAAGGAGGGAAGGAAGGAAGAGAAGGAAGGCGGGGGAGAGAGAGAGAGAGAGAGCAAGCAAACTGGTAACCAGTCGGAATCCCTTTTTCACATAATGTCATATCAGTTTCCTATTGCTGACATAAGTTACCAACAGTGGAGTGGCTTCAAACAACACACATTTTATTATCTTACGGTTCTAGTGCTCAAAAGTCTGGCATGGGTCTCTCTGGGCTAAAGCCAAGGTGCCAGTGCGCTCTTCTGGAGGCTCTGGGTGAGTTTCCTTGCCTCTTCCACCTTCTCTCAGAGGCTGCCCATATTCTTGGGCTCGTGGCCCCTTAGAATGGGGCCATTTTCAAAGCCAGCCATGGGGGTTAAGTCTCTCTCACATGGCATCACTGACCTTTCATCGGCAATCTCCCTCTGACCTCCTGTGCCTCTGTCTTCCACTGTTAGGGACCCTTGTGATGACACTGGGCCCAGTGGCTGCAGGTGTAATGATCCATGATAATCTCCCTTTTTAAAGGTCATCTGATTAGCAACCTTCATTCTACTTGAAACCTTAATTCCCCTTGGCCATGTAACCTACATATTCACAGGCATTAGGTTTGGGCATATTGGGGTGGATGTAAGGGGAACATTCTGTACATAAGTAATCTGATATTGGCTTCCAGGAAGAACAAACAGATTACTTATGATCAAGGATAACAAACAGAATGTTATCCTTGGAGTTCAGAAATTTCACTGGAGTGCAAAAAAGAAAAAAAAAAAACCCTAGATAACCATAAAAACATAATAAAACATTAGAAGTATAAAAATACTCTTCTATTATAGATAAGTTTTAGCTTAAAGAAGAAATCGGCTAGGCATGGTGGCTTACGCCTATAATCCCAGCACTTTGGGAGGCTGAGGCAGGATGATCACTTGAGCCCAGGAGTTTGAGACCAGCCTGGGCAACATGGCAAAACCCTGTCTCTACAAAAAATACAAAAATTAACTGAGCATTGTGGTGCGCACGTGTAGTCTCAGCTATTCAGAAGGCCGAGGTGGGAGGATTCCCTGAGCCTTGCAAGATCGAGGCTGCAGTGAGCTGTGATCACACCACTGCACTCCAGCCTGGATAACAGAATGAGACCTAGTCTCAATTTGAAAAAAAAAAAAAAAAAAGAAATCAGTGTTAAAACCACAAATTAAAAAGAAATTAATGAAAATGAGAAAACTTCAAAGCAACATTTATGGGATACAGTGATAGCATACCGTAAACGCTTTTGTTATTATACAACAAAGAATATATATAAATGGGCCAGGCGTGGTGGCTCACGCCTGTAGTCTCAGCACTTAGGGAGGCCGAGGCAGGTAGATCACTTGATGTCAGGAGTTCAAGACCAGCCTGGCCAAGATGGCGAAACCCCATCTCTACTAAAAATACAAAAATTAGCTAGGCATGGTGACACATGCCTGTAATCCCAGCTACTCAGGAGGCTGAGGCAGGTGAATCGCCAGAGCCCAGGAGGCAGAGATTGTAGTGAGCTGAGATTGCGCCATTGCACTCCAGCCTGGGCGATGGGAGTGAAACCCTGTCTCCAAAACAAAACAAAACAAGACCAGGTGCAGTGGCTCACATCTGAAATCTTAGCACTTTGGGAGGCAGAGAAGGGCAGATCACCTGAGGTCAGGAGTTCAAGACCAGCCTGGCCAACATGGTGAACCCCTATCTCTACTAAAAATACAAAAATTAGCCAGACATGGTGGCAGGCGTCTGTAATCCCAGCTACCTGGGAGGCTGAGGCAGGAGAATCGCTTGAACCCGGGAGGTGGAGGTTGCAGTGAGCCAAGATCGTGCCACTGTACTCCAGCCTGGGTGACAGAGCAAGACTCTGTCTCAAATTAAAATAAAAATAAAAAAGCAAAACAAAGAATATATATATAAGTGAATTAAATATTCAACTTAAAACACAACAAAATAGGCTGGTGCAGTGGCTCATGCCTGTAATTCCAGCACTTTGGGAGGCTGAGGTGGGCAGATCATTTGAGGTCAAGAGTTCAAAACCAGCCTGGCCAACATGGTGACACCCTATCTCTACTAAAAACACAAAAATTAGCCGGGCGTGGTGGTGGCGCCCATAATCCCAGCTATTTAGGAGGCTGAGGCAGGAGTACCGCTTGAGCATGGGAGGCAGAGGTTGCAGTGAGCCGAGATCCTGCCTCCGCACCCCAGCCTGGGAGACAGAACAACACTCCATCTCAAAAAACAAACAAACAAAACAAAACAAAAAACCCAACAAAAAATAAAAAGAACTTGTGACCGGGCGCGGTGGCTCACGCCTGTAATTCCAGCACTTTGGGAGGTCGAGGCGGGCAGATCACGAGGTCAGGAGATCGAGAGCATCCTGGCTAACACGGTGAAACCCCATCTCTGCTAAAATTACAAAAAATTAGCCGGGCGTGGTGGTGGGCACCTGTAGTCCCAGCTGCTTGGGAGGCTGAGGCAGGAGAATGCCATGAACCCGGGAGGCGGAGCTTGCAGTGAGCTGAGATCGCATCACTGCACTCCACCCTGGGCAACTGAGCGAGACTTCGTCTCAAAAAAAAAAAAAAAAAAAAAGAAATTGTGAGGAGGACATTAATAAAGATAAAAGCTGAAAATAGTGAATTTGATAACTGAAATACTGAAAAATAAAATTAAAATATGCTTCTTCAAAAAAAACTGAAAACTCACAATGTGCAAGAAAGAAAAGAGAAGAAAAAGCGCAGAACACAAGGAACGAGAAATGAGACAGACTCACAGGGGCAAATGAGAGGAAGTTAATTTCCAGGGGATGTTATTGCAGTTGCATTTCAATAAATGTCCACCAATTCTACATGCAATAGGTGATTTTCTTACAAATCAAGTAAGTAGAAATGTTGGTAATAGGGGAACTTAAATTGGACAGAATTTAAAAACCAAACTAGTACCTGGGGGCACCTCGGTGTTTAACCACTGGGGAAAACCAGATACCTCCGGCCGTCCTTGAAGAAATGTGCATTGTAACTGTGAATAAACGAGCAGGCTCCTGTCAAGACAACCATCCCGGAACCATCCCGAGACTGAGCCAGGAGCCTGGCAGGTAGACCCCGCTCTGCCACCGTCCACTGTGCGGATTTGGGCAGGTCCTTCCTCTCCCTGAGCCTCGGTTTCCTCCAGAGGCGGCTCCAAGATGGCAGACTCTGGAGCCCCGTGGGGCAGGTGGAGGTGGCCAGGGCAGGGGGTGTTAGGGAGGAGGAAGGAACAAGCATAGGGTGAGAGTGCTTCTGAGTCACCACCACCTCTGCCTGCTTCTGCCAGAGCAGCCCATTCTCAGCCTTATTACAAGAGTGGATTTTCTTGTATGATTTCATCTGAAAAAAGGTTTTGCTGCTAGTATCAGTCAGGGTTCTTCAGAGAAACAGAGCCAATAGGATGTATAGTGTATAGACAAATAGAAAGATTTATTATGGGGGATTGGCTTATGCAATTATGGAGGCTGAGATGTTTCATGATCAGCCATCTGCAAGCTGGTGGCCCAGGAAAGCTGGTGGTGTGGTTCCAGTTCACACTTGAAGGCCTAAAAACAAGGGGAGCTGGTGGTGGGAATCCCAGTCCAGGTCCGAAGGCCTGAGAACCAGGAGCTTCAGTGTTCTGGGGCAGGAGAAGATTGATGTCCTAGTAGATGTCAAACAGAGAGAGAAAGTTTGCTCTTCCTTTACCTTTTTGTTCTGTGCAGGCTCTCAGCAAGTTGGATGATGACCCTCTGCTGCCCCCGCTTCGCCCCGCATTGGTGAGATCAAACTTCCTTCATCCACTGATTCTCTTCTGGAAACACCCTTGCAAACGCCACCAGAAAGAAGGTTTGACCAGCTCTCTGGGCATCCCTTAGCCCAGTCAAATTGACGCATGAAATTAACAATCACACTGTTGAAACAAAGTGTGAAAACCAGGTGATCCCCCAACTTCCACGCTACTTCCACCTCCACACTTTTCATAACATTCACCTGCCAAAGTTCATTGGTTTTGCTTTGATAACTTTCTGGTTTCTTTGAATGACAAAGATGCTCATAATTTAGCCCCAAAATGGAGATGAATATGTGTGTGATTGTGTGTGTGTGTGTTCCTTCTTTCGCAAAATCACTGCTTAATTTGGAATATAATTTCAACTTGCTTTTCCCAAATGACCTAGAGCTTGGCAAGAGCAGAGGGCTGATGAGCCTGTGAGGTGGGTAGATAGCTTCCTCACACATGCCCGACTTTCTCCTTGGAGAATGATGAGGTTTACAGCCTTTAGGTAAAAATAGCTTTGTGTGGCTTCCGCCAGGAAGACACTTAAAAAGGGAGAGAGGATTAGGTTGCTAAAAAAGAAGAAAATCTACCAAATTGCTACCATAATTTTGGAATTCATTTTTGCAAAACATATCAGGAGACATAAAGATGATCTTGCCTGCTAACTTAGTAATTCCACTTCTGGGCTTTTGCCTCAAAGAAATAAATTTAACTGAAAGAAAAGCTCAGTGGACAGCAGCTCACTGCCGTCTCCGCTGCCATAGCGAAACACCGAAAGCAGGAAAACATGCTCAGGGTGAAGGGCAAAGGGTACTGCAAGTTCAGAGGCTCACAGTCCACTCCTTCACGTATTCATGAAACACTTCTGATAACGTGTGGGCACCAGGCACTGTGCTAGGTGATGGAAAGAAGACCGCCCAAGATGCAGAGGGCTTCCATCTTAGGGTGCTGGTGGGCAGAAAGACTGAAGGCACACAAACCTACACCCACAATTCAGCGTGAGAAGGGAAGTACAACAAAGGTGGGGACACACAGAAGGGACCAGAACCAGCCTTGGCACTCGGGGAAGCCTTCTGGGAATAAGTGACTTTTTTTTTTTTTTTTTTTTTTTTTTTTGGAGATGGAGTCTTGCTCTGTTGCCCAGGCTGGAGTGCAGTGGCGTGATCTCGGCTCACTGCAAGCTCCACCTCCTGGGTTCAAGCAATTCTCCTGCCTCGGCCTCCCGAGTAGCTGGGACTACAGGGATGCACCACCATACCCAGCTAATTTTTGTATTTTTAGTAGAGACAGGTGTCACCATGTTGGTCAGGTTGGTCTCGAACTCCTGACCTCAGGTGATCCACCGGCCTTGGCCTCCTAGAGTGCTGGGATTACAGGTGTGAGCCACTGTGCCCCACCGGAAGTGACTTTTGAGCTGAGTTATGAAAGTTATGGTGGTTGGCCAGAATGATGAGAGGAAGAGGTTGGGGGTACAGAGCATGAGCAAAGACTGGGTGGCAACAAGAGGCTGCCGTGGTGGTGGGACAGAGAGAAGCTCTGTGGCAGGAGCTGAGAGAGGAACCAGAGCTCACTGACCGGTTCTGTGTGTAACATGAAGGCGCTTTTTCCTAAGAGACACTAAGAACTTATAAGCAGCAGAGTGACATGGTCAGACTCATGGTTTGGGAAGGTCACTCAGACTGCCTGGAGGAAGGTCAACATGGCTGCAGCCAGGCCAGCAGTGATGGTGGCCCTCCAGGGCAGAGGCAGCATCCGTGGAGAGATGACATGGACACATGTTCTGGTTCCTCATGGATCACAGCCCTCGTTTCTGGGAGAGGCAGAGCGGTGCAGTGGCTGAGTGTGATCTTGGAAACCTGACTACATGGCTTAAAGTCCCAATTGCTTCACTGTGCGACCCTCTCACAGGGCTGTTGAGAGTGTCGAAGGAGCCGTCACATGTAAGGCACCTCCAGCAGTGCCTGGCAAGGGGTGAGTAAGAGCTCGCTGAGTGATGCTAACGAGGTTGTCACTGTTATGAGTTGCTTGCTGACACAGGCAGTGAGAGGAACACCCACATGGCTGGCATGGGCCATTGGGAGGATGGCGTGCGGGTTTTGGGGGAGAAGTGGATGAATTGGGTTTGAGCATGTAGAGATGGAGGCTCCAGTGAGTGAGCAGATGGAGACATCCTGCAGGCTGTTGACCATACAGGTTTGAAGCTAGGAGACAGGCTGAGTCAAAGATAGTGATTGGGACCTTGTAAGGGTGGAAGAGGCGGCTGAGCCCCTGGGAGCTGATGAGATAGTCAGGGAGAAGGTGGAGGGAGAAGAGAAGAGGGCCCCAAGAGAGCCCTATGGTAAAGGGATGGACCAGGAAGGGTTTTTTTCTAACATGAAATATTTGAGCCTGTCTAAATGTTGATGGAAGGAGCACATAGAGCACAAGTACACTGTGGAGAAATGGCACTCAGTAAGAGTGGCCTTTAGTATTTTTTCTTATCATTATTATCACCATCATTACCACCACCATCAGCATCACCATCATCACCACCATCATCACCATTATCACCACCATCACCAGCACCATCATCAGTGTGAAAGGAAAATATCTTGGGCCCCTTCAAGCTGGGGACCACTAAGGGCAAATCTGCCTCTCATTCTATTCAGAGTCACCCCTCTGCTCACAGAGACAGATGCCATTCTGATTGCCTCCTTTGGAAAGACTTAATAGAAACTCAAAAGAATGCAACCATCTCTCTCTCGCCTACCTATGATCTGGAAGGGAGGGGGTGGGGGGGCTTGCTTTGAGTTGTCTCTGCCTTTTTGCATGGAACTAATGTACTTCTTACATATATTCGTGGATGTCTTCATGTCTCCCTAAAATGTATAAAACCAAGCTGTGCCCTGACCACCTTGGGCACATGTTGTCAGAACTTCCTGAGGCTGTGTCATGGGCAGGTCCTCAACCCTGGCAAAATAAACTTTCTAAATTAATTGAAAACTGTTTCAAACTTTGGGGGTTCACACCAGTATCACCACCATCATCATTATCACCATCACCACCATTAGCATCACCACCATCATTACCACCATCACCACCATGATCACCAGCATCGCCATCATCAACGTCACCACCATCACCATCACCTCAGCATCACAATAATAATAATCATCATCATTACCACCATCACTATCACCATCATCACCATCACCACCACGATCACCAGCATCACCACCATCACCACCATCACCATCACAACCATCAGCATCACCATCATTACCACCATCACCACCATGATCACCAGCATCACCATCATCAGCATCACAACCATCACCATCACCATCACCTCAGCATCACAATCATCATCATTACCAATATCACTATCACCATCATCATCACCACCATCACCAGCATCACCACCATCATCAGCATCACCACCATCACCATCACCACCATCATCACCATGATCACCAGCATCACCAACACCTTCATCATCACCATCATCATTAGCAGCAGCATCACCACCATCACCACCACTACCATCAAACATCACAACCATCATCATCATCATAACTATGACTATCACCACCATTATCACCACCATGATCACCAGCATCACCACATCATTGGCATCAACATTATCACCATTACCATCACTGCCATCACAATCTTTTTTTTTTTTTTTTTTTTTGAGACGGAGTCTTGCTCTGTCACCCAGGCTGGAGTGCAGTGTCGCCATCTTGGCTCACTGCAAGCTCCGCCTCCCAGGTTCACACCATTCTCCTGTCTCAGCCTCCTGAGTAGCTGGGACTACAGGTGCCTACCACCACGCCTGGCTAATTTTTTTTTTTTTTTAAGTAGAGACGGGGTTTCACTGTATTAGCCAGGATGGTGTCGATCTCCTGACCCCGTGATCCACCCACCTTGGCCTCCCAAAGTGCTGGGATTACAGGCGCATCACAATCTTTAATATGAGAAGATTGGTCAAGGAGCAGTGATGTGGATTATGGCATCATGTTATGCAGCTGATAGGAGTTATTTATAACAAAGTTATAATGACATGGGAAAATGCCTATAAAGCTACATGAAGAAAGCAGTAGAAAGTATTGTCCATGCAATATGTTAACTATGGAAACACATCCAAAACTACTGGAAAAAGAAATACAGGAAGGAAATGCACTCGGAAGTCATGGTGCTATTTCAGAGTGGTAGTGATACGGCCGGGCTTCTTTCTGAATTTGCTATAATGAGTCTGGGTGAGTTTTACGATTTAAAGCACATTAACCTTCATTTTCTAAAACGAAACAAAGATAGGCAGCTGGGGACTGCCTGAGCTAAGGTCATAGCAACCTTGGGTAAATCCCTGTTCTTCAAAGGGCTTTGAGTCTGTCTTTAGAAAGAGGGAGCGGGCAAAAGAGCCTTTCCCCCGAGGTGTGCTCTCAGAGTCTCTGGCCTAGCAGTGATGTCCCAGGAAGGAGAGGCTGTGTGGTTAGACAGCCTCGGGGACCTGGCACTCTCACACCGTGCCCTGGTATCTACAGCAAGGGGTGTCCCCAGCTGGCTGCAAGGCTCAGGCCCTTATTCTGTCACCGCACTCTTTGCTCAAAAGCCACCTCCCTGTGTGCCTGGGCTCAAGTAGCCCCAGTGACTACTGACTTCTTCCCGCCCATCTCCACTCTCCTCAGCCTCTTCGTTGCTTTCTCCATTCACAGTTTCATGAGAGCAAGAACTTTGGTATCCCCAGCCCCTGGGATGTGCCGCCTCAAGAGTAGGGATGGTGTTTGTTGGGTCAATAGATGAACACAATAGCCCTTCTGGACTCACAAGGCATATTAATGCATCTAACTCAGTGCCTCCCCCACCCTGGGGGTTATTAACATGCTTTGGAATTGGGTTTCACAGAACATACTTTGGGAGACACTCCTCCAAGACGACCCCTGAGCTTCACTGCAGCTCCACCATTCTATAAGTGGTTCCCATAAACATCTCTGCTATGGGCTGGGCAGGTATCATGAGCATGGCGGATGAGCATGGTGGCTGCGCGGCTGCTGGCTGGACCCCAGATCCCTGCGTCTGGCTGAGTCCTCTCCCTCTCCTGCTTTTGGCTCTCTGAGCCCTGGAGCTGCCTCAGCCTGGGAAAGAAGTACAGGAGGGAACTTGCCAAAACAAGGTAGAGGCCTTTCCTGTAGCATCAGTTTCTGAGAACGCTTTCAAATTGGCCAATGCCACGGAGGAGCAATGATTGAAGGTGGAGGAGGGGCTACCTCAGCTGCCACTGTGGCCAGGACTACAGGGCTGCTGCCTGCTGCTCCCAAGGCTCATTTTAAGTGCAAACGGATGCTGTGTTTCTAAACCTGCCTCCTCTGTGTGAATCAGAGTAAAAGAAGCCACATGAAAACAGGGGAACCCTGTGCAGAGGAACCCCACGGGCATCCATGGGCGGCTGGGCAGTGTGGTGGTGATCACAGTCCATTCTATTTTCAGTAGCCTCAGTCTGAGGGCCTGGGAGAACCTAAGGGGCTCTGAAGCCCATTTGGCCAAAAGAATATCAGAAATGTCACTGAGCATGTGACATCAGCCTCGCCATGACAGGAAGTCTGGCCATTTCCTAGTTCAGTCCTGGTAAGGAGGGAGGAATTGTCCCAGATGTTATAAGCTGAAATGTTATAACCATATTCTTTTTTTTGTGGGGGTGGGGGGGGAATGGAGTTTCACTCTGTCACCCAGCCTGGAGTGCAGTGGTGCAATCTTGGCTCACTGCAACCTCTGCCTCCCGGGCAGAATCAAGCGATTCACCTGCCTCAACCTCCCAAGTATCTGATTACAGGCACCCGCCAGCAAGCCTGGCTAATTTTTGTATTTTTAGTAGAGATGGGGTTTCGCCACATTGGCCAGGCTGCTCTCGAACTCCTGACCTCAGGTGATCCTCCTGCCTCGGCCTCCCAAAGTGCTGGGATTCCAAGCGTGAGCCACCGCGCCCGGCCACCTCTGTATGGTTAACCTTCTCCCACAGCATTTCCCAAGATGGATGTGTGGAACATTGATCCCTGGGCCAATCTCCAGTGCCTTAGGAGCAAAGGTGTCTGATGCTTGAGATGGGGAAATGCCCAAATGTATAATCTTCCTATGCCTTTCAGAGGCAACTTGCGCTCACATCTCTATATGTCATGTGCAGTGTGCAGCACAGTCTCAAATTATTTGAAACTGTAGTAGCACCCACTCAAATAGTGCTCTGTAGACACCAGGCTGAGAATGCCGGCACAGAACGTTGCTGTGAGAACTGGGAGTTCCACCCTCAGCTCTGCTACCAACTTGCTGAGTGACCTGGGGCGAGTACCTCAGTCTCTCTAACCCCTGATATACTGGTTATGTGCTCCTGCTAAATCTCATGTTGAATGGCCATCCCCACAGTTGGAGGTGGGGCCTGGTGGGAGGTGGTTGGATCGTGGGGGTGGATTTCTCATGAATGGTTTAGCACCATCCTCTTGGTGCTTCTTCGTGACAGTGAGTTCTTGCAAGATCTGGTTGTTTAAAAGCATGTGGCACCTGCTCCTCTCCCCTCTCTCTTGCTCCTGCTTTCACCATGCGAACTGTCTGCTCCCACTTCACTGTTCTGCCGTGAATAAAAGCTCTTTGCTTGAGGCCTCCCCAGAATCCAAGCAGATGCTGGCACCATGCTTCCTGAACAGCCTGCAGAACCATAAACCAATTAAAAGTCTTTTCTTTTTTTTTCTTGAGACAGAGTCTCACTCTGTCACCCAGGCTGGAGTGCAGTGGCACGATCTCCGCTCACTGTAACCTCTGCCTCCCAGGTTCAAGTGATTCTCCTGCCTCAGCCTCCCAAGTAGCTGGGACTACAGGTGCGCTCCACCATGCCTGGCTAAATTTTGTATTTTTAGCAGAGACGGTGTTTCACCATGTTGGCCAGACTGGTCTCGAACTCCTGACCTCGTGATCCACCTGCCTTGGCCTCCCAAAGTGCTGGTATTACGGGCGTGAGCCACTGCACCTGGCCATGCTGAGCTAATTTTTATAATTTTAGTAGTGGCAGTGTTTCACCACTGCAGCCAGGCTGGTCTTGAACTCCTGACCTCAAATGATCCGTCCACCTCGGCCTCCCACAGTGCTGGGATTACAGGCTGAGTCACTGTGCCCAGCCATCTTGTCTTTATAAATTACCCAGACTTGAGTATTTCTTTTTCTTTCTTTCTCTTCTCTTCTCTTCTTTTCTTTCTTTCTTTTTTTTTTTTTTAACGAAGTCTCACTCTGTTGCCCAGGCAGAAGTGCAGTGGTCTGATCTTGGCTCATTGCAACCTCTGCCTCCCAAGTTCAAGCCATTCTCCCACCTCTGTCTCCAAGTAGCTGGGATTACAGGCATGGGTCACCATGCCCAGCTAATTTTTTTGTATTTTTTGTAGAGACAGGGTTTCACCATGGCCAGGCTGGTCTGGAACTCCTGACCTCAAGTGATCTGCCTGCCTCAGCCTCCCAAAGTGCTGAGATTACAGGCGTGAGCCACCACACCCGGCCTTCAGGTATTTCTTTATAGCAGTTTAAGAACGGCCTAATACACCCTCTTTCTTCTCTTCAAAGAGAGGCAATGGATCCTGCTTCTCCGGGCTCTGTATGAGATGAGATGAAATGACAATTCCTAGTATGGACGAGGAAGTGGAGCAACAGAGACTCCCAGGCTGCCAGTGTAGCTGCTGTGGAGAATGGCTTGGCAATATTTAGTGCATGCCCCAGAAAATCAGTAGTCCCACTTCCAGGTAGGATCCCAGATAATCTCTTGCAAATATGTACAAAAAACTTGCGCAATAATGTTTGTGGTTATGTAACTGAATGTTGAAATGACCTTTCAGCCAAGGAGCCAAGATCCAATAGATGTGTTTTCCAGAGGCGCTGTTAGACCATGAGCAGCAGTTACAAAAGAGGTTTCCGAGACTCCTCCTGGGCATCCTCATCCATGGTAAGAGTACTAAAGGGTTGGGAATTAGCCATTTTCAGAAGTAAAATTTGTAAGGAGGATTTCTTTGGGAGAAAGTTGAGCTGTTGATTCCAACCCTGTTTCTCTCGAGGGAGGACCCGGGAGGGTACTTCTACCTAAGCCACTCGGAGGACTTCATATGTGCCGTCTGCGATTTGTGGACCAGTGCCTCAAAAGCGCCAGCTGCCCAGAGAAGGCTGCATGTGGAAGGCAGTAACTGCCCACCCACTGTCGCAAGGTGTGGGTGTGGGAGGCACAAGTGTCCCCTGAGACCAGATGTGAATTTCCGAGCAAGGATGGGACGGGTCGTCTAAGATCCTGTCTAGTGGGCTTCTCCGGAGGGTGGTGGGATCTCTGCAGGAAGGAGGCCGATGGAGGCAGCGCTCCCGGTGCTTCAGGGCTGCAGAAGGAGGCTGCACCTCAACAGAACACCTTCATTCAGGTCCAGGGCACTGCAGCTGAGAGGTGATCAGCAACGTTGGGGTTCTCCACGAACCTCTGAAAGTTCTCTCAGAAGGTCAGGTGAAACATACGCCACACCCACAAAGTCAACCAGAGTTTCCCTTTCTCTCTGTCTCTCCAAATCCCAACCCTTCCTAGCTCAGAACCAGCCCTGGCAAGCTGGAGAGAGGGGCGGTGCTCTGCTCTTCTGCCACTAGGTGGCGCACCTGCAGCTGGCCGCGGGGCTGCAGGGCGGTTGGGAGGGGAGGCTTTAAATTTATAACCTAAGTTCAAGGTCTTTTCATAATTACTTATTCAGTCTGCTAGATCAGCTACTCGTGTTTTCAGCCTAAATAACCAAATTTGTTCTTAACTGGCCCGCATTATAAGCCCAGGCGTCATCTGTGTTCCAGAGCCCCTGAATCTCGTGTCCCCTCCGGCTTCTTGCATGCCGGGGTCCCCTGAAATCAGGGGCAGTCAGCGGGAAAGTGTGTGCTACCCCCAGCCCCGCCCCAGCTCCCTAGTGCAGGATGGTGTGCGCGTGTATCCCACTTTTACTGAAACATAGAGTTGACCTACGGACCCCCGGGACACCCCGGGAGGGCACGGACTTCCTGCAGGGGAGGCTCCCCTTAGGCTCCTTCTTTCAAAAGGGAACTGGGAACTCCTAAAGGCTCCTGTGGTCCGGTCTGGCCTGTCATCAAGGTAGGGAAGATCCAGGCTGGGTGGCCCAGAAGGGGGTCTCCTGAGGTGGCCTAAAGTACAGCTGGGGACCTGGCAGGAGGGGCTGGAAGGAGCCCAGGTTTCAGACAGCACTGAGCATCCCGCCTGCAGGAGGAGGTGGGGAGGGGCAGGGACGCCACTGGGCATTGAGCAGTGGGGTCGGGGTACAGAATTGGGCTCTGAAGGGTTCAGAACTGGGGGCTGCATGCTTGACACCCCACCCTGAACTGCTCAGCAGGGAGGCCGGGCAGCTGTTCTATGCTCCTGTGCTGCAAGTCATGCAGTGCCAGGCTCTGAACCACAGGGTCAGGTTTGACAGCCCGAGAAACTGAAATCATCAAGTTCGTCAGCTGTTACAATGCCATGGTGTCCTCACATAAAGTGTTCTCACCACAGTGGCAGACTGAAGTATTCATAGGTGAAACCACACGGTGGCTTAGACTTGCATTTTTTTTTTTTTTTTTTTTTTTTTTTTTTTTTTTAGAGACAAGGTGTTGCTCTGTCACCCAGGCTGGAGTGCAGTGGCGCAATCACAGCTCACTGCAGCCTCCTGGGGTCAAGCGGGCCTCCCTCTTCAGCCCAAGTAGCTGGGACTACAGGTGCACTCTACCACACTCGGCTGAGGTTTTAGTTTTTTGCAAAGATGAGGTCTCGGTATATTGCCCAGGCTGGTCTCAAACTCCTGTAGGCTTGTTTTAAAAAATACTCCATTTTGGCCAGGTGCAGTGGCTCACACCTGTAATCCCAGCATGTTGGGAGGCTGAGGTGGGCAGGAGTTGAGACCAGCCTGGCCAACATGGTGAAACACTGTCTCTATTAAAGACACTAAAAAATTAGCCAGGTGTGGTGGCGGGCGCCTGTAATCCCAGCTACTCGGGAGTCTGAGGCAGAATTGCTTGCACCCCGGAGGTGGAGGTTGCAGTGAGCTGAGATCATGCCACTGCACTCCAGCCTGGGCAACAGGGCAAGACTCCGTCTCAAAAAAAAAAAAAAAAAAACCCCAAAACCAAACCAAACCAAAAAACTCCATCTCCCCCAAAAGTTAGGGGAGACAGAGGAAACAAGATTTTCTAAAAATTTTTTTTTCTTTAACCAGGGGAAAGCATGAACACAGCCCCCATGACCACAGATGATGCAGCCAAGTTTCCTACTTTTGGGGAAATTGCAGGGGTCAGCACGTCCGGAGTGCAGTGGATAAGCCTTGCCCTGGGAAGACCACTTTCATGATCATGGTATCTCCCCTGCCACATGAGTACGCTGATAATTTTTAGCCTGGGCGAGAGGCTCTCTCTCTACTTCTGTGTATGTTTGAAATGTTCTGTAAAGTTTTTTTTCGTTTTTTTTTTTTTTTGAGATGGAGTCTCGCTCTGTTGCCCAGGCTGGAGTGCAGTGGTGCGATCTCGGCTCACTGCAAGCTCCGCCTCCCGGGTTCACGCCATTCTCCTGCCTCAGCCTCCCGAGTAGCTGGGACTACAGGCGCCCGCCACCATGCCCGGCTAATTTTTTGTATTTTTAACAGAGACGGGTTTTCACCGTGTTAGCCAGGATGGTCTCGATCTCCTGACCTCGTGATCCACCCGTCTCGGCCTCCCAAAGTGCTGGGGTTACAGGTGTGAGCCACTGCGCCTGGTCTTTTGTTTTTTTTAGACTGACTTTTGCTCTTGCTCTCCAGGCTAGAGTGCAGTGTCATGGTGTTGGCTCACTGCAACATCCGTTTCCCAGGTTCAAGTGATTCTCCTGCCTCAGCCTCCCAAGTAGCTGAGATTACAGGCATGTGCCACCACACCCAGCTAATTTGTATTTTTAGTAGAGACAGGGTTTCACCATGTTGGCCAGGCTGGTCTTGAACTCCTGACCTCAGGTGATCTGCCTGCCTCGGCCTCCCAAAGTGCTAGGATTACAGGCATGAGCCACCGCACCCAGCCAAAGTTTTTTTAAAAAGAGAATCTGCAGGAAGAACAGGCCTGGATTCAGTTTTCTTTTTTTTTTGAGACGGAATCTCGCTCTGTCACCCAGGCTGGAGTGCAGTGGTGCGATTGCGGCTCATGACAAGCTCCGCCTCCTGGGTTGATGCCATTCTCCTGCCTCAGCCTCCCGAGTAGCTGGGACACCACGCCTGGCTAATTTTTTTGCATTTTTAGTACAGATGGGGTTTCACTGTGTTAGCCATGCTGGTCTTGATCTCCTGACCTCTTGATCCGCCTGCCTCGGCCTCCCAAAGTGCTGGGATTACAGGGGTGAGCTACCACGTCCGGCCCTGGAGTCAGTTTTCACCTTGTATCAAGCACGTGTTCCTCAGCTCCTTTTCACCAAAACCTGTCCCCCAAGTTGTGGATTGGACCATTCCTGTCTGCCCTTTCCTATGTGCTCCTACGCCTGAAACACAGGATGACAGCAGCCTGTTCCCAAACCACAGAAGAGATGGCTAATGAATGGAATAGCCAACCTTTGGACAGTGGAAGTAACCATTCAAAAAAATGTGGGGGGCTGGGGAGATGCCAGAATAGGCTTTCCAGTGACGCACAGCAGCCCTTGCCACGGAGCCCCTCTCACCCCGGCGGCCAGGCACCTAAGATCTACCAGTGCCAAGAATCCACTGAACTTTGCCTCTCCCCAGCTCCAACTGGCCTGGAAACTCCCTCCACCTCTTCACCCCCACCCCCACTGGGCTCCTGACAGCCCTGTGCGACCTGTGGCCTCATGTTCTCTCTTCCCTACATGGCTGAGGCTGTCCCCACCTTGCCTGTATCTCCTGCCAGGCACTGCCTGCGAGTGGTGATGCTGGAATGCCGGTTGCTAAGCCAGTGCAGAGCCCACACTGGCTCCTGGTGAGCACCGCATCGAGCTGCCCTGCTGCTAGGGACACAAGATCCTCCGTGTGCGGGACTATCTTCTGCTCCACCACCGCCCTCCTGGCTCTCCCTCCCCTCGGCAGCTCCCTTACCTGCCCTTGGATACTGGAGTCCCCCAAGCTGGCTCGGAAGCCTCTTCTCCTGGCTTGGGTTGAGCAATCTACAATCTCAAGCACACCTGGGCTCCCAAAACCAGCCTCTGAGGAAAGCCTCCTGTGTTTATCTCCCGCAGGATGTTTGTGCTGGGCCTGCAGAGCCGAATGCCAACTTTGCCCTTGCAGTTGGATGTCAACTGTCTTCACCTGATCCAGGCCTGACTTACTACTCTCCTTCAGACGGGCGGGGTCTGCATTTTAGCTCATGGCACTGTCATCCCACCAGAGAAGCAGTCAGGGATCTGGGACTCACCCCCGCCCACATCCACTCCATCTGCGCGCCCTGCTGACACCACCCCACAAACCTCTCCGCAACAGTGCTCCCACCTCCCCACTCCACGCCGCCATCACCGCCCACTGAGATGACAGGAAGGCCCCCACCCATCAGTCCCCAGCCTGGAAGACCTTTCAGAACTGCAGTGGGAACCCTTCCCTGCCTAACCCACCAGTGGCCCCCCTTTGCTATTGGGATTTGGAATAAAGCCCTTAACATGCCCCCCAGGCTCTGCCTCTCACAAGCTGCCCCAGACTCCCATGCCCAGCTGTGCTCTCGAATTTCCCTCAAAAGGGTTTTGCAAATGCTGGCCGCAGCCTCCGGTGCCTCTCTCCCCACTCTCCCAGGTCATTTCCTTCTCTTGCTGCCAGGGAAGCTTTCTGGAGTCCCCACACTCGCTCACGTCTTCCAGTGAGATGCTCTCAGTTCCATCCTGGCTTGTATGGTGGTCATCTAGCATGTGGCTGGGCATGCCTTCTGCTAACCTCTGGTTCCTCTGATGCCACGTAGATGCCCCAGGGCAGGCACTGGGGTGGTTTTGCCCATCCTTATATTCCCAGTGCCCAGCACATGTTCGTTAAGATAAGTTTGGAACAAGTGCCAGTCTTGGGGAAGTTATTTCCTTCTCCAAGCCTCAGTGTATCTGTCAAATAGCCCTGCTTTCCCTGCAGGCTATCACAAGCCTACAAAATCCCCCAAACACCCGCAGAATGACAGACGGCTCCCTTCCCTGGTGGTGTCACTCTTCAAATCAACTTCCCAGGCCCTGGAGGCAGGCAGCAGCCAGCTGGCAGCCTCCAGAGTCCCCAGAGAGACAGGGTCTCATTTTGCCACCCAGGCTAGAGTACAGTGGTCTGACCAAGGCTCACTGCAGCCTCGACCTCCCAGGCTCAAGCAATCCTCCCACCTCGGCCTCCAGAGTAGCTGGGATGACAGGCACACACCACTACACTCAGCTACTTTTAAAAGTTTTTGGTAGAGATGGGGTCCCACTGTGTTGCCCAGGGTGGTCTCGAACTCCTGGGCTCAAGCGATCCTCCTGCCTCAGCCTCCCAAAGTGCTGGGATTACAGGCTGGGCCACTGTGCCTAGCCTCTTTTATGATTTTCTTAACATTTCATCTCCTCTAGCTTACTTTATTCCAAGAGTGTACTATAGAATACATATTAACAAAGTATGTGGAAATTGTTCTCAGTGAGGCGTCCAGTCAACAGTAGGCTATCAGTAGTTAGGTTTTTGGAAAGTAAAAAGTTATATGTAGATCTCTGCGTGTGGGGGGGTCAGCACCCCTAACCCTGCTGCTGTTCAAAGGTCAACTTACTCTTCTGCAAGCTTTAAAGCATGTGAACGCCAGTGCCTACCCTGTTCTTGAGGAAATCCAGTGTTCCCTTGATACTTGACCTTATCTAAACAGGACTGCCACGGAGACTTTACTCTGCAAAAGCAACAATTTCATCTTAACACAAAGTTTAAAATGGTAAATTAAAAAAAAATCTCAAGTGCTTTTTGTTCACTGGAAAATTCTCTCATGCTAACAGACTTAATTATCGTAACTACAAATAAATTGTAATCTTTCCTTTCCTTTCATCTTTCCTCATCTTACGTGTTGCAGGGAAGCCAAGCTAAGAGCTGCCCGGTTCCTGAGCCTCTCGTTCCGGAAGAATCCTGGAGGTTCAAGGCCTTGCTTGCCTGAGAGGTGCTGAGCAGCGGCACAGGGCCATTGCTTGCTGTGTTAACAGTGACTGAATGAACAGGGAACACCTGCAAGGTTAATACTGCACTGGTCAAAGAATTTCATTTACAATGAAATGAAGCCATTTTAAATCCATCAAATTCATTCATTCATTCATTCATAAAATGGTTAATTCATTATAAAGAGAGTTATAGTAGTTTACATATATATAAAATAGTACATATATCTAAAATAGTAGTATATTTGTGTGTGTATTTTTTTTATCCTTTGTCTATTATTAAGCTTGGAAAATAGGAGTACATAGAAATAAAAGTAGACCTTACTGACATGTAAATCAATAATGAATGCATTTTCTTTCCCTCATCTTATTCCCTCCACTGTTAATTGAAAAACAATTGCTTTTGCCAGTATTCACAAAACCTGTTAATTGAAAAACAATTGCTTTTGCCAGCATTCACAAAACCACGTAAACTGACAACTGAGTATGGTAATAGGCCAAATCCTTTATAGTTATCTCCCCTAATGAATGTTTCCACACCATCTGCAAACTATAGTCTCATCTGCAAACTACAGTCTCATCTGCAAATGGCCCAGGTGAGAACAAAATCTGCATATGAAACAGAACATACTGTGAATCATATCTAATTTTAAATATTTTAATTTATATGCTTTCATGAATATAGGTCAATAAGAAATCCACTTTTCAGATTTTATTTCATTATAGAATATATTTGACAAGGATACATACAAACAGATTCATCTTCAATAATACATGGTGTTTACTGGTGCCCCGCACTTCCGCAGTAGGCCGGTGATGTCATCAAAAATGTTTCTGAAAGTTGCACTTAATCAGCCACTCTAAACAACCAGTGCCATAGAGCTCAGATAATTCCATTCATTTGCTTGCCTAGAATGAGTAAAAATCTTAATATTTGTTTTAAAGTCTGTTTATTACTCTTCTATTTAAAAATTTGAGATACATTCCCCAATGTAAACAATAAATTTCAATCTGTCACACAATCGAAATGGATAAGGCCTTCTTGACAAATTTCTGCCACCTCCGTTTAACGCATCGAAACTCAATCTTATCTCATACTGTAATGAGTCGCCCATGCACAAAAGACAGGAAAAGCAGCTGCCCTTGGTACCTGGTGGAACCCTTCGAGACTTCTCTCTGCAGGTTTACGGTACGCTCGAGAGAGATCTTTCTGACTTGGTCTACTTGGTCGTAAAATACAAATATACAATGTCCATAAGCATAAGACAGTAAAGCCTAGTCTTACATATTTATTATGAATTGCTAGAATCCTATACAAGTACAATATCATCTCATGCCAAGTAATATACACAAGAAGGTGGCAAAATGTCTCACCGTTAATCAGGGCATGTGAACAAGGGATGGGGGATGCAAGCCAGGTGGGTGTGAAGAGGCTGACCGCATCTGGTTAGGCAGGACGGTGTCACTGAAACTTGGAAACGCCTGTGTACCCTGCTGAAATATTTAAGTCAATTAGGAGTAGAATCTGCTCAGCACAAGAGGAATACAAGCCCTCTCTCACAGCCTCCCCATGGGAGAATGTAAGGAAACCTTGGAAAATGTAACCAAATACAGTCTCATCTTTGAGTCTCCTGATTCAGCCGTGCAAATCAGTTATTCACTCTTCTTAAGTGATCTATCCTTTTAGGACCAACTCCTCAACAGCCATCATGGTTCAGTACCTCATTATCATCATAAATATTTGACTTAGCAAGCTAGATGGTGAAACAGTGAAGACTATATACAATGTTTTAAAAGGCATTCTGTGACCATTTTTGAAGAGTTCATAGAAAAGTTACTAAGAATATACCAGTTACTTCTGTTGATGTCGCTGTAATGTAAACGTTGGAACCTTGTTGGTATTCAATGTGCACTGTGTCATATATTATACAACAAAAGTGAACATGGAACCACTGATCCGCTGTGGCGCCCGCTGACGCACTAAGCTAAGGTAGCCGGCAGAGGGCACAGTTTTCCTGAGGTTTGTAAGAATTTTTTAAACAAAACAGAAATCACAGTGACCAAGGGTAATGTGAGTCTGTGTCTTCCTTGCCCATGCTGCTCCCCACAGCTCTCGGTGGGGGCTAAATAACGCGCCACTGCATGATGCTCGTGTCTTTCCCGCCCGTGGAGATGAGGTGGCTGTCTTCACAGAGGAAATCGACGTTGGTGACGTGGCTGCTGTGCCCACCGTAGATGTGGCTCGGAGCCTGGAGGGAATGACATGGGGGAAAGCTTCCTTTACTACAAGACAAACCGTCTGGGATGGAAAGTGCTTGAATTCTCGCTGCATGCTTTCATTCCTTTACTCGCCCTCCACTCGGCAGCTCTCACTTGGGCACCTGTTCTGTGCGTGACACAGAAGGGACACAGAAACAAAGCCCACAGTCCTCGTGGCCTGGTAGGGGACAAATACGAGCAAATGACTGCCCTCGGCTGAGAGATACGTTCAATATCAGAGGTGCCAGGTATGAGGTCGCCCCAAAAGCGGGCCTAACCAGGTGCCCAGGGCTGAGGGCGAGGGATCTCCTCGCTGAAGGAGGATCAGGGTCAGAGTGACGGAGGATGAGGGAGGGTGCCCCAAGCCTCAGGGCTGGCTCAGCTGAGCAGGGCCGCAGCAAGGGGGCCGTGGCGGAGGGCAGAGCCGTGAGCCCGTGGAGCCACAGAGGTAGACGAGCGGATCTGAAGGGCTCTGTGGGTCCTGTGGGGCTTGGGGTTTCCCTCAGGGCGGCCGGAAGTGCTCAGGGCACGGATAACAGAGTTACATCTGCCTTTGTGACTGGCAGCACTCACAGCCCATTTCCATTTAGTCTCCCAACAGGTCGGGCATACGTGCACGCCCCACGGGGGATAAGATTAGCGAAGAAACAAGCTCTTTACCCTGAACTGCGAACAGGGGTATGAGAAGAGGTGCACTTTGCCAAAGTCGTCGCCTGTTGACAGGAGTTTCTTCTCGTGGGCCCGACAGACGGCATTGATGTCGGTTCCATCTGAGCCTTCTGGCCACACTCCTAAAACAAAGACCACAAACAGCGCTGGAGACATCAGGGCCACAGGGTCACGGCATGCAGGAGCCGCCCACTGGACAGTCCTGAACACAAAACTGCCTCAAGTCCAGCTTTAGAAACAAGGGTCAAAAAAGCACAACAGCCTCGGTTCCTGGCCTCTCCCTGTGCACCCAGTCTTCTCTCACTCAGGCCCGTCTCCAGTGCTCTGCTGTGCGAAAGGAGCAAAAACAAGCTTTCTGAGCTGCCAGGTCTTTTGAGGCCTCTTCTTGAGGCCAAGGCAGATGGTACCAGGAACCCCGGTTCTCAATGCAATGCCTCTCCTTGATCTCGGAAGCATCTGGTGGGGAGCTGCCCTGTCCTCAAGCCTGCGGTTTCCTTGTTATTGCTGTAACTCGCTACATGAGTGGGTGTCTCCAAAGGCCTTTTAACCCTGGGTGTGCACGTGTTTCTTGGGGTCACTCACTGTGGCTGCTGCTTGCTTGGGGCAGCCTGGCAGCTGTGCCCATCATTACTGGCTCCAGGCTCTGCATCCCTGAGCCCAGGTGGGCCTGGAGGATGGGTGGGTGGAGGACCCTTTTAACAATACCTGTGGCTAGGAGAGGGCTGGATGCATGTCGGGTTTTTGACGGGTTGCTCTGGAGCGAACCTCTGGATCTCAGCACTGAACACCACAAAATTGCAAATTCTCACCAATCTACTGACTTGTGGTCTTATGTAAAGAGACAATAAATACTACCTTTAAAAATTCGATTAGTTTGCAGCCCTTTAATTTAGGTTACTTATGAATACATTCCTAAAGTGAACTTTGAAGAAAGTGAAAATTTTAGTTTAAGAACAAAAAAAATATAAATAATAACCCTCACAAATGATAAGTTGACTGAGTGCCATCTGGCCCACCCAGGTCCACATGGCACAACCTGATAGGAGAGGGTTCCAGGGAGTTCTCTCAGGATCCGCCGCCCTGTACGATGGAGAAGGGTTAAAAACTCATTTTTCCGGTGTTTCTCAGCAGGCCATGGCCAGGCAAGCTCTGGCCAGACCCCAGGGTGCGGCAGGAGGTGTGTCGCATGGGCCTCCGGTAGCAGCAGAGCAGTCTGACAAGACTGGTGACCATGAGACTCCATAGCTACTGAGGACATATTTTAAAAGGAGACACTCTTTTGTTGGAACCAGTGAAATCTGCAGCAAACTCACCAAAAACATGGAATCCCAAAGTGCAGGTATAGGTAGCCCATTCAATGTCTCTCGTAGTTTCCACACTTACGACTTGCTTACAGGCAGAGGGAACCCCTGCAAAAAGCAAACACAGTCTGGTGACATCTAAGCCAAGGCCCCACCCCTCCCCTGAGCAAGGCTAGCCCCCAGAGCCGTGCCCCGTTGGGTACAGAGCCCTCCCCGGAGAGGGAGACCCTCCACTGCCCAGTCGGGTGGGAACCCCATGTGCACAGCTGTGAGCTCCCCTGGAACTGAGCCCGAGCCCCTGGGCCTGGGTGGAGACGCCCTCTTCTTTGTTTTTTTCCCATCTCCGTCTCTGTTTCCCAGTCTGGCTTCTCTTGTCTCTGGTTCCTGGGTCTCCGCTTGCTGCTTGCCCCTGCCAGGGCCCCTGAACACAGCTCTGCCTCTGCTGTCAGGACCCCCAGCTTCCCCACACCCCTCAGTCCCTTCAGCTCAGAGTCAGGAATGGAGGTTACTGAAACCAGTCACACCAAGGGCCTCCCAAGGAACATTTGTGTGTTCCCCAAATGAGTTCTCACCAGCAGAGTACGAGACCTCATCTGAGAAGGTTCTAGACCCAGGGACTGTGCCTGAAAACCATCCTGTTCCTGTGCCTGTGTCAGGCAGGACCTGGACAGGGAGGGGGTGAGACGGTGTGGCTGCCTCCCCACTGGAGGGAGCTCAGTCTTGGTACACACTGCCCTGCTTTCCCTGCCGCCAGTGGTCCTGCCTGTCCTGGTCCTCAACAAGTGGTGACACTCAAGTGAGTGTGACTCCCCCACCCCTGTGGGCTCTTGGGGCCTGTGTTTTGGGCTCTGAGCCCTTCTCTGCATCATAGGGCCAAGCCAGAAAGCGCTGTAGATCATCTGAGAAGATGCAGGGGAGGAACGCTGCGCTTTCTAGTAACTTCCAGCACGCAGCAGTGAGGCCTTCCTTGTGCCCCGTGAGCTGACCTGTGTGGCTGAGAGTGCGGCACGTGGCAGGTGCTTGGTGGGCGTCTGAGGAACCAGTGCATGGCACGAGGATGTGCTTATAAGTGCCAGCCTCGATCATCCTCACCGTGCCTGGGCCCAGAGACTGGCCAGGGTGGGGTTGGAAGAGGAGGAGGAGGGGTCCCAGGGCTGCTGTCTACCCAGGTGGGAGGGACTTCATGGTCCCTCCTGTGAGGATGACACCTTGACATGCTCTCCTCTTGCCTGGATAGCTCTGGACCCACTCACATTGGCCACATCCACCCAGACCCACCCCCTTCTGCCACATCTGCCTGCCCCCAGAACCCCTCTGCAGGGCTCGGCCTTCTTCCCCTTTGGGCAGGCCCTGCATCTTCTCCTCCACAGCGGCTCGCAGTTGGCAGGAAACCAGCAAGGACCCAAGAGGCCACTCAGCCCCACTCCTCTATGTTACAGAGGCAGAAACCACGGCCTAGAGATGATGGCACGTGCCTGAGTCACACGGGAGGTGGGTTTCCACAGAGGCCTCCCGGGTCTCAGAGTGAACACTTTCTGAGCTCGAGACTTCCTACAACCCCAGGGTGGTACTCACAGTAGAGGATTTCATAGTCTCCGGAATTTGACACGAGGAATTGCGAGTTTACAGACCAGTCCAGGTGAGTAATGAAGCTGGAATGACCCTGGGAGAGAAAAACACCCTCTTCATTTCACCGGCCTTAGAAGTCCCTGCCAACGCCGTTCCACGTAGTTAAATGACTGCACGCAGGTACAGCAGAAGCGACAGGGCCACTGTCAGCGCTTACCGAGCACTTGCCCACTCGCGTGTACTTCCTCCCGTTGTCACTGACGCCATATATATAGATGCAGTTGTCATGCGAGCCTATGGCTAAGAAATTCCCATCTATAAAAAGATGACAAATCACATTTCAGATGTTAACAATACACATTTTATTCGTTACAAAGGATAATGGTAACTGCCACCAGATTTAGACAAAATCGCCAGATTAACATATTATTGCCAAGAGAAACATCTGCTTTTGAATGAATCCTCTGCTACTTCCAAAGCTATCTTTTGAAAAATATACACCTGGCCAGATGATAAAATCTGGTAAAGATTTATAAATTTTTATGAACTCTTTTGTTTTTGAGACAGCGTTTTGCTGTATCACGCAGGCTGGAGCGCAGTGGTGTGATCATAGCTCACTGCAGCCTCAACCTCCTGGGCTCAAGTGATCCTAGGCAAGTAGCTGGGACTACAGGCGTGTGCCACAACACGTGGCTAATTTAAAAACATTTTTTTTTTTTGTAGAGTTGGAGTCTCGCTGTGTTGACCAGGTTGGTTTCAAACTCCTGAGCTCAAGTGATCTGCCTGCCTTGGCCTCCCAAGGTGCTGGGATTACAGGCGTGAGCCACTGCACCCTACACATTCTTTTCATACAATTTTATGAAATCTTATAGGCCCTTCCCTGTCCCAATCACTGAAGGATAGAGACTAAATTCCTTGGAGGGGCCCACAAAGCCCACCAGGATGGCCTTCCAGCTACGTCACTCCTCACTGAACACACGGGTTTACTCAGGCCTCTGTACTCACTGCCCCCTGCCTGGACAGCCCTTACCGCCTCTCTTTCCAGGGGTATCTTAGTATTTTCTCCCCCTGGGTTTCTGGTTCTGGGAGGGCCTAAGGACTCAGGCTGTGATGCTTGTGTGGAAACACACGGGAAGGAGCCCTTTGCAACAAAAGGCAGCAGCAGCCCTGGTGGCTGGAAGCGACCACACCGTGCACACCGCGCAGGGAGGAGGACCCAGGGCGCCCAGGACAGGAAACCGGGCCTGGAGGTGAGTCCGGGAAAAGGTCAGACTTTCCTGAGCCAGCAAGCAAAAAGAAGGACTGGAAACCTGGAGCCACGCAGGCTCCAGAACAGAATGCAGGGTAGCGGGGGTCTCTCCACTCCAGCTAAGGGGGCTGCAGGTCCTCCATCCACAAAACACAGTGAGCAGCACATTTTCATAGCGGTCGGGAGGCTCCACGTGGACAATATCTGTACAGGGCCTGGTGCTCACAGGAGCTTATGTAAAGCATCAGGAAGGGTTGTTTCTCCCCTCCCTCTTTCCTGTGATTTTCCTTCTGCCAGGCAGGAATCCTGCAGGACCCAGGGTGGCCTGGCGCCTCAGGAAATGGTATTTTAGGAAGTGTTGGCCTAGGCCAGGTCAAAATAGGGGTGATGTAAGACCAATGCAGCCTATCCAAATCAAGAATCCTGAAGGAATGAGGCAAATACACATTTTTTGCTGAAAAAAACAAAAAGGACTACTGTAGCCAGAGATGGGCTGTCATCGGCTGCTGATGAGGCTCGAGAAGGCCAGGTGACCACGCCGGAAACCAACTGTCCTTGCGATCAGTGCCTGCAACTGGCCATGCCTGGACAGCAACAGTGACGATGACCACAATAAACATGAGATGCTACTAACAATGGCCACTTAATGATACCAATTACAATTACTAAATGGCCAGTATGGAATTTTTTTTTTTTAGATGGAGTTTCACTCTTGTTGATCAGGCTGGGGAGTGCAATGGTATGATCTTGGCTCACTGCAACCTCCGTCTCCTGAGTTCAAGCGATTCTCCTGCCTCAGCCTCCCAAGTAGCTGGGATTACAGGCACATGCCACTGCACCTGGCTAATTTTTGTATTTTTAGTAGAGATGGGGTTTCACCATGTTGGCCAGGCTGGTCTTGAGCTCCTGACCTCAGGAGATCCACCTGCCTTGGCCTCCCAAAGTGCTGGATCACAGGCGTGAGCCACCGTGCCCGGCCCAGTCAATATGTTTGAGAGTCTGCTATGTGCTAGGTCCAATTCTAAACTCTTTCTGTATTAACTTATTTAATCCTTGTAACAACCTCACGAAGTAGATGTAATTATCCCCATTTTTCAAGAGAGGAAAGTGAGGCGTGTACAATAAACTAACTCGTCCAAGGTTGCACAGGTTTCCTGAAACTGGCTTAAACCCAGGGAGTCTGCCTCCAGGGGCACTGCCCCTCCGACCAGCTGTAGGGTAAAGAACAGCTGAAAATCTGTCATGTGACACGGCAGGGGATTGGCTGTCCACTCTTATGCAAAAGGTCTCAAAGAACTACTTGATCAGGCCAGGTGCAGTAGCTCACGCTTGTAATCCCAGCACTTTGGAAGGCTGAGGTGGGCAGATCACCTGAGGTCAGGAGTTTGAGACCAGCCTGGCCAACATGGTGAAGCCCTGTCTCTACTAAAAATACAAAAACTAGCTGGAGGCAGTGGCACACACCTGTAGCCCCAGCTACTAGGGAGGGTGAGGCTTGAACTGGAGAATGCCTTGAACTCGGGAGGCGGACGTTGCAGTGAGCCGAGATCGCGCCACTGTACTCTAGCCTGGGCGACAGAGCGACATTCTGTCTTAAAAAAAAAAAAAAGAACTACCTCATCATTTGTGAACTCAAAAAATAATGAGGTCTCTTTCATAATGGAACCATTTGTTTGTTTTTTTTCTTGAGACGGGGTCTTGCTGTGTCACCCAGGCTGCAGTGCCACAGTGCAATCCCAGCTTACCACAGCCTCGACCTCCTCAATTCCTGCCATGGTCTCCAGAGCAGCTGGGACTACAGGTATGCGCTACTATGCCCAGCTAATTTTTTAATTTTTTTTGTTGAGACGGGGGTCTCACTATGTTGCTCAAGCTGGTCTTGAACTCTTGCGCTCAAGCAAAACGTCCTCGGCCTCCCAAAGCGCTGGGATTACAGGTGTGAGCCACTGTGCCCAGCCATAATGGAACTATTTGTTATTTAACAAACAGGTTTAAGGCAATTGGTTAATTACTTAAGAAAAAAAGTCATGTTACAACATCATCCCCCAAAAAAGTTCACTTAAAAATGAGCTTCGAGGCACAATTTTCATGCAGTAAAATGCACACATTTCAAGTGCATGGTTCGAGGAGTTTTGACAAATACACCTGTGTAACCACCATCCCCATATCAGTTTTTTCTTTTTTTTTTTAGATGGAGCTGCCCAGGCTGGAGGGCAATGGTGCATGGACCCTCTGCCCCTCTGCCTCTTGGGTTCAAGCGATTCTCCTGCTTCAGCCTCCCAGGTAGCTGGGATTACAGGTGCCTGCCACAGCGTCTGGCTAATTATTTTGCATTTTTAGTAGAGATGGGGTTTCGTCACGTAGGCCAGGCTGGTCTCGAACTCCTGATCTCAGGTGATCCACTCGCCTCGACCTTCCAAAGAGATGGGATTACAGGCATGGACTAACACGCCCGGCCCCCATATCTGTTTTTAAAAATGAATGAAACAGGACTTTACAATCTCTTTCAGCAATCCACTTCTATCTCTGACAGCCTTAATCAGATTGTAATTCCTCTTCCCCATTATAATCCACAGTCTTCATGCAGGAGTTGAAGCTCCCTTCTGCCTGGGAAGTCCTCCCTGCAGAGGGGAACCGGCTGATTGTATCGTCCACATCCCCAGGCCTCTGCACAGGTATGGAAAGATGTCCTAGGAGGCCCTCATCTTCCTTGTGGACAACTCTGACCACCCCACCCCCCCCCACCCCACCCAGGTCTCCACATCCTTAGCACACACCCACCAGTGCATGATGTGGAAATGCAGGCAGTGTCTCAGAGTCAAAGGCAGAACCAGGAGAAATGTTTTCTTCCTCAGAGCAGGTGCCTCCCAGCCCCTGGCCCCCACCACAAAAAAAACTCAAAACGACTTTGACCACAATGACTGCCCGGGAAGATAGCAGAGTGTGAGGATGAGAACGTGGTCTTTGAGGCAGAAAAATGGGGTTCAAATCCTAGCTCTTTTACCTACATTCATCCATAAATATATAAAACCAACTGCCTAAGAAATCAAAACCAACCAGCGTTCGTCAATGTGCTAACCAGAGGCCAGATGAAACCCAGCACAGCCTGTTCCTTGGGTCCCACAGAGCCCTTTTTCTTTCCCTAATTGTTCTCCTCTCCTCCAAAAACTCTCAGCCTCATTCCCCAGCTCTCTCGGAGACTGAGATTCCTAAACGTACTCCACTGAAATAAGCTAGGATTTGGCCCCAAATGAAAACCAACTGGAGAACTCACAAAGACACGGGAACAAGAGTCCAGCACTCAGGGGAGAAGGACAACCTTACTGCTGTTTTCTACTGATTGCTCACTCTTGACCAGGCAGGGGGCTGGGGGCTTCAGTCAAGCCCAACAGCACCCCAGCAGAGGGTTCAATTAGACTTGCTCTGCAGATGAGGAAACTGAGGCTTAGTAACTTCTGTACGGCAACACAGCCAGGCGAGTGGCACAGTCAGAAATCCTTGCTTGCTTGCAAAGTACCTGCATGCTGATGAGTGAGATCTTGGGGTGGAAGATGGTCTGCAGGTGCAGGAACAACCGTGCAGCTATGGTGCAGCCTCTCTCCTGGCACAGACTGTAATTTTGGGCTTGGAGACAAGACTGCTGCATCTGCACAGGGATTGGCCCAGGGAAGGGGGATGCCACATGGCAGGGGAAAGGACTGGCTCGGTGGCAGGGGCTGCATCACCACAGCTCTCAGACCCGGGCAGACAGGGGATTTGACACTGCAAGTGACAGAGTGAAGGCCAGATTCTGAGTCGTTCTAGTAAAAGCAGAAAAAACCCACCTTTCAAACAACGACATGGATAAGATCAAAGAAGAGAAATACAATTGCAGGACCAGTTGCACCTGGTCCTTTCTGGGCTTCTCTCTTTCATCTTCATGTTCAGATTTTTACCCTAGTTTCAATGAGCTGAAACTAGAACAGGCAGGCTAAGGATCTGCAGTTGGGCTTAATAAGTAGGAAATTATTTTCTTCCTATTTCTGTTCTTTAAAAGAGTACAATCTTAATTCAATCAAAACTCCATTCTGTCCAATCATAAAGTGCTCTATAAGACTCTTGACATGCATGTTAAATATGAGAACTGTCACTATGAAGCTTCTGTATTTAATAAGTCTATGAGGGAGCGGGATTTTGCTAACACTTTACTGACTGTGGTTGTAATCAACTTCCATGTAACATTAGCTTATCAGCAAAAGACCATGTTATGTAAAACAGTTCATAAACGAAAAAGCAGTTGCCAAAACATGCCTGAGATGGGTACTCAGTGATCCATGGGAATTCTCTAGGCTCGTGGCTCTGAGCACATGCCAAAGAACCCCCACCCGCTCTGGGTGATTCGCATGCACTCCTGGAGGGCTCGGCTTCGTGGTCGGGTTCCAGGTGTGCGCCCAGAGTTCCAGGGCTGACTTTCTGAACCTCCCTCTTTCACCCACGGTGAGGTACAGACCAACAACTCAAACCTGGGCCCGCCCGTCGTGCGAGAAGTGAGAAATCACCAGAAAGATTTAGTTCTCAACTGCTGCTAAAGTTTTGACTGCCCAGTTTATGAGGCAACCCCTCAGACCTGCGCCCCTGCACAGTTAACATCAGCCTTGAACCTTGATTTGCAAAACAGCCCCAGTTCCTCCTAAAGCTCCATCTCCACAATCCCAGTCTGTGGCAAAGGGTCAATGTCCACCCACATCACTAAGTGTGAAGGTGGCATTTATCCCTGGGCAGGGGGCCTGCGGCTGGGGGCTCGTCGGTCCTTCCCATGTCCTGGAGGCCCAGCTCCACCTATAAAGCTCAAGAACTGCTACTAGCTTTTCCTCTGGCCATCAGCAGAACCCTCAGAGCTTTCCTGAGACTGACGGAATGAGAAAAAGCCCTCACCATTTCATCATGGTTCCCTTCTTAGCACAGGGTGCTGCTACCTTGGAGATGGGCTACAGACCTCAGCTGGGATTTTGGCAGCAAGTTTCTGAAATTCCATGTCAATGGCAATCTGTGTTTGGGCATCCAATGCTGTCTTTCTCTCTCTCTTTAGTTTTAGGTCTGTAAATACTTAAATCCAAAAAGGAGATAGTAATCCGCAACAGTATAGCCTACATGCTGGAAAAATCTTGTGTAACCAGAAAACTCACACTGCTGATCACATTTTGCTTTGTGTCCACTGCACTGTAGTTAGTTACAGCTACATTCATGCATGCAACTAACCTGTCATAAACCCTGTGCTAGGAGCTAGCTGGGCACACAGTGCTGAACAAAATAGGGTCCCTCCCATTATGGAACTATGGGTCACTCCACAGGGGTCTGAGTCCACCATCTGAGTGCCGCTCCTGGGGCCATCAGTGCTGCTGTTACTGAAGATGATAGCACATCCCCTGTGACATCTGCATAATGCTCTGCAGAGAACTCACTCACACTTCTTTCAGTTGGGCCTCATGGTAACTCACTGTCTGATCTGAAAAGGTCACCTGGCTAACTAAGGGAGGACACTAGATTCAGATGCAGTTGGCCTGGCCCTGGCTTAGGGCTTTCACTTTTGCCCCACACAGCTCCCAGGCAATGACTCTGAAGCCAAGAAGCAGAGTTCTAGTAGGAAGAGCTCTCTGCTCTCCAGGGAATGGTCATGAGTGTAACCGACAAGAAATAGAAATATGCTTCCCAACAGACCCGCTCATGTTAGCAGGCGCTGACAGGTATCGGAGGGCTTTCCAGGAAAGAGGCTGCAGATGAGGCCCTCGTGCCTTCAGCAGACGTTCAAAATCACCGAGAAAATGGTGAGAAACACAGGACAGGATACAGAACACTGGCTACATTAACAGAAAGAAATGTGACACTGAAGAGGTCATGAATGAAAGGCATTCCAAGTCAGGCTCCTTCTCGACATGGAGAAAGGGCTGCCAGGGGGGCTGAGCAGGTGTCCGTTTAGGGTGAGAAGTTATGAACGTGGTTCAGGGACAAGGTACAAGCATCCAAAAGAGATGCTCTATCAGATTCTCTCTAAAGCTCGAGGACACGTCCCACTGTGAGGCAGAGTCGACGCTGTCAATAAGGTTATAAACTAGAAGATCTCTACAGAGACCAGCAGCTCAGAGTCAGCCACGTATTTCCCACAACCAAAACTCCAATTTCCAAGAGTGTCAGCACTTGGACACTCTTGCGCAGCCAAATGGCCTGCGCTTGACAGAAAAACAGTATTTCCTACAACATAATCACATAATGAAAAGGCTTAGAGACAATCCCCTACCCCGTGGCAATGAGCACTCCGAACACCCATATTGTAATCTCCTCCCTTCAGATGAAAAAGGAAGGAGGGCCTCCTGAGAGAAAGGGCTATAGGTAAGAAATGTATACAAGTATCCTGAAACAACTTGTTATGCCAGAGAACGAGTATTAAAGGCTCCTGAGGTCATGTCAAAAGGACCCAGGAGCGAACTAGAGTAACTTCCACTGGCCAATGATGAATACATTGTTCCACCTAATGTAATATACTAGAACATAGCAAATATACTTCAATCCATAATGGCACCAAAACCACACCACCACCACCAATACCACCACCACTACCACCACCACTGCTACTGCCACCGCCACCACTGCCGC